>NC_051851.1:92559726-93759783 GCF_905115235.1 Hermetia illucens | reverse complement strand
ACTTGTTTGATGGAGATCGTGAGCCTAGACTCCCTATTGGTACCCAGCCTATAACGGACGAGCCGAAGCATTTTTCTTCTGTCAGGCAACCTCAGAGCGAAAACGAATCTTTATCAAAGAACGTAGCTACCAGCCTGTTATCTGTGTAAAGCTGGAAACCAATAATCAAGTATTGATTTCAATTAAATTCATAAATTGGTTAGGCATTACTATTTTATTCTTATAAAATTCTTATAACATTTTATTTTCAATTAAAAAAATACAAAATCTTCTTCAGCAGATTTACTTATCACCAAAACCCTAAATTGTAACCGATGTTACTTTCTATCTGGAAAGTTTGGATAAGATCGAGGATATTCTCGACCTGTTCAAGTATATCCTTATCACTGCGGAAGCGTCTCTCAATGACAATTGTGCCACTTAAGCATTCAGGTCTGTCTTCCCCACCATGCCCCATTGCATGCCAATAGATTGCATTTCTCCCAACTATTATCAACACTCGTTCATACCATCCTTCTTCAAATGCGAAATACCTCGGACTCTTGGAACGCATCAACCAATAGGAAGGTGCAAGCGGAATGTTTGGTGGCATCTTAGCAATTTCACGTCCAAGGTGAAAATTATGGAATTCCGCTTCAGCAGGTGACCATGTTGTTTCAGGTACACTTTCGACAATAGGTTGACTAACTGAGTTGCAGTATTGGATATTAATAATATTAAGGACGGGATTAATCATTTTCAAATTAAATATACGCACTGAAATACAACGGAAAACTTAATGGCTTGGACAATATGTAGTCGATGTTGGGAATACACTGTTTTCTCTTTGGACATTGCGGAGCTTTTATACTGAATGTTTCATTCCTTACCAACATAGTATACCCTTAATTATTTGGTACTATGTTAGAGAATGCAATTATCAAAACTGTGTGTCAAGTAGGAAATTTGAAATTGAGTTCCTGTCAACATGCCTTTAATAGGAAAGAGATATTCTAATAAGCCCAATAACTAGTTAGAATTAACAGACTTGTTTGATGGAGATCGTGAGCCTAGACTCCCTATTGGTACCCAGCCTATAACGGACGAGCCGAAGCATTTTTCTTCTGTCAGGCAACCTCAGAGCGAAAACGAATCTTTATCAAAGAACGTAGCTACCAGCCTGTTATCTGTGTAAAGCTGGAAACCAATAATCAAGTATTGATTTCAATTAAATTCATAAATTGGTTAGGCATTACTATTTTATTCTTATAAAATTCTTATAACATTTTATTTTCAATTAAAAAAACACAAAATCTTCTTCAGCAGATTTACTTATCACCAAAACCCTAAATTGTAACCGATGTTACTTTCTATCTGGAAAGTTTGGATAAGATCGAGGATATTCTCGACCTGTTCAAGTATATCCTTATCACTGCGGAAGCGTCTCTCAATGACAATTGTGCCACTTAAGCATTCAGGTCTGTCTTCCCCACCATGCCCCACCCCACCATCTTCTTCAGCAGATTTACTTATAACCAAAACCCTAAATTGTAACCGATGTTCCTTTCTATCTGGAAAGTTTGGATAAGATCGAGGATATTCTCGACCTGTTCAAGTATATCCTTATCACTGCGGAAGCGTCTCTCAATGACAATTGTGCCACTTAAGCATTCAGGTCTGTCTTCCCCACCATGCCCCATTGCATGCCAATAGATTGCATTTCTCCCAACTATTATCAACACTCGTTCATACCATCCTTCTTCAAATGCGAAATACCTCGGACTCTTGGAACGCATCAACCAATAGGAAGGTGCAAGCGGAATGTTTGGTGGCATCTTAGCAATTTCACGTCCAAGGTGAAAATTATGGAATTCCGCTTCAGCAGGTGACCATGTTGTTTCAGGTACACTTTCGACAATAGGTTGACTAACTGAGTTGCAGTATTGGATATTAATAATATTAAGGACGGGATTAATCATTTTCAAATTAAATATACGCACTGAAATACAACGGAAAACTTAATAGCTTGGACAATATGTAGTCGATGTTGGGAATACACTGTTTTCTCTTTGGACATTGCGGAGCTTTTATACTGAATGTTTCATTCCTTACCAACATAGTATACCCTTAATTATTTGGTACCATGTTAGAGATGCAATTATCAAAACTGTGTGTCAAGTAGGAAATTTGAAATTGAGTTCCTGTCAACATGCCTTTAATAGGAAAGAGATATTCTAATAAGCACAATAACTAGTTAGAGTTAACAGACTTGTTTGATGGAGATCGTGAGTCTAGACTCCCTATTGGTACCCAGCCTATAACGGACGAGCCGAAGCATTTTTCTTCTGTCAGGCAACCTCAGAGCGAAAACGAATCTTTATGAAAGAACGTAGCTACCAGCCTGTTATCTGTGTAAAGCTGGAAACCAATAATCAAGTATTGATTTCAATTAAATTCATAAATTGGTTAGGCATTACTATTTTATTCTTATAAAATTCTTATAACATTTTATTTTCAATTAAAAAAACACAAAATCTTCTTCAGCAGATTTACTTATAACCAAAACCCTAAATTGTAACCGATGTTCCTTTCTATCTGGAAAGTTTGGATAAGATCGAGGATATTCTCGACCTGTTCAAGTATATCCTTATCACTGCGGAAGCGTCTCTCAATGACAATTGTGCCACTTAAGCATTCAGGTCTGTCTTCCCCACCATGCCCCATTGCATGCCAATAGATTGCATTTCTCCCAACTATTATCAACACTCGTTCATACCATCCTTCTTCAAATGCGAAATGCCTCGGACTCTTGGAACGCATCAACCAATAGGAAGGTGCAAGCGGAATGTTTGGTGGCATCTTAGCAATTTCACGTCCAAGGTGAAAATTATGGAATTCCGCTTCAGCAGGTGACCATGTTGTTTCAGGTACACTTTCGACAATAGGTTGACTAACTGAGTTGCAGTATTGGATATTAATAATATTAAGGACGGGATTAATCATTTTCAAATTAAATATACGCACTGAAATACAACGGAAAACTTAATGGCTTGGACAATATGTAGTCGATGTTGGGAATACACTGTTTTCTCTTTGGACATTGCGGAGCTTTTATACTGAATGTCTCATTCCTTACCAACATAGTATACCCTTAATTATTTGGTACCATGTTAGAGATGCAATTATCAAAACTGTGTGTCAAGTAGGAAATTTGAAATTGAGTTCCTGTCAACATGCCTTTAATAGGAAAGAGATATTCTAATAAGCACAATAACTAGTTAGAATTAACAGACTTGTTTGATGGAGATCGTGAGCCTAGACTCCCTATTGGTACCCAGCCTATAACGGACGAGCCGAAGCATTTTTCTTCTGTCAGGCAACCTCAGAGCGAAAACGAATCTTTATCAAAGAACGTAGCTACCAGCCTGTTATCTGTGTAAAGCTGGAAACCAATAATCAAGTATTGATTTCAATTAAATTCATAAATTGGTTAGGCATTACTATTTTATTCTTATAAAATTCTTATAACATTTTATTTTCAATTAAAAAAACACAAAATCTTCTTCAGCAGATTTACTTATCACCAAAACCCTAAATTGTAACCGATGTTACTTTCTATCTGGAAAGTTTGGATAAGATCGAGGATATTCTCGACCTGTTCAAGTATATCCTTATCACTGCGGAAGCGTCTCTCAATGACAATTGTGCCACTTAAGCATTCAGGTCTGTCTTCCCCACCATGCCCCATTGCATGCCAATAGATTGCATTTCTCCCAACTATTATCAACACTCGTTCATACCATCCTTCTTCAAATGCGAAATGCCTCGGACTCTTGGAACGCATCAACCAATAGGAAGGTGCAAGCGGAATGTTTGGTGGCATCTTAGCAATTTCACGTCCAAGGTGAAAATTATGGAATTCCGCTTCAGCAGGTGACCATGTTGTTTCAGGTACACTTTCGACAATAGGTTGACTAACTGAGTTGCAGTATTGGATATTAATAATATTAAGGACGGGATTAATCATTTTCAAATTAAATATACGCACTGAAATACAACGGAAAACTTAATGGCTTGGACAATATGTAGTCGATGTTGGGAATACACTGTTTTCTCTTTGGACATTGCGGAGCTTTTATACTGAATGTCTCATTCCTTACCAACATAGTATACCCTTAATTATTTGGTACCATGTTAGAGATGCAATTATCAAAACTGTGTGTCAAGTAGGAAATTTGAAATTGAGTTCCTGTCAACATGCCTTTAATAGGAAAGAGATATTCTAATAAGCACAATAACTAGTTAGAATTAACAGACTTGTTTGATGGAGATCGTGAGTCTAGACTCCCTATTGGTACCCAGCCTATAACGGACGAGCCGAAGCATTTTTCTTCTGTCAGGCAACCTCAGAGCGAAAACGAATCTTTATCAAAGAACGTAGCTACCAGCCTGTTATCTGTGTAAAGCTGGAAACCAATAATCAAGTATTGATTTCAATTAAATTCATAAATTGGTTAGGCATTACTATTTTATTCTTATAAAATTCTTATAACATTTTATTTTCAATTAAAAAAATACAAAATCTTCTTCAGCAGATTTACTTATCACCAAAACCCTAAATTGTAACCGATGTTACTTTCTATCTGGAAAGTTTGGATAAGATCGAGGATATTCTCGACCTGTTCAAGTATATCCTTATCACTGCGGAAGCGTCTCTCAATGACAATTGTGCCACTTAAGCATTCAGGTCTGTCTTCCCCACCATGCCCCACCCCACCATCTTCTTCAGCAGATTTACTTATCACCAAAACCCTAAATTGTAACCGATGTTACTTTCTATCTGGAAAGTTTGGATAAGATCGAGGATATTCTCGACCTGTTCAAGTATATCCTTATCACTGCGGAAGCGTCTCTCAATGACAATTGTGCCACTTAAGCATTCAGGTCTGTCTTCCCCACCATGCCCCATTGCATGCCAATAGATTGCATTTCTCCCAACTATTATCAACACTCGTTCATACCATCCTTCTTCAAATGCAAAATACCTCGGACTCTTGGAACGCATCAACCAATAGGAAGGTGCAAGCGGAATGTTTGGTGGCATCTTAGCAATTTCACGTCCAAGGTGAAAATTATGGAATTCCGCTTCAGCAGGTGACCATGTTGTTTCAGGTACACTTTCGACAATAGGTTGACTAACTGAGTTGCAGTATTGGATATTAATAATATTAAGGACGGGATTAATCATTTTCAAATTAAATATACGCACTGAAATACAACGGAAAACTTAATGGCTTGGACAATATGTAGTCGATGTTGGGAATACACTGTTTTCTCTTTGGACATTGCGGAGCTTTTATACTGAATGTTTCATTCCTTACCAACATAGTATACCCTTAATTATTTGGTACCATGTTAGAGATGCAATTATCAAAACTGTGTGTCAAGTAGGAAATTTGAAATTGAGTTCCTGTCAACATGCCTTTAATAGGAAAGAGATATTCTAATAAGCACAATAACTAGTTAGAATTAACAGACTTGTTTGATGGAGATCGTGAGCCTAGACTCCCTATTGGTACCCAGCCTATAACGGACGAGCCGAAGCATTTTTCTTCTGTCAGGCAACCTCAGAGCGAAAACGAATCTTTATGAAAGAACGTAGCTACCAGCCTGTTATCTGTGTAAAGCTGGAAACCAATAATCAAGTATTGATTTCAATTAAATTCATAAATTGGTTAGGCATTACTATTTTATTCTTATAAAATTCTTATAACATTTTATTTTCAATTAAAAAAATACAAAATCTTCTTCAGCAGATTTACTTATCACCAAAACCCTAAATTGTAACCGATGTTACTTTCTATCTGGAAAGTTTGGATAAGATCGAGGATATTCTCGACCTGTTCAAGTATATCCTTATCACTGCGGAAGCGTCTCTCAATGACAATTGTGCCACTTAAGCATTCAGGTCTGTCTTCCCCACCATGCCCCACCCCACCATCTTCTTCAGCAGATTTACTTATCACCAAAACCCTAAATTGTAACCGATGTTACTTTCTATCTGGAAAGTTTGGATAAGATCGAGGATATTCTCGACCTGTTCAAGTATATCCTTATCACTGCGGAAGCGTCTCTCAATGACAATTGTGCCACTTAAGCATTCAGGTCTGTCTTCCCACCATGCCCCATTGCATGCCAATAGATTGCATTTCTCCCAACTATTATCAACACTCGTTCATACCATCCTTCTTCAAATGCGAAATACCTCGGACTCTTGGAACGCATCAACCAATAGGAAGGTGCAAGCGGAATGTTTGGTGGCATCTTAGCAATTTCACGTCCAAGGTGAAAATTATGGAATTCCGCTTCAGCAGGTGACCATGTTGTTTCAGGTACACTTTCGACAATAGGTTGACTAACTGAGTTGCAGTATTGGATATTAATAATATTAAGGACGGGATTAATCATTTTCAAATTAAATATACGCACTGAAATACAACGGAAAACTTAATGGCTTGGACAATATGTAGTCGATGTTGGGAATACACTGTTTTCTCTTTGGACATTGCGGAGCTTTTATACTGAATGTTTCATTCCTTACCAACATAGTATACCCTTAATTATTTGGTACTATGTTAGAAATGCAATTATCAAAACTGTGTGTCAAGTAGGAAATTTGAAATTGAGTTCCTGTCAACATGCCTTTAATAGGAAAGAGATATTCTAATAAGCCCAATAACTAGTTAGAATTAACAGACTTGTTTGATGGAGATCGTGAGTCTAGACTCCCTATTGGTACCCAGCCTATAACGGACGAGCCGAAGCATTTTTCTTCTGTCAGGCAACCTCAGAGCGAAAACGAATCTTTATCAAAGAACGTAGCTACCAGCCTGTTATCTGTGTAAAGCTGGAAACCAATAATCAAGTATTGATTTCAATTAAATTCATAAATTGGTTAGGCATTACTATTTTATTCTTATAAAATTCTTATAACATTTTATTTTCAATTAAAAAAATACAAAATCTTCTTCAGCAGATTTACTTATCACCAAAACCCTAAATTGTAACCGATGTTACTTTCTATCTGGAAAGTTTGGATAAGATCGAGGATATTCTCGACCTGTTCAAGTATATCCTTATCACTGCGGAAGCGTCTCTCAATGACAATTGTGCCACTTAAGCATTCAGGTCTGTCTTCCCCACCATGCCCCATTGCATGCCAATAGATTGCATTTCTCCCAACTATTATCAACACTCGTTCATACCATCCTTCTTCAAATGCGAAATACCTCGGACTCTTGGAACGCATCAACCAATAGGAAGGTGCAAGCGGAATGTTTGGTGGCATCTTAGCAATTTCACGTCCAAGGTGAAAATTATGGAATTCCGCTTCAGCAGGTGACCATGTTGTTTCAGGTACACTTTCGACAATAGGTTGACTAACTGAGTTGCAGTATTGGATATTAATAATATTAAGGACGGGATTAATCATTTTCAAATTAAATATACGCACTGAAATACAACGGAAAACTTAATGGCTTGGACAATATGTAGTCGATGTTGGGAATACACTGTTTTCTCTTTGGACATTGCGGAGCTTTTATACTGAATGTTTCATTCCTTACCAACATAGTATACCCTTAATTATTTGGTACCATGTTAGAGATGCAATTATCAAAACTGTGTGTCAAGTAGGAAATTTGAAATTGAGTTCCTGTCAACATGCCTTTAATAGGAAAGAGATATTCTAATAAGCACAATAACTAGTTAGAATTAACAGACTTGTTTGATGGAGATCGTGAGCCTAGACTCCCTATTGGTACCCAGCCTATAACGGACGAGCCGAAGCATTTTTCTTCTGTCAGGCAACCTCAGAGCGAAAACGAATCTTTATCAAAGAACGTAGCTACCAGCCTGTTATCTGTGTAAAGCTGGAAACCAATAATCAAGTATTGATTTCAATTAAATTCATAAATTGGTTAGGCATTACTATTTTATTCTTATAAAATTCTTATAACATTTTATTTTCAATTAAAAAAACACAAAATCTTCTTCAGCAGATTTACTTATCACCAAAACCCTAAATTGTAACCGATGTTACTTTCTATCTGGAAAGTTTGGATAAGATCGAGGATATTCTCGACCTGTTCAAGTATATCCTTATCACTGCGGAAGCGTCTCTCAATGACAATTGTGCCATTTAAGCATTCAGGTCTGTCTTCCCCACCATGCCCCATTGCATGCCAATAGATTGCATTTCTCCCAACTATTATCAACACTCGTTCATACCATCCTTCTTCAAATGCGAAATGCCTCGGACTCTTGGAACGCATCAACCAATAGGAAGGTGCAAGCGGAATGTTTGGTGGCATCTTAGCAATTTCACGTCCAAGGTGAAAATTATGGAATTCCGCTTCAGCAGGTGACCATGTTGTTTCAGGTACACTTTCGACAATAGGTTGACTAACTGAGTTGCAGTATTGGATATTAATAATATTAAGGACGGGATTAATCATTTTCAAATTAAATATACGCACTGAAATACAACGGAAAACTTAATAGCTTGGACAATATGTAGTCGATGTTGGGAATACACTGTTTTCTCTTTGGACATTGCGGAACTTTTATACTGAATGTTTCATTCCTTACCAACATAGTATACCCTTAATTATTTGGTACCATGTTAGAGATGCAATTATCAAAACTGTGTGTCAAGTAGGAAATTTGAAATTGAGTTCCTGTCAACATGCCTTTAATAGGAAAGAGATATTCTAATAAGCACAATAACTAGTTAGAATTAACAGACTTGTTTGATGGAGATCGTGAGCCTAGACTCCCTATTGGTACCCAGCCTATAACGGACGAGCCGAAGCATTTTTCTTCTGTCAGGCTACCTCAGAGCGAAAACGAATCTTTATGAAAGAACGTAGCTACCAGCCTGTTATCTGTGTAAAGCTGGAAACCAATAATCAAGTATTGATTTCAATTAAATTCATAAATTGGTTAGGCATTACTATTTTATTCTTATAAAATTCTTATAACATTTTATTTTCAATTAAAAAAATACAAAATCTTCTTCAGCAGATTTACTTATCACCAAAACCCTAAATTGTAACCGATGTTACTTTCTATCTGGAAAGTTTGGATAAGATCGAGGATATTCTCGACCTGTTCAAGTATATCCTTATCACTGCGGAAGCGTCTCTCAATGACAATTGTGCCACTTAAGCATTCAGGTCTGTCTTCCCCACCATGCCCCACCCCACCATCTTCTTCAGCAGATTTACTTATCACCAAAACCCTAAATTGTAACCGATGTTACTTTCTATCTGGAAAGTTTGGATAAGATCGAGGATATTCTCGACCTGTTCAAGTATATCCTTATCACTGCGGAAGCGTCTCTCAATGACAATTGTGCCACTTAAGCATTCAGGTCTGTCTTCCCCACCATGCCCCATTGCATGCCAATAGATTGCATTTCTCCCAACTATTATCAACACTCGTTCATACCATCCTTCTTCAAATGCGAAATGCCTCGGACTCTTGGAACGCATCAACCAATAGGAAGGTGCAAGCGGAATGTTTAGTGGCATCTTAGCAATTTCACGTCCAAGGTGAAAATTATGGAATTCCGCTTCAGCAGGTGACCATGTTGTTTCAGGTACACTTTCGACAATAGGTTGACTAACTGAGTTGCAGTATTGGATATTAATAATATTAAGGACGGGATTAATCATTTTCAAATTAAATATACGCACTGAAATACACCGGAAAACTTAATGGCTTGGACAATATGTAGTCGATGTTGGGAATACACTGTTTTCTCTTTGGACATTGCGGAGCTTTTATACTGAATGTTTCATTCCTTACCAACATAGTATACCCTTAATTATTTGGTACCATGTTAGAGATGCAATTATCAAAACTGTGTGTCAAGTAGGAAATTTGAAATTGAGTTCCTGTCAACATGCCTTTAATAGGAAAGAGATATTCTAATAAGCACAATAACTAGTTAGAATTAACAGACTTGTTTGATGGAGATCGTGAGCCTAGACTCCCTATTGGTACCCAGCCTATAACGGACGAGCCGAAGCATTTTTCTTCTGTCAGGCAACCTCAGAGCGAAAACGAATCTTTATCAAAGAACGTAGCTACCAGCCTGTTATCTGTGTAAAGCTGGAAACCAATAATCAAGTATTGATTTCAATTAAATTCATAAATTGGTTAGGCATTACTATTTTATTCTTATAAAATTCTTATAACATTTTATTTTCAATTAAAAAAATACAAAATCTTCTTCAGCAGATTTACTTATCACCAAAACCCTAAATTGTAACCGATGTTACTTTCTATCTGGAAAGTTTGGATAAGATCGAGGATATTCTCGACCTGTTCAAGTATATCCTTATCACTGCGGAAGCGTCTCTCAATGACAATTGTGCCACTTAAGCATTCAGGTCTGTCTTCCCCACCATGCCCCACCCCACCATCTTCTTCAGCAGATTTACTTATCACCAAAACCCTAAATTGTAACCGATGTTACTTTCTATCTGGAAAGTTTGGATAAGATCGAGGATATTCTCGACCTGTTCAAGTATATCCTTATCACTGCGGAAGCGTCTCTCAATGACAATTGTGCCACTTAAGCATTCAGGTCTGTCTTCCCCACCATGCCCCATTGCATGCCAATAGATTGCATTTCTCCCAACTATTATCAACACTCGTTCATACCATCCTTCTTCAAATGCGAAATACCTCGGACTCTTGGAACGCATCAACCAATAGGAAGGTGCAAGCGGAATGTTTGGTGGCATCTTAGCAATTTCACGTCCAAGGTGAAAATTATGGAATTCCGCTTCAGCAGGTGACCATGTTGTTTCAGGTACACTTTCGACAATAGGTTGACTAACTGAGTTGCAGTATTGGATATTAATAATATTAAGGACGGGATTAATCATTTTCAAATTAAATATACGCACTGAAATACAACGGAAAACTTAATAGCTTGGACAATATGTAGTCGATGTTGGGAATACACTGTTTTCTCTTTGGACATTGCGGAGCTTTTATACTGAATGTTTCATTCCTTACCAACATAGTATACCCTTAATTATTTGGTACCATGTTAGAGATGCAATTATCAAAACTGTGTGTCAAGTAGGAAATTTGAAATTGAGTTCCTGTCAACATGCCTTTAATAGGAAAGAGATATTCTAATATGGTTGCAAAGTTATAATTTATTTCTTGGATTCCTGCCTGGAATAGAAAGCAGATATTATAATAATCATCCTACTAGTAAGAATCAACGGGTAGAGATTTTGTCGGAATATTAATTAAACAACCTTGAAGGGTGTGTCTATCCGATGCCGATTTTCAATTCGATTATCTCCCTTTTTCGTAGCTCCTGTCGAACGTGAGTTAAAGTTATCGGAAGGATAAACTCCAAAAAAATATATAGTTATTATATTAATTTATTTGGACAACGTTTCACGGCTACAATATAATTACAACTCCGCTCTTACGTGCTAAAGTTACATTTTTTATATTTTCTAAATCTGCTTACACAGGTGGGTCAGGTAAAATGCATATCCGGCATGTGTCGTTGGAATTAGCTCGAATCGTTGGTTCGATGATCTGCACATTTTGCTGAGTGGGTGGTTATAATGTTTAGCTGATTCGATGGCATGTGTTGCATTGTTGGAAGGTTTTAGATGTTAAGGGGTGACCCCGTAACTCCTCCCCCCTTAAGAGATGGCAACGGCCAGAGGAACTGGATCTTTGGAGGTTCACTGGCAGGAGATACAATGCGTGAATTTTGCAGAAAATATTCTTTGTTTGCTTGTTTCCGGTAAAGAGTTAATGCACAGATAGCCAAGATGATGAATATACCCGATATAATGGTAAGTGTTGTAAGGAACTGGTCCTGGCTGATGTAAGTTTCTCGGGTGGCGTAATTCCTTCTGGTGAATTGGTAGTTTCTTAATTCGTCTAGATGGATGTTGTCGGTGTTGACGGTTGGGAAGTTGACTTCGGAAAACAGGGTAGGAACGATATGGATTTCGTCCCAATAAACCGTTTGTTGGGCTCGATATGTAACGCCATTTGTGGTGATTTCACTGTTGTTATATCTCATGAGGATAGTTCCTTCGATTTTAAATTCGTCTTGTCCACAGGTAGTAGTGATGGTGGTGGCAGGAACGTTTATTAATAGAAGATGATTACGTTCCGGCTCGTAGATCTCCATCTCGAATTCTCGGTCGTGTAGTTCGCAGTGTGTTGGTATGTTGATTATATTTGCGGCGCAATTTGATTGGTTTGTTTCTCTCAGCGTTAATTTAGAGCAGTAGAATGTATTTTCAATGCTTTGACATTTTTCGTCGAGATTTTGTGTGTTATTAGGGATTAAAAGGAGATAGGGTTTAGCTAGGATGATTTTGGTTTTGTCTATAGGGAGAGGGATTATATGATATAGGGAGAAATTTTCTTTCAGAGTGATAGGGACCTGAATGTTAAAGATTATGTTAGAGTTATTGTAGTAGGCTTGCAGGCTTAACAATTCATAGATATTTTCGTTAGATTTTATTTGTATTTGCTGATTTTCTAAAATAGAATAAATTTCGGATAGTTCCAGTGGACTCAGGATAGTTTTTGATATCAGATTCAATTTTGAAAGGATAATCGCTTCTGAAATACTACTAATATGATCGTTAAGTAGGTCGATATTGTAATTAACTTGGTTTAAGTATTGTGCGTATTTCAAAATTCGATTACCATTTAAAATTTGATTTTTAGAATTTTCATTAATGTAATTAAGGTAATCAGTAATAGATTTTTGTTGTTGGTTAATATGATTTGTGATATTATCGAATCGGTTAATTATTTGCTCGTTTAATTTGGTTTGTTGGTCAAGGTTATTGTTTATAGTTTTTTCGTTAACAAGTAGTTGGTTAATTTTGTTGTTTAGGTTGATAGCGTCATGCGCATCTAGGTTCCCTGTTATGGTTTTTATAATTGTGCCGAGTCCGTTAATTAGTCCTCTTTTCATTCGGTTTTTTGGCATAAGGTTTAAGAGTTTGCTGTTAAGTTCCGAAAGTTTAGCTTTTGTAATTTCTAAGGATGTGTCGAGTTCTGTGAAGTTGTCAAACGTCATAATAGTGTCACGTATATGTTTAATGTTTAGTTCATAATTGTCCAGTCGTACAATATGAATCAGGTTGTAATATGAAGTGATTAGTCGTGCCGTTCCTAGTCGAATTGGTAAGAGTCCATTGTTATTCGTCAGGTCCCATATGTCCAGTTCCTGTCCGTGTGTCGTTAGTATTAAGTAATCCAATTAAGTAATTATGATTACTTATTATTTTTATTGAAATATTTAAGCGAACTCAATGCGAATTTTATACAGCAAACTCAACGCGAATTCTATACAGTAAACTCAACTCAAATTCTATTTTCAAAAAGGACTTCCATATTCTTTAGCAATTTTCAACTTAATCATTAAATTCAGTGACAGGTCTGAAAAACATAATTACTGCGATCTTCCACTCCCTTGGTGTGCCACGCAAAGTGGATAGATCCGCGCCATCTATTCGCTCGCAACATTCGAAATAAATTTCGAATGCTGCGAATCCTGCCGCGCCACATCACTCCGCCCCCAGATGAAACCTAGGGGGTTTCAGCGACTGATCCCCGAACTTCGTTCGCCGTTAATCCACAAAGCGGACACGACGTTGCTTCGGGGCGCACGCGGGTTTCAGCCTGGACAAAGAGACCGCCTTTTTGTGACCACCGATCTCGAGCTGGAAGAAATGTTCTCCCCGCTCGAGAACGCGGTACGGGCCCTCATATGGAGGCTGCAGCGGCTTCCGGACGGCATCCGTTCTGATCAGCACATGCGTGCATGTGTCCAGTTCCTTGGGCGAACAAGCAGGTATGGACGAGTGTCGAGTGGGTGGTGTCGCCTTGATGCGCCGGAGATTGTCCCTCAGCAGACGCACCAACCCCGACTCCGTGAGACCCGATCTCTTGTCGAAGACCGGATCGCTTGGGAGTCTTGGGTTCTCCCCGTAAACCAGCTCCGCGGGGCTGGCAGCAAATTCCTCTCGGCGGGTTGTACGAAGGCCGAGTAGGACGAGAGGCAAGACTTGCGTCCAGGACGGGTCGTCGCGTGCCATAATGGCGGCTTTCAGCGTCCGGTGCCAACGTTCCAACATCCCATTGGATTGTGGGTGGTATGCCGTAGTCCGCTGGCGTTTAAAACCAAGGAGTTTGCCTAACTCGGAGAAAAGGGTGGACTCAAATTGCATTCCCTGGTCAGTGATGACCACTGCAGGGACGCCAAAGCGAGGTATCCACTCTCGACAGAGGGCTTCAGCACATGATTGCGCCGTGATGTCTTTCAGAGGTATTGCCTCAGGCCACCGCGTGAACCTGTCGATGATTGTGAGGCAATACTTATAACCATGCGAGTCTCGCAAAGGCCCTATAATGTCGAGGTGTATGGTGTGGAAACGCTTGGTAGTGCGGGGGAATGAGCCCACTTCTTTCCTAACATGCCTGGAGACCTTACATTTTTGGCATGCGATGCACTCTCTGGCCCAGGAATTAATATCCTTGTTCATGGAGGGCCAGAAGTATTTTCCGGTGACTAACCGGTTTGTTGTCCTGATGCCGGGGTGCGCCAAGTCGTGAACTGCGTGGAACACTTCCTTGCGAAATGTGGCCGGAATGTATGGCCGAGGTCCCTTTTCCGAGTCTTCGCAGCAGAGCGAGAGGTTTGAGCCGAAGATGGGCAACTCCCGAAATTTGTATTTGGGGTTGGACTTGAGGCTCTGAAGTGCTGCGTCATCCACTTGCGCCTTGGCAATAGCCGAGAAATCGAGTGAGGCGGGGATGTTAACTTCGGAGACACGAGACAAAGCGTCAGCAACAATGTTGTCCTTCCCGGACACGTGCTGGATGTCCGACGTAAACTGGCTTATGAAGCTCAGGTGTCGAAGCTGACGAGGGGACGCTTTGTCGGGCTTCTGTTTCAAAGCGAACGTGAGAGGCTTATGGTCCGTGAACACTGTGAACGGCCTGCCTTCTAGGGAGAAACGGAAGTATTTGATGGACAGGTATGCGGCGAGCAGTTCGCGATCGTAGGTGCTGTAGTTCCGTTGAGCGGGATTCAACTGCTTCGAGAAGAAGCTCAACGGCTGCCAAACTTGGTCCACCTTTTGGTGAAGGGCAGCACCTACTGCGATGTCAGAGGCATCAACAAAAACGGCTAGGGGTGCATCTTGCAGAGGGAATGCCAAGAGTGTAGCGTCAGCCAGTTGTTGACGAGATTTGTCAAACGCGCAGATAGCCTCTTCAGACCACACGATCTCTCGTGTGTCCTTAGTTTTGGGGCCAGACAAGTACGCGTTCAAAATGGACTGGAGATGGGCGGCCTTGGGCAGGAAACGACGGTAGAAGTTTAGCATGCCCAAGAACCTCCTCAACTCCCTCACTGTCTTTGGACGCGGGAAGCTTGTGATTGCTTGCACCTTGTCTGGGTCGGGCTGTATTCCTTCAGGGGAAATGAAATGGCCGAGGAATCTCACCTGTTGTTGAAGGAATTTGCATTTCTCAACGTTTAGGACTAAACCGGCCTCAAGGAGACGTTGAAAAATGCACTCGAGATGGGCTAAGTGCTCAGACTCAGTGGAAGAAGCGACCAAAACATCATCCAAATATACGAAACAGAATTCGAGGTTTCGCAGGACTGAGTGAATGAACCTTTGAAAGGTTTGCGCCGCGTTGCACAATCCGAAAGTCATCCGGGTGAACTCGAAGAGTCCAAAGGGTGTGCATATTGCCGTCTTTGGAATGTCTTCAGGAGCTACTGGAATTTGGTGATAAGCCTTGGTTAAGTCCAAGGTCGAAAAGATGCGGCAATTCGCGAGGTGATGCGCAAAGTCGTGGATGAGTGGAATTGGATATCGGTCAGGAACAGTCTGTGCATTTAGCCTTCTGTAATCCCCATATGGGCGCCATTCGCCGTTTGGCTTAGGGACCATATGCAGTGGGGAAGACCAACAGCTGTTTGAGGGCCTGCAGATACCCTGTTGAACGAGTTGTTCAAACTCTTTCCGTGCAATTGCCAGTTTCTGAGATGGTAGAGGACGCACCTTCGAGAAGATCGGGGAACCAGTAGTGATAATGTGGTGCTGCACATTGTGCTTCACTGGTTTGGAGAGACTACAGTTGGTAGTAATCTGGCTGAACTTTTGGAGAAGTGCCCGAACACGAGAGTCGGTAATGTCTTCTAAAAGAACGGAAAGATTATTGCCTGGGTGAGATACCATATGTCCCGACGTATTAAGGTTGGTCGTGGAATCTATAAGAGACTTGTTTTGCAAGTCCACCAGCAATCCATAGTGACACAGGAAGTCTGCGCCTAGTATGGGGAAGCTGACATCCGCCAGGATGAAACGCCACGAAAACGTCCTACGCAAGCCAAGACTCACGTCCACTTGCCTATACCCGTACGTGTTTATGCGGGAGGAATTTGCTGCCGCAAGTTTGAGCGGTTGAGGGAAAAGTTGATGATGCTGGGGTACGGGAAGAACCGAAACCTCCGCACCCGTGTCGACGAGGTAGTTGCGCCTGCTGAGGGGGTCAAAAATAGTTAGGCGACGTGGTGCTGCGTTCTGGGTGGCCGCCGCCAAAACCCCCCGCGGACCTAGTTTTTTGCGGTAGAAGAGAATCTACACGGTAGCGTACATCTTGTCGCTTTATCCCCGAATCTGCGGTGGTACCAGCAAATCCCTGGGTCCGTGGACTGTCTTGACGACCTGCTACCTGATCGCCCTTTTCGGATGGCAGACCGCGAGCGTGCTCGCGATCTGGCGCCCGAACGCTGAGCGTCCAACGTCGCCCGCATCTCGGCCATACTGGCTGTTAATGCAGCAATCTCGCGCCTCAATTCACCCACCTCATCCGACGGTGGTTGAACGGCCGCCAAGGTTGGGCGTACGTACACCTCCTGAACCTGGTCGGCCGTCGCTGCCAGTTCCTCCAAGGAACCGGAGACGCAAGCGAGGATCGCCTGGGTGCCCTCCGGGAGCCGACGCAGCCAGAGCGACTTGATCAGGTCTTCGCCGATCTTACTCCCACCCAATTGCCTCATTTCACGAAGCAATTGGCTGGGAGTTCGATCACCTAAGGTTAAACCTGCCAGCAAGTGGTCTAATTTTGCCGACTCGCTTGCCGACAGGCGCCTGATCAACTCGCTCTTGAGCTGCACATACGATGTCGACTTCACCACGTCGGACACCAGAAGTATGGACTCTTCGTCCAGGCCGATCACCGCGTAGTTGAAACGGGTCGCGTCCGATGTGATGCCGGACATCTGGAACTGTGCTTCCAGATGCACGAACCACAGTTCGGGGTTCCGCCGCCAAAACGGAGGAACGCGTACGGCGAGGGCGGTCACTTGCGGGTTCGATGGGCCTGCTGCGTCTTTATTGTCAAAAGACATCTTGTTTCACGAAAAGTACGAGATTGAAATGCAAACGCGGTGAGTTTATTCTGAAACGCGGTGAACTTTACACCGACACGGCAGGCCGCACCCACAAATGCACGCACGAAACGAAAAAAAAAAAAACGAAGCGGACGCTATCCAGCGCAGACCAAAAACACCACCAATGAGAATGGAGGACTCGCGATGCTAAACACCTGCACGCCGTCTCTTGCAGCGATTTCAATTTTTTTTATTACTATTTTTTTTTTTAACTGAATAAATAAATAAATATTATATATAAATGAATAATAATTTCTCTTAAGAATAACTCCTCGTTGTTTGCCGGCTGTAGCTGCGGCGTTGGCGGTGCTGGGGACGTCCGTTTGTTGCCGTTGTTGATCGTTGTGGCAATGATGACTAGTCCGGTGCGTGAAAGGTGTTGTGCAGGAGGGCGTGCGTACGGGAAGTCGCGTGAAAATCCACTTCTGGTGAGGGTCCGACGTGTGTCGCGCAGTACACTGTGTAGAGAAGGTTTTCTCGCGTTTTTCTTTCTTGCCTCTGCTCCGACTCGGGATGTGGAGATGTGACACGTTTTCGTGATGTTTACCACGGCACTCCACACTCAACTGTAGATGCGAACGCGTGAAAATCGCTTGCCGTACGGTCTACTGATGTTTTGGAAGGATTTCTCAGTCCTTGGAAGTTCTATTTCTGCCGTGTTGTTCGGACGAATTTTTGTCGTTAATAGAACTTCACCAATGTCGGCGATGGTGGAGTTGAGTGCGGCGGCGAAAGTGGCTGCGGCAGCGATGGCGGCTGCGGCTGCGGAACTCTTACTTATCTCCAATCGGTTGTTGCGGCTGCCTGCTGGGCGATTGTTGATGGGGATGATGATGTGCTTGAGTTTTTCAATTTTGCAGGTTCTGGGAATTCGGGATCCTAGTTGTTGATGCTGTTGGTGCGAGTTCCGGGGTCACCAATTAAGTAATCCAATTAAGTAATTATGATTACTTATTATTTTTATTGAAATATTTAAGCGAACTCAATGCGAATTTTATACAGCAAACTCAACGCGAATTCTATACAGTAAACTCAACTCAAATTCTATTTTCAAAAAGGACTTCCATATTCTTTAGCAATTTTCAACTTAATCATTAAATTCAGTGACAGGTCTGAAAAACATAATTACTGCGATCTTCCACTCCCTTGGTGTGCCACGCAAAGTGGATAGATCCGCGCCATCTATTCGCTCGCAACATTCGAAATAAATTTCGAATGCTGCGAATCCTGCCGCGCCACAAGTATTAGCCTGGAATTTCCGTTTTTTCTTTAGTTTGGATTTATTAATTTTTTGATTTTTGTCAGAAATTATCATTACATGATTATCTTCACCTTCTGTTTTGAAAATCTACGATTTAGTTTATTACGTCGACATTCCTTTCTATATACTACTGATCCTACGTTATAATTTTCGGGGTCTTCCCTGGTGGAATTTAATTTCTCACATCGTTTTTTAACCTGGTCTTCTAATAGTTGTTTAATTTCTGGATACAATTTAGATTGAAATTTTCTAAGTTTCTCAAGATATTCGTGGCTGTTACTAGATGTTATACTATTGTTGAATTTGTAAGTTCTACCATAGAACAATTCATAGGGCGTGTGTTTTGTAGTGAAATGGATGGAATTATTATAGGTGAGTATAACTTCATTTAGAATGTCCTCTGGGTCGTTGCTGCGATTCTTCTCATAAACTATCCTATAAGTTTCCGTTAGTGTCGAGTGGAGTCTTTCTACTGGAGCATTACTACTCGTCTGTTGATATGATGTTGTTGAATGTTTAATACCGAACTGTTTGCAAAAATCATGGAATAATGTGGAAGTGAATTCCGATCCCTGGTCGGTTATTAAATTTTGAGGAATGCCATGTAAGCTGATGTAGTGTTTTAACGACTTGATTATTGATAGGCTATTTCTGGCAGGCAGTGTATATGCTGCTGCAAATTTCGAGAACTTATCGATGATCGTTAGAATGTATTGTTTGTTTATGGTATAGATATCTGAATGAAGGATTTCCAAAGGTTTACTAGGTGTTTCGGGTGCTTGAAATATAGGTTTCGGAGGGTTCCTTTCGTATTTAAGGAGTTGACATTTTTCGCAGTTGTTTATAATCTGGGTTATCTTGCTTTTTAAATAGGGGAAATAGTAATCTCTCTTAAGGTGTGCTAAGGTCTCGTTAATTCCACGGTGGTTGCTATTCATGTGGTAACTGTTTATGAGAGCGTCCTGTTCATCGCTTTCCGTAATTTCTTTAAGCCGCACAGTACATATGACTAATTTATAGCATCCAGATTGTGAAAAGTGTTTTGTATATACATTCTGAATTGTCTTGAAAATGTCGTCAGAGGAAAAGATTGCTGTAGTTTTATTAGGGGGAATGTATTTCTTGAAAATTTCAGTTAATGTAGGTTCGGAAAAATCTTGCATTTTAATTGTTCGTCTTTGTTTATTTCTCAAGGGTGTTTCGACGGATGTTGAGGGCTGTCTGTTCGTCCTTTCAATAATTATTTGAAGTGAGAACTCATTTAATGGCCTTTCTGAAATTGGGATGCCAGTATTCATGTTTTCTTCTGCTGAGTGTACTGTGGTACCTCTCGTACCTTGTGCTGAATCGTTCGAGGGAGAGGGTGCGTTCTCGTTAGCGTGAATTTCTATTTTTTCCGTCCTGGTGCAGTTTGGGTTTTTTATCCAACTCAGGGCGTCAGCGTTGCTGTTTTGGCTCCCCTTTTTATAAATAATCTCATAATCAAACTCCTCTAATTTGAGCCTCCACCGGATTAATCTGGAATTCGGGTCTTTCAGACTCATCATCCAGGTTAACGGCTTGCGGTCAGTTACGATTTTAAATTTCCTCCCAAACAGATATGGGCGGAAATATTTGGTGGCCCAGACTATTGCCAAGAGTTCTTTCTCTATTGTAGAGTAGTTTGTTTCTGAGTCACTTAAGGTTCTGCTTGCGAAGCAAATGGGACGGTCGCTACCAATAGGGCCTTGTGATAGGACGGCTCCTATTGCAAAGTTGCTAGCATCCGTAGTTAAAACAAACGGCTTGTTAAAATCAGGATGTTGCAAAACTGGATCATTCATAAGGAGGTTTTTACAATCCTAGAATGCTCGTAGATAACGGTCGTTTAAGTTAATGGTACGTCCTTTCTTTAAACACTCCGTCAGTGGCTTTGTCAGTTTTGCAAAATCCCTAATGAATTTGCGATAGTATCCCAAGAGCCCTAGAAGGATTTTATTTCCTTTTGTGTCTTTGGTATGGGATAGTCAATAATCGCTTGCACCTTGTCCTGGTTGGGTTTTATTCCCTCAGTTGTCACAATGTGACCGAGAAATGCTATTTCTTTTTTCATGAATTCCGATTTATCAAGTTGTACTTTTAGGTTTGCTTCACGCAACTTCTGAAATACTTTTCTCAAATTTTCGCCGTGTTCCTGCAAGGATGTGGAAGAGATGATGATATCATCTAAGTACACCAAGCAGGTTTTGCCCTGAATATCTTTTAGAACATTATCCATCACGCGTTGAAACGTAGCAGGGCCATTTTTCAAGCCGAAAGGCATTCGCACATACTCATAGTGGCCGCCTTCGACTGTAAATGCTTTTTTTCGCAAAGTCCCTGGGATCCATTTCGATTTGGTGGAAACCAGACGCAAGATCTAATGTCGAGAAGTACATGGATTTCCCTAATTTGTCTAATATTTCATTAATATTAGGAAGTGGATACCTATCGGAGATGGTTTTTTCATTGAGTTTCCTGTAATCTATTATGATACAAGTCTCCACTTTTGTTTCCCACTAGCGTCCATCTTCTTGGGAACTATCCAGACGGGAGAGCTCCAAGGCGAGTAGCTAGGGCGGATAATTTCTTGTTTGAGCATGTCCTCAATTTGCTTTTGGACTTCCTGTTTATGGATGTAGGGGTACCTATACGATTTAGTATAGATAGGTAAGTCATCGACAGTATTGATTTTATGTTTGACTTGGTTAGTAAATGTCAAATCTTGGTTGTCTTTGTGGAAAATGTCGTCGTATTGCCGGCAAATTTTGAATAGCATTGTTTTTTCTTCGTTGTTAAGGTGGGAAACTCTCAGTAAATCGACAAGATGATTAGAGTTAGTGAATGGTGAACTTTGTTCATAATTTACTTCGACATTATTAACTTGTTCGTAATTACCGGAAAGTGGTTCAACCATTAGAGGTTGTTCTACAAAAAGGACCTGCTCGCTTCCAGATATGTTGGTTACTTCGATTGGAGTGTACCAATCGGTGGCTGTATAGATGCCTTCAGAGACAAGTAATTCTGGTGTTAGCTTAATGGGTTTTACTCAAATGTCCCCGTGTTGTTCGTCTACTGGTAATTTAGCGACAAATTTCGAGTGTGGTGAAATAGTATACCTTTTAGACATGAAATTTGGTTTGAAATTGAGCGGAATGGATGCGTTATCAGTTACTAGTAAATTTCTCCTTAAATCGACTTTTGCACCTAATTGGGTTAGTGCATCCACACCTAAAAGGCCATCGAAATAGTCGTGAAATTTAAAGATAAGAAATCTTATGTTTCCTTGTTTGTTGAATTCAACAAAGTTAGGAAGTGTAACTTCTTCTTTCACTTCATGTTTTGTTAGAATCGTTATAATCGAAATGGGTTTTGTGGGTTTTACATCGCGAGGGTCGATGTATTCCGGGTTAATAAAGGAAGAAGATGCGCCAGTGTAAATCAGGAATTTTAGCGGTCTTTCAAAAGGGGAAGATATTTCGATGTAAGGAAGTGTATTACCGTGCTTATTCACATCTAGGTATCCGATTGGTCTGTTGAGGCACTCGATTGAAAATTTTCGTCATCAACTTCAACGTTTGTGATATAGGGGTTAGACTCAGGATTAGAACTGAGAGGTTCTCAAGGATACTCGATAATTTGGCTAGAGTGATCCATAGGGGAAAACTCCTGTAGTGAAGCTTGATAGTATGGTTGAAATTGTAGTTGTTCTTCAGGGTAAATAGCTCCGTACGAATAATCGTTTTCAGGATTTTGTTCAGTGATATTGAACAGTTCCTGTGCAGTGTATCTTGGTGTTGGTTGGGGGTTGAATAACCTATTCATTTGCGGTGTTAGTTGGCTTTGGGTTCTCCTAGTTATTCCCGAGGTTTCCATTGGTTCAGGTTTTGGCTGAGTGTTATTAAAGGACCTGCCAACTGTGGGTTGTCTAAACTGGGGATTAAATGAATTTTGAAATGTGGTTGGCCTAAAGTTGTTATTAATAAGATTCATAAATTGTCCACGGTTTGCATTTTGATTTGAGTTATTAAATCGTTGGCTGTTATTTATGAATGCGGGCTGTGCTTGAGGATTTGTCAAGAAGGGTTTTTGTGGAAAAAATGTATATGGCTGGTAAGTTGGTCTTGGGTTGCTAACACTTGGTTGTATACGAAATTGTGGTAGCGTTGATCTTGCAACAATAGGTTCACTATTTTGGGGACGCGGTTTTGAGTTATTAAATGGGTTTAGATTCGAAAATTGTTTACTAGGATCAGATTTGGTATAGAATATATTTTGTTCTTGTATACAGCAAGCGTATGCTGCTGTGAGGGTTACTGGTTTCATGGCCCGAATTGTTGGACCGAGAGGTTCCTTGAGCCCTGATAGGAATGTGTTGAGACACATTTCTGCAAATAGCGACTTCTTAGCCGCTATTACGTTTGGGTCCACTTCGTGAATTTTTACGTGGGTGGTCATACTGGATAATAGTTCGATAATATTACTGTAAAATTTTTGCACTGTGTCGTTATTCTGACGTAGACCGTGGAGGTCTCGGATAAGGGAAGTCTCGTTCCTTTTATCAGAATAGTGTAATATAAGATTTTGTCTTATTTGCTCCCAATGTAATGGTGTTCCGTACATATTAAGTACTTCGTTGGCTTCTCCAACGATTTTGTTCCGTATGGCTCTTAGGAGTAGTTGGCCATATGGTGTACCATCTGTGACACTTATAATTGACAAAATTTCTTTCACATTATCCAGAAAATCAAAAAGAAGACGCGGGTTCCCGTCGAACCTCGGTAGGTCTTTTATAGCATCCGGAACGCGAAGAGAATTGAATAGATCAGTGGTGGTCAATATTACATTGTTTTCGTTAGTTGCCATATTATAATTACTTTCACTTTCACTTTCCGAAATTTGATTCACTCTTATCTTTTCTATTGAAGTTGTAAATTGATTTTCTTTAATATTTTCACTTTCTAATACACTAGTATTTTCTATTTCTGTGATTGGTTCTAAATCTAACTGCCTAAGTATATTTAGTTGCCTTAGCCTACGTGGGAGGATGGTATAGGGGGCGGATTTCCTTTTGGGTGGAATGGGTGGAGGTGGCATAGGAACAAAATCTCGACTTACCAGAAAATTAGTTTCCACATGCCTGGGAAGATTTTCCAATCGATGCCCTTGCTGCCACAATCCACCAATAACACACTTAATAACACTTTGATACCGAACACGATAAACCGTCGTACTGCGGGATCTGCGTTATACCCCGATGAATCTTCAGAAGAATTTAGGAATCTGTCCGCCGCCTAAGTGCCGACTGCGCCAGTTAAAGTTATTGGAAGGATAAACTCCAAAAAATATATAGTTATTATATTAATTTATTTGGACAACGTTTCACGGCTACAATATAATTACAACTCCGCTCTTACGTGCTAAGGTTACAATTTTTATATTTTCTAAATCTGCTTACACAGGTGGGTCAGGTAAAATGCATATCCGGCATGTATCGTTGGAATTAGTTCGAATCGTTGGTTCGATGATCTGCACATTTTGCTGAATGGGTGGTTATAATGTTTAGCTGATTCGATGGCATGTGTTGCATTGTCGGATGGTTTTAGATGTTAAGGGGTGATCCCGTAACTCGTGTGCCCTCAAGTGCTCTATCGGATTTAAACCCGGGTATTTTTGACAAAATATAGCATTCCTTAACTTTCGATGTCACAATACCCCACACCATGATGCTGCATTCTTTCGGGATTCTAAGTGGTGTTTTCATTAGAGCTCGGAGCACCGTGCCAACGAGATAGTGATCCGAGTCTATATTGGCCCAACTGTATGGTCTAACATTCATCATGGTTGAGAGGTGGCGGCGTTCGATCAACACGTGAATAGAGTTATAGTAAATTCGTTTGTTTGTGGACACCATATTTAAATTGTTCATGTACACTATGGAATTCTGATTCGTTCTCACATATGACATGTACGAAATTTTTCATACCTGGCGTGCCGAGACTATCTTACCTAAAAAGCCGAGCTAATCGTGCTGTCCAAACCACCGAAACCTATCTGCCCTATCTACCTGTATTGGATGTTTTAAATGCTGTATACAATAGACTGTCTAAGTGCGTTGTTGCAGTGTCTCTGGCGAGTAGATAAATTAAAATATGTAGGCCCCTATAGCACTGAAAAAGAGAACAAGTGGTTCGCGAAATATCAGCATACGCGTGCTAAAATAAAAAATACTACCGAAAAAGGGAAATCCGTCTAATCGTTTCAATCAATAGACTGTCCTCATTAATCAGAGAGGTTTATCAGAGAGGCATTTTTTGATGATCTCTTCTGCGTCTAGCACAAGTCTTGCCATTGTTGTGCAGTGTAGACCGAGAAGGCCACACATGAACTGGCAGGATTCCGGGGACTAAAAGCCAACTCGACATAGGCTGATCGTAGGAAGATTCTTCGATCTATTCTGCCATATGTAGTATGGCTAAATAAAAAGCTACAAAATTAGAGCTCGGCCGAAAGTGAAGTGTGCGGATAACCTCAATGTGTTGATCTAAGTCAGACTGTTCTTCGCAATGCACCACCTCCAGTTTTCGACCTTCGTCCATAAGAAAAATACATATTCGCTTTATATTATGGTTGTTTGGTTGTTTAATAATTTCTTGCACTCATTTTTGCTTGACATTAACATTTTCGTTTGTCCGCCACGAGAAACTTCACTGCACTTTGATTGCGTAGTTATTCCAATTCCCTGTTGTTATTATGGTCAGTAAAACCTTAGTACGAACAAATTTTATTTAAAATATTCGCTCCTTTAAAGAAAAAATGTAGAAAGCTCGTGATAGCGTTATTAGAACAACAGTTTCAATTATATTTTTGGCTGTAATAACTTAGTTCAAGGATAGACTAAATAAATTGAACTTTTCTTCCACATTTCGCTTAGAAAGCTTCATAATATGTTTGCAACGAGGACTATGACGCTTTTGTGGAATGAAATTTTTACCGAAAGCGAATACAAATATTTCGTGACGGAAGCTTTATGCTGAAAATAAGGGTGTGCATTTAGCTAAATTGGTCTCCTCCTAGACTACTGACACATACGGCGAAGTCAGGTCAACCAGTTTCTTTGAAAGGCGATTTGTTACTAGAGTCCACGGTTCTTCCGACAATGAATATATGTCGTATGATACCATATCAAATAGAAACGAAGGAGACGGGGGGGTATAAAATTTTTTCCACCGAAAAAGTCACGTGGGGTATCAAATGAAAGGCTTTGATTAGAACTTTTGAATTCTTAACTATGGACAAACGAACTCTCATGAACTCATCGTCCCTTATAGGGAAACATAAAACCTTTTATACCTCAAGCGTTTAGCTTCCGGTTTCCCGACTTGCTTTCACTAACTAAGCAAAATGAGCACTCTTAAGAATAAGTTATTGTCCCAGGTGTTCATATTCTTGATACTTTTATAAAGAATGATACCGCCAATTAATGATATGTTAATTACTTACAGCTTGATCGACAGGAAGCAGGTTGGTTTCCGCTTCGGTTTCTCCTAAATTGGCCACAGCCTACGGATCATATTAGAACAGTGCGCGGAGTTTACATTTTCGCTGCACCTGCTCTGCGTCGGTGTCGAGAAAGCTGAACGGGGAGTGAATCTGGTGTGGTCTAGGAAGGGCATTCCCGAGATACTAACAGCTAATATGAGAGTGACATATGATGGCGCAAAATGTCACGTACTGTACCGAGGCAAAATCTTGGTAGATTTCGAGGTCCAATGCGGGGTCCGCCAGGATTGCATCCTGCGCCGATATTATTTTCTCTTTCGGTGACGGTGACGTTCTTCTTCAGCAATGATATCTTTTCTCAAACAAGTCGACTACGCTGATAACATCTGCTTCCCGGCTCATCAGATCATGAATCTTGGCCAAATGGCTCGGATTTGAAAAGAGAGAAAAGTGGAGTTGGGCTAAAGACAAATACCAACAAAACCAAGGTTTTCCGTTTCACAGACATTGCGCTCTGGTTATTTGCATTAATGGGCAAAGCCTCGACATCGTTAATCAATTTGTACATCTAGGAAACGTGGTTTCGGCCGACGGCGGCATCGAAGTAGATATTGCCCGGCGCATTGACGACACCAGATCATATTTGGCGGTCCTGTCTAAAATCTGGAAAAGCAGTTATTTCTACACCGAGATCAAGTTGGGATTGTTCTGTGATTGTGTGCGGAGTATGCTGGCCTGCCTCTCCCTCGAAGGAGGAATTTCGGTGCATAGACCTGACACTCATCCACAATGTGATCGGAAGACGGAAGTGGCAGTGGGTAGTCCAGACATTAAGAAGGGGCGAAAATTGCATTGCAGGCTACGGCATGCACTGGATCGCCCCAAGTGAACTTTTCGGAGAACAATAGAGGACGAGTGTGAGCATCTCAGGACCACCAGCAGGTGAATGACAACTATATATTTGCATATTCCTGTTTGAAAAAGGTGCAAAAAGGGTATTTAAGAAAATCGGGTTTGAAAAAAAAATTCAAAGTCTCGTTAAAAATGTTAATGCTAATGTTAAAAAAAATATCGGTTTTGGAAAATACTAATTGAGACCTGAGCGTGATTCACAAGTCCCACCTTTCTACCAAATTTGGCAATATCTGCAGCTATTGGAAAATAACTATCTATGCTGATTAGTTGGTGATAAAGATCTTGGGAAATTCCGGGACATATTTATATCTATGTTCGATTTATTGCCAAAATCCTAAATTGAAGTTGTTGAACGTACTCCAGTTGAACTAAAAATTTTAGATAAAATCAAGGATACTCTCGATCTGTTCGCAGCGAAAGTTCCTCTCGATGACAATTGTACTATTCAAACATTCATTCATCCCCGCCACCACGTCTCATTGCGTACCAGTAAGTGCATTCCTGTCAACTATTATTAAAACCGGATCCGTTTTCAAAGGAGAACTGCTAGGGACTCTGGGAGCACATCAACTGGTTGGGAGGTATAAGTAATACTGGCTGCTATCTTGGCACCTTCACTTCCAAGAGGAAATCATGGAATTCCGCATGAACAGGCGCCCACGATGTTTTAGATACTCTTTCGACAGTAGATTGATTGAGTGGGTTGAATTATTCGATGCTAATAAGATTACCAACAGGACTTATCATTTGCAAATCAAGAATATTAAGTAGAATGCAAACAAAATGTAAGACCTCTCACACTTTCTACTTAATTTTGGAGTCTTTCTATTTTGAAGATTTGCGTTTCCACAGCTTTTATATTGTCATTTTTGTGGGTAAACAAACCATTGTGCCTCTAATTACTGTAACTGGAACCTTGTTGGAGAGAGTTAGAGCTTTAAAGTCCACTTGGTTTAGAAAAACGATATTTTAATTGCTACCATTGGTATCTAGAATTAAATTAACTATCCTCTTGAAGGAACAAGAAAGAAAATGATTTGGCCAGTTAAAGAAGTCGGTAGAACCATTCAAGATATCTAATGAAGTCTAAGAATGCAGTTCAAAACAACAGGTTCACCAGAGTATTAGCTACCGTACAGTGATAATCTGCATCCCTGAGAAATCGGACCCAAGGAAACGAAATTTTTGGTGGAAGGTGTTGACAAACAGGTAACTCCGGTGAGACCCACACTGGACAGGCTTCTCTGTTAGCAGAAGTCCATGCAACCTGAAGTCTCATTTCTGATGACAGCCACATCAGAGGCACAATTTGCTTCTCCTTTTGGAGTACAGTTATGAAGCTGCCTTTAAGTAGCTCCAGCTGCTAATCCCAGCTTTGAATACTGGCCGTCGGCGAGCTGCGCAAGACAGAATATGTCCGTTGTTGTATATTTGACCCCCAAAGGTCGGTGACATCAAGCACATGTTGGGTGTACAGAACCCGAGCATGTACTTCGGACACTGGAAGGTGAAGTTCAGGAAAGGCAGGAAGAACCAATTTACAAGCGTTTATTTGAGTTTGGTATTCGAACTGCACCAAAAGACTCTGAAGTGCTTGATAGATTGAAATTTAATCATATGAGGAAACTGTGAAGAATCATCTCTATTTTGAGAGCCGAAAACAATGAAGGTCTTCGACTCTCACAAACTAGGGCAAATTGTAACACCTTTGGTGCATTTTCCCAAAATGGAGCTGCGCGCGAGGGGACCGAGTCTCTGCCGTTGAGGTATGAGGAAAACGCCGATCATGGTATACGATTCTAACCATTTTCCACTACACATTAAACTAACCTTATGTTTAAAAATATAAATAATGAACCTATAGCATGCCAAAACGTCCTCAGCAGCGAGGCTGACAAGGTTGAAGCACTGCCCTACATTTTCTGAAGCAGGAGCCATCGGTTCGATTTAACACAATTTGTTGTATTGAATGAGTTAAGAAGGTGAAGATCTTTTACGATGAAAGATCCATAAGATCAAGAGCTTGTCTTCTGGTATCAAGATGGTGAAAGGCAACCACGGTGAGACAGGCTGCGATGCTGGGGCAGTAGAAAGTGTAACCTTAGGGGAGAGAAGCTATTTAATTTCATTGCTTCAGCTGGTTTCATGATTGCAAACATAGCTTCCTAGGTGACTAATGGCTTCTTTGGGAAAAGAAGATTAATTGGGAAATCTGAATCGCTCAGTTTTAGAGTGATATGAAGAGGTTTGTCTTATTTCCTGAGACCAAAGCGGTAAAACGGTTCCTTGGTGAAAACGGGAACTGCTAGAACTCAGGAAATCACTTCTGAACCGAGGTTGTAAAAGCAGTAAGGATGAAGACTGGTTAAACTTGCGGAATTCGCAGCGTGCATTTAAGAGGCATGCATGAACATCAGTTCATGCTCTCAGAAAATGAATTAATAATGCAGTTTTTAGTTTCAGGAAAAATTTTGAGTCGCTACACGTCCCGGAGTTAACCAGCTCTCTTTCAATCTTCAGCGGGCTTATGACGCATGACTTTGGAATTTTTGCGCTAAATTATTTCAAAGAATGCTCAAAAGCTGTTCAAACTATGAATTCTATTTGATTCTTCTTAATAAAAAACCCTAACACAGTACTTGAAAATAGGCCTTCTAATGTGCTATCCGGATAGCTGAGGGGTTAGAACACAAGGCTGTCGTATGGAAGGTCGGGGTTCAAGTCTCACTGGTGGCAGTGGGATTTGTATCGTAATTTGACGTTGGATACCAGTCGACTCAACTGTGAATGAGTATCTGAGTCAAATCAGGGTAATAATCTCGGGAGAGCGCAGTGCTGACCACATTGCCTCCTACAATATACTGTAGTGTACCGTTACGGTGTTGAATGAAGTGTTCTAACACACTTCAAGGCCCTGATCCAATATGGATTGTTGCGCCAACGATTATTATTATGATTAATGCGGTTTTTCCTTTAACTGAAAATTTTCTATATAAACGGTTAACGGTTTAGTCTAGGGCAGGCTCAAATCACTACCGCTGTCTCAGCTCTGCCCTGGGAGCCGCGTGACCGAAGCGAACCGCAATTATTAAACTCTACTTGCAAAAGATGCTAAACCCAAAAAAGGGGGCCGACGCTCAACACAAGTGGATGCAAGTTGCTTTCTATTCAGTCAGACAGTCTGGTCCAACTTCAAGTGAATGCGGATCTAGGATAACGGATATCTAAGATCCCTCAGTCGTTCAATGAACCCTTGTGGATTTCAATAAGAAGGTGAGGGAAAGAGGGCACCATAACTTGTGGGAGTGCACCAATTGATAAGGATTGGGGAATATCTATTTAGCATTGTTACACAAAATATATATACATATAACATATGACTGCGGTAAATCCCTATATAGGACATAGCTAAACCTCACCTATGCGCCATCACTGTCAATTAGCTGTTCTTCTACTCACACCGTGATTTTCCGAGAAGCTTGTACTTCTCCATGTATTACTAGGTGGCCTACCGGTCAGCGATTCTGTGATAGTGTGTTCCATTGTATCGCATAACCCGTAACGGGGTTGTGACTCTTTCTCAGTATGTGTCCAATCTACTGTCACTTTCATTTTCTGATGACAACAATGTTATTTATTTGTTATTGCCTCAAGCCAGAATACCCCGATCACACCAGAAAGTCATGCACTGATGAACATTTAAGTGACAATGGCTACCATTTACCATGCAGTACTCTCCAAAGTCTGGTGTGATGTATCTGCAGTTCTTGATTTTAGATTAAGCGGATTTAGCAACCTACATCAAGTATGATGTCACCGTCAGCAGAAATGGTTGTACCTAAATATATAAATTGTTCGATGCCTTTAATATTCTGCAAGAGATCCACATCATCCTTCAAAGCAGTATGAAGAACATCACCGGTAACCAGAAGAAAAGGTTTAGGTGTCGAAATGCAACTCTGGCGAGCTTCATTCTGGGCTTAAAATGCTTCTGAGATTTTCGTTCCCATGTAAAACGTTCCATATATACTACTACTATATAACGCTTTCTCGAAATCGATGCAGTGCTGATGGAGCGGTGATCGAAACGCCGCCCACATCAATCCGAAGGGTGTTAACATTATACCGTGCGGTACAATAGCATCGTCTGTCAATTAGGCTATTGAGGTGTTTCTTCATGCCCTTCAAGACGATTTTATTATAGTTACTATCTTCGCGACAGGAGGAAAGGAAGGATGGAAGACGAGTGTTATCACTTCGAATCTTATCATTATCTTCTTCTCTCATTCATTGAAAAAGGTCTCGGATTTCCAGCAATGAAAGTAGGAACTGTGTAGAGCCTGTAGGGACTGCTCAAAAAAATTCCACAAAGAAACCGTCTAGACGTACGCACTTCATTTGAGGGCGTTGATGGAGTAGAAAATTTCACTTGTGATTGAAAGAGCAGTCCGCGACGGCATGTCAAGGGAGCTTGTTATCCCATTCAAAAGAGGTGCAACTTCGCTACTCATAGACATTACAATCGTCGGCAAGCTCCTTCGCGATGTGACAGTTTTTGCTTCTTCCACAAGGTAGTGACCGAGTTACTTCTGTGAAGGCATACTTTAGGTTGCACTTCTCGCACTTTTAGTTTTCGTAGTGATCCATGGCTTATAACGGTACTTTTGATGATTCTCGTCAGTATTTCTGGGTGGGTTTTGAGGGTTGGCATCGTTTGCGCAGCAAGGAAGCATTGGATTTGCCTTTGCTGGTACAATGCTTTTCAGAGTACAACAAAGGCACTGCGCTGCTAGAGGAAGTTTTTTCCAGAGTTCCATCATCTCAATTCACTTAGGTCAAAATCATCGGTATATATCGTTCAAATTCAGACTGAAGTTGGTGAAGCCTACGATCATAGTAGGAATACTCACCGGTCATTGTAAGCTAAATTAGGGATCATTTATTCAAATTCTGCAAGGAGAGGGACGAACCTTCAATACATGTGTCGGAACGGTGTTTGGTACCTATGGGAGGTTGGTTAAGTTATTTGGGACAATGCTTAAACCAGATGTTAGGCTGAAACCTCTACAAGTAGGGATGTAGGCTTCATCTACATGCTATGTTAATAGGTATTCTATAACCATCAACGTGACACAATAGGTCTTCGAGGACGAGGTTCAGCTTCTCTTGACGCTATTATTAAACATACTGAAATCGTACGTTATGACTTCTCTGACTGGATGAATTTCAGAACAGATAGATTGGTCTATATAGAGTCGGATAGCTATCTTGTTGCTGTAGTACGTGAGGCTTCAGCAACAATGCCACATTAAACTCCCTCTGAAAATCAGTTGAAACGAAACACTGAAGAGATCCACAACAGATTCTTTCAGAACACATCCTAGCATGAATACCATAGGGTTTCCGAAATATAAATATTTGCAATAAATATACCGATCAGCTCTTTTTTGAGGTTTTGTGTAAAACAAAACCTTATTAAAATGGGTTCACTGTCTCTCTGTTTGTTTGTCTGTCTTTGACATGCATTTGTCTGCAAAATGGCCAAACCGATCCGAACGAAATTTGGTGGACCTATGGGAACAATGAAATTCCACAATCACAATCACAATCCCATACAGTGAGTGACATAAATTTAAGTGAAGTTTAAAGGGAGCTCTCCAAACATGTAAAGGGGGGATGTAGAAACTTTTTTCATCATATATAGTCATGGAAGGTGCAATTAGTTCTTCTCTAAATGTACACACTTAAAGTGAGAGAAGACTCATTTTCGGAACTACCAAATTTCGCATTGGCATTGAGGACAGTGTTGTGCATATGCGTGCTAAGTTAGCGCTATCAACAGTTCAAACCTATCAACTTTGTGCAAATGTACCGCATCCTAAGCTATACAAATCGAGTAAACTTCCATTCATAAAGAGTCCACTTCTCCCCAGCCCTTTTTTTTAAGGTTTTGTGTGAAACAAAACCTTATTAGAATCGATTCGATGTCTGTCTGTCTGTCTTTTTTTTTTCGGCGTTGGAAGGTGGAAAAGTTCAAAACCTACTGCTGGCTCCTGCCACGCAGTTATGTGAGACTTCTACTTTTCCACTCTCCTCCTTCTCATTCCACTCTCCCCACGGAACTCCTATCAAGTATTGCATCGCGGGGCTGGATCAGCTTTTAACTGCGGCTCATTATGGTTCTCTCCCTTCCTTGTTTTCGTCGTAGTTCTTCCTGCCTAAGCTGTTGGTGAATAGCTTGCAGTTCCCTTACAACATGGTTCCAGGCATCCGTTGACTCCAGCATAAACTCCACAATGTTTTCGGGTGTTAAACGCCTGTCTGCGACCGTTTCCATTCTTGTTCGGTGAGCGGTGAACCTGGGGCAATCAAATATGACATGCTCCGCATTCACAGCCACGTTACCACATCTTGGGCAGCATGGTGATTCGTCGTGACCAAATCGATGTAAATAAGCACGATAACCTCCATGTCGACTCAAGAATTGTGTTAACTCGTAGCTTAATTCCTCATGGTTTCGTTCAAACCATCTCCGAATATCCGAAATGATGTGGTATGTCCAACGGCCAGTTTGGGACGCGTCCCATCGCTGTTGCCCCCGTTCGATAGATTCCCACCGTGCCAGCTGCCGTCGAAATGCGCTAGACTTTCCAGCTGCATACGTTTTGTCATAGAGTCGCCGACTTTACTTCGCCAAGATGTCTATGGGGAGCATCCCGGCTAGTACATATGCTGCTTCTCCTGATGTTGTCCGATATGCACTGCATACCCGGAGTGCACTTAACCGATACGCCATTCCCAATTTTCGGCAGTTCACTTTGTTATTCAGAGCAGCTGCCCAAACTGGAGCTGCGTAGAGTAGCACGGAGCTGACTACCCTGGAGAGCAGACGTCGACTTTGTCTTGGCCCACCAATGTTCGGTAGTATTCTCGAGATCGTTGTAGTGATGGGAGACGCTTTAGTTGCGGCGTACTCAATGTGTCTTTTGAAGTTGAGTCTTCTGTCAATAATTACTCCCAAGTATTTGAGCGATGGTTGGGAGTAAATTGTTTTTCCACCAACTTTGATTTTCACAGTTGTGTTCTTTCTTCTCTTGCTGATGAGAACTACTTCTGTTTTATGCTCGGCAAGTGAAAGGCCAGAATTTCTCAACCAGGATTTTTTTTTTGTCTGTCTGTCTGTCTGCTACAGCCGATTTATTCGGAAATGGCTAGACCGATCGTCACGAAAATTGGTAGGAGTATGTGATCTGCCGTTCCCTTTACATGCAGCAACTGACGCCATTTTGTGTTAATTTTAAGGGGGGTTCCCCATACATGTGAAAGGAGGGTGCAAATTTTTTTTCACAGAATGTAGCCATGTGGTATATCAAATGATAGGTCTTAATTAGTACTTTTCGAAACTGGTTCAATATTTGATACTGGATGAGACATAGGGGAGTAAGGGCTCAAAATATGACCATCAAAGACTGTAACAGGTCTCGTTCTCAGAACCTATCCAACCGAAAAATCTGAAAAAAATCGCAGTAGTGCATCTCTATATAAATCTAGGCCTCAAAATATATCCGGTTCCCATATCTGCATAAATAAAGTTAATAATAGTATATTTCCACATTTGAGAAATTTACCTGGCACCACCCTTATGTTCATTCCAGAAGTACAAAATTCTTCCGGTATTCCGACTTGTTTGTATCTGTTGTAGATTGTTTTCATCACATTTGTTAATAATACTGGACTTCTTGTGTGAAGCGTATGAAGTTGACTGCTATCAATAGTGCTTTACAAATCAAATTATTTGTGTATATAGCTTTTTAAAAAGTAGAGGATAATTGAATTTTTAATTAGGGACACAGGGAACTGTCAGGTACTCATCATTCTTTACACAGGGAAACCCAAAACCTTTTATACCTGAAGCGTCTAGGTTCCGGTTTCCCGACTTGTAGTAATATACTCAGGCAATAAGCTGATGTATAAGGGAACTGATAATTCAGGAAATGGTGAAAAAGCAGGGGGAGTACCGGCCTTGGTGTGTCCAAGGTTTTAGGCAATGCCCAGCAGGGTTCAGGCTGCAGGCTATGTCCAACTAAAGGTACTTACTCTACTATCAATAAATTGATGGTTGACTGTGTAGACTGTGTGATCCTTCAGTGACCCTTCCTTGGAATGAACCACATTTCTCTTCGGTTTGTAGTCACTGTTGTCCACTTTCCTCGCCCTTTCCTTTTTTCTCTTCCTCAAAGGATTTTGGATATTGTGGCATATATGCAAACCACCCATCGGACGCTGCTGCATGATCCTTACCCCAGAATCTTCCATTGATTTATAAATTTGAAAATATGAAGTAAATAAGGCTTATTTTGGTTAATCTTGGTAAATCTTCCCGGCAAAACTTTCCCTCTAATTTCATGGTGTCGATTGAATTTAGGGCATCTGTTCCACTTAACTATATTTCATCAATTTTAAAACAAATAAAATGAATTTTGCCAAAATCATTATTGGAATTGGGAATCTCCCATGCGCCTGAGATGAATTTTAGGTCCGTGACTGACTTCATAACTTACCACGACACGATAAGTATCCTTTTGTTTTCTGGAGTTTCAAAGTGCCACATTCTTTTCATTCTCATGCCATTATCAAAATTTGCCACTCCATGGAAAGACGTTAAGGCTGAAAAACAGCTCGAGGTAGTCGCCTTAATGCGTTTCTCACTATATATTTGTTGAGTGAATTTCTCGCCATTAGAAGAAGAATCACTGCCAACGAAATCAAAATAAATTGTTCCCAAGGCCCCCAGCGTACATACATGCGTTGCGAAGGATACGTTCTAACAATAATCTCTTCGCAAGGAAGCGCCATCTGCCGGCGTAACGCCATTAAGGCCATTTCACCGTAGCACAAAAGTTTATTACATTACACATCTAATTGGACAAATTGCATGTCATTCACTGTGCGTATGTGTATGTGTAGAGTGGAGTAAATGTAATTACGCCTTCATTGAACTCAAGAATGAAGTTCACATGCTGAAAGTGCAGTCGGCTCTCCCCCTCCTTCCGCAGTTGGGAAAGACACACGCCTGGTCTGCGATTCGTCGAAACGACCCACTGAGAACTCAAGACCAGGTCACCAGAAATGGGGCAACCGCAAAGGAGCGAGTGACACGCTCTAAGACGCCATCGAGGAGACCTTGCTTGCTTATGCCAAGGCATCCTTTACCTCGTGGATGGTCACGCGCTTTTGCCTCGATTCCGGGTTGCCAGGGAGTTCCCTGTGCAAGTTTCAGCGAATTCATTGAAGAGCAGGAATGAAAATGGCTAAAAGTGAAAATCCATACGAGTGCTCTCTGGAACTAAGCACGCACAAGGAAATCACGTGAGTTGCTTTTGTTGTTTTATTCAAGTGGAAATGATGGCTTTCTCAAAGTGTACAAAAATCCCATTGTCACAGAATTCAAGCTTTTTAAAGTTGTCGTAGAGTATGCAGTGTACTCGCGTTTAAAACGATAATAGCCTCATTTTGAAGTTCATTATTTTCTTATTTCTTCAATACTTTCAAGTGTGGATGTTTTCAAAACAAAGGAAAAAACAAAAAGTACTAACATTGCGGTCTTTGCCCCATTCACAAGCGGGGTCGACTCGCCCCGATAAACGCTGAGGCTACTCTATTTCACATTCGATAACTCTGAGCCATTTATATTCATGGAAATATATTAAGAAGTTATCATTAGTGGATGGAAAATACTATTAGGAGAGGTTGAAATATAGACTCGGATCACTATCTCCTATTCATACTGCCTGGATCAGAATAATAGCTCCACCTCGATTTTTTTCTGATAATTAGGTGAGAGTGCACACTGAAGTCATCCATAACAAAGTCCTCCGTAACACCCATAAGGGGGCAATGGATCCCAAATTAACTGCAGCTACTAGATATCCTTAAAATGAAACATCGACAAATAAACTTCACAAATACCTCGTAATGACTAAATGTGGATGAAAGTTGGTCAAAAAACCAAGCTGCTTGGCCGAAGTCGATCTGCAGGGTGAAACTATCCCAAAAACTTAAAAATCTGGTGAAAATGACCATGACTGCCCGCAAATATTGAAGTCCCACGGCAGTGGTCCATCGACTAAAGCTTGCAGTCCTTTGGGAAAATTCAGTCCCTTACGTGTATTGCACAAAATTTCAAGTAAATTTAAATCAAGGTGTGAGTCCGTACCGGAACTTGAAAAACTTAACAAATTGGAGGATAATACCCAAGTTAAAATTCGAAATAACACAAAATAAAAATAACAGCTCTACCACGCAAGTGGTCGTCCATGAAACTCCGCAACAGAGTGCCGCGATCGTGAGGCAAGATCTATGACAGATCACATGCTCATCTGATGCTTGCCCTGAGTCTTCTAGGGTTCCCTCCCCGCATTGGCCTCCTCATACCATAAAAATCGAAGATATCAACATCATCATCAACGGCCCAACAACCGGTATCCGGTTTAGGTCTGCCTTAATAAGGAACTCCAGACATCCCGGTTTTGCACCGAGGTCCACCAATTCGGTATCCCTAAAAGCTGTCTGGCGTCCTGACCTACGCCATCGCTCCATCTTAGGCAGGGTCTGCCTCGTCTTCTTTTTCTATCATAGATATTGCCCTTATAGACTTTCCGGGTGGGATCATCCTCATTCATACGGATTAAGTGACCCGCCCACCGTAACCTATTGAGCCGGATTTTATCCACAACCGGACGGTCATGGTATCGCTCATAGATTTCGTCATTGTGTAGGCTACGGAATCGTCCATCCTCATGTAGGGGGCCAAAAATTCTTCGGAGGATTCTTCTCTCGAACGCGGCCAAGAATTCGCAATTTTTCTTGCTAACAAACCAAGCTTCTGAGTGTACAGTAAGAGGTTTGACCCTATGGTGAGACGTTTCGAGCGGAACAGTCTTTGTAAGCTGAAATAGGCTCTGTTGGCTGACAACAACCGTGCGCGGATTTCATCATCGCAGTTGTTATCGGTTATGACTTTCGACCCTAGATAGGAGAAATTGTCAACGATCTCGAAGTTGTATTCTCCTATCCTTATTCTTCCTGCTTGACCAGTGCGGTTTGATGTTGTTGGTTGATTCGTCTTCGGTGCTGACGTTGCCACCGTATATTTTGTCTTGCCTTCATTGATGTGCAGCCCAAGATCTCGCGCCAATCGTCGCCTACTCGATCTGGATGAAGGCAGTTTGTACGTCTCGGGTGGTTCTTCTCATGATGTCGATATCGCCAGCATAGGGTAGTAGTTGGGTGGACTTGAAGAGGATCGTACCTCTTGCATTTACATCAGCATCACGAATCACTTTCTCGAGGACCAGGTTAAAGAGGACGCATGATAGCGCATCCCTTTGTCGTAGACCGTTGTTGATGTCGAATGGTCTTGAGAGTGATTCTGCTGCTTTTATCTGGCCTCGCACATTGGTCAGGGTCAGCCTAGTTAGTCTTATTAATTTTGTCGGGATACCGAATTCTCTCATGGCCGTGTACAGTTTTACCCTGGCTATGCTATCATAGGCGGCTTTAAAGTCGATGAATAAATGGTGCAACTGTTGTCCATGTTCCAACAGTTTTTCCATCGCTTGTCGCAGAGAGAATATCTGATCTGTCGCTGATTTTTCTGGAGTGAAGCCTCTTTGGTATGGGCCAATGGTGGTCTGGGCATATGGAGCTATCCGGCCTAGCAAGATAGCGGAGAATATCTTATAGATGGTACTCAGCAACGTGATACCTCTATAATTGCTGAACTCTCCCTTTTTATGTATGAGACAGATAATGCCTCATTGCCAATCGTCAGGCATTGATTCGCTGTCCCATACCTTGGGCATAAGTTGATGAACCACTTCGTGTAACTCGTCGCCGCCGAATTGTAGGCTGTAATTCCATCGGCTCCTGGCGACTTATGATATTTTAGTGGATGAATTGCACGGAATGTTTCTCCTAAACTTGGTGGTGGCAGTATTTGTCCGTCGTCTACAGTTGGTGGGACCTCCAACTCGCCGATGTTCTGGTTGTTTAGAAGCTCCTCAAAGTACTCAACCCATCGCTCGAATATCTCCATTCTGTCGGAAATCAGATTTCAATCTTTGTCTCGGCAGGATGAGCATCGAGGTGTATAGGGCTTCATCCTGCTGACTTGTTGGTAAAACTTGCGCGCCTGGTGCGGTTGCTCCCTGTACTTTTCTAGTTCACAGACTTGTTGGTTCTCCCAGGCTTCAATTTCCGTCTGTGAAGTCGCTTCTCCGCTCGACGAAGTTCGTGATAAATCTCTGCGCGTGCCTGCGTTCTTTGAGAATGCAATATTACGCGGCATCCGTTGCTACGTTCCGTTGCTAGCTTACATTCATCGTCAAACCAGCCGTTCCGACTGCTTTTGCAGCTGGGGCCAAGTATGTTTCTGGCCGTATCCATGAAAACGTTCTTTAGGTGATTGTGGAGATCATTTGTTGATGCTTCATCTCCAGGTCCTCTGTTGACTGCGGTTATTGCGGCATCCATTTCCCTCTTATAGGTATCGCGGAGGACTGTGTTATGGATGGCTTCAGTGTTCACTCTCACCTGATTGTCAGAGGGGATTCTAGGGTATTGTTATTCGAACTCGGAGTACCATGCCAACGAGATAGTGATCCGAGTCTATATTGGCCCCCTATATGTTCTGACATTCATCAAGGCTGAGAGGTGGCGGCGTTCGATCAACACCTGGTCCTGTCTGGAGAGGCCCACGTCATCCAGTAAACCATGTGCTCGGAGTAGGTTTCTTAGTCAGCCAAAAAATGAAACCTGCTGTCATCGGCTTTGAAAACATAAGCGAACGGCTATGAATTCCGCGCTTGCGAGGCAAGTTTAGAAATATAAGCCTCACTAACGTTCACGCCCCTACAGAGGAGACTGCAGAGTCGGAGAAGGATACCTTCTACGAGGTAGTAGAACGAACCCTCGAAGCCTGTCCCAGATATGATATTAAAATCATACTTGGGGATTTTAACAGACAAGTAGTGAAGGAGCCGGTAGACGTTGGCTCCCATAGCTTACACGAAAAAACAAATGATAACGGACTGCGGATTATTCAATTAGCAGGGTCGCACGAAATGGTTGTTGGGAGTACCTGGTTCGCGCGAAAAGCGGTCCACAAACATACGTGGGCCTCTCCAGACGGGACCACTTTCAACCAAATTGACCACGTGTTGATCGAACGCCGCCACCTCTCAGCCTTGATGAATGTCAGAACATATAGGGGGGCCAATATAGACTCGGCTCACTATCTCGTTGGCATGGTACCCCGAGCTCGAATAACAATACCACCTAGAATCCCCTCTGACAATCAGGTGGGAGTGAAGCCTGGGAGAATCAACAAGTCTGTGAACTAGAAAAGTACAGGGAGCAACCACACCAGGCGCGCAAGTTTTACCAACAAGTGAGCAGGATGAAGCCTTATACACCTCGATGCTCATCCTCCCGAGACAAAGATTGAAATCTGATTTCCGACAGAATGGGCATATTGGAGCGATGGGTTGAGTATTTTGATGAGCTACTGAACAACCAGAACATCGGCGAGTTGGAGGTCCCACCAACTGTAGACGACGGACAAATACTGCCACCACCAAGTTTAGGAGAAACATTCCGTGCAATTCATCCAGTAAAATATCATAAGTCGCCAGGAGCCAATGGAATTACAGCCTACAATTCGGCGGCGACGAGTTACACGAAGTGGTTCATCAACTTATGCTCAAGGTATGGGACAGCGAATCAATGCCTGACGATTGGCAATGAGGCATTATCTGTCTCATACATAAAAAGGGAGAGTTCAGCAATTATAGAGGTATTACGTTGCTGAGTACCATCTATAAGATATTCTCCGCTATCTTGCTAGGCCGGATAGCCCCATACGCCCAGAACATCATTGGCCCATACCAAAGAGGCTTCACTCCAGACAAATCAGCGACAGATCAGATATTCTCTCTGCGGCAAGCGATGGAAAAACTGTTGGAATATGGACAACAGTTGCACCATCTATTCATCGACTTTAAAGCCGCCTATGATAGCATAGCCAGGGTAAAACTGTACACGGCCATGAGAGAATTCGGTATACCGACGAAATTAATAAGACTAACTAGGCTGACCCTGACCAATGTGCGAGGCCAGATAAAAGCAGCAGAATCACTCTCAAGACCATTCGACATCAACAACGGTCTACGACAAAGGGATGCCCTATCATGTGTCCTCTTTAACCTGGCCCTCGAGAAAGTGATCCGTGACGCTGAGGTAAATACAAGAATGACCCGAAACTTACAAACTGCCTTCATCCAGATCGAGCAGGCGACGATTGGCCCGAGATCTCGGGCTGCACATGAATGAAGGCAAGACAAAATATATGGTGGCAACGTCAGCACCGAAGACGAATCAACCAGCAACGTCAAACCGCACTGGTCAAACAGGAAGAATAAGGATAAGAAAATACAACTTCGAGATCGTTGACAATTTCTCCTATCTAGGGTCGAAAATCACAACCGATAACAGCTACGATTATGAAATCCGCGCACGGTTGTTGTCAGCCAACAGAGCCAATTTCAGCTCGAAGCGTCTCACCACAGGGTCAGAGCTCTTACTGTACAAGACTATGATCTTCGATTCCGTAGCATACACGATGACGAAATCTATGGGCGATACCATGACCGTCCGGTTGTGGATAAAATCCGGTTCAATAGGTTACGGTGAGCGGGTCACTTAATCCGTATGAATGAGGATGATCCCACCCGGAAAGTCTATAAGGGCAATATCTATGATGGAAAGAGAAGACGAGGCAGACCCTGCCTAAGATGGAGCGATGGCGTAGGTCAGGACGCCAGACAGCTATTAGGGATATCGAATTGGTGGACCTCGGCGCAAAACCGGGATGTCTGGAGTTCCTTATTAAGGTAGACCTAGACCGGATACCGGTTGTTGCGCCGTTGATGATGAAAAGTCGAGGCCGCCCTTTGCATGTATGGAGAGCCCACCTTTAAACTCCACCTAAATTTATGCCACCCGCTGCATGCGTGGGATTTCATAGTTCCCGTCTGTCCACAAAATTTCGTTCGAATCGGTTTAGCCGTTTTGGAGAAAAGTGCGTGTCACAGACAGACAGTGACTCTATTTTAATAAGGTTTTGTTTTAAGCAAAACCTTAGAAATGCTCTTTTCGCGATACACATTCCTTGAGAGGCATTTCTTCCAGTTCGTAAAGTGCGTGGAGCAAATGGGGTGAACTAAATTCTTATGGAGTTGTTTTCAGATTTGTCGCTGGAGCAGCAGAATTGGTTGCTGCTGAATCGTGTGGTAAATCGATCCGATCGAATGAACAAGAACGCTTAAGTTTCCAATTTGATTGCAATCGGAATGAACAACGAATTTGATTTGCCGCTGAATGTGATTTATAGCGCACTGAATAGTAGAGTTTCTCGCACGTTGTAAATTTGGAAGTGCATGTGATTCAAAGTTGTATTAGGTATCGAATGACAGTGGTATCTTTATTGAATCAATGGAAGGTGAAGGAATACATTTTTGTATGATTGATGATGATTTGTATGATCTGCTATCGAAGTCTTTTTATCGGGGTTGTTTGGTAGTAAAATTGGCAATAACTGCCGGCATTAAATATTATTACATCATCATTGCCCAACAGCCGGTATCCGGTTTTGGCCTGCCTTAATAGGGTTTCGCGCTGAGGTCCCCCCCCCCCCCCCCCCCCCAATTTGACATCCCTAAAATCTGTTTGGCGTCCTGGCCTAGGCCATCGTTTCACCCGAGACAGGGTCTGCCTCGTCTTCTTTCTCTATCATAGATATTGTCCTTACAGATTTTCCGGGCTGAACATCCGCAACCAAATGGATGAAGTGACCCGCCCACCACAACATATTTAGCCGGATTTTGTCCACAATCAGACGATCATGGAATCGTTCGTACATTTTGTCGTTATATGGGCTCCAATTCGACGCCACCATCGGCAGAAACACGCTTCTTAAATATACAAATTGATCGACGCTTTCGATGCTCTGCCCATTAGGGCAGATAAGGAGAGTGCAATGACCAGTCAGACTGACAACATTGGTTTTGTTGGTGTTTATTTTCAATCTACTTGTCTCTTTTTCCAAATTCAGAGCCATTTGGCCGAATTCCATGACCGAGTGGGAAAGCAAACAGATTAGCGTGGTCGAGGTGTTTGAAGAAAGATGACATAGTCCATTGAGCTCCTCCAAGTCCTCCGGACAAGGTAGCATTAACATCGTCATCGATAACAAGAAGAAATAATGTCGGTGACAAGACGCTTTGGACCTCAAAATCGTTTGAGCTCGGTACAGCACTTGACACTTTATCATATGTCGTTTTGATAATAGCTATTAACATTTCCGGAATGCCCTCTTGCGTAGCACACTCCAAATATACTTCCTGCTCATGTTATCGAAAACTTTCTCGAAATCGATGAAAGGCAAGTGAAGCGAAAATCTAAACTCCACACACTGGTGAATGTAGGAGGATCCGGAGCGGAAAAATCAGCCTGCTCTTAACTCGAGATGTTCCTGGATGCGTTCCAGGATTATTTTACCTATTATCGTTGTAATTCCAGGGAGCACTCAGATATGTCCTCGGATTTCCAAAATTTCTATACGTTTGGCGGCAGTAGACCTGCAGTAACTGTAGGTGCAGCGATGATTAACTCTGCGGGGAGACCGTCAAACCCAGTGGTTTTACTCCGTACATTCATTGCCGAAATGATTTCTCTTCTGCTTGGAGGAACAGTCCGTATCCGCATGTTACGTTGACTAGCTATTTCATTCAAAAGAGGAGAAACTTTACAGCATATGATGCGATTAAAAACGGTGGTGAAATGTTTTTTCCACCTCTTCAGTTATTAATAATCTTGAATGATAAGTCGACCGTTGACATCCTTCACATGATCATCGAAAGATTTTCGACCACATGCTTTCGTGATGCAGTCTACATTTCTGACATCATTGCGAGTTGCGGCATCTTCAGCTTCCCTGACCAGCACACTAGCTAATTCTCAGTTGCCACGCGTACACTATGTTGAACTTCTCGGGATTTCAATCGGTATCGGAGTTCAAGCGCGTCACGCTCGCCATCAGTCGCAGCGGTCACTTTTCAACTCCTTCCGTTCACTGATCCGCTTACAAGATTCCACAATCAGTCAGATCTTATGACGCCCCTTCGCACCCGAAGAAAGAGCATTTTTAAAGGAGGCTCAATGCTCGCCCATATTCAAAGGCGGGTCGCTCAGTATATCTGCTATCCGGTTAGGAAGAAGGCCATTCCAATGTGAAGCGAGAGCTGGTCCATATAAGCGGCCGATATTGAACTTAAGGGGTCGAAGGTCCCCAACCCTGTGAGAAGTGACAGGCTTAGCACTCAACAAAATGTAAGAAAATCTATTGCTGTAAAGCAAAGTGTCGATTTGATTGGTCGTACGGTATCGGTCAGTTAGAAACTAACCGATCTAATTGGTAGGGTCTATGCTCGAACAATGTACCGCCAATGACGAGGCGGTGGAAGTTGCGGAAATCCACGAACCCCCCACCATTAACTAGCAAAGTCTGTGTTATCCTATCACATGTCCGAGCAAGGTGTTGTCAGATCCCACCTTGGCATTCAGATCCACCATAACAATTACAATGTCATTTTCAGGAAGCCTCCCCTGAACTGAATTTAATTGCTCGTCTAAAGCATCTTTCTCTACTACATCAGAAGTTTTCGTTGGTGCGTAGCATTGTACAATTGTAATGCTCCTTAATTTGTACTGGAATCTTGCAGTTAGAAGCCTGCCAGAAACCGACTCCTAGATCAAGAGAGTGGGCCTTACGATAGGCGTCTGAAGCAACCCGACACCGACAATTTCTAGAGAACAGAAACACATTGCCATTAGCGTGGCGAAAGTGAGAGGAGTAATGTTCATAGTCGCGCTATCTTAGTTCGCTTAGGCCTAGAATGTCCAGTTTATATCGCTATTTCGGTCGACTTGGAAAAAGACCCTGAGGATCCTTGATACCGTTACCACACAGTCGGGGAGCGTGGGCACGTTTTCGACAGCTAAAGTTCGTTGTCATGAGGTCAGCCCCTTTCCGAGGCGTTATTGATGTTTCGGTAGCAATAAAGTGTCCAAAATTTCCAGCTTGTTAGCCCACAAATTGCTATCCCTTTTGGTCACCTCCTACGAGAAGCCTTTGAGTCTATGCTTAAGCCCCAATTCGCAAGTCTTGCTGTAAGAGCATTGAACTGTAAATTGTAATTATTTTTATTCCTACAATAAACTTATTAGTATCTAGTATCCGTATAGTACATATACCTACTCAACAAACAACTATTAGCCGGTTAGGAATTTCAAGCCTTTATTTTCGAGTCGACTTGTCAGACTACGAGACGTTCCCAATTTCACGCCGGAACACTTGCCAAGGATCCAAGCTTCCCCAAGTTTCTAATTCCATCGGTTCCTGACGATTTATATTTTTAAGCCGATCAATTTCATGGGTTGTTTCTTCCATACCTGATGGTGCAGTATTTGTCCATCGTCTTCAGTTGGCAAGACGTCTAACTATTCTGGTTGTTTAGCAGTTCATTAAATTACTCATTCCACCGCTGCAATATATCTACTCTGTCCGAAGTCAGATTTGCCTCTTTGTCCCAGCAGGATGAGCATCGAGATGTATAAGGCTTCAACTTGCTGGCTTGTTGGTAAAACTTCCGCGCTTGGTGCGGTTGCTCCCTGGACTTTTCGAGTTCACAAGACCTATTGGTTCTCCCAGGCTTCGTTTTCCGTCTGCCAAATGCAACGTTACTCAGTATGCGGCATTTTTCCATTCCGTTGCTGGGTTACATTCATCATCGAATTTGCCTTCCGACGTGTTCTGCGACTGGGGTCAAGTATGTTTGTGGTCTCATTAATGATAATGTTCTTCAAGTGGTTGCGCAGATCATTTCCCGGTACTTCCTTATGTTTTCTCATATTCATCACGGCTGAAAAGTGGGGGCGTTGAATCAACACGTGGTTAATTTTGGTTGCTTGGTCGTTGTTTGTAGACCACTTCCCGCGCAAACCAGGTAATTCCAACACGCATTTTGTGCGGTAGCGGTGTCACATTGGGACAGGCTGTCGGCCGGCTGCTGGGCAGTATTAGATCTTTACAGGAAGCACATGCTCCCTGAGAAGATGTACAAATCGTTATTTCGTTATTGTTGCAAGCTTCGTCATTAAATCCATTCAGCCCGAAAGGCGGGAGGGGTTTGGGTGACAGTAATATTGCCCGGTAACTCATTTGCCCACCTCTTTCGGAGGCTTCAATTCCACGTTCAACCGATGTTTAATCCTCTTTTTTCGGCTTCGACGAAACCGCATTCCAAGTTGTTATAGAGGGATGGCAGTGCTTCTATTGCTTGTAGTTTCGCCATTTTCCTCACGAGACGTTTAATGATCGACGTTCTTCACTATGGTGTCGATATTAGACTCCCTTTATTTCATAAATTTTACAGCACCGGGGGGTACGGATCATTGCATTAAAGGGAGCCATTTTATGTGAATGAGAGGGGACATACGTATATATAAATAAATAATATATCCCGTTTTAGGAATAAATCAACTGTTTTTATTTATTCTGATTCTAATAGCGTGGATGAAAACGACGAAATTGAAGTTGGTTTTTGAAAGCTTAGAAAATTTCAGTATTATCATATAAAACATTTAAATAGATTTTAGGATTTCCTTTAGACTTCCCTTTTCTCCCCCAAATCTCGAAGTGTGTCCTTCGGGACTCCATTACATATAAAATTGTAGGCAGGCTAGGAGAAACCGAATGAAATTGTATTTAATTCTCCCATCTTGTGTCCGGATGTCCCCCCCCCCAAGTGTCCGGATAGCTGAGTGGTTAGAGCGCAAGGCTGTCGTACGGAAGGTCGCGGTTCAAATCTTACTGGCGGCAGTGGAATTTGTATCGTGACTTGACGTCGGATACCAGTCGACTCAGCTGTGAATGAGTATCTGAGCGGGCGAGCGCAATGCTGACCACATTGCATCCTAGTGTACCGTTACGGTCTTGAATGAAGTGCTCTAACACACTTCAAAGCCCTGATCCAACATGGATTGTTGCGCCAACGATTATTATTATTATTATCTTTTCTCTTGATGATATGCCATGCCATCTTTTTCGGCGTTCTTCGTCGTAACGTTCGTTTTTTAGGGTTTTGTTGAAAACAAAAGCCATTTAACTTTAAGACAACCAAAGGCTTTGAGGCAGTGTCGGGATAGCCGAGTGGTTAAAGCTCAAAGCTGTCCTACGAAAGGTCGCGGTTCAAATCTTACTGGTGACATTGGAATTTGTATCTTGATTTGAGGCCGGATACCAGTCGACTCAATCAAATGAGGGTGAGCGCAATGCTGACCATATTGCCTCCTAAAGAGTACTGTAATCCTATAGTGTACCGTACCGGTCTTGAATCAAGTGCTCTAAGAGGCTTCAAAGCCCTGATCCAGTTGAAAGAGTATTATTATTAATGGCATTTACTATCAACATGGCACTGAAGTGAATAATTTGACATGCTAAATGTATGTCCGGTACTTGCACATGGAACAGCTGCGCACTCAAATATTCTTGTATGAGAAATACATAAGACCTTTCATACCTGAAGCGCGGAGCTTCCAATTCTCGATTTGTTTGTGGATGGGACCAGACATTAGGCATTAATTCGCTCTGCCAAACCTTAAGTATAAATTGATGAACCCCTTGGTGTTGTAATTCCACTTGCTCTAGGCCACATATGTTTCTTTAGCCAATAAATTGCACGAACTGTTTCTTCCATGCTTGGTGGTGACTGCTACGGCTTTATTCAGATAAAGATCATTTGTCGATTCTTCGTCTCTAGGACCTCTGGTAGCTACAGTTATTGCCATAACTATTTTCCCATTATAGGCGTTAAAAAGGACTTCGTTCCCGATGGTTTAAGGGGACATACACACTTAGAACCAAAACAAGGTCATTTTTGTGGATTTTTTCACGGAAATCTATATGAAATTTTGGATTGCGATTTTAGTTATATATAAATATTATATAAATTCAAAAATATGTTGTCTTTTTTTATTTAAAAATATAAAAAATATACAAGAATGTTGTATAATTCTTGGAGCCCCGGAAAAAAATCTGCAAACCCGGTACCCGCTGGCGTTTCTTCAAAAATCATTAGAAAGGAACAACCAAAAAGATTATCAAATTAGACACCACAATATACTTGTCGTAGTCGATTTTCAAAATATCGATTTATGACATAATTTTTTCTGGTAAAAATTAGTTATTACTTATAGGCAACACAAGAGTGTGTCTGGATAGCTCAGCTCAGAGCACTAAGCTGTTGATCAGAAGGCCACGGTTCAAATTTCACTGGCGGCAGTGGGATTTGCATCACGACTTCGGACGTCAGATACAAATCGACTTATGAAGTCAGGGTACTGTAATTCTGCAGTGTATCATAGTGGTCTTGAATGACGTGCCCTAACGTACTTCAAGGCTCTAATTCAATTGGATTGTGCGGCCAAAGATTATTATTATAAAACAAGAACTAAGCAATGGGAACAAAAATCCTATGACAAGTATTAGATAATGGTGTAGGGAATAACCGCACAACACCTCAAAACACGTTTGAAAATTTGGGAATGAAGGATAATAATAATAATCGTTCGCGCAACAATCCATATTGGATCAGGGCCTTGAAGTGTGTTAGGGCACTTCATTCATGACCGTAACGGTACACTACAGTACCCTGCAGGATGCAATGTGGTCAGCATTGCGCTCGCCCGAGATTATTACCCTGATTTGACTCAGGCACTCATTCACAGCTGAGTCGACGGGTATCCCACGTCAAATCACGATACAAATCTCACTGCTACCAGTGAGAGTCGAACCGCGACCTTCCGTATGACAGCCTTGTGCTCTAATCACGTGCCTATCGGGAATGAAGGATACCGCCGTAAAATATTTTGTCGGCTGTAACTGATTTGTTAAACCAGTAGCTTACTCCAAACTACAATTTTTATTTAACAGTGTATATATATATAATATTTTGGGAGCAATTTACCCCCTCATCAGTTCAAAGCTACTGCGGCTACTGGTCTATCAATTTTAGGCTTAACTATTATATAATACAAATAGAGGACAATTCTAACCTCTTGTAACTGACTTATTTATCGAAACATTACCTTGCCATTTTCACCAGATTTTCTGGAGACCTCAAATTTAAAGAAAATAGATTATTTCGAACAAACGCCTCTGATAAGGACTAAAACCTCACGCGGAAGACATTTGGCTATCAAAAACGGACTATGATTGCTTTCTAAAATGTGCACAAGCTCCTCGACAGCGATGTCGAGGGCACAGTAGATCTACTATAGGCAGTACCCTTACTAAAATGACCCCATTTGCGAATGTGCTTGCAGAAGCTTATCTGTACACATCACAGACGCTAAACAAGGAAAAGGCATGATCTTCGTCAAATCGGTGAGCTTTTGCTATTCTGGTACTGCGGTGTGCTCACCCATATAGCAAAAAGTTGTTTCACGTATTCACTTATACATAAGCAAAAACTTGCCAATCTCACCAATACATTGGCAACTCAGGGCAGTATGTCAAACACAGCTGATCGGATTTTCGTTACATCTCGCTCATGCTCAAGGGCAAAACAATTTGAAATCGTGTGTACTCGCACTGATTTCCCCCCTTGAGGGGCAAGGGGGAGCGTGGTAGCTCTCTAGTATCTAACTGTGGTAGAGGGTGTCCAGAATGCTCGTTTTCTCGAAATCTAGGGAGAATTGCAGCGATATACGGGTAACTCGATATTTTGGCCCTAAGCGAAGTCGGATGGCAGGCTTAGGAATCCCTCGATTCTAAAACAAAAATTTTAGCTTAGCCTCGGTCGGCTTAGGCCTGAATTTTACAATATTATAATTCATACACATCCCGTGTTTTTGAATTAATATAAAAGATCAAATGGTAAATTGTAACCACTTCGGTCACACTGATCCCAGGGCATATGTTTTGCAACTTAGGTGTTTGCCCAAGATGAGGGTTCTGTGGACTACAACCGAGAAAGTATGTTGTTTTCCAACTCGTCCGGCTTGCCATTAAATGGATAGCGGACTTAGGAATCCCTCGATTCTTAAAGAAAAATTTAAGATGGTGGGACTCTGAAGAGTACTCCTCTCCCTCTTGGCACACTAATAGTAACGTGTTTTTGTACTCAGGAAAGCCGGATGGTAGCAGATGCGAAACCAGTGTCAAATTGTTTACTACGCCTACCGAAAAGTGCACTCTTTTCATCTGAGAGGCGGTTTCGGCAGGATTCTGACTGCAACGTTCTAGTCCAGTTTACAGAGCATCTCAATTTTAGAGTGTTATGAAGTAACGCTTCCGATATAGTGGAGAAGGACTCCCTCGACGATTGTCGTGGTGAGGGAGCTCAGTAAGGAAGAACCTCCAGGAAACGGGAGGTGACACCTGAAGCCAAGCGCTAATTAAAACCCCAAGCCAAGGTGTGACTACCGTGCCGAGGGCTGAATGGTCACAAAGGTTAAGATGTGGCCGTAAACCTTGAACTTTGGGTACCAGGCGACCCCCAGTTTCAACTAGCCTTGTCTCGGCAAAAAGGGGCTCTGCCGAGATCGACTTACTTTCCCCGGAAAAATTGAGCCCATGGCAGCCAACTATGAAAAAACAAAAAACAAAAACATAAACCTATTAAGCAAACACAGTTAGATCGTGACGATCCAACCCTGAGTGAAGGGGCAACCCTGAGCTCATCGATGGAGAACCTGAGTTTAGACTCAGATTTCCCACTTAATCAAGTGGGAACCAATTCAATTGGGACCCAGTTCTTAACGGCGCCACCTGCTGAGGCTAAAGTCTTGCCCATGGGTAAGCACCTGTCCACGGACAGCAAACTGCCTTCGGGTAAACCGCCTTCGGGCAAACCGCCTTCGAGCAAACAGCCTCCGGGCAAACCGCCTTCGGACAAACCGCCATCGGGCAAACCGCCTCCGGGCAAACCGCCTTTGGGCAAACCGCCTCCGGGCAACGCACAACCCAAGAGCCAAGGTTGAGGGGAAAGGAGCGTTCGGGATACTTGCGGCTAAGGGGAAACCGAAGCGGCAGCGGTCCTCGAATGATCCTAACTCTTCGACACAAACGGCCTTCATTTGCAGTCAAGGCTATCGAAGCCGATGGATGGGTCCTGTATGACGACTCTAATCCATCCGGCTACGATACTGAGTAGTGCGAACAGCTTAGGAGGAAACTCCTCCTAGCTGTAAGGGCTGCGTCCGCGCAAGGCATTAAGCTTTGCTTGGAGTCGGTAGGTGTATACCGTAAAATGTTACGGTTGAACTTTGCCGACGAAGACACGAACGAGTGGCACAGCCAGTACTGCTCCTCCCTTAACGATGTGTGGGAGGGTGCTGCGACTAACCTTGAAAAGGGTCTCTGAGCTTCCATCGATCAAAAAGTGCTTTCTCTGGCTTCCAGAAGAAGAGCAAAATGGTGTTGGGGTTCTGGAACAACTTGGTGTACAGAACAACCTTAACACTTCCACCTGGTTGCTGCTAGGCAGCAAAACAGGAGAGAGAGTCGATAGGCCGGGAACTTTTCTTACTATCGGCGTTCCCAAACCCGATGTTAAGAAGGTTCGGGAAAAATCGGGTTACCGGCTCTACTATGGGCTGGGGACCGTCACGTTACAAATGTCGGCTCCTAAAACCATTGAAGGGGACAAGCAGCCCCCGGCCTCTACATCTGAAACGTAGATGAGGTACCACATTTCTCAAGTAAATTTGGAAGACATTTATATACCTCATACAAGAACGGTGGGTTGTTGGTGGGGCAGTCAGGGGCCTAAACTTCCAACATACTGACCTATTGTATGAAAATGGAAGCGATCGACCCCGCACCTGCACGGTAGTCTCCAAAGACTTCCAGGCTAACCTGGTTAACGAGCTATGTGATGGTGACACCACATCGGCTAAGCTAACCATAAAAAGTCAACAGGGAGATAAAGAGATACGAGTACAACGGTGCTCTGCCGAAGACGTTCCCAGTGGAATATTCATCAGAGCTATCCAATATGCCAATAGTAGAGGCATGGGGGTAACAGCAGGATGTGATGTCAACGCTCACCACATATGCTGGGGAAGTTCGAACATCAATGCAAGAGGATCGCGACTACTGGAGTATCTAGTAGGAACCGATTTGCAGATCCTAAATATGGGTAATGAACCCACTTTCTTCAACGTGGTCAGGCGAGAGGTCATCGACATCACGGTGGCATCTCCTGACATCGCGGCTCTGATCGGAGAGTGGAGAGTATCAAACGATATCACACTCTCGGATCACAGACGCATTGGTTTCGTTATGGGCATGGATCCACCTCCACCCACTCCATTTCGGAATCCGAGGAAGATAGATTGGGTGATGTATCAAACAGACTTGAGCCCCCGAGTCACGATCCCTGGGAAGCGCATCAAATTCATTTCTGGAATTGAGAAGACAACCCAGATGATCACAACTAGCATGAGAGAAGCTTTCGAAAAAAGCTGTCCACTCAAGATGACAAAGAGGAGTAAAACACCATGGTGGAACTCGGATTTGGCAAAACAGAGGAGAACGACAAGGATGTTCCTTAATCGTGCTCTGAAGGGCGAATCAAGCACTAGCTGGAATCGCTATAAAGAGGCACAGAAGGCTCTAAAGAAGAGCATAATATCGGCTAAACGATCATCCTTGAGACGCTTTTGCGAAGAGACTAACTCTCTTGAGGCAACCTCAAAGCTGAAGCGAATTCTAGTCAAAGAATGTAGCCAGAAACTGGGTTATTTACGTTTACAGAATGGGAAGTACACAGAAAGCGATGAAGAAACGGCACATCATTTGCTTGAAGTACACTTCCCAGGCAGCATCCAAAATCTAATCTCGGGGCAAACAGGTGCATACAGCCCTCAAACGAGAGACTGGAATCTGGCATACAAAGTAGTATCACTGGAGCGAGTGAAATGCGCATTTAACTCGTTCTATAGATACAAGTATGCAGGTCCGGATGGCATCATCCCTGCGCTAGTAATAGAAGGAATGGATGCCATGGGTCTAAACATTCGGAATATATATCGTGCATGCCTAGCACACGCTTATATTCCAATTATATGGCGGGATGTGAAGGTGTTGTTTATTCCCAAACCAGGAAAGCCCACCTACACAGACGCAAAAAGCTTTCGACCGATCAGCCTAACGTCCTTTCTGCTAAAAGGACTAGAAAGACTAGTAGATCGGTTCATAAGGGATACACACATCCCTAAGTGGCCACTTCACCATAGGCAACACGCCTACCAGAAAGCAAATCCACGGAGACAGCACTCCATGAACTTACGGCAAAAATTGAAAAGGCGATATCCGATAAAGAATACGCCTTAGGCGTATTCATGGACATCGTTGGTGCAATAAATATTATGCCCGCTGCAAGAGACAGCGTTCAGGCGTTTTAGGTGCAGATCATCGTTGGTTGTCCGCTCTCTGGGCGAAGTTCTGGGAAGTGGTTTCGGTCTGTGCTGAAAAGCGTCCGGTTCGGTGGTGATTTCTTTGTACGTGCGTGAATTTGTGGGTTCGGCCTGCCGTGTAGTTAGAACAGTTTCACTGCGTTTTCGTTTTAACACTCGCGTCGAAAAGAAGTTTCCTTTTTACTAGTCAAGATGTCGATCGACAACAAAGACGCGGCAGGCCCATCGGACCCACGAGCGACCGCCCTCGCCGTGCGTGTTCCTCCATTTTGGCGGCGGAACCCGGAGCAGTGGTTCATACATTTGGAAGCGCAGTTCCAAATGTCCGGAATTACATCGGACGCGACCCGCTTCAATTATGCGGTGGTCGGCCTGGATGAAGAGTCGATTCTTCTGGTGTCGGATGTAGTGAAGTCGACATCATACACGCAGCTTAAGAGCGAGTTGATCGGGCGCCTGTCGGCAAGTGAGTCGGCAAAATTAGACCACTTGCTGGCGGGTGATCGAACTCCCAGCCAATTGCTTCGCAAAATGAGGCAATTGGGTGGGAGCAAGATCGGCGATGACCTGATCAAGTCGCTCTGGCTGCGACGGCTCCCGGAGGGCACCCAGGCGATCCTCGCTTGCGTTTCCGGTTCCTTGGAGGAACTGGCAGCGGACGCTGAAAGCCGCCATTATGGCACGCGACGATCCGTCCTGGTCCCAAGTCTTGCCTCTCGTCCTATTCGGCCTACGTACAGCCGGCCGAGAGGAATTTGCTGCCAGCCCCACGGAGCTAGTATACGGGGAGAACCCGAGACTCCCAAGCGACCCGGTCTTCGACAAGAGATCGGGTCTCACAGAGTCGGGGTTGGTGCGTCAGCTGAAGGACAATCTCCGACGCATAAAAGCCACACCACCCACCCGACACTCGTCCACACCTGCCTGTTCGCCCAAGGAACTGGACACGTGCATGCACGTTCTGGTCAAGAGGGCCCGTACCGCGTTCTCGAGCGGGGAGAACATTTCTTCCAGCTCGAGATCGGTGGACGCAAAAAGGCGGTCTCTCTGTCCAGGCTGAAACCCGTGTCCGCGCCGAAGCAGCGTCGTGTCCGCTTTGTGGATTGACGGTGAACGAAGTTCCGGGAGCAGTCGCGAAACCCCTAGGTTTCACCTGGGGGCGGAGTGATGTGGCGCGGCAGGATTCGCAGCATTCGAAATTTATTTCGAATGGAAGAGTGGAAGACTAGCGAGGAAAGTGTGCCATGAGTTAGGGGCAGAAAGAAACACATGAAGCGAAATGATTCTCTTCTGCCTCTAGCGTGTAAATAGTCGTTTGCTCTTACCGATTCATTAAAATTAATAAATTCAAATTATTTCATCTATCGAGTATTGATTGTAAAAAAACCTATTCTATGTTCCGGTGTATCTAAAAATTGTGGTTTGCAAAGAAATGAACTATTTTAGTTAAAACTGCATTTCTGCAGTTGCCACTCCCTCGTTATTCGTAGCAAATTGTTCGATCGCAAAACTTGCCGTAAGGTCAGTTGGGTTTTAACTGACCGGCACCGTACTAGAACTGAGACTGACCATTTTTCCATCAGCATTAAATATTGGAGTTGTCTTCTGGATGTTAGATTATAAGTCTTCAAGAGTGTTATTGCTCAGTGTTAAAGATATTGAACATTATTATGTACAACTGATTTTGTCTCAGAAGGACAAGGGGGAACCGATTCAATGTTATAAAGTATCGACAGTCGGTGATATCCTTCCCAAAACTTCCGATTCCCCTGAACGGATAGTAGTATATTTAATCCTCCAATATACTCGCCATTCTCGATGAGGTGAAGATTGGTGGTAATCAATGCCTACTACCAGACTGCTCTGTATCACTGTTATTCCCCTTTAAAGGGGAAAAGTGCCGATGAATGTTGCCCCTTCTCCCATTTTATCCCTTTCGTAATCGGTTGAGTTAGTCTAGTGTCTAACTAAAACTTGCTCAACACACAACAACTTTTTTCAATTTTTTTACTCGGCAGTCTACCGAAAACTTTTTGACGTTTTTACATCGTATTTAAAGCTGAAGTTTTACATGTAGTATGTTGGCTAGTATCCAGAGTGCGATGGCCAGTGAGACGCAGGACCTTGGTTTGGTTGGTACTCTGCTTCAGTCTGACCCTGCTTGCCTCTATTTCCAAATCTAGAGTTATTTGGCCGAGTTCCATGATCCGGAGAGAGACCAAACATATGTCATCAACGTAGCCAAGGCGCATGAGGAAAGATGTGTATGAGGTATCATGGAGAACTTCACCGACAACAAGAAGGAATGATTTCGGCAACAGAATGGGGCCTTGTTGGACTACGCTTTGAAATTCCTTTGAAATTTTGCCTGAATGTAGCATGTGATATTTTGTGCCATCATATCTCACGTTGGTAGAACCTTTCAGTTTCCACAGAATGACGCTCCTCCTGTACTCCTTATTCCGAGATCTAAACTCCGAAAACTGATACTGTTAAATGTTCAAGAAATCTTGATGTGGTCACTGTAGGAGAATCCAAAACGGAACCAGTATAATTCTTATCAAAATGTTGCGGTGATTAGCCACGAGAAGTTGAACTTTGCCTAATTTTGTAGTATACGCTTGCGAGCCATGGTGAAATGTTCCCTCCACCGTTCGAGTAGCTCACTCATTCTCGTGAATAAGGAAGCGATCGTTAACGCAGCACGCAGAACCAGATAAGAGACTCGTGAACCCTTGCAAGTTCTTTCGCGATGCGTATATGCGAGCAAAATCGAAAATTACCCCTACTTGCAGCGGCAATAAGAGCTTTCAGTTCCCTACCTCCCTCGATCCGCTAAATTCCGGCAGTCAACTAGATCTTAGGTTGCCCGTTCGAGCCATGTCTAACACCCTTACCTGCGCCGGGTAGTAAAGCCGTATTGATGGCGGCTCAGTGGTGATTATTATTTTCTGATGAGCGGCTTAATATCTCTGCTGTCCGATCCACAAGATAGTTTCCCAATGCCGACGTCATACGTACGCGAATGCAAGCACCGTTCAGTGGTGATCTCGGTCAAGGTCGATATCGGCACCTCTTTTGTTTGGCACATCCAAAAGACAACTCCTGCTTCTACTGCTGTTCGCGCGTCGATCTGATTAGATGTACATTTCCGATCAATTGAAAGACAACTAACCTCATTGCAGCCTCTGTGCCGTGAATAAGGAGAAATGGAGACTGTACGAATCCGCAACCATCTTAGCATTGTTATTACGATTCGCAAGATAGTATTTCCCCGTTACATGTCCGTGCAAGGTGTTATCAGAGCCCCTCCTCTTCCTTTTCCTCTTCACCATAAGTATCCCTTGGTGTGTTACACTACACTATTGCAGTTAGTATTCACTCTGATATCGTCTCGTAGAGTATAAGGATTCACTGAATGGATTCACAAATGTTCACATCTTCAAGAATGCAATCATTAACCGTTCTCCAAAGCGAAGGGTCATAGCCGAAAGATCAATTGAACCCCGAGCATGATAATCGTTTGCCAAGTTGAAGATTTCGACAGTTGCAGGGCACAACGTATCTTACTAGCGAAGAAAGCAACATGATTGTTTTTAAGGTTTCGTGTAACACACGCTACCTCGCCTCATATTGTTCTAAAGGCGCTGCACACCTGTGAGAGTAATAGGAGGAAAGTAAACAGGACTTAACGTTTAGTGGCGTTAAACTAAACGTTAAGTCCTGTTTACTTTCCTCCTATTACTCACACGTTAGTGCTTCCCCCGACTGGTGCCGCGTATAATAAGGTAGAGCGAACTCCTCCAGCCACAACTAACCTGCTATTATAGCTTGGATCTCCAATGTTGTTTGCGGCTTTTTCATAGACATAGTCCCACTGAATGAAATGAAATGAAATTGACCTTTACGTCAATTATCACCCCCAGGTATTTGATAATACTACTAATCCGCTATATTCCTTTTACTGCGGTTGCTAATCAAGACCACCTCTGTCCTTTGTTTCGCAAGGTCAAGCTGAACCATTTCTAGTCACGCTTTTGTGACGTTAATGGTTTCGTTATCACTCCACATCTTCAAGTTGTTTCACAACGACAATTACTTTGGCACGGGGAGAACAAGGATCCCGTCGTACATTACGTTCCACAGGAGGGGACTCAACACTCAATCTCTGTGGTACTTCGGCTGTCACGGTGTTGTGCTAAGGTCTCTCATCCCTATCGCTCCTTTCCCAGGGGTAACTTAGCTTAGTTGAGTAACTAGAACCCCTCAGTGAATTTTTTGTCGTCTCCTAGGTGGTTGAAATGAACACACTTTTATGACAACATTTATTAGAGCCCATAGCGTTTCGAGCCAACTTGACGAAACCCAAACTGTCGCTCCGATTGGCTGTCCCTGTAGTCTATGATAGAGAGATATCTGTGGTAGATGATCCTTTCGAGCATCTTTTCTAGCGTGTCTAGAAGGCAAGTCGGTCGGTATGATACCCTGGTTGCTTATTGGGCTTCGGGAGCAAAACTACCTTTCTCCATTTTGACCGATCGGGAAAACTCCCTCTATCATGTATGCCTTACGTTCGCTCATAAATCAATCGCGTCTGGTCTTAACTGCGAGGGCTCTATAGGGAATAGCAGGCAAACCAAGTGCTGTGGTATCACCAATTCTCCGACAAATTTCCGCAAGTTCCTCCGCGGTTAGCGCAGGTATGGTGAAGAAGTCCAATGCTTGTTTATATATTCGCCGCTTCGGCAGAGCAGTATCACATGCTTTCGTTATGCGTTTCAACACATGTCCTATCTTTTCTGAAACCATTCCATTGTGATCATGGCCTGCCAATAGCATTTCTGTGAATACATCACCGTCGAAGTTTTTACGGACCAGTCCTGATTTCCAACTCCGCGATAATGCACCTATTTGGCCAGTTTTCGGTCTGGAGGAAAATTGTCGGGTGGTGCCTCTGAGTATAGTGCTCAGTGGCGAACGAAACCATTCTCTTCGCCAATGTACTACTCAACCCAATTGAACCAGAGCCTGTCCCTCCAATATTTGCAAGCGCCGCCATTTTGAATCAGGACCTTCAAGTGTGTTAGAGCACTTCATTCAAGACCGAAACGGTACACTACAGTATATTGTAGAAGGCAATGTGGTCAACATTGCGCGCGCCCGAGATTATTACCCTAATTTGGCTCAGGTACTCATTCACAGCTGAGTCGACTGGTATCATCATCATCATCAACGGCGCAACAACCGGTATCCGGTCCAGGCCTGCCTTAATAAGGAACTCCAGACATCTCGGTTTGGCGCCGAGGTCCACCAATTCGATATCCCTAAAAGCTGTCTGGCGTCCTCACCTACGCCATCGCTCCATCTTAGGCAGGGTCGGCCTGGTCTTCTTTTTCTACCATAGATATTGCCCTTATATACTTTCCGGGCTAGATCATCCTCACCCATACGGATTAAGTGATCCGGCCACCGTAACCTATTGAGCCGGATTTTATCCACAACCGGACGGTCATGGTATCGCTCATAGATTTCGCCATTGTGTAGGCTACGGAATCGTCCATCCTCATGTAGGGGGCCAAAAATTCTTCGAAGAATTCTTTTCTCGAACTCGGCCAAGAGTTCGCAATTTTTCTTGCTAAGAACCCAAGTTTCCGAGGAATACATGAAGACTGGCAAGATCAGGTCTTGTACAATAAGAGCTTTGACCCTATGGTGAGACGTTTCGAGCGGAACAGTCTTTGTAAGCTGAAATAGGCTCTGCTGGCTGACAAGAACCATTCGCGGATTTCATCATCGTAGCTGTTATCGGTTGTGATTTTCGACCATAGATAGGGGAAATTGTAAACGGTCTCGAAGTTGTATTCTCCTATCCTTATTCTTCCTGTTTGACCAGTGCGGTTTGATGGTGTTGGTTGATTCGTCTTCGGTGCTGACGTTGCCACCATATATTTTGTTTTGCCTTCATTGATGTGCAGCCCAAGATCTCGCGCCGATCGTCGCCTGCTCGATCTGGACGAAGGCAGTTTGTACGTCTCGGGTGGTTCTTCCCATGATGTCGATATCGTCAGCATAGGCCAGTAGTTGGATGGACTTAAAGAGGATCGTACCCTTCGCATTTACTTCAGCATCGCGAATCACTTCTCGAGGGCCAGGTTAAAGAGGACGCATGATAGGGCATCCCTTTGTCGTAGACCGTTGTTGATGCCGAATGGTCTTGAGAGTGATCCTGCTGCTTTTATCTGGCCTCGCACATTGGTCAGGGTCAGCCTAGTCAGTTTTATTAATTTCGTCGGGATACCGAATTCTCTCATGCCCATGTACAATTTTACCCTGGCGAAAAAGATGGTGCAACTGTTGTCCATATTCCAACAGTTTTTCCATCGCTTGCTGCACAGAGAAAATCTGATCTGTTGCTGATTTGGCTGGAGTGAAGCGTCTTTGGTATGGGCCAATGATGTTCTGGGCGTATGGGGCTATCCGGCCTAGCAAGATAGCGGAGAATATCTTATAGATGGTACTCAACAACGTGATACCTCTGCACTGATTGCTGCACTGTGTGATATCTCCCTATTTATGTATGAGACAGATAATGCCTCGTTGCCAATCGTCAGGCATTGATTCGCTGTCCCATGCCTTGAGCACAAGTTGGTAAACCACTTGGTGTAACTGGTCGCCTCCATATTTAACCAATTCGGCTGTAATTCCATTGGCTCCTGCCGGCTTATGATTTCTTAGCCGATGAATTGCACGGACTCTTTCTTCTATCCTTGGTGGTGGCAGTATTTGTCCGTCGTCTTCAGTTGGCTGGACCTCTAACTCGCCGATGTTCTGGTTGGTCAGTAGCACATCAAAGTACTCAACCCATCGCTCAAATATGCCCATTCTGTTGGAAATCAGATTTCCCTCTTTGTCTCGGTAAAATGAGCATCGAGGTGTATAAGGCTTCATCCTGCTGACTTGTTGGTGCCTGGTGCGGTTGTTCCCTGTACTTTTCTAGTTCACAGACTTGTTGGTTCTCCCAGGCTTCCTTTTTACGTCTGTGAAGTCGCGTCTACGCTCGGCGAGTTCGTCTTTGCGCGTGCCCGCGTTCTTTGAGAATGCAACATTACACGGTATGCGGCATTCTTCCGTTCCGTTACATTCATCGTCAAACCAGCCGTTCCGACTGCTTTTGCGGCTGGGGCTAAGTATGTTTTTGGCCGTATCCATGATAACGTTCTTCAGGTGATTGTGAAGATCATGTGTTGATGCTTCATCTCCAGGTCCTCTGTTGACTGCGGTTATTGCGGCATCCATTTCGCTCTTATAGGTGTCGCGGAGGGTTGTGTTGTGGATGGCTTCAGTGTTCACTCTCACCTGATTGTCAGACGGGATTTTAGGTGGTATTGTTTTTCGAGCTCGGAGCACCATGCCAACGAGATAGTGATCCGAGTCTATATTGGCCCCCTATATTTTCTGACATTCATCAAGTCTGCGAGGTGGCGGCGTTCGATCAACACGTGGTCAATTTGGTTGAAAATGGTCCCGTCTGGAGAGGTATGTTTGTGGACCGCTTTCCGCGCAAAGCAGGTACTTCCAACAACCATTTCGTGTGACCCTGCTAATTGAATAATCCGCAGTCCGTTATCATTTGTTTTTTCGTGTAAGCTATGGGAGCCAACGTATCGCCTGAATACCGGCTCCTTCCCTACTTGTCTGTTAAAATCCCCAAGTATGATTTTAATATCATATCTGGGACAGGCTTCGAGGGTCCGTTCTACTGACTCGTAGAAGGTATCCTTCTCCGACTCTGCAGTCTCCTCTGTGGGGCGTGAATGTTAATGAAGTTTATATCTCTAAACTTGCCTCGGAAGCGCAGAGTGCATAGCCGTTCGCTTATGTTTTCAAAGCCAATAACAGCAGGTTTCATTTCTTCGCCGATTAAGAAACATACTCCGAGCACATGGTTTACTGGATGACCGCTATAATATATGGTGTAGTGGCTTTTCTCCAGGAAACCGGTCGCTGTCCATCGCATCTCTTGTAACGCTGTTATATCAGCCCTATATTGGGGCAACGTATCGGCTAGCTGCTCATCAGCTTTATCTCTGTACAGGGAGCGCACGTTTCATGAGAAAATGCGCAAATCGTTAATCCGTTGTCGTTGCCGGGGTCGTCGTTGTAAAGTCCATCCTGTCCGAGGCCCCTTTCGTGGCTCCGTAACAGCGGTTTTCCGTGTAGTGTTGTCAGCCCTACCCAACCCCCAACCTGGAGGACCAGTTGGTACAGTTTGTCCCATTTTTAAGCACGGGAAACTCGCCTTCATCCTTCTCCGTCTGCAGCTTTTCGTTAAGAAAGAGCTCCCAGCGGTCACCACGTGGAGGTGGAGATAAGGTTTGGTAGTAGAGCTGTTGGTGTTGGTTCAGCAGGCATTTCCCAGATTTTATGCTCCATCGTGGGTACCAATCCACGTTTCGCCCTGGGACCTATACTACCCTTTGACCACCGATATCCGACCTCAAATCACGATAGAAATCCCACTGCCACCAGTGAGAGTTGAACCGCGGCCTTCCGTATGATAGTCTTGTCCTCTGACCACTCAGCTATTCGGATGCAGTATAAGTAATAATAGTATATTATTGTGTTTTGAAAATTTACTGGAAACCAACCTTAGTTTCATCCTAGATACGTAAAACTGCAGTAAGATAGACTTTGTTAAGGAGCGTGATATTGGAAAGTTTAGTGGAAACCCTACTATTGTTAACAAAGTTGTAGTAGGCCAAATTTTCCTTTTTCACGTCAAATTTTTACTTCCCAGGAGATAAAATATCATATCGAATATATTCAAAGTATGTATATACACTGCGAGCTATATGTAAAAAACAAAACCTGCCATACCAGAACCGTGCAGCTTCCGGTTTCTCAACTTGTTTTCAATTATCTTGGTTGGAGTGGCCGATAGCGTACAGTTTGACGGATATTATTTTAAACTTGAAATTAATGTGAGTGTTTACATCGATGCAGCAGTGGATCATTTTGGGACATTCAACAAAATCCACCTAAGAGAGGCAGTAGATTCAGTGTATTCTTTTGTTATGATTCGAACGATCCTCGTGTAACCTGTGATTTGATTCAGACCGGTAATCCACATGCATTTTGCCAACCAAATAATTTCATGCGTTCAAGTGTTATTTTAAGTGTATTTATTTCAGGAGTAGTGAAAATTTCACCTTAGCAATCATCCGTTGTTTGGCAACGGTATTATTAGTTTTCCATGATGTAGTAGCATTATTGCTGACGGTATTAAGCTTAATCCCGCTCTTCAGATAAATAGCAGGTATTTGCGATTCTATCTATGAACTATAGACATTTTTATCTTAATTCGAATATAGTATTACATATAGGTAGTGACGGTCACTTATCTTCAAATCTGGTGCACGATGCACCCAGCCAATTGTTCTGTCGAATGGAACTATGAACTATAATAGCTTAAGACACCTGAAACCAGACTGAAAATCGTAACAGTTCAACTCGCCTCTTATATGCGAATAGTTAGTTTGAATTCCATGATTACTTTCGTAGGTCAAATCTGTTTTGTTCGCGAACGAAACTAAATAATGTTTTTGAATAGAAAATTACCAAAGGGAGCATTAACGAGTATCTTATGATTGTTGATCCTAATTTCTTGGTAGTTCGTGAACACACATTCAACTGAGAAAAGTTCATAGGTTAATGTTACTACCTAAGATACGTCATTAATCCCGAATGCTCTAAGTTTCATAATATAGCATAGAAAACGAGACAATGTAATTGTTGCACGCTAACTTGCCACCCTTTCAACTTAATTGTTGGTTCTTTCCTAAATCTGCTTCAACAAGAAATCATTACCCCAACAGTGAGGGTTGTGTACTCATGACATTGGAGTCATTAATCTCTTCAAGGTATGTTCTGTATTTGCTTCCTATCCTTTGAGCTTTTTCATAACAAAAGAGCAAATTAACTTCTTTTATCTTTCAATTAATGTTCCCCTAAATGATTGGTGAAATGCTTTCAACTTGTCAATAAAGACATCTTTTCAATCATTTGCTAACCCCCTAAGGTTTTGCCATGTTAAGTATATGCAGTAATCAGTGTTTTGAAAATCGAGATCTGTCGCCACCACGCTGTGTACTGTTGGATTTTAAATACGAATTTATCTTTATAATAAACCTGACCACAAGAAGGCCTTAGAATGCCAACAGAAATTGATTTTCGTTTGTCGTAAGCGTGGGGACGGAAAACTAAAATAAAGGCAAAAGTTGAATTTGAAAGTTTGTTATGGGGATGGTTCCTGCCACCTCTATCCCACGCCGTTTGTCGTTGTTTTATCAAGAAAGGCAGAACCAAATGGTCCGCGGGTTGTCCAAGACGGAAACTTGAAAGTAAAAAGGAATTTCAAATTCAAACGCACAATGAACCGTGCTGAGTATCTCTGAAAGGAAACTAAAAGCTAGGAATTCGTGCTGAAAAGAAGGGCTTCAGTAGTAACCTTTAATAATTATTCGTTGAATATTTATTATAAGTATTTAAGGCAGAATTGTTATATTTGTGAACAAGGAATTATCATATTAATGCTTTGTTTGATATTCATGCCATCTATTCTCTAAAATTGCAAACCTAACACTAAAAATCGAACCTTGAATGAGGCTCAGATACTTTTAACATCTAAAAATGACAAAATAGAAAATTATACAATTTTACGGCTGCTTAGCTTTCTTACATATACAGTTACTCAAAAAAGTATCCGGACATGACCGTTGTATAGATATTTTCAAAGAAATATAAACAATTGTGGCACATTTGCTTAATGATTATTTGTTATATTTATCTTTGATTGGTTTATAATAAATTTCCAAAAAAAAAAATTTCTCAGTTTCCGCTTTAAAAAAAAATAGCTCCGTTGTTAAGAACGCTACAAAAAATAAAGTCAAAAAAATATCCGGACAGAAAGCGTTTGAAGGAAACTTACCCCTTTAATGTAAAATTTAATATCTTGTTGGACCTCCTCGATTTTTTATTACTTCCCTTAGTCGACTAGGCATCGATTTGACAAGTTTCTCACAAAATTGTGGACTAATCGTCGCCCACTCTTCCTTCAAAGCTTTTCTAAGTGTAATTAGACTTGAAATTTAGCAGTTTTGAATTTTTCTTTTCAAATGTTCCCACAAATGCTATATTGGATTTAGATCCCGACTTTGCGCCGGAGTATCTATCACTTTTGGGCAATTGTACAGCCGCCAAAGTCTACAAACGTAGGAGTTATGTTTGGGATCATTGTCCTCATAATAACAAAAATGCTCCATTTGCATTTTCCCTGCGCTTTGAAGTAAGTTTTCCTTAAGGACTGTGAGATGCTGATATTTGTCATATTTCCCATTTATAAACTTTAAATTGCCAACTCCCGCTGCTGACATACAGCCCCATACCAACTGAGAACCACCGCCATGTTTCACCGTGCACTTTAAATTTTTCAAATTCAGCTCCGTATTTGGCTGCCGCCATACAAAATTACTTCCATCTGATCCAAATATGTTATATTTGCTTTCGTCGGCAAATATAACGGTTTTCCAAAAATCGTAAGACCTATTTATATGTGCAATAGCAAACTTATATAGGGCTTTTTTCTGGGAACTCTACCGTGGAAATTATTCTTTCGAAGAATATTTCTAATTGTTTCGACACTTGTAACTTTACCAAACCTCTTTTCCGCCTGAGCTCTCAACTTAACTGCACTTAGTTTGGGGTTTATTTTCATTTTCCGCACGATCCATCTTTCTTCTCGGTCATTAAACTTTCGTGGACGGCCTGATCGCCCTTTCTTATCGATGAAACCCGTTTTTTTAAAGCGTGTAATTATTTCATGAACCGTCGATTTATTCACTTTCACGATTTCCGCGATCGCTCGTATCGGTTTATTGTCCTTGAAAAGATCAATAATAACTTTTCTAACATCACTACTAATCTCCCGCGTTTTCCGACCCATCTTTATTAAACGTGTGTATACACAGAAGAATTAAATGCGCTACTAATCAATGTTTAATCACCATGTTAAATCAAAAGACAACTCAGTTGCAATATTGTGCATTTTCCAAGAATTCATCGCTGTCCGGATACTTTTTTGACTTTCATAACAAGCATGTATACATAAATTCTCAGAAAAACAACTGTACTAAAACGAAATGATGATTTTTTTTCGCTCATTCGAAAGTGTTGCTATAAAATATTATTATCGTGGAAAACGAAATTATGTTACTATTTTACAAATCTATGTTTTTCGCATTACAATTCTAAATTAACCATTGTCCGGATACTTTTTTGAGTAACTGTATGTGCAACTGGGCAGATGGCGCGATGATTAATTATAAAGGGTCCATGCCAATGTATAGATGCATTACTACACTCACGATTGCCGGCGAACACTTTAGGCAATGATGCGGTGGTTCATCAGTGTTTCGTGTTCACTCCTTCGTGAGTATTGCCCATCCACACAGTTACACTGTGCTTCCAAAATTAAAAGAGGGACGAAGATGGCTACGGTTTCTTACCAGGGCAGAGGCAACTCTTCAGACGCTGTCTCACCTCTGCCCTGGGAACAGCGTGACCGAAGCGGCTACGTCTTCGTCCCTCTTTTAATTTTGGAAACTTGGGTGGTAAACCTAAAAAGAGGAGTCAGTGGACCATCAAGAGTGGGCGTTACTCTCCATTTGGTTGGGTCCGGCATCAAGTCGATGCGGACTTAGGACTCCACTGATCCTTAAAAATAAAAAAAAAAAGAAACTGTGCTGACAAACTGCATACAAGCGCAGATACCCAGGTATCTCCTCCCCACTTTCATCCACGAATCTCGGGCATTGGAAGAATACTTGGGATCTCATCATAGTTAGTCAAAACTGTACTCTTCAAATAAATTAATTGCATACTAAGATCTTGTTTTTCCTATTCACTAGTGTTGATTTATATTTTGCCAATACGATATTTCGGGAACCACTTGGTAACTTCATCAGCGCTAACAAGTCGAAATATCGGTATTTGCAAAATACAAATCAACACTAGCAAATAGGAAACATAAGTTTTTATTATTTCGAATAATTTAATCGCTAGAAATATCGCGTAATTACTCTCAGGTAAACAAGCTAATGTTTGTGACCGGCATCAGGCTAGTGAGGAATTGAAGGCTGTCGGGAGAACCCTCTATGTCGGATCACGGAATAATAAGAGTCGACATTGAGGTAGAGAAAATTGTAAGAAATTCCTGAAGAACAGATAGGGACTCCTACATAAGGCACCCGACCATAAACATAGCTCATCTAGAGGTGAAGAGTGATATCAGGAACGAACTAGAATTGACGACAGTGGTGAAAGACCTCAACAGAGCCGTTATTGAGGCAAATGCGGCCAGATGGCTGGTTAAGGCATTTCATCAAGGGACAGTGGAACAACAACCAAGTCTGATTAAGAACAGAGGTGCGAACAGGTGCGAAAACAGGTGCAACTTCAGTTCTGCGATGGCATTAAACAAACCGGTGGAGAATGAACGCAATACAAAGCTATAGCCAAAGATAAGGCAATATCTTTTGTCTATCTGAAAACGGACGGGGTCCCAAATCACATTAGAGAACACTTGCATGATACACAGAAAAAGGGGGAAGTAAATTTAAAAATTGCGACGCAGGTACGTTTGAAATCGAGAGTGAGATGGGCACTGAAAAATGTTAAACTACTGAAATCACTCGAAGTGGATGGTATTTCCAAATCATTGTTTCAGAGGGGTTTTGGGTTCCCTCCCTTCCCTTGATAACGGCAATAAAACCTTTGGATACTACGTGTGTCCGAATAGTTGCGTGGTTAAAGCACAAGGCTGCCATACGGTTCGAATCTTACCGGTGGCAGTGAGATTTGTATCGCGATTTAACGTCGGATACCAGTCGACTCAGCTGTGAATGAGTACCTGAGTCAAATCAGGGTAATAATCTCGGGCGAGCGCAATGCTGACCACATTGTCTCCTACAGTGTACTGTAGTGTATAATGTAATGTATAATATAATATAAAAGGGTCTTTTTCATTCAAATCTCTCAGACCAATTTGTCTGACATCATTTATACTGAAAACATTCTGGAGCTTCTTGGATAACTACGGTAGACCCGACTATATATCTCTATGTGAACATGCTTACCAGGCCCGATGATCAACCGTAGAGCAGCTGAGGAATGTATTATGTGATAAAATAAATACCAAGCAAGTCAGGAAACCGGAAACTTGACGCTTCAGGTATGAAAGGTTGTGTTTGTTTCTTACATGAGAATATTTGAGTGCATATATATCCCATTTGTTCGTAGTCCGTAAAATGTATGCATTTAGCTAGACTGCTCACTTTAGTGTGATGTTGCTATTCGGTACTTTGAGTTTCAGTAAATTTACACGGTGAAGCTCACTGTGCGCTACTGTAATTTTGTTAGTAATAGTACCCTTTTGATCAAATTTGTCAGTAAGTTTTTATAACTCTAGGATAACATAAGTTAATTTCACGAAAAATATAGCAACATACGATTGTTAACCTAATTTGAGTAGATATCGATATGGAGAGTACTTTGAGGCATGGACACCGTATTGAGGCTGAGAATGGGTCCGTTAATCATCACCTTCGACCACCCGCACTCCCCGCCTTTCCAACAAATTATAATACAAAACTAAGAATGACATTGAAAAGTACTAATTGAAACCTTTCATTTGATACCCAACATGATTTTATTCGGTGAAAAAAAACGAGAAAAAAAAACGACAGTACCATTTACTGGGAGTATAATCTATTGAGGACCATTAGGATACATCACATAAAAGTTAAATGGGAAACAAAAGTTAAGTATTTGAAAATTAAAATGAACCAAAAACTATTCTGCAATACGCATGTCGTTACATATGTTAATTGAAACCAAAAGTTTTTGACAATTTGTTCAGAGCAGGAAATGAAGATTTATCACACACATCATCGTAATTACACAAACTTCAAAGCTGGTTTGTGTGCGCATTACTGGAGGTCTTTCTTGGACTGGCTCCTTTTAATCTTCACGGCAACGGCAGCAAAACTAAGAGCTGTCTAAATCGGCGTTCGACTGAAAGCACCAACTGTTTAGCTTACAGTGATGCTAATCATCATACGTTGTAGTTCTTCTAGTGGAGCTAATCGATCATGAGGCTTATAAGCCGAAGATAAATACGCGTTTCCCGCACTCGCTTCTTCCAGTTTGGCTATGGTTATGTGCTGCACCTTAGATCCGCACACAGAAAAGCGTCTAGGCTCTTTCTGGCCGGATGCTACAGTTCTGATCAGCGTTTTTTGTGTTGTGAAATAAATTATAATGTTTACTTTGGAGCACTTTGTTTCTATGGCAACCTCTGATCTAGGACTCATGTCGAAATGCTACATTGATGTTTTTCACTAGGAGGAAGGCCAGAAGCTTAGCTGAGCCCCACTTCGAGCGCTGCAGATTTTTCTGTGCAACCCTCATCTGCTCACCTAGGGTTATCGTCTGTTGCCATCCCAGACCGTCGATTTGCAGCTCCACCAACAGATCGTTGGTGGCGTCCGAGATCCAGGTCGTCGTCCGGTTTCGCTGAGCGGGACGTCTTCACCTTTGCGTTCCTGACTCCAAACCGGAGTTGAGAAGGATGACGGGGTTCCTCCTTTGATGGATGGGTACCACCCGAATAATAAACCAGGAGGACTCAACTTGCACCAGATGAGGTTAAGCCCCTATCGCAGCGTAGAGAATGTTTCCGGCACCAACCAGCGCACATTCTGATAAAAGATATTATCCGTACCAGGGGCGGAGGCACGCTTGTGCGTAAGCAAAGCAGCAGTAAGCTCCTCTTTAGCGAAGAGCTGAGAAAAAATGGCATATCTAAAGTTTTTCGGATGAGGGGGAAGGGGGCTCTACTACCCAGCCAGATATTCAAGATTTTTCTTAATATCCCAACATGAGGACTTGTCGTTTAGGTAACCACGAAAACCCTTGATGGATTTACAGAAGGACTTGACATCTTTTGCCACAGATAAGTCAGACTAAATTTCATGGCAACGCTTCCGCTTCGCGTCAGCAACCTTGACCTTCCACCAAATTTGCAGTGCTAGATCTAACCCTGAATAGCCTATACACGATTTGCTTCCTTTTAAAGTACAACTTAAGCTCCGGGGCCCACTACATCTTCAACTGGCCCATGTGAATCGTGCAAGGTCTAGCTGCATCACCAATTTCCATTTTCAAAGTGTTAGTAAGAGTTGAAATATATACTAGAGGCGCTAAGTTGCTGATCTGCGTCTTTAACCTATTTGAATCAATCTTGAGAAGAAACATCTTAGGAGATACATGTTTAGATACTTTATCCATAATCGGAATCCATTGCTGACATGGACTAGCAGAATTAGGAAGAGCTATGGCTAGAACCGAGCCCGATTGATTACGCATAGACGGCAGGTTGAAAAAAGTGGGCATTATTAAGAAAATTAAATGAGGAGTTGAAGACAGCACCCTCCAATCTCATCCCTTTGCCATCTCAATTACAGTATTGAGCTCTTTAATTTAGAATACGTTCGGGGATGAGATGAAGTAGATATAAATGTGTATGTGTGTGTATAGTGGAAGGGGTGGGGCCCTCGGTGCTCCAATCAAACTGAATATCCTAGATTTATATGTAATAGGTACCGCAGGATTTCGGTTAGATAAAGATTCTTGATAAACACTTAGTTCATAGAGTTCCCGACGTTTTGAAGAGTATTGTAGGAGCACTTCCTTATCCTTGCACACTCCCATTGTGCTCCATTGGTGCTGTTCAACGTCAACACTGCAGTAATATGGGTAACAGCTTCTTGCTCTATCATCGTCCTTTTTTATTTGTGTTTGTTGAATCCATCCCTTTTTATCACGAGCAAAAAATGTCTATCCAAGGTAACCAGCCAAAATTGTTTTTACACTAAATAACCTCAGGTTCTCACCTCTTTAATGCACAATATTTTTCAACACTTCACATTGAAGATAAATTCTTTTCTTCTTTTTTGAAATATTTTACATGTAGGGGAGACGATATCATTCATGGTCCATTTGAATGGACTGCGCTAACAAAAATCGATATATTTCGAAAGTTCTTTGATGTTATTATTTTTTGGCTAAGATGGTCAGTGGTTGTACGTAGAACATCCCCTGGGTCAGTCATCTCACATCTTTCGCACGAGTGGTTAAGACGATGTATCAGCCGCATGAACGAAAACCTCCGGCCTATCCATCCTACATTCATAAAACCGTAAATGCATCACTCATTGTCAATTATGGCCCAAGGAATCAGTCACCATGTACCAAGACTATATGGTAAGCTATTTGTATATGGAACCGTATAGACTAGGATGTGTGTAGGCTATTATAGCTGGAAAGGTAATATAAGGGGGAAGTGGTCAAAATATGCAGAAAATTGGCTAAAAATAGACAAATCTTTATTAGGAAAGAAGCGAAATTACTGATCAAATTTGTATCTAAGTTGGGAATGGAAAAATTGCGAAAACTGGTGAAATATGGAAAAATATTTCGTAAAAGCTTTAAATGCCAATATTTTCGTTAATATTATACAACGAATTCTTCAAAAAAAATTAAAACTTTTGACAGCACTGGTAGTTAAAAGTTTTAGAAAGTTTTTTTTTGAGTTACCAAAAATTTTCATATTATATAGTGTGGCGCAAAATTTTTCGATACCTCATTTTTGGGTGTGTATAATTTAATAATTTAAGCAGTAATTTTAAACGAAAAAGAGAAAAACCGGTATACACAGTAAGAAATGGGGGCTGAGATTTTTTTTTTGTTTAATAAAATATGACGTTGTTAAAATTTTTCACGAAAAGCTTTAGTAGTTTCATTGATAATTCTATTTTTTCCAGATTTTTATGATTTTCGGCTATTAATTGTTTTAATGCCATTTGAGTGATTTTCCGCTTTGTTTGTATCTTTAAAATGTTTTTCATCACAAACAATGTCGGAGATCGATTTCTAGACAGTTTGGAGTGAATCCAGCTGGTCAGGTGTAGGTGAAATTAAACTAAAGTTGGGAGCATATTTTCTAGCATTATTTATCTGAAATAGTGAAACCTTGGTGAGTATGTCTTTGCCTAATTTCAGCTCAATGAAATTTTCCTTCATATCAGCGGCTGTTAATTCAATCAAATAGACGAGGAGTGATGATATTTCTATCAGATAGTAGGTGTGGCGAAGTGTGTGACGAGTTGACTTCAATTCAATTTCACAGCAGGTTCTTTATCTATGGTCTATGGTCATTAGCTATTTAATCCGAAAAATAAAATGTCTTCTAATTTGAAAAACAGCCATGTTTCTCTAGCCCACTTTTGCACTATCTCGGTTCCCTCCTCACCATCCATCTACAGCCCATGAACTGTCTTTCGACACTACTTTTTTTTTACTTTTTTAAGCACTAACTGTATCTTTCTTAGAATTCAATTCCATTCCATTTGATTCATTGTCCTGCTTAAATTTTTTTGCATTGTGGTAATTGTTACCCGCTCTCTTATTTTATTCTTTTGACTGTTCATTCAAACTCTCCACCGGTAATAGCTGATGAGCTTTCCCGGCTCTTCTTTTAGACTTGGATCAACATTTACGGTGTAATAAATTATTGTTCTGGGTAAGTTACACTTTGGATATGGCTGAGCTACTTTGGTAAATTTGGTACAGCTCATTTATTTATTTTATATCTCAGTTCTCTAAAATACGTTTTAATCACGGAAAACAAATGTATTCTAATTAACAGTAACTAGCATAATATGTTCCACGCTTAACGTTATTCTTGGAGTAAATTGACAAAAATGCTGGTGTGGAAAACTTTTGGGCTGTAAATTAGTAACGAAAATAATAAATAATGCTCGCTAAACAATTGATTTATTTTAAAATAAATTACCATTCATGCAGTCTACACCATCCTAGCAGCAACCAAAAAGTTTGCTTTAAAAGTTTGAAAAGTGACCTTTTAGTTGAAAAATATCCATTTATATAAAATTTTATGTAGTTTCCGAAAATGGTTTCAAATTCGGAATTAAATGATTGGCAGACAGGAAAATTGCGATTTTATTTGGCTTTAAATTATATAGATAAACTAGCCATTCAATAGAAGAATTTTCCTTCAACGAGAGGTGCTATCCACCATTAAGGGGCACTGTATATAATTGGACTTTAAAACGACGGACCCGGCAACGACAACGGATTAACGATTTGCGCATTTTCTCATGCAACGTGCACTCCCTATACAGAGATGAGCCAGCCGATACCTTGTCCCAATATAGGGCTGATATAACAGCGTTACAAGAAATGCGATGGACAGGGACCAGTTTCCTGGAGAAGAGCCGCCACACCATATATTATAGCGGTCATCCAGTAAACCATGTGCTCGGAGTAGGTTTCTTGGTCAGCCAAAAAATGAAACCTGCTGTTATTGGCTTTGAAAACATAAGCGAACGGCTATGCACTCTGCGCTTCCGAGGCAAGTTTAGAAATATAAGCCTCATTAACGTTCACGCCCCTACAGAGGAGACTGCAGAGTCGGCGAAGGATATCTTCTACAAGGCAGTAAAATGAACCCTCGAAGCCTATCCCAGATATGATATCAAAATCATACTTGGGGATTTTAACAGACAAGTAGGGAAGGAGCCGGTATTCAGGCGATACGTTGTATCGATACAAATGATAATGGACTGCGGATTATTCAATTAGCAGGGTCACACGAAATGGTTGTTGGAAGTACCTGGTTTGCGCGGAAAGCGGTCCACAAACATACGTGGGTCTCTCCAGACGGGACCACTTTCAACCAAATCGACCACGTGCTGATCGAACGTCGCCACCTCTCAGCCTCGACGAATGTCAGAACATATAGGGGGGCCAATATAGACTCGGACCACTATCTCGTTGGAATGGTGCTCCGAGCTCGAATACAATACCACCTAGAATCCCCTCTGACAATCAGGTGTGAGTGAACACTGAAGCCATCCACAACACAACCCTCCGCGACACCTATAAGAGCGAAATGGATGCCGCAATAACCGGATTCATCAGAGGACCTGGAGATAAACCATGAACAAATGATCTTCACAATCACCTAAAGAACGTTTTCATGGATACGGCCACAAACATACTTGGCCCCAGCCGCAAAAGGAGTCGGAACGGCTGGTTTGACGATGAATGTAAGCTAGCAACGGAACGGAAGAATGCCGCATAATATTGCATTCTCAAAGAACGCGGGCACGCGCAGAGACTTATCACGACTTATCCGTCGAGCGGAGAAGCGACCTCACAGACGGAAAAAGGAAGCCTGGGAGAACCAACAAGTCTGTGAACTAGAAAAGTACAAGGAGCAAACGCACCAGGCGCGTAAGTTTTACCAATAACTCAGTAGGATGAAGCCTTATACACCTCGATACTCATCCTGCCGAGACAAAGAGGGAAATCTGATTTCCGACAGGATGGGCATATTGGAGCGATGGGTTGAGTACTTTGATGAACTTCTGAACAACCAGAACATCGGCGAGTTAGAGGTCCCGCCAACTGAAGCCGACGGACAAATACTGCCACCACCAAGTTCAGGAGAAACATTCCGTGCAATTCATCGGCTAAAAAATCATAAGTCGCTAGGAGCCAATGGAATTACAGCCGAATTGGTTAAATATCGGAGCGACCAGTTACACCAAGTGGTTCATCAACTTGTGCTCAAGGTATGGGACAGCGAATCAATGCCTGACGATTGGCAACGAGGCATTATCTGTCTCATACATAAATAGGGAGATATCCCACAGTGCAGCAATTATAGTATCACGTTGCTGAGTACCATCTATAAGATATTCTACGCTATCTTGCTAGGCCGGATAGCCCCATACGCCCAGAACATCATTGGCCCATACCAAAGAGGCTTCACTCCAGCCAAATCAGCAACAGATCAGATTTTCTCTCTGCGGTAAGCGATGGAAAAACTGTTGGAATATGAAAAACAGTTGCACCATCTATTCATGGACTTTAAAGCCGCCTATGATAGCATAGCCAGGGTAAAACTGTACATGGCCATGAGAGATTTCGGTATCCCGACGAAATTAATAAGACTGACTAGGCTGACCCTGATCAATGTGCGAGGCCAGATAGAGGCAGCAGGACCACTCTCTCTCATTCGACATCAACAACGGTCTACGACAAAGGGATGCGCTATCAGACGTCCTCTTTAACCTGGCCCTCGAGAAAGTGATCCGTGATGCTGAGGTAATTGCAAGAGGTACGATCCTCTTTAAGTCCACACAGCTACTGGCCTATGCTGACGATATCGACATCATGGGAAGAACCACCCGAGACGTACAAACTTCTTTCATCCTGATCGAACAGGCGACGATTGGGGCGAGATATTGTGCTGCACATCAATGAAGGCAAAACAAAATATATGGTGGCAACGTCAGCACCGAAGACGAATCAACCAACAACATCAAACCGCACTGGTCAAACACGAAGAAGAATAAGGATAGGGGACTACAACTTTGGGACCGTTGGCAATTTCTCCTATCTAGGGTCGAAAGTCATAACCGATAACAACTGCGATGATGAAATCCGCGCACGGTTATAGTCAGCCAACAGAGCCTATTTCAGCTTACAAAAACTGTTCCGCTCGAAACTTCTCAACATAGGGTCAAAGCTCTTATTGTACAAGACTCTGATCTTGCCAGTCTTCATGTTTTCCTCGGAAATTTGGGTTCTTAGCAAGAAAAATTGCGATCTCATGGCCGCGTTCAAGAGAAGAATCCTCCGTAGAATTTTTGGCCCCCTACATGAGGATGAACGATTCCGTAGCCTACACAATGACGAAACCTATGGGCGATACTATGACCGTCCAGTTTTGGATAAAATCCGGCTCAATAGGTTACGGTGGGCGGGTTACTTAATCCGTATGGATGAGGATGATCCCACCCGGAAAGTCTACAAGGGAAATATCTATGGTAGAAAAAGAAGACGAGGCAGACCCTGCCTAAGATGGAGCGATGGCGTAGGTCAAGACGCCAGACAGCTTTTAGGGATATCGAATTAGTGGACCTCGGCGCAAAACCGAGATGTCTGGAGTTCCTTATTAAGGCAGGCCTAGACCGGATACCGGTTGTTGCGCCGTTGATGATGATGATGTATATAATTGCCAATTTTGGTTAGCTAGAAAGTCTGGTTTAGTGGTTGAGAATCTGGAATATTATATCTATCCATATCGAAATACTGAGGGTAACGAAAATTTGGATCAAAAACTTGCAGATTACGTAGCTTTTCTAATGTGATCGTTAGTTCATTTCAGTCAGGTTGTTGTTGTTTTTTGTTTGCTCTTTGGGACCCGGAAGGGTAACAGTCCAAAGAGGACCTGATACTACTCACGAGTACGAAGTACACCACGATCACGAAGTACACCGACTGGACTGATGGTACGCACTTATCCTATGTTGAGCGGAGACACTGTTGTTTATAGCCAAAAACAGCCAAATACAAATTTATTAAGTTTGATTCTTTTTCACTTAGGCCACACACTTACAAACGCAAAGCTAGTCGGAGCAGATTCAACACATGTTGCAAGCTTAGCAGGTATTAGTCATGACTGGTTTAGGGTTATAAATGTTTAGTCGTTATTGTGTTGACATTAAATAGGATGAAATCCGAGAAAAACAGGGTTCATTGCAAAATCGAGGGTGGTTAAGGTCCGGAAAACCATGCTTCAGTATTCCTTCGGGTGAACTAAAAGGCTGTCTGCATATTCCATCCGACAGACCAGACCAGAAAGCCGGTGGCAACATGACGCAAGCATACATAGAGTCTGCTCCGTAGTTTAATGATATTTGACACCGAATTTACTAACTATTGCGAACCATTGGAGCACTGAGGGGTAATGATGAATCAATGCAAGAAACTATATGTACAATACTTCAATCCGACTCAAGCCTCCTTAAAGAAATGTAACAGGTCATCAATCGTGCAAGGAACTCTACTATTTTTTGAGGATAAAAAAACTTATCATATCATCTACACTTAACTCGAAACCAAGCATAATCCTTACACCCGAAAGCCTCATGGGCCTCTACATGGGCGAGTTCATTTAATGGGTCCCCTAAATGCGCCGGGCACAATGACTGAAAAAGGAAGTCAGAAGCAAGGATATTTTGTTTTAGTAATTTACAAGTATGGAGTGAGTGATACCAGCTTTCTGCTCACCCATCCTGAGCGCCACCTTGATGGATGGAAAAGTTCAGCGGCCAGCACCGAACTGACATCCAAGCAAAATAGTGACACCACACAGGCAGACCACCACGCATGAACGCAGCATCAGATGCCAGGACCAGAAAACCCTTGCTTTGAGGCTCTTACCGACTTGCCACAAGCAGCCGCCACCTGGGCTATGCCACAGGTGCCCCTCAAATCATACGACAGGATAACCTGAATCTCATTAGATGTTGGGAATCACAGTGTGAAACAAGTGCCGGAAAGACTTACAGATCAAGGAGAGACCTTTTTCTGCATCAGGGTTCTGAACAATGAGATGATAGGTTTTGGGATTTCTTTCCTTTAATTTAAGAAATTCTTTGGAGAATGGGCTTTCTGAAACGGAGGGACGCTCGTTGGCCAAAGCGAAGTGTTAGCCTGTTTTTCTTGAAGGAAATAGATTGGAATTTGGTTATGTTGATTGTGAAGCCCAGTCTTTGTCTTTGCGAACATTTGGAACTCAACAACTAATCGTCTCCAGTGGAAGATTTCAATGATATCTAAGCATTTATTATGCAGGGATTTTGGATAGACATTAAATAATATTCGACTTAAAACGCGTCCTTAGGGAATGCCATTTTCAAATTGAACGCTGTCTAGCACTAATTGTAGGCGTCGATTAATAATAATAATAATCGCACTGTAAGAAGCATTGCGCTCGCCCGAGATTATTACCCTGATTTGACTCACGTATTCATTCAAAGCTGAGTGGGCTGAGTATTTGGCGTCAAATCACAATACAAATTCCATTTTCACCAGTGAGATTCGAACCGCGACCTTCCGCATGACAGCCTTGTAGGCGTCGATTGGACAGTGGAAATGTGACATTATGTGACTAAGGGTAGCCAGATAAACCTTCGCTGGTGGTGTTTTTCACATCTAGCTGTGCAAAAGGGTATCATTGATGCAAGCAGACGTAGATCTGCCTTCCGAATAGGCATAGGCATACCAGTTAGCCGGCAGGACTTTGTATTCATCGATGATATAATTGATACGAATCTTGATCATAAAATAAAGCAGTTTGGCAAACACATAATTGAGAGCAATAGGGCGGTAACTGGTGAAAAGTTCTGGGTCCTTAAGTGCTTTCGGGATGGGTACCACCCGAATAATAAACCAGGAGGACTCAACTTGCACCAGATGAGGTTAAGCCCCTATCGCAGCGTAGAGAATGTTTCCGGCACCAACCAGCGCACATTCTGATAAAAGATATTATCCGTACCAGGGGCGGAGGCACACTTGTGCGTAAGCAAAGCAGCAGTAAGCTCCTCTTAAGCGAAGAGCTGAGAAAAAATGGCATATCTAAAGTTTTTCGGATGAGGGGGAAGGGGGCTCTACTACCCAGCCAGATATTCAAGATTTTTCTTAATATCCCAACATGAGGACTTGTCGTTTAGGTAACCACGAAAACCCTTGATGGATTTACAGAAGGACTTGACATCTTTTGCCACAGATAAGTCAGACTAAATTTCATGGCAACGCTTCCGCTTCGCGTCAGCAACCTTGACCTTCCACCAAATTTGCAGTGCTAGATCTAACCCTGAATAGCCTATACACGATTTGCTTCCTTTTAAAGTACAACTTAAGCTCCGGGCCCACTACATCTTCAGCTGGCCCATGTGAATCGTGCAAGGTCTAGTGTAGTAAGAGTTGAAATATATACTAGAGGCGCTAAGTTGCTGATCTGCGTCTTTAACCTATTTGAATCAATCTTGAGAAGAAACATCTTAGGAGATACATGTTTAGATACTTTATCCATAATCGGAATCCATTGCTGACATGGACTAGCAGAATTAGGAAGAGCTATGGCTAGAACCGAGCCCGATTGATTACGCATAGACGGCAGGTTGAAAAAAGTGGGCATTATTAAGAAAATTAAATGAGGAGTTGAAGACAGCACCCTCCAATCTCATCCCTTTGCCATCTCAATTACAGTATTGAGCTCTTTAATTTAGAATACGTTCGGGGATGAGATGAAGTAGATATAAATGTGTATGTGTGTGTATAGTGGAAGGGGTGGGGCCCTCGGTGCTCCAATCAAACTGAATATCCTAGATTTATATGTAATAGGTACCGCAGGATTTCGGTTAGAGGATGTTGTGATACTAACTTCTGCAAGTGGAGTACCCCACCACCGAAAATCTGCATCTGATGCGCCCGTTGGAAGTGCTCAATGGATTCCGCTTCCTCGTTACACATCATACTTTTGCATATATTTTTTCTTTTAGACAGGAGAAATTTTGTAATATGGAGCACTGACAGGAAAAGTTTGATGCATCTAGCCGCGTTTAGTATTTTCACTTGTCGTTTTATAACAACCGCATTGAATCTAGAAGTTGAGTTTAAATAAGTTTTACATTCCTGAACGATGCCCTCACAGTAGCTTATTTATCGCTGCATATTGCCATGCTGGAAAACCCATTTTATTGGCATTTCCTCACTGGCATAAGGCAATACGACGTTTTGCATTATATCTGTATAAACATTTCGAATCATGGTTATTTTGATCCAATGTATTTGTTCTGCATCATAGAATTAAACGCGATTCTCACCATAATGCTCGAATTGCTATACTTAATTGGTTTTATTTTATTATTATTTATATGCAAACCCGGAAGGGGATGGGCATCTTACGTAGCTTTAGGTGCTACCATCATACGAAACAATCTTGTGCGCATCGTACTATCAAATGTCCTAATTAGTTAGCTTTGTACTGATGAAGGGAGTAAGTTGCTCCCGAAATATATATATACATAATAAAATAAAATTGTAGTTGGGATTAAGCTTATGGTCTATTAATTTTGGACTTAACTACAAACAGAAGGCGATATCTAACATGTTATTAATTTCTACGCCCGAAAGCCCTTTTAATGTCCATGAACACCTCCTCGCGTACACCCCTCTCAACGTCCTTAATCTTGAACGAAGAGCAGACTCACAGGACTTTCCATACTATTAGGTATCTTCATATTCATTTAGTAGATTCGAATTTAGCCCCTTCTCGCAAATATCATGCCCAACCAGTCTGTCCAGGGATTTTATCGAGAATGATGATAAGCTAATTTGCTTTAAGTTTTTTGGGTTTGAATAATCTCGCTTCGTTATGAAGACTATCTTAACTTTCTCTAAAGAGGTAGGCGTATAGTTCAAAGCAATTCTCATAAGAAAGATATTTCCTTGAGGTCATTCCCTTTAGTATTACTGGATAAATGCATAGTATAAAAGCTATCTAAGTTTCTTCCACAAAAATTTTGTACTGAGAGGTTTGCAGAAATTGCTAATTTTCTCTTTTCCAATTCAATCATCTATTCCTCCGGATGATGTACATTCATGAGCGTGATTTTACCCAGCAGGCCCTGAAAGTACCACCCGGTTTTCTACGAAAGTCTAAGATGGGCTACTCATTCGGGGTATGCACTCTGGCTATCTTTTAAGTCCCTCTTCCGCCTCGTTTCGAAGTTATTACTAGTTTCCTATTCGCACTGATCCAATAACTGGTGTCACGCTCCTTCTCTACTACTAAAGACTCTGTCTCTAAGAATTACCGCAGTAGGTGGTGTAGCAATGCCTGTGTCTTCATTCATTAATGGCTCGTTTGTCCACGCAAAACATTCTACTGTTCTCGATTTAGCTCTTCTCTAGTTTGCACAGATCTGATGCCAGAAACTAGCATCGAGCCAGTCCCTCTCACATAGTGGCTTCTTTTTCCGCCGCTTCTCCCGTCGGGGTGTAGTAAAAGGAGATTTTGCTTAGTTTTATAGTGGAGAAGTTCATTAAAAATGACAAAATTTTCTTTATTTTATTTCAGTAAAAAACAATAATGGTCCGTCATTCTATTTTTCCAGGAAAAATGGAGCATCATATTATGACTGCCTCTGAGCACCTTTATAATCTTTCCCCACAGCTCGAATACTTTGCATAAATCCTCCATATCTGGCGATTTAATCTTTTTATCATTCGGGAACTTTATCCTCTAGTGTTCGAGATCAATACCCGGGTTTTGCTCACCAAGTATGCGGATAATGTTGCCCTTTCTTTCTACTTAACTCGACGTACACTATGGTGAACTTATGCCGAATAGAGATGCGCCAAACATCATCTGAATAGGTAATATGATATCACATCACCTTTTGATAAAAGTGATATTACAATGTAGCAACAATCTAATACACAAACATCACCTTCCATTACAAAAAAAAAAGAAACACATATATTTTTTTTTTTTGTGCGTACACGGAGGTGGAAAATCTTTGAAAGACACGTCCGCCGCAGCTCCGCCGCCCGAACGGCGGAACAACAGCGGGCGCGTACGGGATTCACACCCACTAAAAACCACCCCCGGTCTCTCCAGCCCCAGCCCCGCGGGACCACCATTGAGGTATTACTTCCCGGGGTAGGTTTGCTCTTAGGCACTCATCCTTCTCCTATTTGCTGCTTTCCTCCTTCTTTGTTCCTTCAGCAACTCCTCCTGCATTTGGATGATTGCGGAGCCAACCGTAAGCCACTTCTCCTCGGACTCCAGCATCTCAGTAACCAAGCTCTCCGGGGTCCCGCTCCTGCCCAACACCTGGTTTAAGCTCCTTCTCTCCATCGCAAATCGTGGGCATCTCCATCGCATCTGGGACAGTTCGGAGAATCATCCAACCCAAAGCGGTGCAGATACTGCCTGTAGCAACCACCGTGTCCCGTGAGGAACTGGGTAATGTGGTAATGTTGGGAATGAGCCTGTGCGTCCACCGACCTTTCGTAGACTCGTCCCATTTGCGTTGCCAGAGATCAAGCGACTCTGACCTTGCCGCATTTCTACGCTGTGCATGCCCCTCCATATGTCTTGCATTGTACAGGACACTCATTTCTTTGGCTAAAATGTCAACCGAGATCATGCCTGCCACCACCAATACTGCCTCATCTGATGTGGTTCTAAAAGCACTGCAAACCCTCAAAGCCATCCGCCGGTAAACCGAGTTTGCAAGTGCCTCTGCCCACACAGGCGACGAGTAGAGCAGGGTGGAGCGCACCACTCCGGCTAGCACCAACCTCCGGCAATGTTTCGGCCCACCAATATTTGGCAACATTTTTGCAAGTGCCGTGGTGGTACTGGCTGCCTTTTGGCATGCATACTCTAGGTGTTCCCTAAAACTCTTGGTGTCAATTATTACTCCCAGGTATTTGATAGCCGGCTTTGATACGACCGCATGTCCACCGACCTCCACTTTTACAGTGTTATTTTTCCTGCGTTTCGTTATTAAGACCGCTTCCGTTTTCGCGTCCGCCAAGGTCAGCTCGGCCTTTTCTAGCCAGGACTTTACCGCTCTCACTGTTTCTGTTGCGTAAACCTCCACATCTTCTGGGTGTTTTGCTGGAACAACCACAGCTGGGTCATCCGCAAAGCCGACAATCGTAGTCCCCTCTGGGACGGGAAGAGCAAGCACCCCATTATACATGATATTCCACAACAGGGGACCAAGTACCGATCCCTGTGGTACTCCGGCTGTGACAATGTAGTCTTTGCGGCCCCCATCCGTCCCGTACCAGAGAGTCTTCTCTGAGAGGTAGTTTTCCACCAAATTCGCTAAGTATCCGGGGACACCTATGTCAGCCAACACCCCTTCAATTCTATTCCAATTGGCTGAGTTGAATGCGTTTTTCACATCCAACGCCACCACGGCACAGCAGCCGCCAGAAATCAGTGCACCTTTTGCCAGGTTTACCACCATGCCAATTGCGTCCACCGTAGAGTGGGCGCGTCGGAAACCAAACTGCCGTTCCGACAAACCATTGCTGGCTTCGACGATGGGCAGGAGTCTGTTGTAGATGACTCTCTCCATCATCTTCCCCATTGTATCCAACAGGCAGATAGGACGATACGACGCTGGGTTTCCAGGTTGCTTGCCAGGCTTCGGAAGCAACACCAACTTTTGCTTTTTCCACTGGGCAGGGAATATTCCTTCTTTTAGGCACGCCTTGCAGGTGTTGGCGAAAAGGTCGGGCCTAGTCTTCACCGCCAGTTTCAAAGCTCGGTTGGGGATGCCATCCAAACCTGGGGTCTTGTTGTCACCGAACCTACCACATATTTCCCGCAGCTCCTCCACGGTTACAGGCGGTATTATGCCGTCACTTAGCTGGACAAAAATTTGCCTTCCCCTATTTTCGTGGTGAGGGAACAGAGTGGTAACAATTTGTTTCAGGAGGCGTGGACAGGTTACCTGGGGTGATTTCCGCAGCCTTTTCATCACCACTCTGTAAGCCTCGCCTCAAGGGTTTATGTCGGCATAGTCGCACAGCTGTTTGTAGCAGTTCTTTTTGCTCCTCCGAATGGCTTCTTTAAGGCGGCCACGCAATTGTGTGCCTCCTCTCGACCGCCGCCACCGGGTTTTCCCCTGAGCTTCAGGCGGCTCGCAAACTTGCGATTTCGTTGTTCCACCAGTAGTTGGGTTGCCTACTGGGGAGCAATCGCCTTCTGTGCATAGTGGCATCGCATGCTTCCGTCACCCTTCGAGTGATCTGGGTGGCTTTCTCTCCAGCCGTACCATTCAGGGATATGTCGGATTTGAGCACCGCGGAAAACGTGTCCCCCTCGAAAGCTTTCACTGTCCAGCCAAGCATACCACCCGGCATTCTGCGAAAACTCTTTTTCGAGCTCAATCCGCCCTTGATCTCTATGCAGATTGCCTGGTGGTCGCTGTGAGTATAGTCCTCACTGACATGCCAAGCGATTCTACTGGCTAAAGTGACACTCACGTATGTCAGGTCCACTATAGACTCCAGGCCGTTTCCCCGGAAAGTGTACGAAGACCCAACATTCGTCAGTACCACGTCACGCTCCGCGAATGCTTCGAGGAGAACACGTCCACTGACATTAGTTATCCGGCTGCCCCGTTCAAGAGCCCACGTATTGAAATCGCCTCCTGTTATGATCGACCAACGTCCCCTTGCATCCAAAACAAGAGCAGCAAGCATCTGCTCATACTCGACGAGTGTAGCGCTGGGTGGAGCATAGCAGCTGTAGATGTGGATGCCCTTCACCTTCGCTCTGATGAAGCCCTCCTCCGGGTGCTCCATAATTTCCTGGAAGGCTTCTTCTCAACAAGTCCACACGCTGCTTGGCCCGTTTGGTCTTTGACCCAAACGCTACCACCGCGGTTTCGGTATGGTTCACTTAGTATGGCCACATCGATGTTTTTCTCGCGGATGGTTTGCGCGAGTAGATCCTGCGCCGCCTCGCAGTGGTTGAGGTTGATTTGTATCAACCTCATCTGCGATAATTTCTTTACCGCGGTTCTACCTTCCTCCAAGCTTCCGCATCCGCCTTTGAAGGTTCAATCCCTTTTCTCGAGGTAGCCACTGCAGTATTTTCACTGGCACCTTCAGACGTACTTTTCATGAACTCCGCCTTTTTGGGAGTTGAGTCTTTTTTTTCTTTTCGGGGTTCGCTGGCCTGTTGAGTCATTCAACTTCTCGCGCAGCCTCTTCCCCGGTTTCTCCTCTTTTGTGTTTTGAACCGGCATTACTTGAGTTGCCTGGTTCACTTTTCCAATCGGCGACTTCCCTACTCGTTCATCCTGGGTCTTGCCGTACGTCAAACGGATGCCTCTTATCATGGCCCTTATATTTTGGTGAATGTTCCTGCGCTCCTTTATAAACTCACATGGCTCCATGATCTTTTTACCGAGGGTAGTAAAGGCAGCTCCAGACTGATCATTGCCCAAAACATCGCTCGGGTGAATCGGCGTCAGCGATTCTTCCTCATCGAAGACTCCCGCTATACGCTTCCCACTGGGGGTAGCGATCGTGGGGGCTTGTGCCCGTGTGGGAGGGGATCTGCGAAAAATCGAGCTCCTTCTGAACGGGTCCATCACTGGAGCCAGTTCAAGTTCCTCCCGTACGCTTGTAACATTAGATGCCACAGTAGCCAAGGTTCCCACTACTGAGGCACTGCGGTCGTTGGATATCGACGGCCGGGAGCCCACTTGCTCACTCCCAAAAACCGCCGATACTGGGTTTCCGAAGCCCTACTTCAATTTCATTATCATTTCTTAAGTGGCTTAAGATAAACTCATATAAAGCAAATATCAACACAGTGGCTCCAATATTGGCGGGAGGTTCGCGTCCTTGTCAATTTAAGGTTTTGTACTTGCTTTAAATTTTGGCTTGAAAGCCGATTTGGAACTGATTTCGAAATTCTTTACCTTTTTTGATGAAGGAACTGATGTATGGTATGGATTCAATGGTATAAAGGTTAAATCTTATGAAAACCTCGTCCGTCTCCTTATACTGCCCGTCATCACGGCTGTTTCTATTCTTTGCGTTTCTATACTTTAATTATCAGTTTCCCATATATACGTCATATTAACATTTACCTAGGATAGGATCAAAATTGAATAAAAATTTGATGTTAGGAGATTTAGGAGTCATTTATAACAGGGTTCTGAGAACTGATATATTGGGAGAATTGATCGATTAAGCTTAACTGGAATATTGCAATGGTGAAGGGAAATTGTTCGGTTTGAATCCGCATGAATTTGAGGAAACTTTTTTCAAGGTTTTGTGCAAAACCCACGCACTTGTCTCATTAACCGTTGTACGGTTGACACCAAATTTGCTAGGACATACATAACATCATTCTACGTAGAATTTAAGGGGGTCTCCATGCATCCAAAACGGGGTTGCACAATTTTTTCCTCACCGACTATAACTTTGTCGGGTATCAAATGAAAGGTCTTGATTAGTACTGGCTGAGTTCTGACATTTAATGCAAAAGAAGGAATAGCGGAGGTTGGAAGGTGGTAATTTCTTTCACGGATACATTCTCATAAATTATCCAACCGAAAAATCTGAAAAAAAACCTAAAGCCACCCTCGGGTGCCTAGGCTTCGAAATACCCTCTATACCGAAGCATGTGGTAGTATAGGTTAATATATAATACATGTTTTTGCCAAGTTTGGTGGAACTCGCACTATTACTAACAAAGTTATCGCTTCAATGCAATTTTTAAGACTTTGTTAAACCTCCATTCGTGGAAGAAGAAGAACCAGCATACACACCATTTGAAGAAAACACCCCAATGAAACCATGATAAAGAGAATAGTTAATGATGCTTATAAAAATCCATTACACAACAGGAGCTTCACAATATGGTTAAATAAGAGAGACTGGATTTTCAGGATAATGGAACCATTCAAAGTATTATAAAACGGTATGTTATATGCTAGTTTTTTTCAACGTCCAACAAAAATCATGGGCAATCTTCCGGCGTCCCGAGTAAATTTCCATTGCTGCGTTTGCCGCACTTCGATTTCAGTGTAGCATCTCCTCAGAAAGATAATAGAATCCCATAACCACATTGACGGGCAGGAGTGTCAATAAGAAACGAGCTGTCGTCGGTACCGTATCGAAAAACTTTTCCAAGAGAAAATTTTCAAAAACCAAGCTAAGCAACTAACCATGTTTAGTCAAGATCCTCTTAATTCAACTCTAGTTAGCCGAATTAAAGGCATTCTTCACATCAAACTTCAGCACTAAGTAGTAATTATCAAAGGCTACCACTTTTTGAGCCAGATTCATCGCCATTACTATCGCATCAACCGTAGAACGAGCTTACTAAAACTCAAACTGCTGCTTCAATAGACCTGATAAAAAAAGCCTACTATATAACCTTCTAAAGCAACTTCCTCGTAGTATCTACACGACCGCTAGCGCGATATGATGAGCCCAGAATAAATCGTTTTTGGGATTTCGATAGTAGAATTAGCTACTGCCTCCCCCATGGGCCTAACCTTAGCAACCAATTTACGGGTTTGTTCGGAATCTTATCCTTTGTGCACACTATCGCAGACTACCGTGTTTTCACGACTTTAGACTTAGTTAATCAAATACCACAAAACCCCGGTAACTTTCGAAGACATTTCAAAAATGGCAATTTGCGCACCTTACACCTGATGAAGGCATCCAACTGGACCCAGTCAAAATACAAGTGATTTCGAAGTTTCAGTTTCCAAAAGCCGTTAAGGATCTGAGATGATTCTTGGGTATGTTGCCCAAGGCTGGCTACCACCAATCGATTCTTAACGCTTACCTGTTTGAAGACCGAAGACCACAGACTCTCACCTGACTGCGTGATCCCTAACGGCTGTCTAGGCATTTGGGATCACTAGATAACAGCTGGCGGTAGTTACACTTCTAGCATTTTCTCAGAAAAATCCAAACCTAGCCAACTCCAAATGTTCTGGCCAATTTTCGTAAGGAAGTATTTCACGCCGTTCATGATCTAGCACATCGAGTCAACTAGACAACGAATCAGAATCACCGTAAAACTACAAAACATGTGAGGAAACTGGTAAGCATCTTCCCTTGGTCCTCTAAACGCTTCCACACAATCTGTTTCGACATAATCGGCCCTTTGCCAGACACTAACGGTCTCAAGTATTACCTCACAATCATCGATAAGTTCACGGGGTAGTTTGAGGTGATACTCCTGCAAGACAGTTCAGAAAAATCTTATGCGGAGGATCTCTGTCGAGAGTGCACTCCACGCTTTGGTGTACCGGCAGTTATAATCGCCGTCCAAGGAATTCAAACACCACCGAACAACCGTGTACCACCCGGAGTTCAATTGGATGCTTGGACGATGGCCACAATAATGACTCTTCCTTTGACGCTTGGAAGCTTCCCCCTTTCAGTACCCCAATATAACAACGAATGGCCCAATAATCCAACAAATTTCCACACAAGTGATATAAATGGTCGGGAACTCACTTGACCGCTCCCGGAAAACGGCGGTATTCAATTTCCAAAACCCTGAAAACTCCCAGGAATAAATTTCATTCTCGTCTTCCATGTTTGCTTCATTTTCTTGATGTCTTTCGTATTGCCAATTTTGGGCCACAGATCATGTGTACACTCATAACGCGTCCGTTCAGCGCCTCTTATTCGCACGAAGGGACTCGTCTGCTAGGAAACCTGGCAAGTGTACAGAGAAGATGTTTACCCCCATAAGGTAATTGTGGTCATTTTAATATTCATGCCTCCTATTGGATCTTAGCGCTAACTTTTCAAGTTTTGCTTTGATCATGACGGCTCCCACATTGTTGATTAAATATCAATTTTCATTATTTCTGGGTACCTTTCACCCCTTAATGGGACATAACGCGTCAACTACAACTAGACACCACCGTCCGCTGTTCGCCCGATTGTTTTGGACAGTTATCGCAAAGATTCTAACTGTAAGATTAAGGTGACCAAGATAAAAAAGCAGCATAATAGTACAGTGTTGCGCATCAATGGTAACATCCGATATAGTAGAGAATGATGCTTCTTACGTACAATTACGCGCAGCTCAAAAGAGACTTCTTAAAGGTGACATTTCGATTTTGATGTCTGATTTGAATACCGAGGTGAGCTTTGACAATACTTTGCTCGGAGATATGATTGCCAAGCACCGTCTTGGCATTCTCAATTATAATAGTGTTAGCGAAATCCCGGGAAATTGAGAGGAGTGTGGTCAGAGAAGCGAAAATTGCCGCAAAACACGAGTCCAGAAGAAGAAGAAAGAAGTAACTAGCAACGTTGCAGAATATTCTCTGCCAGGCAACAAGGCCGCGCGCGTCGCTCAACCAAATACCGCGCCGTGCAGCATTGCTTCAGTGTACTGAATGGATGCATTTATATAAAATTCTGTTAATGCATACTTATATGTAAGTAAGTAAAACTATTAACTTTTTCATAATACCGACATTCTATGTACATATTATATAATATCTTAGCAGCGCCTAATTTACCGGAAACAGAATACTCCACTGATTATAGAATTTCCACGAAATTTGTAAGTTGATACTCGTACATTACTTCAAAGTTTTGTACCTTTAAGATATGAACTAAGGGAATTTTCAGGAAATTTCCAAAATTCACTAATGGACTATCAGTAACTTCATTCGAGCAGTTAGAAGACTTGTTAGCACTGATGAAGGGAGCAAGTGGTTCCCGAAATATCGGAATTTGCAAGAATAAATATCCAAACCAACGAAAAAGAAACAACAAGTTTTTTATTATTTCAGATAATTAATCGTTGGAAACACCGCATAATTACACTCACAAAAATCCATTTTGCTTGAATTTCCCATTCAAACCTCGACATAGACTCCATCAATGTGGAGTCGGTAAGTATTACTGTTTTTGAGAGACGCGTGTCGAGCGGACAATCAGACAAGCAGCATTTATCACTTTAGTCTCATCATGGAGAAATCACATTAAAATCGACTCTGAAGACTGGTCAAGGAAAGAATGGCTACAATTCCATTAAATGCCCACACATTGCACCAATGATTTTCCTCACTGCCAGCTTTTAAGAGATGCAAACGTGACTCATTTTCTAATTTCATTGGCATAAATACTTTACCTCTGCGTCTTTGATGAAGAGAGACTTCATTCAAGTAGACTTTTGTCGTTGTACTCCCTCTTCCGGTGTTTGTAAATTTCTTGCCTCCTTGTAACCAATTTTTGCTTTTGAACAGTTTTAGTCACATATTGCAGAAACGAGCCCTCTTGAAAAGTGCAGGAGTTGCTTCTTTTTACTGAGATGCGAGAAATTCAATATGCCTGTGTCACTCGCGTATTCGTTTAAAAAAGCAACTATTGCAAATTATCGAAATTGTCAACGGTTTGAAGTGTCAGTTTTCTCCTCAGTCGTACAGGATCTGGTCCATTGTCCCTTTTTCATCTATACTGCTTCCATCTGCCTTTAATCCTGCATTCCCTTCCCTGAGCCTTGTACTAAAGTTTTGTTTTTGCTATTATTATAATACAACAGAAGAGGCTAGCATTATATGTGGATGCTTACCAAGTGAAAATAGTAAGTACGCTTTCATTAAATAATCGGTTAGTTACATATACTAATATCTCCGTTACCAGAATGTGGAAAGGCTGGGGAACTGAACTATGATATTATCGCTACTATATTAGTCAATCGCTTTTTTGAGTCCCCTTCCTTGTTTATGGAGGTTTTTCTAGGTGCTTCAGTACACTGCATGCTGTTAATAAAGTGTAGTTAATAGCATCCCATTGATTATTCTTAATGTTCTACATTAAAAATTAAATGTTCTACATTAAGGTCAAAAAGTACGATTTTTAATATATGTTCTGGCCATTCACCTTTTAATCAGGCATAGCGTGTCAACCACTCATAAGCACCACCGTTCGCTGAAATGCGCTTAAACACTCTTATGACTTTCCGAGACGTTTGCTCTCCGCTTCTACTGATCTGTGACAAACATAGCTAGGCCGATACACTCATCGGCCATCTTGGAATGAATGGGTTCCACTGCATGGCATAACCAGCCTAGCCCAGTAACCTTACCAAGGTTTTATTAAGTAGAACAAAAATTTGGTGGAAAGGTGAAAGCTGTGCCCACGCATCACATCTTTCTACGTCGAGTTAAAGGGGGGTGTACATTTTTTTCCTTAAAATATAGTTATGCGGGATATTGAATGAAAGATCTCGATTAGTACTTTCCGAAGATGATTTTAGTTTTGACATTTGGTGGAAATGTGGGAAGTGCGAGGGATCGAAAGTGGTAATCTCTTTAGCGAACCCATTCTCAGAAAAATCATGGCGCCTAGACTCCGAAATACCCTCCATATCGATATCTGTTCAAATAAAATTAATGATTGTACTATCACTATACTATAATTTTCAGTAATTGGCAGGAAAACTACCCTAGGTTGATCCTCACACCACGAAGCAGTGTAGATTATAACATAGAGCATAATCCTACCAAGTTTGGTAGAAATCGCACCATTACTATAAAGTTATCATAGGTCAAATTTGTCGCTTCAAATTCAAGACTTTGAATGTCAATATCACCCGAAAGTAAAAATTCTCAAATAATGTATGTATATATTACATGCTAATGGGACAAATGCACACCCAAATGCCTTCATAAAAGAAATACACAAAACCTTTCATACCTGAAGCGTATAGCTTCCGATTTACCGACTCGTTTAGAGTTTTCTCTAGTTTCCTCCTTTTTTCCACAAATCATAGAGAGTATATGTTCGTCATATCACCCGCTAAGATTTTACTTGGCAGTATTCCCAAAATGACGCACACTCCATCATCTGAAACAGTCCAATCAGCAGAGCATACGCTTAGAGCCGTTCTTTTGTAGACTGCATTCAGTTTAGTATCCTTAAATGAAATCTGCAATCTCTTTCTCTAAACTGCGATCACATGGAGTAAGATCGAGCTCACCACCCTGACTATAAGCAACTTACAATGTACTGTACTTCGTTCGGCATTGTCCTTGTCATGGACATATTTGCAGTAAATGCTTTGTTGCAAAAATATTATATTTGCTGCTTATAACCGAGCGTTGTATCTACCTACACTTGTAAGTACTTGTTGGTCGGCTTGGAGGTAATGGTATTATCTACAGCTTCCAGCCTCTAATAGATAGACTTCTTCAAATTCTCTTTGCTTCCCTATTCGCGTTAAAATCATTGGCAATCATTTTTGGACTTCATTGAGTCTAAAACAAAATTTTCTAACATGTTTTCAAATTTGGACAAGTGAGACTGGGTGGGCGTAGCAGCTGTATAATTTCCATCTGAGATGGCAGCAATGGTCCCTCAATTAGTGAGGGTTATTTGAATAAACTCCATTTGCATATTGTAGTCAGCACGTCCCAAAATTTCGAGCATTTAGTACTTCCGGCCATATGTCGGTTATCCCGTCCCCTCTTTCCCTCCCACAAAATGCATCTGGGGACTTTATTGTACTCCCTGAGAATATGACTTTTCTCTCTACGCCTTCCACATCGGTTGCAGCGGTCAATGCTGCTAGTGCATTCGCATTGTTGAAAGCCTTTTCGATATGGGCGATAAGCAGGTAGAAGCGGCGGCGTTCATGAAAGCGATACATGACACCGTACTACAGAAACTAACTTGCTTTGAGGTGTTCTTTAATACGTGCTAGGATAATCCTGGTTAGTATAATCGCGACGACAGAAAGCCGCAAAATGCTCGGATCTGACTTGGAATCCGAAAACAGGAAGGTCCTGGCCTGCAGAGAGCAAATAGTTAATCTAGAAAGAAGAAATAGCCAGTTTTCAAATTCAGTAGAGGATTTAACAAGCCGGGAAACCGGAAGCTGGACGCTTCAGATATGAAATCTTTTGTGTATTTCTTTTTGAAAGCATTTTAGTGTGCATTTCTCCAATTAGTACGTAGCACGTAATCTATGTATGCATATATTATGTGAGAATATCCACTTTTGGGTCACATTGAGTTTCGGAGAATGGGTACGTTAATGAAATGATCACCTTCGCCCCTTGCATTCCGCACCTTCCCTAAAAATGTTCGAATTCGGCTTCGGAAAGTACGCCACATAACTACTTTTGGTAAAAAATGCAGCCTGCTTCCTTCACCACCGCCCCAAAGGAAGAGAAGGAAAAGCCTTCCTTTCGAGGGGTTGAAATGCAAAAGAGAAACACAATGACATGCTGAAAATGCTCTAGAGAACAAGTACTAATATCAGGTTCCTTACAATACATTGTTTTAGTACGGAGAGGTCTCTCTTAGATAAACAAATTCTCCCCTCTTGCAAATATAGGCAGAACGGCATCAGAACGTTTAATTATCAGGCGGTTCGTTTTGAGTGAGGGACTACCACCATTAAAGACACCCGTGCTAATGTCACACATTGATATTCAATTCCCACATCACGTTTGCAATGTCACCTTAGAGAAGTATTTTCTGGGCTGCATTGCTCATGGAAAAGCTCCTTCTGCTCCGTATCGGAAGTCTCTTTTCAACCTGGGCCGGCATATCTGATATAGGTTTTCAGAAGAGACTTCTGAAAGACAACTGAAGACCAAAGTCATGGTTTAAGTTTCGAAGTCCTTTACGTGGGAAGTACCGAGATTACGACTATCGGTATCCTCCAATTCAAATTGGACGGTAGGGGTCCTTCTAATGTCTTTGCTTTGTCGAATCTACTTTGTCGTTGTATCGTCGTGTCTGCTAGGATTTAAGAGCCACTTATACAGGCTATCTCCGACCTGAAATTCGGGAATTCCAGTTAATAAGTTCCAATCTCCTCCCGTGTTTATAAGAAATGCCCATGCATCCCTCCCTCGAGAATAGCAAGGTATCTCTGAGGGCGGGGCTCTAGCCTAACATTGTGTAAGGGGCTCTGTCGCCGCAAAAGTGCGTAGGTACTATCATAAGAGACCATGGTTTGTCTGGAGATATCATACAGTGCAGCAATTATAGAGGCATCACGTTGATGAGTACCATCTATAAGATATTCTCCACTATCTTGCTAGGCCCAGAACATCATTGGCCCATACCAAAGAGGCTTTACTCCAGGCAAATCAGCAACAGATCATATTTTCTCTCTGCGGCAAGGGATGGAAAAACTGTTGGAATATGGACAACAGTTGCACCATCTATTCATCGACTTTAAAGCCGCCTATGATAGCATAGCGCAAGGCTGTCGTACGGAAGGTCGCGTTTCCAATCTCGCTGGTGGCAGTGGGATTTGTATCGTGATTTGACGTTGGACGCCAGTCGACTCAGCTGTGAATGAGTACCTGAACCAAATCAGGGTAATAATCTCGGTCGAGTGCAATGCTGACCACATTGCCTCCTAGTGTACCGTTACGGTCTTGAATGAAGTGCTCTAACACACTTCAAGGCCCTGATCCAACATGGATTGTTGCGCTAACGATTACTATTATTATGATAGCATAGAAAGGGTAAAACTGTATACGGCCATGAGAGAATTCGGTATCCCGACGAAATTGATAAGACTGACTAGGCTGACCCTGACCAATGTGTGAGGCCAGATAAAAGCATCAGGATCACTCTCAAGACCATTCGACATCAACAACGGTCTACAACAAGCGATGCCCTGTCATGCGTCCTCTTTAACCTGGCCCTCGAGAGAGTGATCCGTGATGCTGAGGTAAATGCAAGAGGTACGATCCTCTTTAAGTCCACCCAACTACTGGCCTATGTTGACGATATCGACATCATGGGATGAACCACCCGAGACATACAAACTGCCTTCATCCAGATCGAGCAGGCGATGATTAGCGCGAGATCTTGGGCTGCACGTCAATGAAGGCAAAACAAAATATATGGTGGCAACGTCAGCAACGAAAACCAACTAACCAACAAAATCAAACCGCACTGCTCAAACATAAACACGAAGAAGAATAAGGATAGGAGAATACAACTTTGAGACCGTTGACAATTTCTCCTATCTAGGGTCGAAAATCACAACCGATAACAACTACGATGATGAAATCCGCGAACGGTTGTTGTCAGTCAACAGAGCCTATTTCAGCTTACAAAACCTGTTCCTCTGCCAGTCCTCATGTATTCCTCGGAGACTTGGGTTCTTAGCAAGAAGAATTGCGAACTCCTAGCTGCGTTCGAGAGAAGAATCCTCCGAATAATTTTTAGCTTCCGTAGCCTACATAACGACGAAATCTATGAGCGATGCCATGACCGTCCGGTTGTGGATAAAATCCGGCTCAATAGGTTACGGTGGGCGGACCACTTAATTAGTATGGATGAGGATGATCCAGCCCGGAAAGTCTATAAGGGCAATTTTTATGGTAGAAAAAGAAAAAGACGAGATAGACCCTGCCTAAAATGAAGCGATTGCGTAGGTCAGGACGCCAGACAGCTTTTACGTATCTCGAATTGGTTGACCTCGGCGTAAAACCGGGATGTCTGGAGTTCCTTTTTAACGCAGGCCTAGACCGGATGCCGGTTGTTGCGGCATTGATGATGATGATGGATGATGATGCTTTGTCTAAAGACGATGCCCTGTTCCCTATAAAAACCTGTCTAGTTGAAGGAAGAGCAAGAGCTTGTTATCTCAATTTCTTTGATCAGTCAAGTCAATTTTGGGCAATATCGCAGGGGGCTTTCGCCCGCTCTGTTGTTAAATTGTAACCCATCATAAGACGTTATTGAATTATCAATCATAGATTATGGACCGAAGCATTCGATCAGGGCGTCAGCTATACGAACGAAAATCTCTCCGGAATCCAAAACTTCTAAGCCTATTGTTCTTGCACCTCTTCCCATGAAGCATAATTAGTTTTGCTAATCCATCGCATCAGTGAGTTTGCTGAAATTCTTTTTAATGCGCTCGATCAATTGCATAATTTCGCAGATGTTGGTGTGGTCTTCTTGTTTCTCTCCAAACCCTTCGCTAATGATTACATGCAAGAGAAAGAATTTTGCACAATATGTTCCCAATGGGGCAGACTGGCGTAAAGGTATAACTGGTTCATCAACCATATTTGAGTGATGGGTGGTTAGTTTCCACTTTGAAATTTGTGTTTTCCATACCTTGTGACTTCCGTCATAATGGATGGCAGAAGGTCCTTTCCCTGCGGTGCCGAAGATAGATTTGTTTTCAGAGAACCATAGTCCTAGACAGCAAAATTGACCCTCTTTCAAAGTTGTAGGGGTACCCGCCAACAGTGCAGTCAGGGAAATGTAACGCATGCATACTATAGAACTGTGAGTTGTTTTACAATTTTCTGACGTGGATAATCGGAGGTGGCACCTATCTTGTTGCGATCGGTACGAATTGTACCACTTGCAATGATGTCGACCTTTCTTCATAATAAATCTGTTTTCTCTGAGTTTCAGTGTCGAGCCAGTGCGCCTCATAGGGTGAGTTGTTTAGCTCAAGGTAACTGTATATATGGATGAGTAAAGAGCATGTAGGCATGTTCCAACCTTAATGTTTAGACCCTAAAAACAAAGTTGTCAATGAAGCAACTGTTGGCCGTCAGTTCATCATAGGTGCGTTTTGAAAGTCGACGAACGCTGCCCTTCGACCTGAATAGCAAAGATGAAATAGTTAAGGATGCGGGCGGTGATGATTTGCCCTTCGAAAAATTTCAGGTGAGGTAGGTCAATGAGATGACAAGAGCAATTTCATGGCCAAATTGGGTGAATACTTCTGAATTACGTTAGCCAATTGGAAAAGACACAAGCGGAAGGAAACGAAGAGGCAACATTTTCTTGTTGTTTCTGTTAACAAAGGTACGTGTAGATACAAATATATAGCGGAGACCATTTTCGTAAAGTAGTTTTTGAGTTCGATATTAAATTAATTAAGTTAAAAATTATTGCACTTACCAACTGAAGTCTAGCAAAGGATTAGTTGCCCTTATGGAAGGTATTGACCTTGGTGTGGATTCGGAAAAAATGAAACAAGCATTATCTAATCATGGTTTGGATGGCATTGGTGAACTACATATTGGCAACTATGGAGGATGCCGGCTAGTGAAACAAAAAAAATTACCCCGTAGTAGTATTCCAGACTATAATCTTAGTTGAACCTAGTGTTAAAATATCGGAAAAACAGCTTCAATCGTAACCAATCGCAAATGCTTCAAGTTTCACTCAGTAAATGAGTCTAGCAACAATCGGTCATTGGAATGCAAATTGTATATAACACAATATAAATTTGAATTGGAATGGTTCCCCAATAACTACGGAATAGATACCATGCTCTTCTCCAAAACGCTACAATTTCTGAATCAATGGTTCCACATTCTACGATACGAAAAACCCGCAAGTTAAGACTCATGGTGGTACAGCTATCGTTATAAAATCGCTTCTCCAGAATTATGTCTTTGAAAACTACTGTGCCCATTATCTATAAGCGACATCTGTTCGGATAACAGAGATGTCCGATGAAATAACTACAGGGTGCGGCAGCATAACTTCCTTTTTTAAAATGCGCGCCACTCAGTTAGTTGATGTCATAGCGGAGCGCTAGTGGTCTCATTAAAGAGGGGATACTGTAAAGTTTTGTCCTGACATGGTTCAGTCGCCATCATGCCTTGGAATAGTGAGGAGCGTGCCTTTGCCGTTGAGGTTTACTTTTCAAGCGGATGTTCGGTTATTGCAACACAGCGTGCATTTCGGAATCGCTTTAATTTGGCTCCGTTGGCTCCCGTCCCAGACCGCAAATCAATTGTTACATGGGTCACTACATTCAGACAAACTGCAAGTGCGACAAACGGAAGAGCTGGAGTCCCTCGGCCCGTTAGATCACCTGAGAACGTTGGAGCAGTGAGAGCGTCAATGTTGCGATCGCCACGGCGTTCTGCGCGCAAATACGCATCTGCCCTTGGACTATCTGATCGTTCTGTGAGAAGAATTCTTCGTGATGATCTTCATTTTTATCCCTATAAGATGGCGATAGTGCAGGAACTTTCAGAACGTGACTTCAATTCTCGGATGAACGCGTGTGAGCTTTTTCTTGATGTCGTTCCCGAGGGTGCTATCGTTTTTTTTAGCGATGAAGCCCATTTTCGTTTGTGTGGGTCGGTTAACAAACAAAACATGCGCTACTAGGCTGAAAACCAACCCTCGAGAATTGCATCAAAAGCCTTTGCATTCACCCAAAGTCACAGTGTGGTGTGCAATTTCCTCAGCTGGAATTATTGGTCCCTGGTTTTTTGAGGAAAATGAGGTTACACTGACAGTGAATTCGGACCGGTATGTAAACATGTTACAGAATTTTTTTTCCCACGGCTAGAAAATTTGGATTTGGGGGACACTTGGTTCCAACAAGACGGTGCAACAGCACACACTTCAAGAGCATCGATGGCTGTTTTGAGGGAACACTTCCAGAGCGCCTTATCTCAATTAGAGGCGATTTGGAATGGCCGGCACGCTCTCCCGATCTGTCCCCTTGTGAGTTTTTTCTATGGGGTTTTTTGAAATCCCGTGCTTATGTGAACCGTCCAAGAACCCTACAAGATTTGAAGACCAACATCCAAGAAGAAATTGCCAACATAACACCTGCTATGCTAACAAGAGTCATGGCAAACGCCAGAAATCGGTTTACGCAATGTATGGAGAATGGGGGACGTCACCTAACAGATTTGATCTTCAAAACAATGTAAATAAAAACTTTAGACATGTACCTACATTATAAAAAATAAATAAATATTTTCCGATGCATACATAGTTTTTATTGAGTTTTGAAAAAAGGAGGTTATGCTGTCGCACCCTGTATATAATCAATCCCTTGACTTCCAAAATTCAAAATTAGCTCCAAACAATTACAGGACTTTTTTTCGTCTTACAATGTTTACAACGTGAAACATAATGACTGGGACTCTTGTCTAGTCAATCCAAAAGGTATGGAACTACGGAATGTCTTGAATGGTAGAAATGGATATGATTTCATTTCATCACCAACTTACTGGTCGACCGACCGCCACTAAACTCCCGATCTCATCGGTTAGGGAATTACGAAAAAGATTTGTCTGGAAACGATTTCAACTGAACCATGTTACCAACTCTCATCAGATCAATCTCCTGTCATCATACACATGTTCGGACAGCGTTCCAGACGGAGCCATCCGGAGGCTCTAATAAACAAATCGAAAAACTGGATGGAATATCGGAAATATATAAGTTTTCACTTAGCCAGTGGAATACCTCTGAATATGAAGCGTAACATTAACATGGCCAATGAAAGGCCAACACCCTGTACATGGCTGCACGACTATCCACAAAACCAAACTAAAGGGTATCCAACTGGTACAAGTCCCCATAGTAGTATCCTCCAGTATCCAAGAGATTGCTCACAAAAATTTGAGACATGTATGGCGAAAACATCATTCTTCAAGGTTAAGAGCTGAACTGTCAAAGGCAACAAAAGAACTACGAAAAGCTCTGAACGATAAAAACCACCATAATATCAAAAATTAAGAAAATTGACAGCGGACATATACTATTCTGTTTGGAAAGCTTGTAGAGATCTGAAAGGACCAAAAAAGTATTCGCCCTTACGCCTAGGAAAAGGTGATTGGCCTAAAAGTGGCGCTGAAAAAGGTGCCACACTGACGACTCATTTAGCAAGTGTTTTTACAGCCAACCCAATGAAAAATAAAGCTCTGTTTCTACCATGCTCACTCTGCTCTGCCAAAACGAAACTCCTCTACAGAGTTAAAAATAATGCTCGCATTATCAGAGAACTCGATCCTAAAAAATCATGTGGCCTCGGCAAAATTACAGGCAAAATCGGAAAAGAGCTCCGCTTGCATGTAATCGAGCACCTGATTAAGATCTTTAGCGCGATGACACGTATTGACTGCATCCCGAACATGTGGGAGAACTCCTGTTATAGTTATGATTGCAAAATCGTGAAAAGATCCGTCGCAAGTAACATCCTACCGCCCGATAAGCCTACTTCCTACTTTATTGAAAGTATTTGACAAATTGCTAACATAAATAATTCTGTCGTTCCTAACAAGTCGCAATATAATCGATGACCATTAATTCTCCTCCCGAGAAGAACATACTTTCATTCAGAAAGCATATTGCTCCCTCGTCTTTCTCGATATTGCCCAGGCTTTCGACAGAGTATGGCACAGAGGGCGCTAGAACATTTCTACCACCAAATATGTATGAAATCTTACAGTCTTATATGAAAGGTCGGTCGTTCCGAGTCAAATACAAAAACCTCACATCGAAAGATCACATCATCAAAGTCGGTGTCCCCTACGCCATCGCTCCATCTTAGGCAGGGTCTACCTCGTCTTCTTTTTCTATCATAGATGTGGTCCTTACAGACTTTCTTTAATCGGTTGTGATTTTCGACCCTAGATAGGAGAAATTATCAACGGTCTCAAAGTTGTAGTCTCCTATCTGTATTGTTTTCGTTTGACCAGTGCGGTTTAATGTGTTGGTTATTTTGTTCTTGGTGCTGGCGTTGCCATCATATATTTCGTGTCTTCGTTGATATGCAGTCCAAGATTCAATCTGAATAAAGGTAGATTGTACAACTCGAGTAGTTCTCCCCATGATGTCGATGTTGTCAACATAGACGGTGCCTCTCGCATTTACCTCGGAATTTTTTTTTTCTTCAATGACGCGACAGGCCAAATCGGCGCTTGGCTTCCAGGATAGACTTCCTCCAGCCATCTCGTACCTTCAACCACGTCCTCTAGTTGGAAAATTTTAACAACATTTTATTGCCCTCGACTGCTGAGTCCCCCCAGCGTTTGTGTGGCTTTTCCAATGAGTGGCATCCTTCGGGGGTGTGTCATCCATCCGTCCACTACAATTTTCATAGTTTTACAACCGCCGATGCTGCTGAGTCGTTATAGAGCTGGTACAACTCATGGTTGTATCTAATTTACCAATCTGCTTCATCTTTTGTATTGTATTCTTTCTAATGTGTCGATGGTCTTCTCTAAAGCCTGTTTTCGAGTCCACGGTTTATTGCCGTACAGTAGCACGTGTTGTATTATGGTCTTGTAAATTTGGAGCTTATTTTTGCTGTGCAGGCCTCTACTTTTCATTATACGTTGGACTGAGTAGTATGGTTTGTTGGCCATAATTATTCTTCGATGATTTTCGCCCTTTTCATTACCATCCTTCCCGGTGTTCACTCCCTGGTGCAGTTGGCCACATTCTCAAAATTAAAGTCACCCATTGTCAGATTTTGTCATTAATTCTTAGGCTACTTCTTCCGCTACTTCAGTTATTTGTAGTAATACTTCCTTGGCAACGTGCCAAGATGTTTATGTCGACAGCGAATCACACTATTTGTGAAAATTTGTAAATCAATGTTCCCGTGGTACCTCAAGTTTGCGGATAACATATTCAAGGGCTAAGTTGAAAAGCATGGAGCAAGGCATAGATAAGTTTGTCTCCTCATACGCCAGTCGTCAGGTAATTTCTCATTTGCCAAAATTTTCAAAATAAGTTTCTAGACAAGATTATCCAGTAAATTTCCTTCGCTGTGCAATAGCTTAGCTGGAATATCATCGAATCCAGTTGGCTACCTTCGACTGGTGTGTGTTTTTATTCCAGTTTATTAGCTTCGACCACGTTTTCTCGACCTTGAGTTCGGCTAGCGATGTACTATAGAAGTAGATGGATAGCTCTTCGTCCTTATCAACGTGTCGTCAGAATCACAATTGGCTCCACGTAGCGACCTAGCATCCGTAATGCTGTTAGCAGTCCGATTCTCGATAAGAACATGGTCAATTTGATTGAAACATTGCGACCATCTGGCGACGCCCATGTCCTTTTGTAGAACTTACCGTCATATTTTTATTGCTAGCGAAATCAATTAAATGCCACCCGTTGTCATTCGTGTCTTCATGGAGGCTGTGCATTTCAGTTGTTCCTCGATGAGAATCCTCACGTCGTTGGCGTTATCCAGTAGGCAACGTGGATGGTTCGGTTTTGCCTGACTTACCTTGGCGCCATGGATCAGTTTTTACAGGGCCAGGGTGCAAGAAAGGCACCTCTTCGTCTTAGATCGTTGTTTATATTGAATGGTCTCGTGAGTGAAAAGTGATCCTGCTGCTTTTATCTGGCCTCGCACATTAGTCAGGGTGAGCCTAGTCAGTCTTACCAATTTCGTTCGGATACAGAATTCTCTTATGGCCGCATCTAGTTTCACCCTGGCTATGCTATAATAGGCCGCCTTCTAGTCGATGAGTTTTTCCATCCCTTGCCGTACAGAGAAAATCTGTTGCTAATTTGTCTGGAGTGAAGCTTCTACGGTGTGAGCCAATTATGCTCCGGGCTATGAGGCTATCCGTCTTAGCAAAATAGCGGAGAATATCTTGTAGATGGTATTCAGCAACGTGATACCTCTATAATTGCTGTACTATCCGATATCTCCCTTTTAATGTATGGGGTAGATAATGCCTTGTTGCCAATCGTCAGGCATTGATTCGCTGTCCCGCGCCTTGAGCATAAGTTGATGAACCGCTTGGTATAATTGGTCACCTCCATATTTAACTAGTTCGGCTGTAATTCCATCAGCTCCTGGCGACTTCTAATTTTCAAGCCGATGACTTGTACGGACTGTTTCTTCTATACTTGCTAGTGGCAGTATTTGTCTATCGTCTTCAGTTGGCGCGACATCAAACTCGCCGATATTCTCGTTGGTTCATAAAAATACTCATCCCATCGCTCCAATATATCCATTTTGCCGAAAATCAGATTTCCCTTCTTCTGTCAAGTCATTTCTTAGCTCGACGGAGTTCGTGATAAGTCTGCGTGCGTGCCCGCAGTCTTTGAGAATGGAGCATTGCAGGTTTCTTGTTTTGGGTGACTAAGAATAGGCAATTTCACCTCGGTCAGCATCTTACTTGGAGAAGACACAACGAAGCTAAACGAAAGCAAATGAGACTAAATGTAAAATGGTGCTTGTTGATCAACTGAAATTCTAATTTATCACTAGATAATAAGTTACTTTTGTAAGTCAATAATTAAACCTACGCTTATTTGGATCTACGGAATTAACCTATGGGATTCAGCAGAAGTTTCCAATATCAGACTGCTTTAACAAACCCAGATGAAGATCCTTCGAATAATCGCAAATATACATTGGCTCATCAAGAATGGTAGCTTATATCGTGATCTAAATACCCCTCTTGTAGATGACGATATATTCAAACTAATAAATATTACGAAAAACGAAAAGACCGCCCAAATATTCTTGCTAAAAATTTGTTAAGTAATTTTCATTGAAATTGTCAAAATTAATCTACCCTTCACCTTAGAATACTGCTAAAGGTATCCTTTTAATAATCAGAAATTATAAATATGAAGAAATCGATACATATTTCCAGTTGTGCAAGAAGTGGAAGATGTAATAATAATTGAGTTGAGAAAAGAATTATGTATGTGAAGAAAAACTCCCACATGCATTATCTAAGAAACATTAGTCGAAGTACTCTTCATCGCAGAGTATAAGATAGCCAAAGCAAAACACAATGGAAACGCAGGATTCAGTCTCTCTCTTTTGAATTCCATGAATAAGGTGGGAGTGAAACCCTGAGGATGGGATAGCCAGCGCACAGGCGTTTTAAAACGAATTCGGGAGTCGAAATAGGTTATCTTCCATAGTTTCAGTTTCGTACCCATGTTGGATGCTATTTATAATAAACGGTGGAATTATGGCTGGGTGAGACCAACCGGAAGGACAGAGCTAATCTCATAGACCTAAGGGGAACGTAAAAATTGCTTTCAAGGTCTGCCAGTAAATAAGGTTCACGAAAGACGCTTATAAACCCCTGTGGTATCTAAACCTGGCACCACACAATGGGGACGTAGTTGGTGGGCAAGGCCCCGAAAAGCGAATATTTCAATTTTTTCAACAAGTGGAGAATACTCTGTGTGAGTTCTAAATACCCAGTTAACAGGGGAGCCACTATCTCCGCGTGGCAACCATTTTAATAGTACATGCAATTACCCCGAGTGGAGGTTACGCAACCTGCTTCCCGAGATGGTAAAGCATTCGTGTCGGCAAGAGGTGTCTCGCTGCGTCCTAGAAGGACTATTGTGCCACTTTACAGGTGATAGTATTCCCATAAACTACAGAACGTCGTTTAAACTTTTATCCGACAGAAACTTTACTGTGTTTCCTACTTTCAAGTGCGTCAATCTGGCATCTGGCATTAAATATTCTCCCAGGAGCCTAAACCTACTTTGCACAAATGCCGCACACTGTCCCAGAACATGTGTGGAGGTTTCATCACTCTCCTTGCAGAATATATAGACAGTGTCCCTAGATATCTCTAAGTTCCCAGTCTAGCCTGCAGTGACCAGTGAGTACTGCCACTGTGATCCGGAGGCTCTTCTTGGTTGTTCATTTAAACAGTCGAGCGCTTGGACTGTGCCATTCCTGGTAAGTTCGTCCAGTAAAATTCTCTCAGCCATTCACCTTCCTCTTTCATTGTGGTGGCCATGAACTCATTGCCGACTCGATAAAATGGCTCTGGTTTGTATAGCACCGCCGCTGCTCCTTTCCTACCCAGCTGTGTGTTCAGTTCTTTCTGTCCAATGACTCTCAGGTGATTAAACTTGCGGTTCCTAGCCTTGGTTGGATTTATGCGTAGCCTCACCATTCCGTGTAAGTTACTAGCCATTTACAGTCCGGCAGATTGGTCTGAAAGATTTAGGTAGAAAGGATCCTTTTCACTCACTTTCGGAATAAAGACCACTTGCCCGTCTCCATTGGTATATATACCGAGGCTCTGTTCCCCTTACCTCTCTTAGGAGAGATCCTAGGATGATTTCGTGTCCCATTTGTAGTAGTGCTAGGAAAATGCCATCTACTTTAGCTTCCGAGCATACCGCCGCCGCCACTTGTTGGGGTATCAGCCAATATGCTTTTGACTGTCGCCGTCGAGTAAGACCTCGGGAAATGAGTTCTGGGAAGCGGATGTATCCTGTGCTCTTCATTCTCAAATTTCTCTCCGTTCGACAGCCTCCAGTTCTTGACCAAGTCGCTCATCAGAGTAATGTCTAGTACCAATTGTCTGGTGCTGGTCGCAAATGTTGATGTGTTCCCTACATTATGTATTTCTAATTTATTACTGAGAATGAATTCCAGAAGCTTCTCACCTCTTCGATTGATGTCATTGGTTCCTCAGGCGTAGTGGCCGTTGGCATTGCCGCCGAGAAGAAGCCTTAGCGCCTTCCTCTCGCTGAACTTCATTAGTCTAACGACTAATTACCGTGCGATCCGGGTGCCGTCTCCTGGCAAGTATCCCGATGCTACGATCGCCTTTCGGTTTCATCCACGGTTTGAAGTAAGATTCGGACAGCCCGAGCTCTTCAGTTCGAAACTCTGAAAGGCATGTCTATCTTAAATATCTTTTGAGAATTATGCAAGCTCTTGCTTTCTCACAAGAGGAATTTCAAATTATTTGCGTACTTCCACCTTGCAAATCGCGAATCTGTCTCGTACACAGATGGAGCTGCCAAGCAGCTAGCCATTACCCTGTCCTAATATGGAGTTGATGTAACAGCGGTGCAGGGACCAGTTCCCTGGAGAAGAGTCACTCTACCACATAATATAGTGGCCACCCAGAAAACCATTTTTTCGGAATTGGTTTCTTAGCCAGCCAAAAAATGAAACCTGCTATTATCGGCTTTGAAAAGCTAAGCGAACCGCTAAGCCCTCTGCGATTGCGAAGAAAATTTAAAAATATAAGCCTCATTAAAGTTCACGTCCGTACAGAGGAGACAGCAGGATCGGCCTGTCTCATGTATCAAAATCATACTTGGGGATTTTAACAGCTAAGTATGGACGGTTGTTGGAAGTACCTGGTTTGCGCGGATAGCGATCCACAAACATACATGGGCCTCTCAAGGCGGAACCACTTTCAACCAAATTGACCACGTATTTATCGAACGCCGCCTTTCAGCCTTGATGAATGCCAGAACATACAGGGGGCCAATATAGACTCGAATCACCATGTCGTTGGCATGGTGCTCCGAGCTCGAATAATAACACAGCCCTCCATAACACCTACAAGGGAATATAGATGACGCAATAACCGCAGTCAACAGAGGTCCTGGAGATGAAGTACCAACAAATGATCTTCACAGACCCTTATCATAAATACGGCCACAAACATACTTGGTCCCAGCCGCGATAAAAGTCAGAACGGCTGGTTCGACCATGAATGTAAGCTAGTAACGGAACGGAAGAATGGCGGATACCGAGTAATGTTGCATTCTCAAAGGACGCGGGCACGCGCAGAGACGGAGAAGAAAAGCGACTTCACAGACGGAGGAAGCAAGCCTGGGAGAACCAACAAGTCTGTGAACTCGAAAAGTACAGAGAGCAACCGCATCAGGCGGGAAATTTTACCAACAAGTCAACAGAATGAAGCCTTACACCTCGATGCTCATCCTCCCAAGGCAAAGAGGCTAATCTGATTTCCAACAGAATGGGCATATTGGAGCGATTGGTTGAGTACTTTGATGAACTGCTCAACAACTAGAACATTGCGAGTTTGAGGTCCCGCCAACTGCAGACGACGGAGAAATACTGCCACATCAGCTTAAAAATCATAAGCCACCAGGTACTGATGGAATTACAGCTGAATTGATTAAATATGAAGGCGACCAGTTACACCAAGCGGTTCATTAACATATGTTCAAGTTGTAGGACAGCGAATCAACGCCTGACGATTGGCAACGAGGCATTATCCCGACGAAATTAATAAAATTGACTAAGCTGAACCTGACCAATGTGTGAGGCCGGATAAAAGCAGCAGGATCATTCTCAAGACCATTCGACATCAACAACGGTCTGAGACAAGGGGACGTTTTATCATGCGTCCTCTTCAACCTGGATCCGGAGAAAGTGATTCGCAATGCAGACGTAAATGCGAGAGGTACCATTCTCTTCAAGTCTACCACTGGCCTATACTGATGATATCGACATGATGGGAAGAACAACCCGAGACGCATAACCTACCTGCATTCAGATCGAGCAAGCGATGCGACATCACGGGATGCACATCAATGAAGGCAAGACAAAATATATGGTGACAACGTCACCAAAAACCAACCAGCCAACAACATCAAACCACACTGGTCAAAGGGGAAGAGTAAAGAGATTGCAACTTTGAGACCGTTGATAATTTCTTCCATCTAGGGTTGAAAAACACAACCGATAACAGCAACCATATTGAAATCCGCGGACGGTTGTTGTCAGCCAACAGTGCCTATTTTAGCTTACAAAAACTCTTCCGCTCGAAATGTCTCACCATTGGGTCAAAGATCTTACTGTACAAAACAATGAGCTTGCCAGTCCTCATATATTTCGGGTGGGCTTCTTAACAAGAAAAATTGCGAAAAATCCGGCTCAACAGGTTGCGGTGGACCGGTCACTTAATCCATATAGATGAGGATGATCCGGCCTGGAAAGTCTGTAAGGGCAATATCGATGGTAGAAAAGGAAAACGAGGCAAAGCCTGCCTAAGATGGAGCGATGGCGTAGGTCAGCACCCTAGACAACTTTTAGGGATGACGAATTGGTGGACCTCGCATAAAACTGGGATGTCTAGAGTTCCTTATTAATGCAGGCCTAGACCGGATATCGGTTGTTGTGCCGTTGATGATGCGTCCAGGGTTCGGTCGCCTATCACGATCGTGAAAAGTTTGCTTTGCCCTTCTCCTTGCTTTTAAAAGCTGTTCACAACCGCGTGTGGATATCTACGTATTAAGTGATGGGAAGACGTAAAAGCTTCCGCATTTCAATGGCTGCAGCTTTGGGAAGATAGATCATCACCATATTTGCCTCTGGTATATCATCCCTAGCATATGTCGACAGTTCCGCTCAAGAGTTCCAAGCCGGATCATCGTGTCTTCCGTTGTATAGTCTACCAGAATAAACCCTGGCTGAAAGTGTCTGCTGTTGAACACGAGCTTCTTATTCCATACCTCACACATCTTCATGGCTATGAGATTCTGAATTATTTCTTGCTGCCCACGAGTGAGTATTTCATCCGGAAATACTTTGGACAGTATGGCCAGTTGAATGCTTTTTACGGCATTATCATAACTAACGGCGGTCTTCTCGTTTCCTGTTTTTTGAGTCGGGACATTTATTGGTTGTGGTCTTCGCAGTAACCAATATTGAGCTTGACTCCACTATTTGACTCCCAGTGTCACGGAGGTGTGGCCTGATGGGCTAGTGTATGTGCGGTGCGGGGTCCTGCTTATTTATTGTTTAAGTTGTTAGGGAATTTTATTGTATTTTGGGGGTTAAGAAATCCGTGATATCCAGCGTCCAGTGTCCTACACACTATCCTATGCTAATTCCGTTCTCTGTCTTCCTAGCGTCTGAGAGAAAAGCTCATCTAGAGCAACTTGGCCAAAAGTGGATTCATCACCTTATGCTGCACGGCTTCCGTCTAAGTGAAAATAAAACAGTTTTAAGTTGCCAAACCTATTGAAAGAGGCACTATCATTGTCAGTGATAGAGGCCTGGCGGGAAATGAGTGATTTGGACATCTCGGATTATGCTATAAGCGAAAGGTAAATTACACTATGAAATCAGTTCACACATCAAAGCGACTAAGATGAAGTGGCGTTCGAGGACTGTAATTTTTTGTAATTGGTGTATCAACGTACGTTTTAAATCGAAAATATTCCGCACTGTTCTCTGTAGTCTATGATTCTGACTGCTGGTCGACAATCAAAAACAATAAACGCCGCCTCGAGGCATCGGAGATGTTGAATCAGAAGTGTAACACGCTATGATCACATCCAAAGTAAAGACATCCGTGATCTACTGATTCTGGGAAAATTGTGAGGGAGTTACATTCGATGGCACGATCAGTAACTGAAGTTCGCCTGGACATCGAAATCAACGGGAAAACACTAAAAAACCGACCGGAGCAACAATGGCTTGATAGGTTAAATGGTGATTTGAGAGCTTCTTCACTTCACCCGGACTATACCTATGACCGAGCAAAATCACAGATTTGACCCAGACAACCGGAATCAAAGGCCGCAGGGAAAGTCTGCGAATCGTCTGCTCTATAAATAAATAATTAAAGGTACAACTATTAATTGAGTATCTTTTTCTAGGTCAATGTTACTTTTATTACGAATTCTTTTCATTTCTTAATGTTGAGGGTAATATCAATTCGATTTGATAGGATTCACGGGACAGTCCAAACTAACTTTTACAAATATTCCGCTAAGCATTTGTTTGTGTCAAAACATTATTTGGAACATAACTAATCATGAATAGCTGGTTTGGTCGGTAATTTTGAAGTTATGACAAGCGTCATTAAATATGAAATTATTACAAGACATTGGGCTTAGGATAACCTCCTTTCCTTTCAAAAACATTAAGCAAACACTGCGAACAAATTGAATAATGAATTCGCACTACTTAATGCAAGCAGTAAAAGGATTTAGTTAAGCTTTTCCTCAAAGTTATTAGAATGAGGAAGGAAACATTTATCACTATTAGTAATTTAATCTGGACCAGCACCTATTTAGTGCCGCACGATTCTCAATGACAAAGGGCAAAAAACACAACCTTATCGGTAACTCTTGCGGAAACGCTTTACCTCAGGATATATGTTATTTGAAAGGTAAGCTCCCTATTGTTAACAAATCCTTGATAACAGCAACCCGGCTTGCAACACAAACACGCATTACTATTACTGACACGGAAGCTCAACCCACAGACCAAAGGGTTTCGGGAAAAAGTGAATTGCGGAACGGCTCCCAGCATGTCGTGATATTGAGCTGGTCCGCGTATCAGTAACCACTTTATGTCATTCGAATGTTTTGGGGAGATTACTGCGCACAATAGAGGCCTGGGCTTTTTCATTTCCCCCGTAATAAAGCTCCCGCGTACGGAGGAGCCTGGCTGAGAACAGTTATCCTTCGAATTTTGTAGCAATCGGTTCGAGTCCTCCGCGTCGTCCTGTAGCCTGTGTGTTTGGAAAAAGTAGTTGTGTGGCCTATGCTCTAAGGTGAAAAATATGCAAGGGTTCAGTGAAAAGTGATTGGGAGGTAGTGGCGACGAAGACAGACTGGAGGGTGTTCGCAGAAAATCGTGAAGATAGTGTCGGGCGCTGTGAAACCTTCTCACAAGGATTAGAGGCGACATCATAATTGTAAACGTAAGGAGCACCCCATCCTGCTCGTCTCCAGCTATCGGAAGTGAGTGACCTCTAGTGAGCATTATACTTGTTAAGAGCAGAGTGTAATCAAATGAGGATTATTTGGAAGAGGACGGGTTGACTCGGGTAGGACAGGGAGCGAACGAGCGAGGTCCGCGGACCAGGCGAGGAACCACGACCCAGTGATTTTGTGTTTATTGATTTTTATGCTGCGGTCGCATGTTTTGAGAATAGGCGAGCATCGGCAGAAAAGTGACATTCCAAGGATATGATGCCAGGCATCCTGCTGACAGCGGTGCAATGTGCCTTGCAGCCGTCCTGGCTGAGTTCTCGAATAGCTGCTTCTAGCATTCGACCCCGAACCCAACGATGTGTACATACGAGTATGTAACGCTATCAAGGTTATCCCCTCCCGGAGCGCGGGCAACACAAGTCAGGCGAGGCCCCGGCCTGCCGCTGCCTACTTGCCTTAAATCGTGCCCGCTTTCAGTTCTTCCCATTCATTCATCTGGCCAAGCATGGATTGCCGTCGATTATTACCGGATTTCAGGTCTAAGAAATTATCGATTTTCAGAGCGTTCCAATAACACCACGAGTTTTTTGGAGAAATGCCAAGCGGCAGCAACCACCTCGGTTCCTTCGGTCTTGCTCTCAGCATCGGCAATAATTGCAGAAGGCGATTGTTGTGTTCGTTGGAAGAGAAAACCCAGCGTCGCACGACGGTGGCAAGTAGGCACAGCTCCACTAAATTTCTGTTTCTGTTTGCTCGAGGCGTACAATGTTTTATGCATAAAATCAGGAATTATTTATTAGATCGTTAAATGTTTCCGATTTGTGATAGCAGCAGTTCGTTACGTTAACCAACTCGAAAGGAAATTTGCTTTCTTTCCTGACCACAAAGCACTTATCCTGGGAATCGGTTCTTGGCTTAATTAATTTTAACGAGCCTCGGATGTTGCCTGTTACATCTTAGACTGACGTCCTCAAGTGTTTTCCAATTTAGTCTCGTCGAGCGTCCTCTTTATGCGAGTTACATGATGCGAATAATGGGGGCATGCATAGCCGGGAAGCCTCGTGCTGGGCATTTTGTTGTTTCGGCAAATTGTTTGTCGACTTCATGTTGAACTTTTACTTGTTTCCATTACTCCTATTGCATATTTAATTTCTTGTGTAGATTCCGAGCTACACTCGTTACAATAGAAATAAACGTAACTATCAAGTGGGATGGGAGGACTCGTCATTAATATACAATATCACAACATTGGCATTGAGCTGAGGAAGCAACTTTTCAAGGGTTTTTCTCGAGAAAAAGGCTTGCAGCCAGGGACGGCAAGGCCAAGGACTAGTATCCAATATGAGCATATATTGCTTTATCGGCTGCCAACATTTTCAACTGCACAATTTTCAATGGCATTGTCAGAACTTGCTTCCACATTGATCAGGGCCAAGTTTATCTGTAATTTAAGTGCATGTGTTGAGGTCAAGTTAAATCGAGCAATTCACTTATTATGGAAAGGTGACTTTTGTATAACATTTATTGTGTCATGACAGATACCTTTTTCTATAAAAAGGAGGTTTGAAGGATTTGTAAAATTGCGTCTTATTTTTTCGTTTCATTATGGTTTGATGGTATTGAGGAATTCTTACGAATTTTCAATTAATACAAAGTTCGTTAAAAATGTATAGCAAAATTTCGCAATTTCGAAATTTATCACACGTCTTTTGCAAATATATTACAAGATTGTAATTTGAGTCCCTTTTCGTTTAATGAAGGTTTTAAATATGGTAGGGAATATGTAGTGTGTAATTACGGGTTGACTGTGGCCAGTCACGAAGTCAGAGCTATTCCAAAAACCTGAAAAGTGGCGACATTTGAGCATATCTGTTCATCAGTACCTAAATGCAATTCAACTGAGGCATTCCGACGACCCCCCTGTTAACAGAAGGTAAACCATGTTAAAGAGATATTTTGTATTTTTTATATGTAAGGATACCTCGGTGCACGAGGGTTTCAGCTAATAATTCATAATGTAGATCAGAATAATGTGTGACACTGTTGGTTGTAAATTGATACTAACTCCCAACTTTTACCTCTTAAAAGTGTGTTACTGCGAGGCCGAATATTTCCAAACTTTTCAATATGGTACCCCATATTATTTTTTATGCTCCTGCATGCATTTGGTATTTTGTAATTCTAGAATGGCCAGTGAAAAGTATCTTTGCAATATGTTCATTTGCTTCTGACAGAAAAAGTTTAATACGCCTAGCGACATTTAGGTTCTGGCATTTTACCCTTTTTGATAAGCATTGAAGAATGCTACCAACACTGCGCTCCTGACATGCGAAAAATTGAACCCTGTTTTTCGAAAGCATAAGATACTCTATTCCCTTCAACACCACAGTGACAGGTACTCCAATTACTCGTTAATCACCCACATCCGTTTATATATTGCAGGAATTCTGTTAGTAGCTGTTGATACTCCATTGCAATTCGAGCACATTAGCACGAAGGATCCCATGTCCGATGCATCTATAGGTGGGTCATTCACATAAAAAATGCTCCGTGGACTCTGCTTCCTCATTACAGGAGGGCATCATCTTCTACAATTCCTATTCTGAACATATCTCTAGCTGGTAAATTGTGACCAGTTAGAATGCCAACAATAGTTCTGTAAGTCTTCTTGCTTTTGACAGGATAAACGGTGCACGGTAGGTACTTACAAAGAATGTTTAAGGTGTCCAGCACCATTTAAGCTCTGCCACCTGTTATGTGAAGCTTGTTCCCAGTTTTTGAAGACACGTTTAGCCAATGCTACTAATACTCAAATTGCTGTCCCGGCCCCAGCATACGGGAAATTGAACTTTCTTCTAGCTAAGACAACGGGGATTTCATTTTCCTCTCCACAAAGACCAGATACTCAGAGTAGTTCCACCGTATCGGATCTCGAAACTGAGTTCAATCGTTTTCTAAAGCCCTGAACGACTTGGGATAGCATACACTTCAGCCTGAAAAAAAACCGTTCCAAGTTGCTCCAAAGTAAAAACCCGCTTCTCGTTTTTACTCAGAGATAGATTTCAGCTCCAGAAGCCTGTTGTGTTTTCAAATCATCGGTGTAAAAGATTTACATACGCCACGTATTCCTCTGAGATTTCCTGGTTTTCTCTATGCTCCAAGAGAATTTCACAACTTCTACTAAGCAGATGTACACGGACCCGAGGACCGGAAGACATTATAAGAACTGGATTCAGTTCTCCGATTAACTCTTTCAATGCTCTGTGACCCAGTGGATGTAGGCTGCCCTATAAATGTAAACGTATTAGTCAATGAGCTGCTGTCATTGCAGTGCTTTGAACAATAATGTTCAGGATCAGTAAATTGAGTAATGCATGAAGCTGCTACGGATGTTGTACTCATGGCAACGGAAAAACTCAAATACACAGTTCTTTGCACGCTTTTTTAAGAATTTCATGTCAATCGGTCTAAGCTGAAAGAATTTGGAGGTCGCACCCAATTTCCAGCTTTAATGACTGGACTATTATCTGCGCGGAAAGCGGTCCACAAGGATACGTGGGTCTCTCTAGACGGGAACACTTTCAACCAAATTGACCACGTGTTGATCGAACGCCGTCACCTCTCAGCCTTGATGAATGTCAGAACATATTGGGGAGCTAATATAGACTCGGATCACTATCTCGTTGGCATGGTGCTCCGAGCTCGAATAACAACACCACCCAGAATCCCCTCTGACAATCAGGTGAGAGTTAACACTGAAGCCATCCACAACACAGCCCTCCGTAACACCTATAAGAGGATGCGGCAATAGCAGCAGTCAAAAGAGATAATAATAATAATAATAATAATCGTTGGCGCAACAATCCATGTTGGATCAGGGCCTTGAAGTGTGTTAGAGCACTTCATTCAAGACCGTAACGGTACACTAGGAGGCAATGTGGTCAGCATTGCGCTCGTCCGAGATTATTACCCTGATTTGACTCAGGTACTCATTCACAGCTGAGTCGACTGGTATCCGACGTCAAGTCAAATGATGATACAAATTCCACTGCCACCAGTGAGACTTGAACCGTGACCTTCCGTACGACAGCCTTGCGCTCTAACCACTCAGCTATCCGGACACAGTCAAAAGAGATCCTGGAGATAAAGCATCAACGAATTATCTTCACAATCACTTGAAGAACGTTATCATAAATACGGCCACAAACATACTTCGCCCCAGACGCAGAAAGAGTCGGAACGACTGTTTTGATGATACACCTCGATGCTAATCCTGCCGAGACAAATAGGGAAATCTGATTTCCGACAGAATGGGCATTTTGGAGCGATGGGTGGACTACTTTGATGAACTACTGAACAACCAGAACACCGGCGAGTTGGACGTCCCACCTATTGAAGACGAAGGACAAATACTGCCACCACCAAGTTTAGGAGAAACAGTCCGTGCAATTCATCGGCTAAAAAATCATAAGTCGCCAGGAGCCGATGGAATTACAGCCGAATTAGTTAAATATGGAGGCGACCAATTACACCAAGTGGTTCATCAACTTATGCTCAAGGTGTGGGACAGCGAATCAATGCCTGACGATTGGCAACAAGGCATTATCTGTCTCATACATAAAAAGGGAAATATCACACAGTTCAGCAATTATAGGGGTATCACGTTGTTGAATACCATCATATCTTGCTAGGCCGGATAGCCTCACACGCTCGGAACATCATTGGGCCATATCAAAGAGGCTTCTCTCCAGGCAAATCAGCAACACATCAGATTTTCTCTGTTCCGCAAGCGATGGAAAACCGGTTGGTATATGGACAACAGTTGCACCATCTATTCATCGGCTTTAAAGCCGCCTATGATAGCATAGCCAGGGTAAACCTATATACGGCCATGAGAGAATTCGGTATCCCGACGAAATTAATAAGACTGACTAGGCTGACCCTGACCAATGTGTGGGGCTAGATAAAAGCAGCAGGATCACTCTCAACACCATTCGACGTCAACAACGGTCAACGACAAGGGGATGCCCTATCATGCGTCCTCTTTAACCTGGTCCTTGAGAAAGTGATCCGTGATGCTGAGGTAAATGCAAGAGGCACGATCCTCTTCAAGTCCACCCAACTATTGGTCTATGCTGACGATATCGACATCATGGGGAAAACCACCCGAGACGTACAAACCGCCTTCATCTGGATGGAGCAGGCGGCGCGAGATCTTGGGCTGCACATCAATGAAGGCAAGACAAAGTATATGGTGGCAACGTCAGCACCAAAAAAACAACCAACCAACAACTTCAAACCGCACTGGTGAAGCGGGGAGAATGAAGATAGGAGACACAATCGCTAATAGCTATGAAATCCGCGGACGGTTGTTGCCAGCAAATAGAGCCTATTTCAGCTTACAAAAGCTGTTCCGTTCGGAGGCTGGTGTTCTTAGCAAGAAGAATTGCGATCTTTTGGCCGCGTTGGAGAGAATTTTTGGCCCCCTACATGAGGATGGACGATTTCGTAGCCTACATAATGACGAAATCTATGAGCGATGCATGACCGTGAAGTTGTGGATAAAATACGGTGGGCTTGACACTTAATCAGAATGAATGAGGATGATCCCGCCCTGAAAGTCTATCTTTTCTTTTTCTCCAGCCTTTGTCCCGTTCACAAGCGGGGTCGGCTCATCGTGATCGGTTTCGCCATTTGGCTCTATCGGATGCCTGATCTGGGTGTAATCTCGAGGCTTTCAAATCCCCATCTAGGGTATCAAGCCACCGCTGTTTAGGTTTGCCTTTTGCTCGTTTACCATCGACTTCGATGTTCTGACCAATCTTTGCAAGTGAATTCTCGTTTGTACGAATTGCGTGACCATACCATCGAAGACGCCTCTCTCGCAACTTTTCTACGATCGGTGCAACCCTATAACGATTGCGGATATCCTCATTTCGGATGTGATTTAAAACGTGTGACGCCACCAGTCCAACGTAGCATCTTCGTCTCCATTACCGCAAGACGCCGTTCATTATTTTTTATAGTCGGCCAACACTCAGAACCATAGAGAGCGACTGGACGGACAACATTGCTGTAAATTTTAGATTTGAGACGTTCGTAGATACGTCGATCACAAAGAACACCATTTGTGGAACGCCACTTCATCCAGCTTGTGTTAATGCGTGAAGCAATTTCATAACGCAGTTCTCTATTGGCTGATAACGTTGACCCGAGGTATTTAAATCGCTCAGTTCTGGGCAAATCACTGCCGCTGACAGTGATTGTGCCTGTTTCATGTGGATCGGTCGTCAAAAATTCAGTTTTGTTTAAATTCAATCTGAGACCGTGTTGCATAAGGTGATCATTCAATTTTTGAACAAGTTGCTCGATATCATTTTTGTTATCAGATGCTAGGAAAACATCATCTGCATAAAACAGTGTGTAGGGACGTTGGATATCCCATGTGACGGTGTCCATAACAAGAACGAGGATGAGTGGTGAGAGGGCGCTTCCACCATGAACACCAACAGAAACGCGGAGCGGTTTTGATATACCCGCCATACTTCGAACTTTACTTTTCGGATCATGTATCGTGGCAGTCGGTATGAGCATATCTTAACAATGCTAGATGCAACTAGTTCCTCAATGAAAACTTGGTCAATCTGGTCGAACGTCATCCCATCTGATGAGCCACATGTCTTTTTATGGATCCTGGGGTAAGGCAAGCGACTGCTTGCGCTCTCGTTAGAGACATCGTGGAGAATATGATATCATTAATATCGTTCGACGGCAGTTAATCAAATAATGATTCAAGGTTACTAAGGAATTTATGTTCGGCTGAGTCATCTTAATGTACTACCTTTAACCCCCGAGGCACGTTTAAGCTTTATAACAACAGGAGACTTATACAAAGTATATTATGGGCACATAAAAAGTGAATTTTCAAAAATCAAGCTTTCGGGAAGTGGAGAGAAGGACGAAGCAAAAGACACATGAGTGTTATGAAAAATGCTACGATGCATTCCTTGTGTAATTTTGAGGCAAACCGACGCAAAACGGGAATCATTCGTAGACTGTGAGTTCAGCGATACTACAAATACTCATTCCGGGATTACACAACCTGATAATCTAAGGCGGGCTCGTGCTCTACTCATTCGCAACACCTGGACCTGGACTGGAAAATTTGGCAGTAGCGGAAACTATAATATATACCATGATATAAAGTTTTGTAAGAATCATACCAACAAAGCTTAATAGGTCCAATTTGCCTGTTTCGTGTAAATTCACCGCAATCTTAAACTTTGATAGACACTATCACACTAAATGCTCAAACATTACGAACTACCTATAAATAAAACAAACGTCCGCCTCGAAATATTCTTACTTGAGAAATGCACAAAACCTTTCATATCTAAAGCACCGATTTTTTGTTGTTTTACTTGGACTGCCATTTTTGTTGCCGAATCTGGCCATTAGAAACACGCATTCATTACACGTTCTTTTGAAAGCGCTGGATTTGGTGCATTTGGTAACTGACTTGTTCCTTTAATATTAGGAGCCCCTGACATGGCTTTTTCACGAATAAATAACATAAGTTTTTGACTACTCCCTCCTTCTCTTACTCTTCTATTAGCTTCTTCTATAGTAGATCTAACTTTGGCTAGTTTGCACGCACGGAACTTATGTGATCACACTCTGTAACCTAGTCTGTAAACGCCAGTGAAAATCTTTCTCAATCTCCAGAAACAATGAGAAGTAGCGCTGGCCAGGTGAGATAACGAGAGAATATTCTCTCCTTAATATAGCCTCTTAAATATATCGTTCTGTGTATCGGTTTCTAGTTTCCTCAAAATTCGGAGGATCGAGACTACTGGAGTATCTAGTAGGAACCGATTTGCAGATCCTAAATGTGGGTAATGAACCCACTTTCTTCAACGTGGTCAGGCGAGAGGTCATCGACATCACTGTGGCATCTCCTGCCACCGCGGCTCTGATCGGAGAGTGGAGAGTATCAAACGATGTCACACTCTCAGATCACAGACGCATTGATTTCGTTATGGGCATGGATCTACCTCCACCCACTCCATTTCGGAATCCGAGGAAGACAGATTGGGTAATGTATCAAACAGAATTGAACGCCCGAGTCACGATCCCTGGGAGGCGCATCAAATCCATTGCTGCAATTGAGAAGACAACCCAGACGATCACAACTAGCATGAGAGAAGCTTTCGAAGAAAGCTGTCCACTCAGGATGCCAAAGAAGGGTAAAACACCATGGTGGAACTCGGATTTGGCAAAACAGAGGAGAACGACAAGGATGCTCCTTAATCGTGCTCTGAAGGGCGAATCAAGCACTAGCTGGAATCGCTATAAAGAGGCACAGAAGGCTCTAAAGAAGAGCATAAGATCGGCCAAACGGTCATCTTGGAGACGCTTTTGCGAAGAGACTAACTGTCTTGAGGCAACCTCAAAGCTGAAGCGGATTCTGGTCAAAGAACGTAGCCAGAAACTGGGTTACTTACGTTTACAGAATGGGAAGTACACAGAAAGCGACGAAGAAACGGCAAATCATTTGCTTGAAGTACACTTCCCAGGCAGCATCCAAAATCTAATCTCGGGGCCAACAGGTGCATACAGCCCTCAGCCGAGAGATTGGAATCTGGCATGCAAAGTAATATCACTGGAGCGAGTGAAATGGACATTTAGCTCGTTCCACAGATATAAGTCTGCAGGTCCGGATGGCATCATTCCTGCGCTAGTAATAGAAGGAATGGATGCCCTGGGTCGACACATTCGGAATATATATCGGGCATGCCTAGCACACGCTTATATTCCAATTAGATGGCGGGATGTGAAGGTGTTGTTCATTCCCAAACCAGGAAAACCCACCTACACAGACGCAAAAAGCTTTCGACCGATCAGCCTAACGTCCTTTCTGCTAAAAGGACTAGAAAGATTAGTAGATCGGTTCATAAGGGATACACACATTCCTAAATGGCCACTTCACCATAGGCAACACGCCTACCAGAAAGGCAAATCCACGGAGACAGCACTCCATGAACTTACGGCAAAAATTGAAAAGGCGATGTCCGAAAAAGAATACGCTTTAGGCGCATTCATGGACATCGAAGGTGCCTTCAATTATGCCTCATTTGCGGCAATTTGTGATGCGGCAAGACAGCATGGAATCGAACCCCTGCTAATCAGTTGGATCCTTTACATGCTAGAGTGGAGAAAAATCCACATATCGGTCGGCCAGAAGTCTATTGAAGCAGGTTGTCTCAGGGGCTGCCCACAGGGAGGGGTTCTCTCTCCACTCTTATGGCTCTTGGTGATGGATACCCTGCTGTGGCTCCTGGAGGACAAAAAAGTCTTCGCGCAAGCATTTGCGGACGACCTAGCCGTAATAATTAACGGCAAGTTTGCGGACACAGTATGTGACCGCTTGAGTGCAACTCTGCATGTAATCCACAGCTGGTGCCTCCGCAATGGACTCACGGTGAACGCTAGAAAGACTGGACTAGTTATGTTCACTAAGAATGTCAGGTGGGGCAGCTATACGCTACCCACCTTAGCAGGGGCGGAAATCCAGCTGGCACAAACAGTCAAGTACTTACGAGTACATTTCGACTCCAAGTTAACGTGGAAGCATCATATCCAGGAACAATACCAGAAATCCTGCAGATTGCTCTGGTGCTGTAGGAATGCGATAGGTAAGACGTGGGGACTTTCACCTAAACGGATATATTGGATGTATACATCCATAATAAAATCCATTTTGATGTATGCATGCATCGTCTGGTGGCCAAGACTGAACTTTGCTAACAGCAGGAAGCTGCTAACGCAGATTCAGAGACTTGGTTGCCTAAGTATTACTGGAGCAATGAGTACTACGCCGACTGCGGCACTTGAAGCCATCCTAAATTTACCCCCCATCCACTTGGAGGTGAAACGGAAAGCAGCAAACGACGCATATAGGCTCGATACCATTGGGGCGTGGAAAGGCGGCCAATCCAACGGGCATGCGTCTATATGGAAATTCCTTGAAAAACATCCGGTAGCCCTGATGCCGACCGATCATATGGTTTCCAGATTCGTCTTTGAAAAGACATACACTGTCGTAATCACCGAAAGAGAAGAATGGTCGACAAGTGGCCATGAGTCTTTTCAGATTACAGACTTAATAATCTTCACCGACGGGTAAGTCACGGAGGATGGATCGGGTGCAGGCGTGTTCTCGGAGAATCCGATTATAGAACTGGCCCGACCCCTCGGAAAAATGACGACCATATTCCAGGCGGAGATATATGCCATTTCATTGGCAGCAGAAGAATGTCTGCGACAAAAATGGAGGGGTCGCACCATTCGAATCTGTTCCGACAGTCGGGCGGCATTATCAGCACTAGATGGCAACAACATATCAAGCCAGTTGGTGTGGAGTTGTCGTCAGGTGCTGCTGAAACTTGGCCGACTGAACGAAACATTCCTAATGTGGGTGCCGGGGCACTCTAACATCGCCGGTAATGAGGGGGCTGATAGACTGGCTCGCCGAGGGTCTGGATCCACAATGGTGGGCCCAGAACCAGCTCTTGGAATCCGACCATCTACTGTCAAGTCTACTCTGAAAGGTGAAATTGCAAGGATTCACGCAACCGAGTGGAGAAATTTGGACTCTTGCCGGCAAGCGAAAATCCTTGTAAAGGAGCCTAGGGCCACTAGAGCGGCATTTTTGTTGTCCCTTAAGAAGTGGGACATGAAAACCCTAGTAGGGCTTTTGACGGGACACTGCCCCTTAAACTACCATATGGAAAAGATTGGGGTAGTGGTTTCGGCTGTGTGCAGCCAATGTGAGGAGGAGGAGGAAACTGCCCTGCACTTTTTATGCAGCTGCCCGGCATCCTCAGATCTCAGACGAAGACACCTTGGCAAGGTTTTCTTCAATGAAGAATCTGCACACTCTCTACCTCTTGAGAATGTTCTCAGATTCGCTAAAGCCTGCGAACGCCGTAGGCGGGAAGCCATTGAATAGGCAACTTACGGGGATAGTACAATGGGCCTAATAATGGCCTGAGTGCTCGGAGCTGCGGCTCCCCCCATTTAACTAAACTAACTAACTTCCTCAAAATTTCCTCAAGTAATCCGCGTTTACCAATGCATTACTTCTAGGGAGCGAAAACCTCTGAGCACTCAGACAATAGTAGTTTTCCCACATCTGACGAAAGGGAACATTATATAGTCGACACGTATCACCTTGGGGAAGCAATATTCTGAACACATGTATGTCCAGCCATTGGATTATAGCCAATCATACTACCCACAACACTCCTGAAAGTTTTCCTGCCATTCCACTAGATAAACTTTGCAATATGTCTGTCTGGTTTTGACAGGAAAAGTTTGATATGTCTATCCACATTAAGGCTCTGCCATCTACCATTACAGGAAACTTGTTCTCAATTTTTGCGAGAAACATTAGCCAATGCTACTCACACTACAATTCGCGATTCCGGTCTGAGCATGACGGAAATTGAACCCTCTTTTGATAAGGTATCAGATATCATTTTCCTTTACACTACAGTGACAAAGTACTAACAATAGTTCCACCGTATTCAATCTATAAATGGAATTCAATTGGTTTCTACATTCCTGAACGATTTTTGAAGTGATCAAAAGACTACACAATGCCCATAATGTAGTTTGAATATAGCTGCCAATTGGGATCCGACTGCACTTTCAACCGCTGGTCGTTTGCCCTGGTTCTTGCCCTGTTGTTTTCTTGAGCCATTTGTGCAAAAGGCTTCAATATATCCACACACACATTCTTCTGCTTCGTTCCAGTTTTCTCTATGTTTGAGGGCAACCTAATATTTGGAGACTCGAAGATGAGAAGGTGCTGATTTAATTGTTACCAATATTCAGATCACACTATATGAGGTCTAAATCCGCATGCTGAGGGTAAGGTTCGTCTGCTCACCCCATAAGCTGTGGGAACTCATTTTATCTTTACTTCTACATGTTTGTTCCAAGGAAGGTTCTCGTCCAGAATTGCTACCCGATATTCAAATTCTTAGGAGAGTTGAAGAGTTCTAGTCCTCATCTCTAGAAGACAAAGACCATTCAGCTACTTCCTTTTCATAAACTAACTATCTGCCCCCTGGAACATAAGCTGTCAATTAAATTAACGGTGCGTTCTATATTACTACACACAGTTCTGAGATCCCTACCAACTGTAGCACAACAACGTCATCCACATAAGCCGGCACGCGTATTGGTATGTAGATGTTGCAGTTCTCACAGTAGTGAGCTGATTAACATACTCCACAAAAAGGCGATAGCACACCTTCTTGGGGGTAGCCTTTAGTTGCTTCTGTTGTCAGGTACTGATTAATACCCGCTTCATCACACAGCAATGTTTGCATTAACATATCGTGGAAACTCAATTAAAGTTTCATTGACACGATGCTCCTTCGCGGTCTTACAGCAGTTTCTACGCACGGCAGGACGCTCACATTTCTCTAGACATTTTAGTAAGAATGATGTTAACCTGTTTTGTCTGAAGTTCATTGGATTGAAATAGTCATCTTTCTTCAACTTTCTGCCATAACCTAGAGCAAGACGTGTTGAAAAATATTTCTCAGTCACTCTAAGTGCTTTATACTTTTTAAGCATCTCTGGAAAGATGCTATCCATGCCAAGTGTTTCCACATGTCTATTATTGCAATTCTTGCTTTTTCATTGGTAACCCTTGCAATACTTTCTGATGGTGATAATACTGATTGTATTTTCAATTCACGCCTCCTGGGAAATTTTACTTGAAATTGCGGGCATTTTTATAAATTGCAAATTAGTGTACCTATTAAAAGGTCAAGCAAGCCAAGAACCGCCTTGTGTCTCGAACTACTTTGCACGAGTGCCGGACATTGTCCCGGAACGTGTACGAAGGTTTCTTCATGCAGAGTCCGTAGATATCCTTATCTTTCCTAGGTGATGGTTTAGTGGCAGTGACTAGTGAGTATTTCAATTATAATCTGTAGGTTTTCCTTGATGGGGTTAAACAGTTCTCTCTTCTTATCCCCCATACGCATTGTGGACTGCTGCATTCCTGGTAAAGTTGACCAGTGTAGTTCCCTCAACCGTGCGTTCTAATTTTTTAATATCATAGCCAGGAACCCGTTTCCGATTTCGATTCACTCCCTTGCGGATCAGGGTACCTTGTATCTTTGTGTACTATGTGCTATCGAATTCCCTTTCGATGTCAAAAGGTACCGTGCTATTTCTTTTGCTTCTTAGTGATACTGGACAGTTTGACTGACAGTTTGACTGTTCTGCCCGTTAAACATGTTGACACTGATCTAGAGGATTGCCAACAAGAACATTGGTTCTAATATAGTTGTTTATGACCTCCTTCACTGTTTTGAGTATGAACAATGTAAGGTAAGTTTAGTCTGGAAGATTGAAAAGGATACTTTTTACCAGCTTTCGGAATAGAGACCACTTTTGCTCGCCTCCATGCCCTTGTTATATATACTTTTTTAATAGTTTGCAGTTTTCCTCTCTTTCTCTTTTCTTTGCTGTTTTAATGTCAGTCAGAATATTGTCGCTTCCTGCCGCTGGTTAGGACCGCGGAAAATCAGTTCTGAGAAGCAGATGTAATCTATCCTCCTCATTTCCGGTAAATGTTCCATCGTTGGTTATAGCCTTGTATAACCTGATTTCTTTACAGAATTCCCTGAAGTTGTTCCGTTTTGCTTCCCGGATCGTGCTGTTATTCGCCAGTCTTCAATTTGTTTTGTCCGTTGAAGATACTACTTTGCAATGTTTGAGAATGTCATATCAGTCAATGCACTCCGCTACGTGAGAATGACACCAGGGAGTGTTGCCCATGACTTATTAAAAGTATTAACCTATTACATTCTTACTCTTCTAATATCGATGCTGGTTTTAGGAATATCCCCAAGCTTATCGATAACGGCATCAGGCTCCCTCAAAGCGATCGTTTTCTTCAACTTCAGCGAGAGTTCTAGAGCTACAAAGCTAGAATCCTAGAGTCGAGCAAGGTTAGATAGTAGGTCTCTGGAGAAAATTCCTTTTTCTTTGGTGACATTGAGCTTTTTTATTCAAGAAAGCCTGCGGAAGTAAGCGTGAATTTTGTGTTGGATTAATACTTACAGTTCTTACTACTTGTAAGCCGATTTCGGACAGAACTTAGATTGGAAGTTCACGGTAATGAACATTTTCGATATCGAGAAGAAGGATGTTTTCTATGAACAATTAAATGCAATCTAGGAGAGCCTTCCTAAAGGTGAAGGCTTTGACATCAACTTACTCGGATATTTGATAGGGAAAAACGGTCTTGGCGACCGCAGTGTTTATGCCGAAACATTGTTGGTTTTTAACTGACAGGCAACTTATGAGATCGACCTTCTCGTGATCAGCAGAAGATTTAGAGGGATATCTGAACGTTGGTACGGACGTTGCCCTTGGAAGCAATCATTACAACTTCGCTTGCTTGGTGCGTTTGCTGCTTTCCGAACGACTGGAGTGCTCCGGCCCCCTAAGTTTAACATCCGCTTACAGGATTTATCTGTCGTTCAACGGTGGAGAACCATCTTACTGATCCGACGGTAAGTGCCGCTGACGATTTTGCACATTTTGTAATCAACACTCTTACTTCTCGTTATCGAGAAGCCTTGGCAGAAGGATGTCGAAGGGTCTACTGGACGATGATGCCTATCCTGAAATAAGTCGACTATGCTGATGACATTTACTTGAATTAATGAGCAGAGCAATGACGGCGCTGACCAATTTGTATGTCTAGGAAACTTTGTTTCTGCCGACGGTGGCACCGAAATTCATGTCGCTAGACGCATTAACAGAGCTGCTATGGTGCAATATCGATTGCCGAATATTTCGTTATTCTGAATGCGAAGTATTGTTTCCAGCTGTTTCACATCTACTGCCCGAAAATCTTTCGTTTTCTAATATCTTGTCCTCTGACTTGCCAGAATTTGACAAGTAGACATTTAGCTTTGTTGACATGTTACCAGTTCAGTTCTGGTTTAATTCTGATTCGGTGTCCACTTTGCCTATCTTTCCTGCCTAAACACATTTTCTACATAAAAATCCGTGTCCGTTCCAATCAAGTATGTGAGTATCTCCTATTTCTATTGGCTTTAGGATTTACAATTACTGTTATTCACCCACCTACGCTAAGTGTTCATCTATTATCTCGTAGGAGAGGAGTTTTCCTGTTCGATATTCGGTTGGTTCGTCCGTTGCCTTCGTTTATTGATCTGAAATGGTTAAAACAGATGTTCTCGTATTGCATGGATACAGTGAGTCTGATTTGGTTTTGGTTTTATTTTAGCCGTGGGAGAGCGAAGAATATCTATGCGTGTACTGTTGGATTTGAACTATAAACTGAAAAAGCAGAACGTGATAGTCATTCTTCCTTCGATTTATTAATCGATATATGTTTTCTCAGGATAAGTAAGCCCCTGCTGATGACATTGTTTCAGAATGAACACGTACATACGTTGGAGTATGTGACTATTGTCAATTATTAACTATTAGATAAGTTTATGTATAACATAACTCGGAAAAAATGTTAAAGTCTTTAGCGCAATTTCCTAATTTTATATGAAAAGCAACACCTTCATGTCTCATTGCTACAATTTGCTAAGTTGCCTTTGAGTTAACCTCCGAATTTAAAATTTGCCTAGTCATTTGCATTAGTGGATTCCCATAGGATCCTGCAATTCCCTTTCGATATAATATTATACAATCCTCGCATTAACCAAAGCCGGGCTGGTGGTGGCATGTATCTGTTCGCTTCTCTGCACCATCAATTTTCCATCAAACCACTTCCCGCTCGGTAAAAGTTCAAATCTCTTTATAGCTATTAGGGGTGTACGTGATACTTCCCGGAAAATTACATGCGAATTGATTACAAAGAGGTCATAATTCCGTTACTTTACAAAAAATGTACGCTTACTGCATAATGAAAATGCTGGTTATGGGCTCTAAAATGGCTCCCTCCTTGCTTCACAGCCAATTGAGTATTTAAATGTGAATTAGGCCATCTTGGAGTTGGTCGATTGAATGTATCGGTGTAGTGTAGGTTTAGATACTGAATCAGAAATATTACACCCCAGGTTCGTTTACGTGGGGAATTTATAAATTTGCTTACGGTTGCATTGATTCCGATTTAATTGTGCTTTTTTGGGGGTAAACGCTTCTTATCATACATTTTCCATGGTGTTAAATTATGATTGGGTAAGAGGAGCGTGGCGCAAGAATATAGGAAAAATGTAAATGTTTTTCGCTACTGGCTTATCTTCTAATCTATTAGAGTGCTCCTTAATAAAAAGCTATCACGATCCTCTACCAATAAACATTTATTTCAGAATTACGAAGTGTATAAAAATGAAACTTTATTAAAATCAGTTTACAGTTTGTCTCTCTGTTTCTCCGTTTGCTTGTCTGTTACATGCAAAGATAATGACACGATTTTATAGGAAGTTTAAGGGGGAGGGGTCCATGCGGTACATGCGAAATCTATAACATGAAAAATTTAGATGAGTACTTTACAATGCAGATAAAGTTGTGAAGATGTTTATACAGTAAACGGGTGGGTAGGAGAAAGTGCAATTAACAATCATGGTTCTACCCACAGAAGCTATCAAATCAAAAAAAAATCATAGAGCTGTTCCTATCTGTTATCTCGGCGTCAAAATACACTGCATTCCAATATCTGTTCATTCAAAGCTAAAAATAGCATGTTTCTATATATTTTTTGGAAATTTACGGAAAACGCTCCTTATGTTCATTTTAGAGTCACACTGCAGCAACAGAGACCATAATACGGAGCATGATACTGTAAAGTTTCGTAAAAACCCTACAATTATTAACAAAGTTAAAGTAGCTAAAAATTATCTGTACCGCGCAAATGTGTACACAAACGATCGTGGATCCAAACATCCCTACAAAATCAAAAATATACAAAACCTTTCATACTTGGAACGCCAAACTTTTCGACTTATAATAAAATTTAGCGGAGTGGCGGGCAGGACCAAGGAGAGTGGAGAGGCCCGATTTGAGATGGGGAGGGAGGTGATTAGAAACAGCGTTTGGTAAGGTGGAAGGACACAGTGCGTGCAGTGGGGACCTGTGGAGAGGGATATTCTACCTTCTCTGCCGAACAGGCGGTTATCAGTATCCCTTAATTAAATAAATATATAAATAAATGCTTGATCCTGTGGATTTTCTGTAACGACGTGTGTATGAGGGGAGGGAAGGATAAAGCCTCTGAGCATTCAAACCCTAGTGGCTCATTACCCCGGATTCGTTTATGTATCGCAGGATATCTACTAGTGGATGTTATGGTACTCGATACAACTATGGAACATCAGCACCAAAAAACTATGTTTGATGCATCCATGAGCGGGGCACTCACTTAGAAAATTGTATGTGGATTCCGCTTTTCCATTACAGCATGGACACGTATCATTTTGAAGAATCCCCATTCTGAACATATGCCCAGCAAGTGCATTCCTACATTCCTGAATGCAGATTGCGATGGGGTTGCTTTTTAAATGCCAACCCAAATTGTTCACCTTAGGATCTATACATCTCCGCTTGAAAAACCATCACATACTGTTCCCACTGTTTCTCGTTTTTATTTGGAGGGTAGACTCCTCTTCCAGAACTTTCTGTTCTGTATTTGCACAATAGGTATAGAAGGGCTTAATATATCCTGGACGCATCATTTTGGTTCATCGCAATTTTCTTTGCATTTGAGTAAAACTTTACATTTTCTACCAAACGGATGTATGAGAATGCAAGAAACAGAAGGCAATGCAGAAACTAGGTTGGGTTCTCCCAATAACTTTTCCAATGCTCTATGCTCCTCACAGCCGTTGTTTCAACTGACCTAAACGAATTAGTCTATGAGCCGATCTCTTGCAGTGCTTTGAATATTCATACTTATATATCCCTTGGGTGGAAATTAAGTTATGCATTTAGAGCTGGTCCGTCGTACTCATAGCCCTGACAAGTTTTTTTGCAATAAGGCAAGCTTACAGGCTCTTTCATTGCACCTGAAACCCTCTGCTGAGGCACCAACTTTCAATCAAATCAATCGCCTATTATATAATCCTACACATCGCTCCAAGATGTTTGCCAACAGCTAGCATAGTCACGTAGTCTGCATAAAGTTGGCAGCCTTTCGTTGCTTGTGTTGTCAGAGAGCGACACTCCCACTACAGCACAGGTCCACTTAATTAAAACTTCACCTACAACATGTTCAGCATAACAAAGCGTAAAGTCAAAGGGCTCGTCAATTTACGCGAGCATGCCCACCGTGTCCCTACCTTTGTGAGTTTAAAACAAAGCGTAGCCCGAAACAAGACAGCTTAGAAAAATATTTCTTGGAAGTGGTCCTACTGCTCTATGTCCCCCTTTAGCATGATGGTTAGATACTATACATCCGAGGTGTGCAAGTGTTCAAAGGACATTACAGTAGTCCTCTCTCTTGCAATTTTCCTTGTAATAATTTCATGTTCAAAGGTTTGCGCAAACTGCCTTCTTTCCCTCCCACTTCACCCATCAACCCATCAACCCATCAACTATCTAGATCGTGAAAGTTCCATCCGCATTTTTGACAGAGCCTAACTTGATGGAATCTACACAGCCTTCTCTCTTTTCTCTTACAGTAATTATTATAAAAAGTCCGCTTCGAACGTTTCACGAGTCTTTTTTTCACGTTTTGAGTTTCTCAAATTTAATGAGTCTTCGTTCTAATTGCTTTTACAAGAATATTCCAGATGTTATTTAGCCCATTTCCTAAGTTTCTGTAGTTCTCGGTTTTACCAGGCAACCGTTTTACCGCTTTTGCTACAGGTAATAGGACAAGCCTCTTCAAGGCACCGAAAAGTGTGCGACTCAGACTTTCCAGCTGATCTTCCATCGCCAAAGGAGTCTGTAGTCACCTAAAGAACTGCACTTTATTGTGAAGAATTTCACTGAATTTTTCCAGTCTGCCTTCTGAGGATGCCGCGTTTGCATCATAGTCCGTTTGCCTGCAACCGACAGTCTTAATTAACGTACGATGATCTGCAAGTGAAACTTTAACTAGCACCCGCCAGTTTGTAGTTAATTTTAACATTTTTGAAGATTTTTAGGTCAATTACTCCAGTTTTTTCTGTTGCCGTGAATATAAGGGAGGATCCAACGTTCCTACGCAGTCGTGGCGCCAACTAAAGTGATGGATGAAAATCAATATCTTCTCTCCTCTAGGATTGCCTTGCTACTGTCGTGACAAATACATCTGTTGATTATTTGTACAGCCTCTTAAGAGTTCAATATCACTTAATTCAGCATACACTTCTAGATCCTGAAGTTCTTGCGTTAGCAGAGGATACAAAGAAGCATACAGTAAATTAGCGGCGGCAATTAAGACGTTTCTTTTCCTGCAATCAACTTGGTATTTAAAACGCCCAGGATTAGGTCGTGGGGATAGAATTGTATCAGAATCGTTACTTCTAACAATTTTGACAGCAGAAAGCAGGCTCTCGGTCTTCGGTCTTCGAGGTGTTGCCCCAATGCATACCGAATAGGTTTGTGCGGTACACGGTTAAACGCTTTCTCTAGATCCTGGATTGCAATGTAGACGCAACGATGTTTCTCCATGAGTAACAACGCAGTGTCCTTTGTATCAGTACCTTTTTAATTCTTGACAATCTCATTAGCTCCTCGAATGAGTCGGAACTTCGGAGGCGGCAGTGTTATGGTTTTGGGAGCATTTTCTTTTCCGGATAACCTTCGGCAGGGAATCGTACCAACTAAAATGAATTCAGTAATTTATACTGAGCTTCTGGAAGCCATTTTGATCCCGCATTTATATGAGAATAATAACATTGACTGGAATTTCCAACATGACAACGACGAAGTACACTCTTTTGCATATATGAAATCATTTCTAAATGAGAAACAAATAAAAATTTTGAAATAGTCACATCGAAGTCATAATCTTAACCCCATAGAGAATATATAGGGGATACTTGCAAGGAAAGTCTATGAGAATGAACGCCAATTTGGCTCCCTACTTGAGTTAAAGAAAAAAATTTTAGAATGCTGGGACTAAATCGTATAAAACACTTTAAAAATTTAAAGGCCTCAACGTCAAATCGAATTTTCAAAGTCATAATTTCCAATGGGGGCAAAACAAAATATTAGCAACCAGTCAATATGCGTTTATCTATTTAAATTGACTTAAAATTGCAAGTGCGTATATATTATAGAAATTGCGCAATAAAATGTAATTTTTGCTAATTTGAAAAAAATTAAGATGTATTTTGTTAATTTTTTTTGTTATTCTAAACTTAAATAAAGATACATTTCCTATCATTGAAACTTTACATTTTTCAAGGCTTCTATATAGTCACAACGAGCAATATATGGGGTGCGTATATAGAAATTGCGCGCACTGTAACAAAAAATATGGAAGCTGCTTGAAGCAATTATGCAGAGAGACCATGAAATCCTACGGTTTGACTTCGCTTCAGGGCATTGATTGCTGATGTGATTTCGTTGTACGTTCCAAGAAAAGCGAAAATTCACCAAATAAAATACAATTTAAAATCTTGATTAAGTATTTATTCCACTTTTTATGTTATACGCTGTTGCGGCTGAAGGACTACTAGCCAGCATTGATTTTGTGCGAAATCTAGGATCTGTTCTATGTTCGCTTGTGATGCGGTATTCGTAGTCTTAATTTCGTACTGCTTGCAATCGTTTGTCCCTGAAGCAGTACTGGCTTGGATGCTTTTATAACTTTTCCTGTTCCAAAACTATAACCAAAAAGGATACTCTAAATTCTAGACATACTGACTGTGTCCATTTCTTTCTCTTCTCCATTCCAATATTCCAAGATTATTCGTTCCCTTAAGGGGGTCATCCAGTGTGAAGGCCGGTTTTTTTGCATCTTTTAGAATTTTTTTGTAAAGAACTGGATAAAGGCACAAATTCGAATTTTTCACCATAGATTTATTAATATCTTGAGCATACCTAGTAGCAGCCCGATAGCATTGCTCATTATTGAAATACAGACCAACTTATACACCCACCTCCATATGTTTTTCTGCTGCCACGCTAGAGGGGCCTGTGATCATCTTAAAGGAAAAATGTAAACAGTATTTTAAGGTGGGGACTTAACTACAGTCCACAAAGTAGGATTATTAAAAAAACATTCAAAGATAAATTGTTGGTGCCCTTGTTAAACTTTTTTTGTAAAAGTTGACGTTTTTTCAAGGCTTCATTAATGAGTAAACAAAAAACTATTGAATGAATCGCAATTATCTTAATTTGCGGACCGTAGAAATATGTTCTGATTATGTCGTCAAAATTTCAAAGAATTTCGTTGGATAGACTTTGGGCTATGATGGCAGCACATTTTTAACTTGCGTTTTGAGAAAAACGCATTTAAAATGTAGAATGCGATTTTTAACCATAAAGTCTTAACTGACCATTGATTTCGTATACCTAGTTCATAAATCTTAGGCTTCTTGAAAAAAACACATGTAAAGCCTTGGCTTCATTTCTTATCATTTTAGCGAAGTCATTCGGATCGATAAATACGCGCATTATTACGGCGTTCGACGTAAACCTGGCATGTTTTACCTGTTAACACTATAATTTCCGAACGACTCCGAATACCAACAAATCACTTTGCCCATATATTCTATACTATATCTAGATACAATTGATGCCGAAAAATTGATTCCTCGGATCAAACCGACGGGATAACCCCCTTAAATTTGTATTAGAATTGTTCACAAATATACCTAATATACATATTGTTGCTGCTTTTCTTTATATCGAATCATGATCCCTGCTCCTCATCTGGTCGATGATAACTTTTCCACTTTCCGATTTGAGGTCATACTCTGCCCTTCGGTGTCATAACTTCCTTGAATTAAAGCTTTTTTAATGAAATTAAATCAGGCGCGAACGATTTCCTGTTCATTATATGGCAAACCTAATGTTCTCTCAACGCCCATTTAACATGGAAGGGCAATTATGATTCTCGTTCATTTCTTTGTGGCGGATGGGGTATTTCCGAGGACACTCAATTTTAATGTTTTGTATAAAGAAAATCTTAGTTCAATATTTGCCAGCGATTCCAATAAGGTTTTGTTTATATAAAGCACATTCGGAAACAATTTCCGTTATTTCCAGGAATGTACTGCTGAATGAACGCTATCAGCTGCGCTACCTCTCCCAGTCTTCTGCTAATCACTGTTGGTTCTTCCTTAATGAAAAGTTGGAGGCAGAGAAAGATGAATACGTGTCTCCCAAATATTAAAACCGAACTAACGCCTCTTGCGAAACCAATCTTTGGGACAAATAGATAATTTGTTCTCCTCAATTGAACTAGTAAACACACTGAAAAACAAGAAGTTGACAAATCCAGGAACCCTAAAAAAGTAAAAAAGAAATCCCTGCGAAGTTTTTGCCGAATAAGTTAAGATAGGTTGACTCTTCTTTATATGCCTTCACAAAAGATATGACGCTTTTGTCTCACGTCCAAAAGAAAAACAAATCTGTCATTTTGGTGTCACCCATGCATCATAACGAGGCTTTAGATGTTGATGCTAGGAAGCCAGAAATAATAGCACATTATAATCTGACCAAAGGAGGGGTTGAGTCAATCGATGAAAAGTGCTCTGTCTATTCAAGCAGTAGGAAAACCAGATGTTGGCCTATGGCAGTATTTTTCAGGCTTGTAGATATTGCTTCAGCAAACTCTTTCTTTGTTCATCAGTCCTTCAGGGATAATACTGAATTGATAAGATACAACTACATAAAAAAACTAGGTATTCAGTTGATTAAGCCGGAGTTAGAACGGAGATTTAGGAATTCTGGAAAAAATCGCGAGGTAAAAATGTGCATAGGACGTGTCCTGAATATACGACAAGATTGTGGTACGGATGAAACAGAAAAACTGACAATAAAAAAAAAATGTCTTTTATGTCCTCCAAAAAAAGAAAAAGAACAGCTCATTTTTGCATAGAATGCAGACCTCCAATATGTTTAAAATGCACAAGAAATATATGCAAAGAGTGTTGACAAAGTATCTTTTGAAAATGAGTTATGGTTTCACCAAAAAAATAAGTTTATTGCTAAAATATCTTAGCTCAAACTTCTACTACTTTATGTTGCTGGATTCTTCAAAAATATATGTTTCCTTTTGAATAAAGAGTTGCATTTTTTGTTGAAGCGTGTTTTTCAATTTATTTTGTAGCATTCTAAAATAAATAAAATTCGCCGCATTTCCTCTGTTGTTTGTTTCATTATTTATAGATGGAAACATATTTCAAACATATACAAATTCAGAACCAGCCGCTCAACTCGTTTGTAAGAAAAATAAATAGGTATCTGACAGACGTCACATCTTTTGTTAGGGGATAATTATGTCACGTCTGTAGTTACAGGATAAAGTTAATCCTACGCCATCACCTCTTAGCCTTGATGAAAAACAGTATATTAGCCTCGTCGTCCTAGTCTTCCTATTGCTTCAAACAACTTCTTCCACTCTTTCCTTCCTTTATGAACGCTTGTTCTACCTTGAAATTTAGAGCAGAACAAGTATTCGCGCACTATCGATCTCTTCCTTTCCAACCCCTCCGAGTGTTTCTCTCTCTATTTCCTCGCCAATCCCTCTAAAATTGACCTTCACCACCCCCGCTTGAAATTTGTGCAGAACTCTCTCGCTTAGATGGCAAAACTGGCCGTAATTCTATTAAATTCAACTCATCGAAAGCCAATTTTGACGGTCTAGACTCAGCCTGACAGTTAATCAACTGAGATCATATATTATCAACCTCTACTTGCGATCAAGCTCTTGGTACCTTTTATAATATCTTGTCGGATCTCCTCTCCTGTAACGTCCCTCCTTCCTCTATTTGTCTTCGTTGTTACTCAACTTGGTTCACCACGGAGATCCTTACTAAGATCCGTGCTATGCGGAAGAAGCTTCGGACTTCAAAGAATGGGACCGACCTTGCCCATTTTAAGGCTCTGCGCATGATTAAAATAGCGCATCCACTGTGAAGTCCATGGTTAAAATAGCGCTTGGCGTGGAGGATGCCCGCGGTAACTTAAAACCGTTTTGGTATCACACTTGCTATTTCCGTAACCTCATTCAATCTTTCCCTTCTTCCACCAACTGTGCTGATTTTACTGCCAACTCCCCACAATAATCTTGCGACCTTCTTTGTTCTTACTTCTCTTCCGCGTTCTTTCTCTTAATCACAGCGTCCTCTATGCCTCTTTTCGATCCAGGCTGCTCCGAATCTCTCGCATTCCTCTCTTCAGGTCTTTCTTAGTTGAGTTTCTAATTGGTAATCTTGACACCAATCTCGGAGCTGATCCCAATAGGCGTCTTAACCTCTTCATTGTTAACTGTAAACAACACATTCCCTTCCCTCTGTGTATTATCTTCAACAAAAGTTTAGCAGAATCCTACTCTCCTCATCTTTGGAAAGATGTCCTTATCATTCCTATCCTCAAAAGCGATGATCCTTAATTGGCTGTGAACTTCCGTCTCTCTTCTTTCATCTTGCTATAAAATCCTCGAGAGATACTTCTACGTCTGGCTCACCACACATTTCGGTCACCTTATTGTGAAAGAAGAACATGATTTCGTGAAACAAAGATCTACTGCTTAATTAATTAAAAGCTTTGATACCGTTGACAACAATGTTCTCCTATCCAAACTCTTTCCACTCAATTTCTTTCCCCCTCAATTATCTCTTGGCTTTCTTTTCATGGACGCTCATCCCGTTCCTTCTCCCCCTCCTCCCGTATTCCCCACATGTTCTATTTTTGCCCCCCCCCCGCTCCTTCCTATTCCTGTTTTTTATCAATGAACTCCCCCTCCACTTCTTACCCGTCCATGTTTACTGTACGCTGATGACCTTAAGTTTGTTGCCTCTGTTTCGTCTCTGCTGGATTGTGGTCCCCTTGCAGTCCAACCTTGACTGTTTGGTCCGTCGGTGCTCGGTTAACAAGCTAGCTCTTAATGTCACCAAGTGCCACTGGATATGGTATACACTTAAACCCTCCCCCGCATCCTTTTCCTACTCTCTATGCCGACAACCCTTTTCACCAATGATCTAAAACATCCTTGAGTATTGCTGTGCGGTCTGATACCTCTTCTGCAACCGTGATTGTCGCGCTCTTGAAGTTGTACAACGTAAATTCACCCGGACCCTCTTTTTCAAAAGGAACTTTTCCCAGGTGGACTATCCGCTTCGCGCTCTCTGTTTACTTTACCTGTAGGAACGCCGCATATTTCTTGATATGTGCCCCCTTTTCAAACTCTGTAATTGCCTGATGGATTGCTCTGCCACTCCGATATAATTTTCCGCATTGTCTCTCCTAGTATATGAAGCGCGGACGTTTTTTCAAGTACCATTCATGCAGCTCGACGTTTACTTTCACTTCCTGATTCCAAGGCTATGTCGGTCCTACAACGCCTTACAGATTGGGTACTTTGGCTCCTTCCTTAGCTTTAAGCGCATGTTAAGCCATTTACTTGCTCCTTCTTCTGAGAACAATATTTAACTAAGATTTAACTTTTCGATAAATTGCCTTAATTAAATAAATAAATGTCTTATGTGAATTCGGATGAGTGCTCTTTTGCAATAGTGCTCCGATATCAATAACAACAAGAACGCAAATCTCCTTTAACAGTGAGATGAGAGCGAACACTCAAAAATACTAGAGAGAACAATTAGACTTAACGTCGATAGCGGATTGATGAATACCAAGGAGGTTTTCGGTCTGGAAGATCGGCAACAGACCAGCTATTTACCATTAAACAGTTGCTAAAGAAATGTTGGGTATTCAACATGGACGTCCATCATTTGTTGACTTCAAGCAACCATATGACAGAATTGACTGAAATATACTGTACAAAGTAATGCTTGACCTGGGAATTCCAGCAAAACTGATAAGTCTTACCAGAATGACAATATCCCACACAACAACGCAGATCAAAGTTAATGTTAGCCTGACGGTTTCCTTTGAAACTAACGTCGGATTAAAGTAAGAAGAGGGGGCTGGCATCTCTCCTTTTCAATTTGGAACTGGAGTAAGTTATACGATAGTTGTCTGTGAACAAAAAAGGCACGCTGCTCTAGGTCCTACGAAATCATCGCATATGCGGACGATATTAACATTTTAGCGAGATTTTTCACATCAGCAAAGAATACTTTTTTTTGTCCGGATAGTTGAATGACTGACCACATTGCCTCCTATAGGGTACTGTAATCCTGTAGTGCACAGTTACGCTCTTGAATGAAATGCTCTAATACACTTCATGGCCCTGATCCAATATGGGTTGTTGTGCCAACGATTATTATTAAAGATGACTTTTATAAACGTTGACAAACCACCAAACGAAGTTGGCCTACGAATTAATGAAAATAAGATGAAAGTTATGAAACAAACCAGAAGAATTATTCCCATCAGACAAAATATCACAATTGACGAGTACAATTTAGAAAATGTTAACAACTTTATATACTTAGGTGTACAATTGACGAAGGATGGAAATGAAGTGCACGAAATAAAACGCAGATTGCAGACTCTGTTCGGTTTTGCCCAGTTTAAAAACCAGCTGCATACACATTGCATACATATACAAACAAAAATAAAACCTACGCTATGCTATGGGTGCGAAATATGGACTCTAATATAAATCTCCGAAAACAGTCATTACCTAGAATAAAGCCAGCTAAACTAGAAGACAACCTATTGCAAATCAGATACAATTATTAATTGTACCAAATATTTCACGAAGTCTTCAAATTAATCAAACTTACGAAGTTGAAAAGGACTAACCACCTTCCACATATGGTTGATACTCGTATACCTAGAAGGATATTCGGAGGGAGAACAGAAGGGCAAAGACCTGTATTAAAACTCGATATCGGGGGGGGGGGGGGGGTAGAACGCAGACAAGTGCAGAGACTTATCATAAACTCCGTTGAGAGAGAAATGATTTCCTAGACAAAAAGAGGAAGAATGGGAAAATGGTCAAATCTTTGAGGTCGAGACGCAGAGAGAGAAACCCGACGCCCAAGAATTACCAAGCAGTCAACAGAATGAAGCCATACAGACCTGGATGCTTAACTTGCTGTGATAATCTAACTTTTGACTATCTGGGCTTATTTGAACGATTGTTAAGTATTTTTATGAATGGATCAACACCCAAAATATCAGTGAGATATGTGCATGCCCCAGCCACCATTCATTAAAGAAGTAGTCACTGACAGTCGATGGAATTAAAACTGAACTGAAAGTAATCAAGTGACTTTTCTCTTTTACTAATACATTTTATTTAGCATACTTACAAATATTATACATATTTTTTGAGCTACTTACTCACTTATCAGTGTAAAAAGGAGTAGCCCCTTGTTTAACCTCTACAACCGAATGGATTAAATTGGGGAAATACGACGCAGGTCAGTCTCAAGACATCAGTAATACTGGTTCGAACCACTATTATGTATGTTCCTTAATAATATAATTTATTATTTTCATTCTTAATTTTCAACGAAAATTTGACGATTTTTGAAGATTTTGCTTTACAATTTTAAGGTAAAATTATAATTGCGGTTTTGACGGTAGAAGCAAGTATTAAGAATAAGAAGATTACTGCAATGGAGATGACCTTCCTACCAGCAACCCACTTTTTATAGAGGAACCCACTTTGACAAAAAAAAAATCAAATACAATCGAATATCAACTTCGTCAATTGAGAATTTTACATCATAACTCAAGACCCCAATAATAGCATATAAAAGATTGAAAAGATTGCATCTATTTGTAACGCCATAAAATAATTCCAAAGAAAGGTTGAAATATCTGACGTTACATAGGAGAACTCGCTTAAGTATTCTTCAAAATGTCTTAACCTATTTTCCACAAGGGCCGGACACTGCAGACAGTGTCTGTTGATACATCTAGCTTCCCCAGGTGATAATTTAGCCTGAAGTGACCAGTGAGTGTTCTTACTATGATCCGGGAACTCTTCTTAGTGGGGTTTAAACAATCTTTCCCAAACTGTATCCCTATGAAGACCGTGGACTGTGCCATATCTGATAGGTGCATCCAGTACTGTTTTTATAGTCTTTCTTCTTCGTTTTTCAGCATCGTCCGGATTTGGACATTCAATGCAACTATTTTATTCCTCGTCGAGAGGTGCGATTTCAGTACCAGCTTTACACATCGCAGATGTGTAAAGGCAACCAACTCGAGCATGGATTCCTTGCAGAATTCCCAGGTATTTATAGAAGTCTGTTTCGGTCATACCTTGGATGTCTAGGTCACCAAAGCTATGTGCGGCATGTGGCTCCTGATGACCTTTGCGGATGGCTTGGATTTGACACTTGTCTAATCCAAATTCCATCCGGATATCACGGTTAAGTATATCTATTATTCGTAACAATCTTGGTCATCAAGTCATCAGTACCAGCATACAACTTGATGTCATTTAAGTACATCAAGTGTGTCAACTCGCACTTGGCACGTCGCCCATTTTCGATTGCGAAACCATGCCCTCTAGCATGATTCGTGGGAACAAAATTGGGGAAAATAATTCAAATTTTTTTGATGGGACCCCAGGGACACGAAGACAGTACCCAACACGGTTAAGGGTCGTTCAACAACATCAGAGCGGCTCTTCGCCCTTGGATGTTTTGGCGACCTAGGCGTCGTATGGTTTGGACGAACCAACTCAACGAATTTATCATCCGCGCCTATTACCGTGTCACGGATTTGGAACGGAATCCATCAGGGTATAGACATCGACTCTATGACGCATTCATAACCCGATTTCCGGAGCTAAGTCATGTTCCGCAACAGAACGTCGTCAATCAGTACCGGGTGATAGTGAAAAACAACCGAGTTGCCTTACCAACTAGGCAACAAATCTTCCATGAGGTTTCACTTGAGCTCGGGCTGGAGTCACCAAATTACTGGACTAGTCAAAGGAGAAACACAAGTACTCCACCTGTAAGACACTCCATGAATCCAGTAGTCAGGAGAAGCTTAGTAACTGGGGATGTCGACCCAATTTATAATGAGGCTTTGACCGCATTCCAGATCGCATTCACAGAGTACGCTGAGATTCTCCCAGACGCTAGGCCAAAGATCCCAAAACTGAAGTTTAGTTCGGCAACTACTAACATCATTGCTGCCGTTGACAGAATTTTGCTGATCGTTTGGCTAGCGAGATTACTGCTACAGAGGTTCACAGCCTGATCTACGTTGCAGCCCCCATGGTTATTCGTCTCCATAATCAACATCTTAGAGCGAATAACAGAGGTATGCGCAGAAGGACTTTACAGTTCTGGGTGTTTCGACTCAACAAAAGCGTCGAAAAGTTGAGAAAGGAGATTGGTCGTGTCACGCAAGCACTCCTTGGAAATCCATCACCAAGAGTGCATAGATGCGTTGCGAACATCATTGGAAACTACCATCTGTCCAATGATACTTGCGGTATGCTCCAATCGCATCCGTAGGTATCAGAAAAGCTTTCAGCGAAGGACAGACAACACCTTGTTCTTCCAGAACCAACGGGGATTCTACAAAAATCTCACCAACTCAGATAGGGAAGATCAGGCAGAAGACTACTGGAGAAGTGTTTGGAGCGAATCCAGCCGTTGCAATTTAGAAGCAGCGTGGCTGCCACACTTTATGCGTTCATGCGAGGCCCTCCCCGAAATGACCATGCCTGACGTAACTGAAGTCGACGTTGAAGCAGCCCTTGAAAAGGCAGGTAACTGGAAGGAGCCAAGAGTTGACAAGATTCACAACTCCTGGCTGAAGCGGTTCAAGAGCACTCACAGGATATTGGCAAATCAATTTAATCAGATGATTGCCGATTCTGATTTGGTTCCACCATTTTTCACCAAGGGGATAACTTTCCTCATCCCCAAGGAACAGGGTGTCTCTTGCCCTTCAAAATGTCGACCAATTACTTGTCTTCCTACAATCTACAAGGTCTTCACTTCAGTTCTGTGCGCGAACATCTCAAAACATCTTGATGTTCATAAATTGATAGCTGAGGAGCAAAAAGGATGCGCAAAATGCTCCCGGGGCTGCAAAGAACAGCTTATAATCGATACGGTAGCTGTAAAGCAGGCTGTCCATCAGAAACGAAATGTCTCGACAGCCTACATCGATTATAAATCAGCCTTAGACTCCATATAACATTCGTGGTTACTACAAGTGTTACGCTTGTATAAAATCAACTCGAATGTCGGTCTTCTTCTGAGAACAGTAATGAAGAATTTGAGCACGAAGCTATCGGTATCCTCACAAACATCAGGAGAGATACCAATCAGGCGTGGCATTTTCCAAGCCCACTGTGTGTTTTGTTTGGCTTTGAATCCGCTATCCCATCTTTTGTATGAAAGCAAATACGGGTTCCAAGTCAGGCATGGCATATTGTCGAAATGTACATTAAGTCATTTGATGTACATTGACGACATCAAATTGTATGCCAAAGACGAGAACCAACTTCGCTCCTTGCTGGACATCACCATCCAGTTCAGCAGGGATATCGACATGCAGTTGGGTTTGGAAAAATGTCGCATAAAAACAATTGTTCGGGGAAAACACACCGACAACGAAGGATACAGCCAAAATAACATCCGAATTGAGGGTATGGATTCGGATGACGTCTACAAATACCTCGGCATATTGCAAGCAACAACACCTGCTGTGGCAATAATCAAATCTAAGTTGCTGGGGAAATTTGAACGGCGTCTGGATCTTGTCCTTAAAACTGAGCTGTACGGGAAAAACAAAATCATGGCAATCAACACCTTCGCCATTCCCGTCCTTCTATACACTTTGGGTGTGATACAGTGGAGTAATACTGATTTAGAATCTGTCAATAGACTGGTAAGGGTAGTTCTTGCAAACAACAACATGCACAATAGAGCTGCTGAAAAATTGAGGATCACTATCACACGCCATCAGGGAGGAAGGGGGTACTTGATCTAAAAACGTTGCACTACAATCAAGTGCATTCTCTTCGTGAGTTTTTCTATGAGAAACAATCCTCTAGCCAAATACATCAGGCTACCGTCATGGCAGATAATAAATTATCTCCTTTGAACTTGAGAAGCAGAGAATGGGATCCCATGTCGAATGCTACTTCAGTACAACAGAAGATCGACATGTGGAAAGAGAAACCCATTCACGGAGGTCATATAAAAAATTTGTTGTGGTCAGGCATTGACATCGAAGCCTCCAACAAATGGTTGACTTTTGTGTGCTTTTCTATGAGACCGAAGCATTCCTAACTTCAATTCAGGATGCTTCGCGCCCAACAAAAAATTATAAACGGTACATTCTTCACGACTCCTCAATCACCAGTTGTAGGTTATGCAACTGTGAAGAGGAGACCATCCTGCAGATAACATCTGCGTGCAGGATGTTGAGCAGTACCGAGTACACTAATCGTCATAACTCCGTTTGCAAGATTCTCCATCAAAACCTTGCGTTGAAGTATAACTTAGTGGCAACCTACCATCCTTACTATAAGTATACTCCGCAGAGAATCTTGGAAAATGTCAAACTACTGTGGGATCACACTATTGCCGCTGACCACAGTGTTAATTATAACAGACCGGATCTAGTTCTGCTTCTGAAGGAAGAACGAGCGTGCTTTATAATCGATGTAGCCATACCGTTGGACCGGAACACTTTTGAAAAACAGCACGAAAAAATCCGGAACAACGGCCCCTTGGCAGACGATATGAACCAGACTTGGAGTTCGAAGTAGTCCCAGTAATAATTTTAGCGGCGGGATTAGTCCCACAGAACTTACATAAAGCGCTGAAAACGCTCGATCTTAGGGCTGGACTATACATGGAGATGCAAAAAGCGGTTATTCTTGAAGCCTGTCTGGTAACAATCTGACCTAATGGGTTTCAGTTTTGACCCGCACTGTCTTCGATTCAAGATCCATGTCTCTGTAGTGTAGAACCTCCGCGTCATTGGCTGAAGTGTTTGCGACAATCATACATTTTCGCATGGTCGCACACACTTTGCGTTAGAACGCATCATCGCTGTGATGCGGGCCTTTGGATGTTGCCTTCAGCCCATCGTTAGGTTGGTCGCCTCTCGGTCCGGTTGAGCGGCAAGAGGGTCCGTGGGCTTTTTAACTATATATATATATACTATAAACTAAAAATTGTAGTTTGGAGTAAACTACTGGTCTATCAAATCTAGTTTCTTCTCCTGCAACTACCGAGTCAATAATAAGTTGCTCTTTGCTCTTCCTCGGCAGCTCTTCTGTTCCTCGAACAGAATGTTGTTAGTCTCGAGGTGCGCATTAACCCTTTCACTAATAATAGACGTTATAAATTTGTAGAGGGCTGTAAAGCGAGTGATTGGCCTGGTGTCTGCGGGGTCCTATACCATGTCCTTTTTAGAGATAAGGTAGGTAATTCTGGCAGTGAGGAAAAGTGGAAACTTCTCCGGCCAACTAATGACCTCAGTTATGCTAAGTATCAACCGATTGTGTATACTGGTAACTATCTTATACTATAAATTCTGCACCAGATCAAGACCAGAGTTTCTACTTTAGTGTGTTAACTGGAGACATATAATTTCTGTAAACGTACTTTAGTTCTCAACCGCCTACTAGCATTGCCAGAGCTGATTGGTATCAGCCTATCAATGTTCTACCTTAGTGCGTCAAGCCGATGTTCCAGACGAATTTTCCATGTGGATGCGATGCTCCTGAGGAATTTTCCATGTGGATCTTTTCGGTTACTCAAACCAATAACGCATAAGCAAATCTTCTCACTGTGTAATCTCATAGCCGTAATTGCGCTGCAATACACTAGTTGCAGCAGCGACATGTGAGCACACAGTCGAGATACAATCTCATAATTGATTTGAAGTAAGTAAAGAAACTGTTGTCTGCAGAGTGGCGCGATGTTGTTGATACAGTCGCCTCTACCTCCATTAACTCCTGGTCACCAGTCTCCGCGATAACGCTCCCTGATGATGGCCAGGGCTGTGTCGCTCCGAGTAATAAAGCGGTACTGGTCTATGACTCGCTGCACGGTCTCGTGCGCGAATTGCGGGATGTACTCGACGAATCTCTGGTGCAATAAGTGGCGGTAAGATGTGGACCTGCCGCCGCGGTTGTTTCGTGGTAGGAGCGGATGATGGAGGGGAACATGTCCTGAGTCCACTTCATCCGCTGCCTGCTGCAGTGGTCCCTGCAGATATTAGTGAAATAGCTGCAGTAGGTAGAGTAATGCTCCTGATCATCGTGGCGTCTAGATACCAAACCGGCCCACGATCAGCGATTTCGACGTCGTGCTGTCCATTATGGGAGCCTGACCTAGCTATCACGTTAAACGACTCCCGCCGGTTATCTACGTGGGAACTTCAATTTCTCCTTCTTCTCATTAGATGGATTTGCATTTTGTACCTAACTTCCAGATCTGCAAGACTACAAAGTTCCTATACTCTGCTAACTTACCCCCCGAAACGCCCCCGTGGCATAGCCATTCAGACTGAATGAATCCTCCTCCTCCTCTGTTCACAACCGATGTACTTCTCAACTTTTTTGCTTTGAAAGAAAACCTGATTCATAAATTGAAATAAATTTTTAAGTACGGGGACATCCTTCAATAGAATGGCGTGCGGAAACCAAGGCAATATGGGAACCGCTAAGGCCGTGTCTCATCATACATGAGCAGCAAGAGGAGTATCGATCCAGGTTGTGATCCGTCGTGGATCATCCCTTTCGATCGCGGCACCCCAGTCTGGAGTTTTACGGCTTCACAATGGCGGCCGAGCCGTTATTTTTTTTATTTTCACTTCGTCAAGTATGGTTTAGCTTTCGTGATGTGGTTTCGGTAGGTTCGCGCAAATCCCCTGCTTGTGTAGTTTTCAGGATTCAGAGATACGTGAGTGATAGAAGTGTTCAAAGAGCCCCCCACATTTCCGAGCCTGGCAAGCGTAGAGGCATGCAAACACGTGTCGACAGAACACTTCGACGGAACGCTTCAATATCGCGGGCGGTGTTCACGGTCAATTTTGCCTTCTTTTCAGGTTTTTGGGATAACTTTCCCCTCGGGATGGTCTTCGATCACTCAGGATCGTCTTTGGATCATCGGCCAACTCTATGTATTTGGTCATTACAGCTCTTACTATTCGCACGCTTAGGTTCTTAGTAACAGAAATTGCAAACTTTTATCTGCAGTCACGAGAAAATTCCTTCGAAGAATTTAGGCCTTCCGCAACACAATGGTGGATACTATTGCTTATATAAAGGCGAAATTTATATGTGATTCCACGACCGTTGGGTTGTGGATAAAATCCGGCTCGATAGGTTGTGGTCGGCAGGTCACCTAATTGATCTGGGTGAGGATCATCCAATCTGAAAATAAGGGCCATTATCTACGGTAGAAAAGAAGACGCGGCACGCCCTGCCTCAGATGGAGCGATGGCATAGTTCAGGACGCCAAACAGCTTTTCAGTATCTCAAATTGGTGGCTCTATGCGCAAAACCGGGATGTTTGGAGTTCCTTATTAAGGTAGGCCTAGATCGGATACCTTATTGCCCCCTTGATAACAATGATGTTGACATACGGTTGGGACTTCAAAATAAAGCTGCTTTTGGTACAGTTGCATGGAATTTTGAAATCTCTTCTATGGGAACGGAAATTCAGAGTGGAATATAAAAGCTTCACGTGTTACAATATTCAAGATGGAGTTCGCTAAAACAGCGTCCTAGAAATTCCATATCATCTGCACTTTGGATCTACCAACCAATCTGGCAACCTCAAAGTTTACGGACCATGTGAAACAAAACGGAAAAAAAAATATTAACTTTACTTTGCGGACAATGAGGGAGCAATACACCTTAGGCTTAGTTATAATTTTTGAAAATTTATTGGTAGCTTCTACTCAAAAATACTTGCTAGCTGTCAAAACTAGCTCAGAATCAACGAGAAGCAAACGAATTGGAGAATTGAATTTGGCACACTCTTGATGGGTGGTTAATATAGTCACTGCAACTAGGGCTATAGGTTATACCAATTTCAAGGGGTTGTCAATTGCAAATCCAGTTCCATTTGATGCAGCAGCGATTTTGCAAATTGGATGGTCTATCCACTTGGATGCAGACAGGCTGACTCTAAATTGATTTTTGGGCTTGTATCCTTGCTTAAGGCGAAGCATCAAAATATTCAAATTAACTGCCATTTCTCAAACTTTAAATTTTGCAATACACACGTACTTGCGCTGCAAATCCCCGTATAGTGTTGTACGTTTGTCTATTACTACTGTCATACGTTCGGCTACATGTTTTTTTTTGTGTCGTAGTGGCTACAAATAGCTTCAAGTATAAGCTGAAATAGCATTTGCAAATTTTATTAGGTGAAAAATTTCCATAAGGATCCGAACAAGGATTGTAAGGCTAAAAATCAATACCAAGCGGGTTTGGTTAATGTAAATGGAGGAGGTAATATGCTTACCAACTGCTAATGCAACCATAGGACCAATGACATTAGTTGATAAAATAAATGAAGGGAAATGCCGGGAAATTGATGGGATACCTCCATAAAAGCTTGGATTGAAATCCTTCACGTCTACCAGGGAAGCTGATAGCTTATTCCTAAAACATCGAGCAGTCGTTGCGAATATAAAGCAGCGTGAGCTCCTACGTAACCTGATCAGGGCTCCCTGTGCATAATCGTATGCGATTGTCATTCAAACAAGACAAGTCATTCCTTTCTATTTTCATCGAACGTTTGAAAAAATAGACAGCATCCTCTTTATTATGATAATGGAGCTCCCAGAAAACCTTCTTCAAGCTGATTCCATTTTGTTCAAAATCGCATTCGAAATCCGAATGAAACCATACATCCAGAGCTCGTAGGTCAGTATAAATTTAAAATAGATACGATATGTTCCGGAAAAGCGTCACGTGAGGAAGGCACTATGTGGGAGTATGGTGTGCAGGCATACACAGACGTAGCGAGCACTCCTGTTCTTGAGAATATCAAATCGACTTTAAAAGTTTATGTACACAGCTGGAGATGGCTAGGGCGCGAAATATTTTCACTTGCTTTAATCAGATGTGAGCATGTGTATGTACGTGACTGTACATTGAATTTGTAAATAAATAAGTAGGTGTATGTCTTCGTCCCTTTGATCCTGATGACAAGTTGTCTCTGTTTGATGTTAGTAAAGTAATTTCACTAGATATTTTCCGGACCGTCTACTTGTGTATATTGCGAACGGGGCCGCAGTTAAGCGCTAGCATGACGTTTATCTGACTTTAATCAAGTAGGAAAATGATGGAAATGAAGAACAGGGTCCTGGGACGCACCGGGGCATGAACGTTTGCATTGAGATTTTATCTGCCACGGCTAGCTAGATGATATCATGGGCTATTGGCGTCTTGAACGGTGAGATTCCCCGTTCGCTGTTTGGGGAACATTCGCTGCCTTCCCTCGCCCTTCTCGTTCTATGTAGCATTTTATCATAATTATGTTGATTTTATTCCTGCTTTCCTTGTAAGCACATAAATTCCGGAGAAGGAAGTCAACGAAATGTTCCAACTTTTCACATTTTCGCACTTCGCTTTGGTCGTATCCCCCGCTCAAAACTCGTCAAGCTGAGTATTGAAAGTCTAAATTCCAAAGGTACATTGAATAAAATATTCAGCAAATACGGCCCGAGAGCAGAAGCAAGCGAGCGAAAGAGCAGACAGACTACGTGATAAAGTCTTATTTATAACTGCCGTGAAACATACAAATCATTCGAAAGTGGTCCGAGCTCACATAAAAACACCGCTTCCATTTGGCCTGGAAGTCTGCTCCATTTCACTTGAACTGAAACTTTCCCAATTCAAATGAATCCTGGCTGGAGTGAAATGATTGATAGGTACATACATAATTTATTACCCACACAAATATACCTTGCTCGATGTATTGTGAGCCCTTCGAAAGGTCAGGTCGTGAGGTTCGCATGGTTTGTGATCTGTTGATGCTCTGTCACATCGAATCCTGCCTGTTGGGCGGCGAGGGGAGCAATAAATAGAAGTCCCATTAACCGAATCTAACTTGAATTTACCCTTTCAACATTACGCTCCGTGGCTCGGTGTCCTTTGTCATTATCCTGCATAATTTAGGCTGGGGCTTATGTGGAATCAAACATTCCGGTGAATTTGTGATAATTTATGTACCGAGTATTTATAAGTTCCTTAATCAAAGTCTTAATGGCGCGGTTGAATGCCATCGTCCCTCCGGCCGCCTGGTGGATAACCTTTGGTTATTTGTTCGAATGCTTCATTAATTTCACCATGTATGCGTCCAGACTGGGGGACTCGCATGCAAGCCCAGCAATGGTAAATTGATCCGATGTAATCGAAGGAAATCGGCTATTTGTACAACTCTGATGGGGAGACTCAAATCAGCAAATGTTGTCCACCACCCTAAGCACTTCCATTTACATGAATATGGGTATTTTATGAGAAGAACAATGAGCCGAGCTCGATATCAATTATGGGTTGCATACATTATCAGGCGGTTACTATCCATGGGATGTCATTCACTTGATTGAGTTGCAATTGAGGAGATTTGATTAACTTTCTCAGCCGTAAACAACAGAATATTCCAAAATTCAACTCTTGACAAGTACTTCGCGCTCTCCAAATATAAGAAGATCCAAATGATGACGTCTTAAAAGATAGTGCTGCAAATGCACCTATGGCACCGAATATATTTCATTATCCACAAAGACGGGAACTTTCGGAAAGTACGTTGAATGAAACTTATTGCGTTACCTTGAACTGAATCTGAAAAATATTCATTTATGTATATTTAAATTGTGCTACTTTAAATAAGTCTTCAAAAGAGTCACGTACGAGAACGTGTTCATGCACTCAGAACAATGTTAACGCTCGTCGATTTCAATGATGGGTCTTTCTGGAGAATACCCAGTTTTTATCACACTCTCAGCCTTCAACCGAATGCATCAAACAATTAAAATAATTATCTTCTGCATATGTTCAAATTACGTATATTTTTGTGATTACTGCAATACTGCACGTATTAGCCAATTGCTGGGGCCAAGGGCCGGAAAGGCTGATTCAATCCTTTTCTTAACAATAGCGTCCATTGCTATATTATTAGGTTGTTGCAAATGAAATGACCGTTTTGGTACTCAAATTTGAAACGATTGTGAAGCTTGAAGTTGCCAGTCGATTCAAAACACTTCTCGCAACGAAATTTAAGAGCAGGTATGCCAGTTTTATAGAAGTCCAACTGTCGGGTGTTGATAAATTCGTAGAAGGCAATTTTGACAACCTCTTCGTTCCTAAATTGTTTTTTCCGCCAAAAAATGATCCAAATGCTTAGAAAAGTGGTAGTTGGTTGGCGAAAGGTCCGGTAAATATGACAGGCAGAGTCTTATACTGCAATTCGTTCAACTTTTGAACCGTTGTTATGGATATGTGAGGTCGTGCATTGTCGTGAAGGAGTATCACACCATCTCTGTTGACCAATCTCGGCCGTTGAATATTCAATTTTTAGGGCATTTCCTCGAGTTGAGCACAGTATTTCTGTGCATTTATCTTTTCTTCAGGTGCCAAAAACGAATAGTGGATAACTCCAGCTGTAGACCACCAAACAATCACCATTGCCGTCTTCGGATGGAGACTCGGTTTCGACATATGCTTCTTGGCTCATCAGCATCTAGCCATTGTGCTGATCGGCGACGATTGTCGTATAATATCCGCTTTTCATCAAATGTCACTATTCTGTGCAAAAAGGAATCGCTTCTGTTGCTGGTGAGTAAAGAACTGCAATTTCCATTCGAAGTGCCATGTTTTGCTCCGTAAGGGCATGCGGAACCCATTTGTCGAGTTTTTTCACCTTTCCAAGTTGTTGCAAGTGCCGGGAAACTGTCGAATAGTGTACTCCCAGTTTCTCTGCAATATCTCTGACAGACTGACGTGTGTCGGATTTGACAAGCAAATGCAGCTCGTCGTTGTCAATCGATGGTCGTGGATGTCCACGTGGCTCACTTTGAAGGCTTGGTACCGATAACGATAACGATAACATTTAACTTTTTTTGCTGGGCGGGTAGTAATCTCCTTTGATATTAGATTGACCTTGTGGCGCGGCAGGATCTGCAGCATTCGAAATTTATTTCGAATGTCGCGGATGCGGACGGGCAGATGGCGCGAAACTCTCCACTCGCTCATTTTCGGAACGCGCCGGGGGAGTGGAGAATTAGCGGTGGAAAAATGCCGTTGGTTGGGACAGTAAGGACCGCATGGAAATAAGCCGGTCTCTTCTGTTCCCAACCGCGGCGGCGAACACACGAAACACAAAGATCCCAGTTGGAATACCTAATTCAGAAAGTGATTAAAGTATTGTGATAAAGTTAATCTTTTTGTGTTTTAAATAAACTAATTTTATTTATTGCTAAATTGGTGACCCCGATACTGGACCCGCAAACGCAATACGTGCCACTCAACAAGGACAAAACTTGAAACTTGGCTTTGTTGCCGGAGTTATTTTACGTGAAAGATTGCCAGCATTTGAGCGAATGTTATGGCGTGCTTGCCGAGGAAATGTATTTCTACGTCAGGCAATGATTGAATCGCCACTGCCATCGAATGGCGATCAAGTCTTCAAGTCAGTATTTATCATATTCTTCCAAGGTGACCAATTAAAAACCCGAGTGAAGAAGATCTGCGAAGGTTTCCGGGCTACTTTGTATCCATGCCCCGAAGCACCTGCAGATCGCCGTGAGATGGCCATGGGTGTAATGGATGGGTTTTGGATACTGAAACCATTCAACTGGCCTTAAGGAGAGGAACTGAACGTTCCGGATCTTCGGTACCACCAATTCTGAATCGGATGCAAACTTTTGAAAATCCACCAACTTACAACCGGACCAACAAGTTTACGAAAGCTTTTCAAGCATTGATTGACGCCTACTGAGTCGCTAACTACCGTGAAATGAACCCTTCACCTTACACGATACACCTCGACATAATAGAGCCTTTGCGAGACTCGCACGGTTACAAGTATTGCCTCACAATCATCGACAGGTTCACGCGGTGGCCTGAGGCAATACCTCTGAAAGACATTACGGCGCAATCTTGTGCCGAAGCCCTCTGCCGAGAGTGGATACCTCGCTTTGGCGTCCCTGCAGTGGTCATCACTGACCAGGGAATGCAATTTGAGTCCACCCTTTTCTCCGAGTTAGGCAAACTCCTGGGTTTTAAACGCCAGCGGACTACTGCATACCACCCGCAATCCAATGGGATGCTAGAACGTTGGCACCGGACGCTGAAAGCCGCCATTATGGCGCGCGACGATCCGTCCTGGACTCAAGTCTTGCCTCTCGTCCTACTCGGCCTTCGTACAACCCGCCGAGAGGAATTTGCTGCCAGCCCCGCGGAGCTGGTATACGGGGAGAACCCAAGACTCCCAAGCGATCCGGTCTTCGACAAGAGATCGGGTCTCACGGAGTCGGGGTTGGTGCGTCTGCTGAGGGACAATCTCCGACGCATCAAAGCGCCACCACCCACTCGACACTCGTCCATACCTGCTTGTTCGCCCAAGGAACTGGACACATGCACGCACGTGCTGGTCAGGACGGATGCCGTCCGGAAGCCGCTGCAGCCTCCCTATGAGGGCCCGCACCGCGTTCTCGAGAGGGGAAAACATTTCTTCCAGCTCGAGATCGATGGACACAAAAAGGCGGTCTCTTTGTCCAGGCTGAAACCCGTGTGCGCCCCGAAGCAGCGTCGTGTCCGCTTTGTGGATTAACGGCGAACGAAGTTCGGGGATCCGTCGCCGAAACCCCCTAGGTTTCGTCTGGGGGCGGAGTGATGTGGCGCGGCAGGATCTGCAGCATTCGAAATTTATTTCGAATGTCGCGGATGCGGACGGGCAGATGGCGCGAAACTCTCCACTCGCTCATTTTCGGAACGCACCGGGGGAGTGGAGAATTAGCGGTGGAAAAATGCCGTTGGTTGGGACAGTAAGGACCGCATGGAAATAAGCCGGTCTCTTCTGTTCCCAACCGCGGCGGCGAACACACGAAACACAAAGATCCCAGTTGGAACACCTAATTCAGAAAGTGATTAAAGTATTGTGATAGAGTTAATCTTTTTGTGTTTTAAATAAACTAATTTCATTTATTGCTAAAACCTGACACTCTGAATCTAGAAAAACCGGCCAGAGCGCAATTTTTCCGTTGGGCGTGTGGATGCCAATCATTGCAGTGGTTAGTAGCACGTGACAGTGCGCTGTATTAGTGGCGTGTAGTTCCCAAACTTGCTTCTGGTTGTAGATCTGACAAACAAGATTCACGGTCGGAACGATGGAATTGTGAGCAGGTTGCGGTGAGGGCGCCGTTGTCAGGAGCAGCAGTCTGTTGGTGCATGCGTTCCTTTCATGTTTGTGGATAGACAATTCAAGCACAGTTTCCGTTGCTTTACCAGATTAAACGGCTCTCCAGCGTTAACCCCGCTGATGGCGTAGAACAAAGCTTTTGCCAATTGCTAATAACCTGGCTATGCACCATTTGACTAAACAAGTCGTGGAATTGAGACCATTTCAAATAATTGTATTCGAACTTCGAAATCAATATTTCGGGAAGCTGGTTGGCTTGCGGTGCCCTGATTATACTCCTGGCGCAGGATGTGTTCTAGCCGAATGATGGCTTCCGTACTGTAGCAAATGTAGACGACGTAAGAGGCAAGCTGGTGGTCAGTGACGGTGACCTAGAATATTTCCTCCGGCTCGCAAAGTTGGATCGCATAACTCTCTAACATTGCTACTTTGATTCCACCAAAGTCTTGGGTGGGTGCAGTTTCCGCTTTGATGAGTGGCAAGTTGCGTCGCACGAAATTGAGTAATATCCTTTGTTGAAGGAGATAGCTGTTTTCAGCGAATTTCGATGATGCTTTGCTGCCATTGATTGATCGCCTTGAGCTAATCGTACTAGTTAGTCCGGATTTAGGGCATATCAACTGGCAGGTCGAGCCGATAGATTTTTGCATTTCCGGCATCGAATTGCTGCCAAAGCTTCTTCTTTACACGTTAGGGTGTGTAGAAGAAGGTCAGCTGGAGAAGATTTTTTGAAGTCAACTACCAACTTATTGATTTATACAGTATACAGTAAGATGGTAGTGAACGAAATCACGTTATGGTCAGTAGTGTTTTTTCACAGAGTGGGGAGTGGTTAATTTACCGCTGTGTTTCCTGGCAAGTCAATATTAAAAGTTTACTATAGCGCCTTTCAATTCGAAAGTTTATTATGCGCTCCACAAATTCCAAGTGACATGCAAAGGTGTTTTCATTAATACGTCCGTCTTTAATAATTTATACAGAATTCACGGTCTCGCTATTTCCCCAAAAAATACAGAATTGCCATTCTTACGATACATAGAGACAATACGACGTTATCGAAACGTCCAGATAGATGAATGGTTAGAGCACAATGCTGTCGTAGGAAAGGTCGCGGTTCAAATCTCAGTGGTGGCAGTGGGATTTGTATCGTGATTTGACGTCGGATACCAGTCGACTGAGCTGTGAAAGAGTACCTGAGTCAAATGAGGGTAATAATCTCGGGCGAGCGCAATGCTGATCACATTGCCTCCTACATTGTACTACTGTAGTGTACCATTACGGTCTTGAATGAAGTACTCTAACACACTTCAAGGCCCTGATCCAATATGGATTGTTTCGCCAACGATTATTATTATTACCGAGTTGTCACAGTCTCCGCAGATTGCAAATTTACCGAATACTAACACTACGTGCCAAGCATTTAGGCTCGTACGATCCTACCTACTTAAAAATTAAAGGGCCGCTGGTGGTGGTGGCCGGTGGTAGGTCAATGGGAGAATCCATCGAGAACTCACCGCAACATCGAGCACGCATGCAGAATGGCGTATTTCTGCATGATTTGAACCAGACTGTGTGAGGGTCCCAGGACATCAAGGGAAGCTGTGAAGAATTTAAGTGCAATATCTGCAGCTGACAATATTATGGGAACTACAACCACCCTCTCGAGACGCCAAATTTCACCTTGTTCTGCACGTATTTTCATTCAATGTTGCTATTATAGGGGATAGCAACATCAATAATATACGCGGAGTGACCCATCTTTTCAACTAACAGCACGTCAGGCTTAGAGGCTAGATATTGTCTTCTAATCGTAGTTAAGTCTGAAATTGATAGACCAGTAGCTAACTACAATTTTATTTTATAGTATGTATATATATTTCGGATGCAACTTACTCCCTTCATCAGTACAAAGCTAGCTCAACGTCAGGCTTGTTATGTAGGCTATGGCGATCAGTCAGAACTTGCCAGTCCCAATACATGCTGCAAGCAGAACTATCAAGTACTGCTGCCGAACGTAGGAGGCCCACAGCATACCTCTAGACTGCTTAGAGTCAGGGTGGTGACCTCGATCATGCGACTCCAATTTGGAGGGAGGCGTTGCGGATGTCAGTTAGCACTAACAAACTGAGTGCAGTCTACAGGAGGACAGCCCAGAGGGTATGTTCTGCCTCCAGGACTGTCTGAAATGATGCAGCCTTCGTTATCTCTGGAATAATGCCCATTGACATCTTAATATACAAGATGCCGAATATATACAATGCGAAGCCAATCTTATCTGTATCGCAGACGAAGAACGCGAAGAGGGAGAGATCCATAAATAGATGGCAAGAGCGGTGGGAACGCTCGGGAAAGGGCCGGTGGACGCACAGGCTCATTCCTGCCATCAAGGAGTGGTTGGAGAGACGATACGGTGAGATTAATTATAATCTCACCCAGTTTCTCACGGGGCATGGAGGATATCTCCAATACCTGCACAGGTTTAAATTGGACACCTCACCCGACTGTCCAAATTGCGATGGAGTCCCAGAGGACCTAGAGCATATATTCTTCCACTGTCCAGGATTTGTGGAAGAAAGGTGGAATCTATAGGAGACTCTAGGAGAGATGCTGGTACCAGGAAATCTGGTGCCGAAAATGGTAGCACGTCGGGAGAATTGGGATGCGATCGGCTCCATGATCGCATCTATTCACACCAAACTGCGAAAGGCAGAGGACAGGAGAAAAGTGCGGTCACATGCGCCGCGTATAGAAGAAAGGTGACTAAGCTAGAGGGAGCTGACTCCGCCCCGTGATGTAATACTTTATGGTGGTTCCTCGGGGCAGGAAGGTTGTCGGGGGTGGTTATAGTGGGTAAGAATCCCCCAAGCTGGTGTGTCCAGACCAGTGCCTTCTGAAGATTACCACCTCCTGAAAAAAAGCCAGACAGACAGACATCGCTTTGATTCAAGTAAGGTTTTTTTCACACAAAACCCTAAAAAAAGGCCATAGAACGAGCTGCCATGTTATATATAGTTGCCATTTACCTCTTACTAGGGTATAACGCCTCAACCACACATACAAGCCAATGTTCACCGTTACCTGAAATGCCCTTTAGTTACTCCAACGAGGTAACTGCACCCCTTGGAGGTATTTGAGGAAAGATATCATAGCCTACTGAATTCTTCCACGTCCTCCGGGAGAAGGTTATCGATAGCAGGAAGAAATAATATCGGTGACAAGATGTAACCCTGGCGGACTCTTATTTAGACTTCAAAATCCCCTGAGATTTTATCTCGATGCAGCACATGGCATTTTGTGCGTGGCTGTTGCAGGGGGCATACAGATACCCAGATACAATTGCCACATTCAAAACGAGTGCCACTCTTTGGGATTTTGACGATCATTCCTTTCTTCCACTCTTTGGGAAACATCCTGGATCCGCAATGTTTCTGTACGAGCGAAAGTAGCCAATTAGCAAGTGCAACTATAAATAACTCTGCGGAGAGACCGTCAAGCCTACCAGCTTTTACATACTTCGTTTGGGTGCATTGATGCCTGTGAGGAAGAACAGTTCGTATCCGCATGTTACGGTGACTAGTCATTTGAGCAGTGAGAGTTCGAGCACTTCGCGCCCACTTTCTTCGGAAAGCCTTTAATCTTTTTCGTTCATCGATCTACTTCCACGATTACGTAGTCAGATCTTATGACACCCTTTCAGGACGTGGCCGACGATCTGAGGACGCAACACGGAGTGAATGTAAGCGACCATCACCACCTCCACGCTTGCTCGATCCATCTCCGAATATTCCGCGATAGTTTTGATCTCTGCGAACTGCCTCCGACGGTCAGAAGATTCTCCGTTGAGATACTCTCGATCATTCCTCCTATCACGAAGATCGCTTCGTCGGATGTTGTTCGATATGCACTACATGTTCGGAATGCAGTAAGGAGATATGAAGCTCCCACTTTGCTCTATTTATTTCCTTATCCAATACATCAGCCCTGCTGCATGTGGTAAGAATTGACTACCCTTGAAACAAGGAGCATCTATATTCCGTAGCATTCATGGCATCAATACTCCGGTGTTATATGCCTTAGATACTGCACCTTAAACATGCAATTTGAAAATTAGCTTAAATGTTTGAGCGCAGACAAACCATGTGTATGTCTGCCTGTCTATCTGTCGGTCTAAAATACTCACTTTTGTTAGAAACGGTTTTACTTATTGATATAAACATTGGTGGGAAGCAAAGGAGGGGTGTAAAATTATTTTTCACAGCAACATCAAAGAAAATGGCGCCACTTGCTAATGTAAACGAATTCACAGACCACATGTTCTCACCAAAATTCATGGCAATAGATTCAATAGTTAAGAAGAAGAAGGGGAATAGGAGGTCTACAAATTAAAGACTAACTTCTGCTTCATTGTTAAAATCCACGCAAAATTAAAAAAAGAAATAAAATAAAATGCAATGATCAAATATAAATCTTCATAAAAAAATAAATAAAATGAAGAACTAAAAAATACATACAAAACAAATCGGAAACCGGAAACTCGGCGCTTCAAGTATGAAAGGCTTTGTGTATTTCTTCTATATATGTCAGACAACTACCTTTAGTGTAATACTAATATCAATGTTTTGGGTTGCGGTGAATTTACACAGGAGCGATAACTCTAAGCTACTATTGCCTTCTGGCTAATAGGTGGAAACCACATTCCAGGGTTTCAGGAATCGATTTTTCTATATTATTCAATATAACGTGAATCTAGTTACCCCAGAATACCCTGCAAAATATCCAAAGCCAAATTCGTATTTCTTTAGACTTTATGATCGTAGAACCGAATGATTATCGGGTACAGGCTAAGGCTGGAGTACCCACGGGGTAGTCGGTTTATGCCCTAATCTTGTCGCGCAATATAAACAGCATATTTATAAATCTTGGCGCAACGGCGCAACAACCGGTATCCGCTCTAGGCCTGCCTTAATAAGGAACTCCAGACATCCCGGTTTTCCGCCCAGGACCACCAATTCGATATCCTTAAAAGCTGTCTGGCGTCCTGACCTACGCCATCGCTCTCTCTTAGGCAGGGTCTGCCTCGTCTTCTTTTTCTACCATAGATATTGCTCTTATAGACTTTCCGGGTGGTATCATCCTGATCAATACGGATTAAGTGACCCGCCCACCGTAACCTATTGAGCCGGATTTTATCCACAACCGGACGGTCATGGTATCGCTCATAGATTTCGTCATTGTGTAGGCTACGGAATCGTCCATCTTCATGTAGGGCCAAAAATTCTTCGGAGGATTCTTCTCTCGAAAGCGGCCAAAAGTTCGCAATTTTTCTTGCTGAGAACCCAAGTTTCCGAGGAATACATGAGGACTGGCAAGATCATATTCTTGTACAGTAAGAGCTTTGACCCTATGGTGAGACGTTTCGAGCGGAACAGTTTTTGTAAACTGAAATAGGCTCTGTTGGCTGACAACAACCGTGCGCGGATTTCATCATCGTAGCTGTTATCGGTTATGATTTTCGACCCTAGCTAGGAGAAATTGTCAACGGTCTCAAAGTTGTATTCTCCTATCTTTATTCTTCTTCCTGTTTGACCAGTGCGGTTTGCTGTTGTTGGTTGATTCGTCTTCGGTGCTGATGTTGCCAGCGTATATTTTGTTTTGCCTTCATGGATGTGCAGCCCAAGATCTCGCGCCAATCACCGCCTGCTCGATCTGGATGAAGGCAGTTTGTACGTCTCGGGTGGTTCTTCCCATGATGTCGATATCGTCAGCATCGGTCAGTAGTTGAGTGGACTTGAAGAGGATCGTACCTCTTGCATTTACCTCAGCATCACGGATCACTTTCTCGAGGGCCAGCTTAAAGAGGACGCATTATAGCGCACCCCCTTGTCGTAGACCGTTGTTGATGTCGAATGGTCTTGAGAGTGATACTGCTGCTTTTATCTGGCCACGCACATTGGTCAGGGTCAGCCTAGTCAGTCTTATTAACTTCGTCGGGATAACGAATCCTCTCATGGCCGTGTACAGTTTTACCCTGGCTATGCTATCATAGGCGGCTGTGAAGTCGATGAATAGATGGTGTAACTGTTGTCCATATTCCAACAGTTTTTCCATCGCTTGCCGCGCTGAGAAAATCTGATCTGTTGCTGATTTGCCTGGAGTGAAGCCTCCTTGGTATGGGCCAATGATGTTCTGGGCGTATGGGGCTATCCGGCCTAGGAAGATAGTGGAGAATATCTTATAGATGGTACTCAGCAATATGCTCAAATAAACTTACTAAAAGTATGTTACCAACTTTTGGAAATTAACTGAAGCCAACTTAACATCATCCTAAGGGTATTGAGTTGCACCAGCATAGGGCACAGCGTCACGCACAATACTGCCAAGTTTCATTGAAACCCAGCTATTAGTATCAAAGTGATAGTGCTCGAATTTACTGCATCTTAAGGTATTTGAAACTAACGTCATACTTAATGAGAATAATTGACATTGACTAGTGTCCGTAGCCTCACTCTAGCTAGAGCTGGGCAATCTCAAAGGCAGTGCCTGAGGGTCCCCTTCTTCTCCGTAGTTTCGGCGATGCGAATTATAGGGGATACTGAGTCTGGTGGCATGGTTTCCTATCGGCCAATGCCCCGTGCAGAACGCATTTACACGCGTTTGGCACAATAGCTTTCATGATCGGGTTTTATTATGAAGCAAAAAACAGGCATATCCCCATTGACTCGACACATATGGTGATCCTTCGCCATTGCAGTCCGCGGCTGCTAAGTAGTGTTTGTAAGTTCCAGCGGAGCAAAGGCTGTACCTACCGAAGCACTGCCAAGAGCAAAGGCTCGCCTGGCCAGTCCGTCAGCCTGTCCATTTCCGTCTATGTTCCTATGAGTTGCAACCTAGAGATGGGTGATTTTGAGCGTGCAACCTAGGCTGATCACCGCATTTCCGCACTTCTGCAGCCTGGAAAATATCGCCCCTGACTACCAGGCTTGAATGATTGCTTGACTGTCGGTCAGAATGATTATGATATATTTGGGGTTCGTTTCATGCCGCAGTCATTGACAGGTTTTCAGTACTTCCGCTTTGAATACACTGGAGAAACCTGGGAGGCCGTGGGATTCCGACATTGTGTGTATTAGAAAAGACTCTCGCACCGACTTCACAGACCATCATTGCTCCGTCGGTGAGGAGTACTGTGTCACAGCCTTGCCACACACGGCTGGTCTCCAACTCTGTCCTGTTGGAAAGTCCACGTCAAAGTTTCTCGTGAAGTTCAGCTTGCCTTTGTTATAGTCCGTGGGGAATATTCAGATTTCGCGATTTACTTCGTCTAGGGTGTTACTATGGCTGTAAGGTTTCTCCGTCCAGCATCCGGACTCACGTAGTCTGACATCACTGCACGCTACAACGTAGTTAATGTGTAGGTTTTGGAGAACATTAAGGGCATCTGCCGAACGGAATTGCAGAATCCCAATAACACCTACACACGCGGTTCTTTGATTCCTATTAAGCTTTGTTCTATTTCAATTGTTTCAAATCCTGTCACCGTACAATAGAACCGTAAGTTATGATGGGATGCAACACTGCTGCGTACGTCCTGGGGGCTATCCCCGACCGAAAGCCTCATTTCTTTGAAAAGGTTCTCTTCATGACATAGAAGCCTATACAAGCTTTCTTAAACTGCAGTTCCATGGCCAATCTCCAATTTAGCTTCGGATCCAGGATTACATCCAGATACTTTATATTGGAGAAAGAACCAACCTTTGTTCATCCAGCGCGGGATGTGGATTGAATGCGATTTGAACTTCTTTTACAGCCGCGACCTTTGACTGCAGTTCGTCTGTCGTGTCAATTTTACCAATTTATGCAACGGAGAGTTGGTTCTTCATAACAAAACTTTCTCGAGTCTCTGAGTCCCTGAAAGGAAAAGAAATCATATCAAGAACCTTCTTCAAACCATCAAGCGCTCTGAGCTGGAAAATGGAAGATTGGTGTACTGCCCCAGTTACACACCAATAAATTTGTATTAATAATAAAATCAAAAAATGACCCACCTTTTGCATTGATTTCCGAGCTACCCCAAAGATTCATGCTTTCGGTGATCGTCAAATAATGCTGTTCCTCTAGCGGAGCTGATCACTCGTGAGTCATGTAAGTCCAGTAAATATACACGGTCCTTGCATAAATTATAATATTTGCTTTGGAGCCCTGGTTTGGTCTCTCGTACTAGGGCGATGTCGATGTCTTCCTCTAGGGGGAAGACAAGCAGATTAGCTGGAGCCCCGTATATTCATTGCGCTGCCATTCGCTGGAACCACTTGATAACTACTCAATCGCCCATTGGAATTATGGGCGCTGGGATTGGAGAAGCTTGTCCTTACCCATTCGGATTTTCGACAACCAAATGCGAGCCACCAATCTTCTGGGGATCTTGTTGTAGGGGATTACTAAGGGCCTCCCGCCCTGTCGGGTATCGCTGATCTTAACGTCGCATGAACTGAGATAGTCCCTCGGGAAGTGTTCCTTGCATGCTATAACGTGGCACCCGTGGACCACCTGAGAGGACCAGAAGCAGGGGATGAATCCCGTGTATTCCTCTTTGTCGTACAGGAGATGCTCGATGACCGTCTCCGCAAGCCTGGCCGCAACATTGGCACACACTTCCGGCGCTAGTTTGCTGCTCGTAGAATTGCCATACATCGCTGAAGGGTTCCGCAGCTCATGGCTCGTCGGCTGTCTATTGCTACTTACCTGTTTACAGAGGTTGCTTAGCATCCAAATCCTTGCACACTCTGCTCAGCTAATGTTCTTGTTCGACCTTGTCTTGAGACCGATTGCACTCCAGGCCGCCCTCCATTCGTCTCCCAGACGCTTGATGCCATTTTCTTCAGCAATCGGCTCGTATTCAACGAAGTCCTTTTCATCTAGCTTTTCGATAGCACCAGCTTCTTCATTCTTCGCAATCTTCCTCCAAATACGTATCTGGTATTGACTTCGGGTCATTGGTGTTAGTCCTTCCTTTTGAGGGGGCACTCGCTACACCTACCTCGACGGCAGTGGATTGCAAGCTGAAAACCACAAATCTGTCTGCCGGCGGTCTTGGGAAGGTCCCTGCGGTTGGTTTCAGCACAGTGGTGCTACGACTGGCACCGACTGTAATGCCCTTGCCGGCCACTGCCTCCTGGCTGGATGCCAGCAGGTCGTCCTCCGATAATGCGCCTGTCATCACCACCTCTTCTTCTATCTTCGGTTTTTTGTTGCCTTTTTATTTGGTCCTACAATTAATTCGGGAAAAATGTCCACCCTGGCTTACCCAGCCACTAGTATAAGGTTGCACCCGAAGCTGAAAGTGCCCAAGGTTGTGCGCATACTAAAGATGAAACCTTTGGCCACGCACCACTCCGCGTATGCTGCTCCACCTTGGCTAGCATCTTCTCCAGTGCAAAGAGGACGATCTCAGTCCGGCCCTCCACACTCTTTGCCCATCCCACCCCAAATATTAAAATCCCATATACAGGTATGCAGAATCAACCTCGCTTCAACTTCTGCACATTCGCTAATAACGTTGAACTTATGAGGTTTTCTATTATCAATACAATGCTTTCCAGATCAAGTTATTTGTGTAAATAGACCAAATAGAGGGCAATTGAATTTTTAACTATATATGTACAAGCGGAAATGTCATGCACTGATCGTCCCTCACATAGGAAAATACAAAACCTTTTATACCTGAAGCGTCTAGCTTTCGGTTTCCCGACTTGTTTCGTAATGTCTTCTTATCCGAGAGCCGATTTTTCTGACAAATTTTTTTTTCAACGAGTTTTTCTCAAACTTTTGCGATTGAAATTAACTGTTTTCGAGATACTCGAGTTTTAATTTTATTTCATAAAAATGACCGATTTTTCGGCTGTTGAATTAGATATTTTGAAATATGTGACTGAAAAAATTATGGCAACTGCTTTGCAGATGTGCTTAAAAATATCTAGGTTTTATCAGTTCTCCAGCGAGGTATAACAATCTAGGGTTTTATTTAAACTCATAGAATAAATTAGATTAAATAAGTGCCATTATTTTTAAATCCCATGTAGCATAAGAAGCTAAGTTTTTTCTATGAGTTTAAATAACACCCTAGATTGTTATACCTTGTTGAATAGCTGATAAAACGTAGATATTTTTAAGCATACCCGTAAAGCAGTTATCCTAATTTTTCTTTTCTGAGATATCCTGTAAAGAAAATTAAACTTTTTAAATTTGTACTAACTTTTTAAAATGTTAATCCTCTACAACGACCTATTTAGTTAACTTACGTACAATTATGGTTATTGAGGTCATAAAGGATCTTATTAAATATGTAAAAATTAAATAATGATAATAATAATATTTGAAAATATCTGAAAAGAAATTAAAACTCGAGTATCTCAAAAACCGTTCAGTTTGGGCCTACCTTTAACGGATGTAGGTCGACTTATTCTGTAGCCCTGTATAATTTCTTCCATTATTTGTAAAACAAAACGCGTTACGCTTCGGGTATGAAAGGTTTTGTGTATTTCTTTTTTTAAGACATTTGAGTGTGCATTTGTCTCATTAGTACGTACCACGATATCCACATTCAGGTGATATTGACATTCAAAGACTTGAATTTGCAAAAAAGTGACGTGTGCTTTACACAAAACTTGAAAAGTGGTGAAAATTTGGAAAACTTTGCTCCTGCTACTTCAGAATTTTTGATTTTGTTAATTTTTACTAGAATTCATTTTCTTAGAAAAAAAGTTAATAACATAAAATTAAAACCTTTTTGGTTTCAGGAAAAATTAGAGTCGCTACGGGCCCCGCATTTGGAAAACTCTAGTTATGAGTTTCTGCAGAATAACCTCGCGTAACTTTTTTATTTTTGGCTTAAATTCTTCAAACAAAAATCTTATGAATTGTTCCATTTCCAAACTTGATTGAATTTCAATTAACTTTTGCCAGTAAAAAATCCTAAGAACATCCGTGAAAATTAGCCTCCTAATGTGACGCGGCAATCCAATTATCCTTGGCGCTACAATACATTCGAGGAGGCAATATCTTCAGCATTGCTCTCGCCCGTGAGTATTGCTCTGATTTGACACAGGTACTGATTCATAGCTGAGTCGACTAGTATCCGACATCCAGTCTGGGTTACTTTTGCTTACCGGTTTATTCGCGAGAGATTAACAGGGCCTCGTCAGGAAGCAGCGAGATCCTTGATTTTTCGAGTCCGCCCTGTTTATACGGAATATTGGTCCATGTCAAATGTGTAAAGAAGTTGTCGGTATAACAGGACACATTTCATCGAAGGAGTGGTCCGATAACTGTTCTGTTAAGTTCTGCTGGATTATCGCATTTTTCCCTTACGGTAGCTTAAAACACTAAATATTTATATCACACTAAAGTGAATATCTGACATCGTAAATGCATATACATAACAAGCTACATGCACTGGGAACCACCATGCCTTAAACGTTGATCTTCCGGTTTTCGGCTTGTTTAATTTCTGGATCAATCTCAAACTCTTGTGTAGAAAGGCATTATTGCTTGTTTTTTAACAACATTAACATCCTTATCTGACTGACTAGGCTGACCGTGACCAATGTGCGAGGCTAGATAAAAGCAGCAGGATCACTCTCAAGACCATTCGACATCAACAACGGTCGATGACAAGGGGATGCCCTATCATGCGTCCTTTTTAATCAGGCCTTTGAGAAAGTGATCCGTGATGCTGAAATAAATGCAAGAGGTACGATCCTCTTTAAGTCCACCAAACTACTGGCCTATGCTGAAGATATCGACTTCATGGGAAGAACCACCCGAGACGTTTAAACCGCCTTCATTCAGATCGAGCTGGCGACGATTGGCGCGAAATCTTGGGCTACACATCAATGAAGGCAAATATATGGTGGCAACGTCAGCACCGAAAACCAACCAATCAACAACATCAAATCGCACTGGTCAAATGGGAAGAATAAAGATAGGAGAATACAACTTTGAGACCGTTGATAATTTCTCCTATCTAGGGTCGAAAATCACAACCGATAACAGCTATGATGAATTGTTGTCAGCCAACAGAGCTTATTTCAGTTTACAAAAACTCTTCCGCTCGAAACGTCTCACCACAGGGTCAAAGCTCTTACTGTACAAAACAATAATCTTGCCAGTCCTGGGAGACTTGGGTTTTTAGTAAGAAAAATTGCGAACTCTTAGCCGCGTTCGAGAGAAGAATCCTCTGAAGAATATTTAGTCCCCTAAATGAGGATGAACGGTTCCGTAGCCTACATAACGACGAAATCTATGAGCGTTACCATTACCGTCTGGTTGTGGATAAAATCCGGCTCAATAGGTTACGGTGGGCGGGTCACTTAATCCGTATTGATGAGGATGATACCACCCGGAAAGTTTATAAGGACAATATCTATCGTAGAAAAATAAGACAAGGCAGACCATGCCTGGAGCGATGGCGTAAGCCAGGACGCCAGACAGCTTTTAGGGATATCGAATTGGGGGATTCCGGCGTAAAACCGGGATGTCTGGACTTCCTTCGGATCGGATACCGGTTGTTGCACCGTTGATGATGATGATGAACATGCCTATCTAATTGGTGCTTAGAGGTGGCGGCGAGGAAGATGGGGCGGCAACCCTATCGGCCAAACCAAAACCAAGTGGCCGAGGAGAACCTCCATAGTGGTGTAACGCTGTAATCACTTTGGTTTGCCGGCCGTGATTCAGTAGGCGAATGCTCCAAAGGCCTAATCAGGGCGATCAGACTCGAGTCTGCACGGGGACTCATCTGAAGTGGCAAATTGGTCACGAAACCTTACCAGGGGTATACTGGTACCATGGGAACCGGGAAAGCCCCTGGACTCACATACTTCCGGTGAACTCCTGTTGTATGTGAGGACAGCTCGGTTATTTGCGGTTGGCCCCCCTAGTGGGAGTTTCATGGTGGTTGTGGTTATGCTCAAGCGAGAAGAGACCTTCGGGCCTCGACGTGGTGTTGCGTATCAACACGTACTCCATAGTTCGGTAGAGATTTAGGTAATTCTTGCATCCACCAGTATGAATGCTAAGCCATGCACTTGGTATAGACTGGTACCGTTGTTGCTTGCCTTAGCGGGGCTCTGATTGTGGTCACAAAATCAATCCGTGTCTTAAGAGGACTGTAGGATTAAGTCTCACGACAGATGCCTACGTAAAACACCATGGGCTTCACCGCCTATCTAATTGCAACTTCTTCACTCCTCTACAAAAAATCGTGCAATCCACAAAACAAGACACAGCAACCGCTCTCAAAACTGATTCTCACTTCCCAAGTTGAAGTCTCTGACCAGAACATCGAAAAATTCCTTGAACAAAACCTCACCTGTACTTTCGTCGAACCCGCCTTTCTGCTCACAACAAAAATCCCCGCAATATCAGCTGTTTTCGCAGCAATGTTTACATGCATATACCAGCATTAGCCCGAGACAAACGCTTAAACTACGTTTGGTAATACCCAACATGACATGTATCTGACCGAGCCATACAATGTATTAGAAAAACAATAGTAAAAAGAAAGAGACGATTGTTCCATCCAACATTTTCCTTTTACCAGCATTTTCTGATAATTCAGAAACTTGAGATAAGATGGAAGTTTCGTTACTGATATCTTAGCAAAACTTCATCAATAGCTTAGTTAGTAGCCATCTTCATTTCCTTGTATTTGTAGCTCTGGTCCGGCTCGAGAATTATGGAATTTGTCCGTTACCTATGCAAAGCTGTTGACGTTTTTTAAATTGTAGTGATTACGTGTGGTATTCTGGTTTATTGACCCCCGCTTCACCGATTATGAATGTAAAGTAAAACTCCCAGTTCCAAAGGATATCCGATTATTGAACATTGCATGCGGTTATAAGTTCATGATTTCTCTACCCAGCAATTTCGGTTCTAACCAATTTGCCCATCAATGAATGGAAGCATATTAAGCCCAGAATGAAGTATTTAGATTCCCGAAATGACTCCATAAAGATACTTCGCCAACATATGTAACGATACCGTAAAAAATGGTAATTTAAAAAGGTTTATCCGAAAACCTTTTACAAATTGCTTGAACTTGTGGAATTTAAAAACTTTTGATCAAGGCTCCCTAAATACGATTTTACGACTGAACGAGCCAATTTCCTGTGAAAGGAACGAGTAGATTTTAAATTGGGGGTATATAAGCTCTTGCTCCTTAAAACCAGCGCCAATTCAGCATCCGCATATCATGTATATACTGGTACCTCACAAGGAGAATGAATCGGATTACTAGTAACACCATTACACTTATGAATTCTCCCGGGAGGAAATATCAACAGCAAAGTTGCGGAGAAAGATAACTTCAATCAACCTGAGCACACAACAAAAGGAAATTGGGTTAATGGCCATTGTTTCATCCACTACGCCGCATTATTAGCTTAACTAACTTACGGATCGTTCAGAGAAGAAGGCACTTCACTCGAAAGAATCCAAGGAGACAAAAAGCTATTTAATTATTTCCTCCCAGATTCGGGCGAGCATATTGTCAACACATTCGGTGTGGCGTCCTGCTAATTGAATGACACTTAATTGCCTGCCTTAATCTGCTGCAAAGTTTTGATTATCGTTATGATATTAGAAATATTACCCAATTGAAAAGGCGCGGTGTGAGCCAAGTTCCCGCACGCGACCCCACATCCGCCCTCCCTTCTAAACGGTACTTTGGATCCTTCTTCGCTTCCGGGTGGCGCAGATTAAATCAAGGATGAGTAGGCAAATGTAGAAAATCATCGCATCCGTTTAATACATCAATTAATTAACAACTTTCTCTTTTATATTCGTACCCCAACCCCCATCTCACTTACAGCACAATTTATTTTGAGTTCCGCTTTTGCTTTGTCTGGAGGCCAAAATATTTCAACTTCACACTCCCAGAATAGCTGCGACTTCCCAATCGATGAAGTAATTAAGAATTGTTCATTTATTTTGGAATTTGGGGATGCTGGTATTAAGCTGAATGATTCCCTTTTCGAATCGATTAATTGATGAAAAACGGCGGCTTTTCCGGAGGGTATTTGCTCAAGCGTGGCAAATGGTTCGTATAAAGGAGCAAATGGCAGATTCAACCATTTTCTAAGAAATAATCCAAAATAGCTTTGTGAACGAAACAAGCGCAGCATAGATGAGCATTTGAGGAGAACAACTGTGGAAAATGAGCCACGTGGTCTTGGAGCACAGAGCCAAGAAATAAATTCGAAATAATCAACGCAGGAAACTGAAATCATTTTTATAGCCTGTGCAATCCTGTGTGACAGGACAATAAATTAATTAAGATACAAACTGTGAAACAGGATCAGATGGAGAGAGGACGGGCCTTTATAAGGCAGAAATATTCCCCTAATTTTCATCGGACGTGTTCAGATCGAATGAAAAAGGATTACTGGTGACCATGATATTTCATGAAATTGAATTTCAATATCTACCCAGGATGAAGGATTATAAAGAATTTTTTTAAACCTACTTAGTAAGGATGCTTGACGGAAGATAAATAACCGGCTGGGCTAGACCTAGCCGATCCCGGTGTGATAATTTCCGGTGAACATATCTTTGATGTAGGTAAGGGTCACTTCGTATCTTCCACTTTAGTCCAAGTTTTAGAAATTGAGTTCATCCTTTTTTTACATTTATGGGTTTAAAACTTTTGAAGGAGGAGATTACAGAGGACAGTAAATAAATATTTTCATATCAAGAGCTGAAGTAGAATTTCGCGTTGGATATTGAAGATAAGAACTTAATATCATAGGCAGGGTAAAACTTTTTCTTTGGAAGTTGCAATATGTTTTCAACAAAGGAATATCTGCCCAGTTCTTTACGAATGATTATCTTTTTGTTGTTTACATTTAGCTAATTGCTTATTAATAGATACTTTCTTCTGGCAGTTTATCTTCGTACTTGAGACCCTCGCCAAACGTATCCATGATATAGTTGCTTTTAATTGGTAACGTAAGAATCCTGACCGAGGTGCGCTGTAATGACCTCGATCTATTTTCAAGGCTTTTGATTTGCGGTTTTCTCTGATCTGTTCTCTGGGAATTCGTGCGAAATTCTCTTTAAATATTTCCTTCCTTGTTATGCAATCACACAAACTTTTGGATCAGTTGTTATTTGACAAATTGTTGGTGCTTCAAGTGTTAAATTCAGTCAATTGAAAACAGTCCCCCGCTAATTCTTCTGCTCCTATTGTCCTTAGTGAATCAAAGCTTGTCTCAACAAGATTTAGGGTTGTTCGTCACACTAAGGTGGCACTGAAAATACATACACTAATTAAGCATTGTGTCATTATCTCGGAGCACTTTACAGTATATTTCATCTGATTGATCACTGCATGCAATAACGAATGATTCCATCCACAGCTGAGCCACCCCTGCTTACACCTTTGACCTAGGCTTTGACTTAGGCCTAGTTATGCGCCCCAAACAATCGCCTCTCTAGACGTTGGCATTTAGCACCTCAACTGATATTTAGAAACTTTACAGCTACAGATAGGGACTGATCCCAAGGCCATGACCTTTAGAAACAGTTATGGTTGGTTCCTTAATGTGGGCAAGCTCCTTGACAACGGTATCGAGGGTCCCAAGAATATTCGATTTCTTCAATTCGCACAGACTTCCATTGGTCTCTATGAGTAAATACACGCATAGTGAGGGGTGACCTGAATGCCAAGGTGGGCTGTGACTACACCTTGTTTGGTCATGTCATCGACAAATACGGTCTTAGCTATCAGGACGATAATAGCTGCAGGTTTATGGATTTCTGCAGTTTCTACCGCCTCACCATTGGTGGCGGTTTGTTCAAACAGAGAGCCTGACATAAGATCAGTCTGATTTCAACTGACCGACATCGTACGAGCAACCAGATTGACCACTTTACGATCAGCATTAGATTAAGTCCTCGAAAGGATCTCTATATAATAGTCACCTTTCTTTGCTTGCTTATCGTATGCGCCATTTCTCCGGTTTTAGGCTGGTTCTATGGATCTCCTTGTAGTGGCCACATTAGCACTCTGTTCGATCAACAGAAGTAGACTCTCTGAAGCGATTCGTGCTTCAGGAGACTTATCTGCAGGGCAGTTCGGCTTCAGAGCTGGGAGATCCACAGTTGATGCTGTCTGCAAGTCGTGGATGTCGTTCATAGAGTGGGAGCACACAGCGTGGTCCTCGTAATGCTTGACGTCAGAAATGCCCTTAATTCCGCAGGCTGGACAATCTAGGCACACTAGACAATACTTCCCACATGCCGAGCTATCCCTCACGTATATTGAGGGATTATTTGAGGAACCGTTCCCTGCTCTATGAGATGTTAGAGGATCGCACAAGGCTGCAGCTGAGTTGCCGGCCTTAAGCTAAGACTAATGATAAATATTAGGGGTCCTACGTCTAGCAGGCGGCGTCTCTTGATAAACTCAACGCTCCGTTCTATGGCGCCTTGCGCAAATACAGAGATGAAGCTTTACGGGTGGCATCTGCATACCGCACTGTCTCTAAACCGGCTGTGATGATGATCGCGAGAGTGACACCCTTGCCCTTTTTGTTTAGGAGCGTGAAGCCATATTGTAGCATGAGGGGGAAAAGTCAAGGTAGGTAGTTGCTCATGAAGAACGGCAACATACACTAGATTGGTGGTAATCCTCTTGACAAAATTAGACAAGACAGATTGGCTGCACAGTTCATTGGCAACTTGTTGCTTTACTGAATCGGAAGCACGGTGAGATTGACTATTTTCTTATTCAGCTCGTAAGTGGGCATGGAAGTTTTCAGTCTTACCATGATTGAGAACTTACGATGTACTGGTTGGGTGTCTTGCAAAGGGGTTTGTTGACGACGCCCATCATACCTTTTTTTCTCATGGAAGCTGGAATGAGATTTATCAACAACTTTGTTTACATAAAGACAACATTGTCGAGGGGAAGAAAGAAAAAAGAAAAAAGAAGGCAAAGTTCTACCGGTGTAGGGACCGGATCTTCTTCTTTTTCTTCAGCCTTTGTCCCGTTCACAAGCGTGATCGGCTTCGCCATTTGGCTCTATCGAATGCCTGATCTGGGTGCAATCTCGAGGCTTTCAAATCCCCATCCAGCAGGTGGCTTCTTGAAGTACCAGTTCCTTCCTCCTCTTCCATCCCGTTAGTGAAATGAATTCCCTGATTTGAAGACAACGCGGGAGAGCTCGGAGACTAGCACGATAACGGGCAGTCAAATTGCCAACTTTGCAACCAGCAATAAATTTGAGAATTGTCTTTTGTATGTTTGTAACAAGAGTAGTGCTAACATTCATCATCATCATCAACGGCGCAACAACCGGTATACGGTCTAGGCCTGCGTTAATAAGGAACCCCAGACATTCCGGTTTTGCGCCGAGGTCCACCAATTCGATATCCCTAAAAGCTGTCTGGCGTCCTGAACTACGCCATCGCTCCATCTTGGGCAGGATCTGTCGCGTCTTCTGTTTCTACCATAGATATTGCTCTTATAGACTTTCCGGGTGGGATCATCCTCATCCATACGGATTTAGTGACCCGCCCACCGGACGGTTATGGTATCGCTCATAGATTTCGTCATTGTGTAGGCTACGCAATCGTCCATCTTCATGTAGGATGCCAAAAATTCTTCGCAGGATTATTCTCTCGAACACGGGCAAGAGTTCCCGATTCTTCTTGCTAAGAACGCAAGTTTCCGAGGAATACATGCGGACTGGCAAGATCATATTCTCGTACAGTAAGAGCTTTGACCCTATGGTGAAAAGTTTCGAGCGGAACAGTTTTTGTAAGTTGAAATAGGCTCTGTTGGCTGACAATAACCGTAGCTGTTATCGGTTGTGATTTTCGACCCTAGATAGGAGAAATTCTTAACGGTCTCAAAGTTGTATTCTCCTATCCTTATTCTTCTTCGTGTTTGACCAGTGCGGTTTGATGTTGTTGGTTGATTCGTCTACGGTGCTGATGTTGCCACCATATATTTAGTTTTGCCTTCATTGATGTGCAGCCCAAGATCTCGCGCCAATCGTTGCCTGCTCGATCTGGATGAAAGCAGTTTGTACGCCTCGGGTCGTTCTTCCCATGATGTCGATATCGTCAGCATAGGCCAGTAGTTGGGTGGTCTTGAAGAGCAGCATCACGGATCACTTTCTCGAGGGCCAGGTTAAAGAGGAGGCATGATAGGGTATCCCCTTATCGTAGACCGTTGTTGATGTCGAATGGTCTTCAGAGTGATCCTGCTGCTTTTATCCGACCTCGCACATTGGTCAGGGTCAGCCTAGTCAGTCTTATTAATTTCGTTGGGATACCGAATTCTCTCATGGCCGTGTACAGTTTGACCCTGGCTATGCTATCATAGGCGGCTTTAAAGTCGATGAACAGATGGTGAAACTGTTGTCCATATTCCAACAGTTTTTCCATCACTTGCCGCAGAGCGAAAATCTGATCTGTTGCTGATTTGCCTGGAGTGAAGCCTCTTTGGTATGGGCCATTGATGTTCTGGGCGTATGAGGCTATCCGGCCTATCAAGATAGCGGAGAATATCTTATAGATGGTACTCAGCAACGTGATACCTCTATAATTGCTGCACTGTGTGATATCTCCCTTTTTATGTATGAGACAGATAATGCCTGATTGCCAATCGTCAGGCATTGATTCGCTGTCCCATACCTTGAGCACAAGTTGATGAACCACTAGGTGTAACTGGTCGCCTCCATATTTAACCAATTCGGCTGTAATTTCATCGGCTCCTGCGACTTATGTTTTTTAGCCCATGAATTGCACGGACTGTTTCTTCTAAACTTGGTGGTGGCAGTATTTGTCCGTCGTTTTCAGTTGACCGTACCTCCAACCCGCCAATGTTCTGGTTGTTCAGTAGTTCATCAAAGTACTCAACCCATGGCTCTAATATGCCCATTCTGTCGGAAATCAGATTTCCCTCTTTGTCTTGGCAGGATGAGCATCGAGGTGTATAAGGCTTCATCCTGCTGACTTGTTGGTAAAACTTGCGCGCCTGGTGCGGTTGCTCCCTGTACTTTTCTAGTTCACAGACTTGTTGGTTCTCCCAGGCTTCCTTTTTCCATCTGAGAAGTCGCTGCTAACATTGGCTTTGAAAAAGAACACGATTTAATGATCGGTTGTTTTCACTTCCGTATTGCGGTCCATCATTTCCCGCAGGCTTGGAGAGCTGTGACTCCCAAAACATAACATCGACTGCTTATATGATCCAGTTCTCAGTTGACAGTGGAGTAGTAATCTTCCTGATAAGACAGCAGATTCCTTGAATAACTGCTTTCAGAATATTGATAAGCATTGACCGCCATCAAAATGGTCTTTTTACTATGCAGGTCATCGGGACTGCCCCAAAGAGGCGTCATAAAATCCGGTTAACTGTGGAATCGTAGAAGGAGATCGAGGAATATAAGGGATTGAATTTATTTAGGCTTCTTCAATAGTTGGATTCGAATTCAATTCGCGGCGGTAAGTAGTCACCGAAATATGCATATCAGCAAAAAAATAAAAGTCCTGGGTCCTCCGGGATTTCATTGCAGTTTGGACAATCGGGTGAGGTATCTAGTTTAAACCTGAACAGGTACTGGCGATATCCTTCATGCCCCGTGAGAAACTGGGTAAGATTATAATTAATCTCACCGGTTCCATCTCTCCAACCATTCGTTGATGGCAGGGTTTAGCTTGTGTGTTGACCGACCCTCTCCCGAGCGTTTCCAACGCTCTTGTCATCTATTTAGAGATCTCTCCCTTTCGGCGTTCTTCGTCTGCGATAAAGGAGAGATAGACTTCGCATTGTATATATTCGTCAGCTCATCTGCCAAGATGTCAATGGGAATCATTCCAGAGATGACGAATACTGCATCCTCTAAGACAGTCCTGAATGCCGACACACCCTTAGAGCTGTTCTTCCGTAGACTGAACTCAGTTTGTTAGCGCTAAATGTAACCTGCAATGCCTTTCCCCAAACTGGAGCTGCATAAAGCAGCATCGAACTCACTACTATAAGCAACTATAAGCAACCTGGAAACATGTCATGACCCTGCCACGTTCGGCATCATCCTTGCCAGAGCCAGACTTGCGGTGGGTGCTTTGTCATAAGTATATTGCACATATTGCTTATAGCTAAGCTTCCGATCTATCGCCAGTCCCAAGTATTTGATGGCAGTCACCGTGGCTTCCTCCGGAAGGGGAAGATTAAATATTATATATCATTGTACAATATGTTCCATCGCTCACCTGGAGGTTTGCCAGCCTTAGATAGTAGCACTAACTTCTGTCGTTTCCATGATGTAGGAAATATCCCCTCGGACATACACGCTTCCGAATTCAGCGAACATGTCCGGTCTGGATTTCACAGCAAGCTTAAAGGCCTTATTCGGCACGGCGTCCAGACCCGGAGCTTTTTTATCTCCTATCCTAGCGCAGATCCCCGGCAGCTCATCACTGTTGCCCGGCGGTATTGCCGTCACATTCAGAGGCCCCTGAAAGTGTTCTATGCCTTCCTCCAACTGAGGAGGGCATAGAATGGTTTTGCGGGCTTCCTTATAGGCGCGCACCTTTTGCCCTTGATCGATTCTCCCTTCCGCTCTCTGAGCGGCTGTTCTGGCTCAGTGACAGGCTGATCGAAGGCGGGCCAGTTCAGTATTCCACCAGTAGTTTGTTCTTCTATTGGGGAATGAGCACCTCCTAGGTAAGGACGCGTCACACGCTTCGGCGATGCATGAGGCTAGATGGACCGCTCTTTCCGTAGGGGCGCCTTCTCTATTAGGTAGGTCTAACCACACCTCTATGAAGATCTGCTCATCCAGAGCTTTACCAGGCTAGCCTGACATCCTTCTCGGTTTCGAGCATGAGGGCCTTCTGCCCGGTGACTCCACCAAAGAAGATTGCCTGGTGATCGCTGTGGATATAGTCCTTGCTGATGCATCAAGACATACCACGTGCCAGTGCAGAGCTGACAAAAAAGTTAGGTCTACGATTGAGGTAGACCCCCCTTTCTGAAAGGTGTTTTACAGGTGTACTGTTTCTTCATAGGTGGTGTCAGTGAGCGTTTCAAGCTGCTATGAGCACGCCATATTTTTTTTTAGTACGACATTTGTCAACAATTGTCAGTCCATGTCATCAGCAATTTCATGCGAAAACAAATTTTCCCTCTTCAATAATCATGTCCAGTTTTGTGCCCGGAAAGAAGCATTTGCGGGAACCTTTGCTCTTTTCCTTCAATTTGAAGAAATCAGCCGCTGAATCGAATCAAATGCTTGTCGAGGCCTACGGCGACAATGCTCCATCGGAAACACTGTGCCGAGACTGGTTCCGTCGGTTCAAAGATAGCGATTTCGATCTGAGCGACAAGGAGAGTGAAAATCGGCCCACGAAAGTTAAGGACTACGAATCAGAGGCTCTTTTGGACGAGGACGATACTCAAACGCAGAAAATGCTCGCCAAGCAATTAGATGTCTACCTACAAGCCATTTCCATGCGTCTACATGCAATGGGTAAGGTTAAAAAAATCGGAAAATGGGTGCCGCATGAATTGCACCATAGGCATCTTGAGCAACCATGCAAGGATTGAGGTTTATTTGAATAGACCTCATTTTTTCATTGAAGTCAGCGCCTTCTTAAATTGCGCGCATTTTGCACTTCTGGAAATATGTCGGTAATCCCGTCCCCCACTTATTTCGCACAATAAGGATTTGGGGTCCCGATTGCACACTTTGGGAGTATGGCCTCTTATCACACCTTCTACATCGATCGGGCCGATCAATGCCGCTGGTATATGCCTTTGCGAAATGACCAAATGCGAGGCAACCGAAGAACCTCTTTAGAGAAAGCTGCTTTCTCAGACGGCAAGCAACCCATCCGATTTTAACCTTCCCGACCTCCTGTGCTGCGTCAACGGGTAATCGCAATGTGACCGTTTGATTATTGCCGTAGGTTTTCCGCAAACTCACAATGGACTGCTCGGCAAGTTCCTCCAACTTAAACTGTTCCATCAAGGCAGGACAACTTTCTCCTTGGGATGCCCCTTGATGACGATCCTTGCACTGTATATAGACCTCATGTTTTTGGGTCCGTACTGTGACATTTTCCCCAAGTGAGTTCTTCATCTGAGTTCGGAACCCATCGGTTTTCCCCAAGCTGTTTTTTTTTCAACTCGAACATGAGGTCACTCTTCTGAGTCCTTTGAATCTTGCTGACATTTCCTCCGAGATCTTTTCGGTTGGGGTCAACTTTGACCTATTTCAGTATCTCCGCGTAGGATAAACTTCCATTTCTGGAGATCTCAATTGCTTCTGGGCGAATTCGGACTTTTGCCTTTTTCTTCGCCTTTTTATTAACAATCTTGGTCCATCCACCGTTTTAATTTCCCTTGGATTTTTCTGATTCGATTACCGGAGCTCGCACTTGGGGGACCTGCTTTTTCTCTTCGGTGCTTTTAGTTTCGTTTTGGGAACTATTTGTGTGGCCTTTTTCCTCTTAGGCACCTGCTGATTTCCAGAGGATCCAGATCTTTTTCTCTTGTTTGATGGCAGGTTGATTGCAATACGATTAGGTGTCACTTAGGTCGCCTGTGACACCGGTGGGGCAACATATTTTGACTTGCACTTGGAATTTCATTCCTCCTGCTGCGATTTATTGTAGAGCACTTTAATAGCTTTCCCCATGTTTTTTTATGGCTTGGTGCGCGTTGTGTTTGTCCTTAATGAACTCAGACAGCTCCACTATTTTTGCACCAAGCTGTGTTAAGGATAATTCCTCTGCTTCAGGGCTCTGCTCTCCATGAGTCCTCACCGGATTACTACTTTTAAATAGTCCTTCGCGTTCATTGACCTTCCCTCCGTTTTATCCTTTCTGATGTTTGGCATTGGCGAAAATCTCAAAGTTGACGAACTTCTTCTGAATGTGTCCTTTTCCTGGTCTTGGAATATCTCTTTCTGCTGCTCCTCTTAAATATGTGCGATCAGTGTTGTTGCTGTTTTTGTCGTTCAGCGATCTACTTTCAATTCATTCTTCTTCGATTTTATTACTGGTGTTCTTGGTAGAGTGGTACTTCGCCATACATCCAAAAGGGGGGTGTAAATTTTTATTTCACCAAATATTGTGATGTGGGGTATCAAATGAAAGGCCTCGGCCAGTACTTTCCGAAGCCGGTTTTAGTTTTGAAATCTATTAGAAAGGCGGGGAGTGGGAGGGGTCGAAACTGATGATTTTTTTACGGACCTATTCTCAGAAACTACCCAACCCAAAAATCTGAACAAAAACAAGAAGCTGCCCCTATATGGTGCCTAGGCTCCGATACACCTTCCATGCCGGTACCTATTCAAATAAAGTTGATAATAGTATATTACTGTAATTTTTAATACTTAGCTGCAAAAGCTCCCCTTGAGTTCATCCTAGCACCACCAAATTTTGCAGCAATGTAGACTACGACATAGAACAGGATCCTACCTTTTGGTGGAAATCGCATTATTACTAAGTTACAATAGTTCAAAATTGTCACTTCTTTACAAATTCAAGACTATGAATGTCAATATCACCCAAAAGTGGATGCTCTTACGTAATATATGCATATATTACGTGTTACGTATTAATGGGGCAAATGCACTCAAATGTCTTCGTATAAGAAATACACAAAACCTTGTATACGTGAAGCGTCCAGCTTCCGGTTTCCAGACTTGTTTTGTCTAAAATCTGGGAATGCAAGTACCTCAACACCAATTTGAAGTTCTTACGCACCAATTTCTGTGCTGTTACCCAAGAGCAGCAAATAGAAAGGGAAAGTCACTGCTACTCAAAGGCGTCAAGCTTTCGTCAGCATCTGCCTGCCTGTCATGTCACTGATATTCTCTGGTCTGCAAAATTTGGTACGATGAGCGGCGTACGGCCCATGTACCGGTAAACCTGTCGATCAGAAGACCGAAGTGGCATTTTAAAAGAGAGCAGCTATGCCTAATAATAGTATCCACAGTAGAGGGTGAATGTAGGCTTTGCGTTATGAGTAAGCATCTATATGAGTAAAGCAGTGAATGTAAACAACTAGGTGGATTTTCAGTCGGCCACGGAGCATAGAAAGATAATATGACGATTCTTCGTGAGGCCAGACGGACAGTTACGGACGGTGATTTCTCTGTGGAAAAGATTTGATTCTGGTTTTCATCTCGCTGCGGTAGTTTCTTCTACTTCCAAAGATCATATTGTCCCATATGGGAGCTATGTCATCACGACTGGATTCTTCACAAACTTTAATTTTTCAAATGCACCGTTTCTAGAATGTGCATTGCTTCGATAATCAAAACCATGAAAACATGAAGCTACCCTTATAAAAGGACTTCGAGGTCAATGCTATGGTATTTGCATCAACAAAAATGTTAAGGGTAGAAATTCTTAAAGGCGAAATGTTATGTATGTGGTTGAAAAGACGCGTAATTTTCTACAGGAAAGTGTTGCTAAATGATTAGAGTTTTTCGCTTGGAATGAGATCAATGAAACTATATATAAACAATATGCAGCACAGAAGGACACAGTTCCAAATATACCATGATGACTATCAAGTCACCGTATCGATTTTTTTTATTATTGACCTCAGTTCGATTTTATGTTGCATCTACGTACATAATCAGATTCTTCAAAGAAAGCATCAATCGTCCACTCAACCCTTTCGTGTCCACTGGACTAGGCAAGCAAGACTAGAGAATTACCGTGAGCTTCGTCACTGCTAGATTTATTTCTGGATTCGTTAGGTGCGGGACGCTTGATTCTCTTGTAGCTATTTACGTCTAGAATATAGATTCATTTCGTCCTTCTACCACGTATGCATATATATATGCAACAATAGCAGAGATAATGTCAGGCTGTCGTCTCTCCTGACATTCTGTTTACTGGATCTGTTGCGAAAGTGCCACTGACTCGGACTCTAGTCGAAAAGTGAAATAAAACAGGACGATTATTCCACCTACCTCCAAATTATCTTCAATATCAAAATTGCAACCGTCTGTTGTCTTACCCCAAAAATATTGTGAAGGGAGTCTTAATTTCAGCTGCAAGGATGACAATCGACAGATAATGTACAATATTAATATTAATGAGAATGAATTAATTTTTAAATGGATAAAAGGTTGCCTGGTGCAAAATTCAGCGACTGCCGACGGAAAATGTAAGAATTCGGCATTAACGATTCAGTTAACGACGGAATTGGGAACGATAAAATAGCAGACAATAAATACAGAATGAATTGCTTTGACAGGACACGCTGGGGCAGATTGTGCCCTACAAAATATATATTTGGGTTCATTAAAAATGAAATCATTTCTCGCGCAGTAAAATTATGTTTAATCAGCGGACATTGATGTTTGATTCTGTTTGGGCCCAGGTAATCCGATGTCGCGAGTCTTGCGAAATGAATAAATGAACACCAAGAGCTGAATTGCTGGGAATCATGTTTGCGTTTGTCCCTCCCATCACACGCGCTTCCAAAATATATGCTAATATATTTTATTATGATGTTATCACAGAGTGTAATTATCTTGCCGTAACCTGAGAGTGTGAATCCCTGTTAGTGATTAATGTGTTGCAGCACCACATGGAATTTTCACTCTGCTTTTGAATAGTTCACTAATTTATTCGTCATATTAAGATTTCCATTCAAACGAATTTTCCTTCAGATTGATGCGGTTGCAGATATCCCACAACGATGTCTAACTGCACAAGCCTCCACCAACCATTTCCATTCAAATCATGCTAAAATGTAGAAGAAGGATATGAAAACCGACAAGGATCATTGTCCGAATTGGCGAAATGATGCGACGACATAAAGTAAGACGACGCGAACTGTATCGCGGCAAGAGGTTGTCCACTGTGGCGAGGACTCTTCACGAATCAACATCACTGACACAATGACAGGTGATATGGCTGTGCTTCTAAACGACGAGGACTCGCTGGTGGCTGATTTTCTGAACTCGACTGGCTTCAATGTTTCTATGACAACGTCCATCGCTGAACGCATCGAGGATGCTCGGCCTAATTGGTTGGAATTTAGTGTTCTCTTCATTAAGGGTGTGATCTTCAGTACAATCATTATCTCCGCAGTTTTAGGCAATGCTTTGGTTATCATATCTGTTCAACGAAATCGAAAACTAAGGTAAGTAAGTGCATTGTTTCCCTTTCAAATTAATTTCACTAGTTTCGATTGTATAGAGTATCAAATATTACTTGCTTTTCCAACTGGTACGACTTATTACAAGGAACATTTTGAAAACATTTCCTTTTGTCGCCATTACTATGCTTTGGTCCTGATTAAATCCGTTGTACAATGTTCACCTTCTCGTAATGCGTTGCGGTGAACTTTTTTTGTTCTTCAATTTGTCGAAGCCGTAAACATTCTCGGAAGAATGTTATACCAGAGAATAAAGTCCTTCTTAGTTGCATGTTTAATGATGGTGAATTGGGAAATCCCTTAAGAAACGTTTGTCAGTGCAACCAGAATATACAGTATGCCATATCTACAAATGTTTAACTGTAGTCTAAATTTATAACACCACTACACCGAGGTTGTTAAATGCTGTGGATGTAGTAGTTATTAAGGTACTAAATGAGCCATCACACGTTATTGTCGCTCGGGCTGTCAGACTACTCAAAGATTAATGGTCAATGGGAAATTTTTTTGGAGTTTATTTGGAGTTACATTAACGACCCGTAGTACTTTTACGATCCTTACACGGACCGCACCTCATTAAAAAAGTTCGGAATTTAAGTAAGTGTAAAGCTGTCGGGCTTGGCGGTTGCAAAGCTTAAATTTCAACTTTAAGGGGGTCATCCCGTCTGAAGGCCTTTTTCCGCTTTCCTGTAAATTTTTTTTTTGTATTGAATTGAATAAAGATATCAACCAACCGAATTCTTCACCAATATATACATATATTTACTAATATCTTGAGCATGCGTAGCAATCTTTATAGCCTTATATAATAGTTAATTGTTGAAATATAGAACAACTTTTACACACCATCTCCAAAAAAGATGTTTCCCGGGTGTAATGCTCATCTCAAGGAGACAATAAATAAACGGCATTTTAACGTGTACAGTCTATCACCGTTTGCAAACTACGGTGATAAAAAAATATCGAACGATTAATTTTTGGTGGCTTGTAAATTTTGGTTTCTTCTTAGCTTCGTGGTGCCACGGTTTTGTGACATTGCCACCATTTTCTTTAACTTGTCCCGGGACAGCATAAAACTTGGCAAACGCCTGCTAAACCAACACCACAGCAACAGCTCTACTACCAAATCCTATCTCCACCTCCACGTGGTGACCGTTGGGAGCTCTTTTTTAAAGAAAAGCTGCACACGGATAAAGATGAAGGCGAGTCTCCCACGCCTAAAAAAAGGTAAAATGGTACCTATTGGCCCTCTAGGTTGGGGATAGGAGTTCCTTTTTAAGGCAGGTTTAGCCCGGATACAGGTTGTTGCACCGTTGATGATGATGCTGTCCAAGGACAATCTAATGGGAAAATTCATTTAATAATATGCAATATCGCTCCGTTTCCTCCAGTCCTAACACTACTCAGCCTTCCTAATTTACTACTTTCAGCTTACCGATTCATCATCATCAACGGCGCAACGACCGGTAGCCGGTCTAAGCCTGCCTTAATAAGGAACTCCAGGCACCCAGGTTTTCCGCCTACGTCCACCAATTCGATACCCTAAAAGTTCTCTGGGATACGCCATCGCTCGACCATGTACTTCGTCTTGCCTTCATTCATGTGCAACCCGAGATCTCGCGCCGCCTGCTCGATCTGGATAAAGGTAGGGGTTGAAAGGGACGCATGACAGGGCATCCCCTTGTCGCAGACCGTTGTTGAAGTTGAATGGTCTCGAGAGTGATCCTGTTGTTTTTATCTGGCCTTTCACATTGGTCAGGGTCAGCCAAGTCAGTCTTATCAATTTCGTCGGGATACCGAATTCTCTCATGGCCGTGTACAGTTTTACCCTGGCTATGCTATCATAAGCGGCTTTAAAGTTGATGAATAGATGGTGCAACTGGGTGTCCATATTCCAACAGTTTTTCCATCGCTTGCGGCACCGGGAAAATCTGATCGATTGCTGATTTGCATGGTGTGAAGCCTCCTTGGTATGGACCAAGGTTGTTCTGGGCGTATGTGGCTATCCGGCCTAGCATGATAGCGGAGAATATCTTATAGATGGTACTCAGCAACGTGATACCTCTATAAATGTTGCACTGTGTGATATCTTCCTTTTTATGTATATGAGACAGATAATGACTCGTTGCAATTTGTCAGGCATTGATTCGCTGTCCCATACCACATTTTCAGCACAAATTGAAGAACCACTTGGTGTAACTGGTCGCCTCCATATTTAACCAATTCGGCTGTAATTTCATCGGCTTATGATTTTTAAGCCGATGAATTGCACTGACTGTTTCTCCTATACTTGGTGGTGGCATTCTTTGTCCGTCGTCTTCAATTGGCGGGATATCCAGCTGTTCAGTAGTTCATCAAAATACTCAACCTGTCGCTCCAATATGTCCATTCTGTCGGAAATCAGATTTCCCTCTTTCTTTTTGCGGCTGGGGCGAAGTATTTCTGTGATAATGATAATACTTTTCGGATGAGGATCATTTGTTGAAGCTTTGTCTCCAAGGCATCTGTCAGCTGCGGTTATTGTGGCATCCATTTTCCCTTTATAGGTATTACGGAGGAATATGTTGTGAATGGCTTCAGTATTCACTCTCATCTGTCAGACGGGATTGTAAGTGGTGTCGTAATTCATGTTCGGAGCACCATGCCAACGAGATAGTGATCCGAGTTTATATTGACCCCCCTATATGTTCTGACATTCATCAAGGCTGAGAGGTGGCAGCGTTCGATCAACGTGTGGTCAACTTGGTTGAAGGCGGTCCCGCCTGGAGAGGCCCACGTATGTTTGTGAACTGCTTTTCGCGCAAACCAAGTACTTCCAACAACCATTTTATACGATACTGCTAACTCCATATGTAAGCTATGGGAGCTAACGTATCGCCTGATACGGGATCCGTCCCTACTTGAGTAGGGCCGTTGGTGTTGATTCAGCAGGCGTTTTCCAAGTTGTATGCTCCATTGTGGGTACCAATCCACGTTTCGCCCTGGGACCTATACTACCCATTCCCACCCCTATATTCCAATTTCAACTTTCAACTTAAATATATAACTTTTAAATTCACTACTTTTACTTATTTTATCAAAAGACTAACGGCTGGCCCCTTTCCCTTAACCCCAAGAATTTGCTTACATTCGTCCAATTCCAAACTTTGTTTTGATTTCCTTATTTGCACTATTCAAGGGAATAATGTGGTAATGTACATTCACTTCATTTGTTTATACCTACCTAATGTTGGAACGTTGTTTTTGTTTTCGGGACGGAATGTCCCTGCATTGCGAAAGGATCACCGCTCTTTTATTTATGAGCGAGGCATAGGGTGACGTCGTTGCCACTGAGTGGCAAGAACATGGAAGATCAAGTCCAGATTTAATGCGACCGAGACCGGTTGATTGATTGACGGCTGGCCTATCAACCTCGCTTGTGGATCTCGAAGAGTCAAGTGTATGCCCATACATTTTACTTTCCAACAAATCTGAACGTAAAGATCAGAAGAAATGTGGGTTTTGTTTTCGGATTTTTGTCCTTTTTAATAATAAAAGGTGCGTTAAGAACTTTTCCTTGTTGCATGCAAAGTCAATTGAGAAAGCAGTGGTTGATGAGGTTGATGAACAAGAGGTCGAACAAGAAATTTTAAACTCTGAGTTTACCGGATGTTAAAAGGAAGCGTAGTTGGACGTTTTCCTGGCCGTAGAATGGAGATAAGGTGGTAGTGGCTTGTAGGGGCGGCTTGCGAAAGTGATCATGTGAACAATTTGAGGAGCGATTTAGGTGGAGTGTTGACGGTATCATTTGCAAGGAATTGACAGCCGGATGGCGGAATTTCATTAGGGGCCTGAGAATGGTTGACGTTTGGGGTTAATTCCAGATTCCTTCCCTCAACAACTTCATTCCAATTTGCCGTTTCTACGACTGCGTATCATCGGAGAATTGCTAAGAGCTTGGATATTGATTTATATGCAAATGAATTAGAACAAGAGTTTTCCATAAAGCCTGTTCATCATCCGATTACTACCAGTTAAAGTCGAAGCTACTTATCAAAGTTTTACTTACGGTTGTAAAATGCGATCCATTTCTAATCGTGCAATGCGCATCGAATAGTATACAAGAAATATTTCATATTCTCAACTGCAATCGGCAGTTCAGGATATCTCTTCTGTTAAGTAAAATAAATAGATGGAACGCCACTTCATCCAGGAAGCAGCAGTAACCTCCAAAGTCCACCCAAATATTCCTTCGCCTCCGTCACCGAAAACGGTACTGTCCTGATGCTCTGTTAGGATTCGTTCAGAGCTCTCCTCTATTGGTCGTCTGTGGTTACTCAGGATGGTCCGCTAGTCATCATCAAGTTCACTAAAGTCATTGCACTATATTTATGATATTAAGGGAAATTTAAATTAAATAAATAACGTTACAGGGACATCTTCCAAAAATGCGTAACACTGGGAACCTCAGAAGCCGTGCCTCATTAAACATCTGATCGAGGTTGTGATCCGCCTTGGATCTCCCTTTTCCCTTTCCAGGCACGATATCGAGCCGTCTTTTTGTTTATTATTTTCACTTTCATTTATTTTGGCTGCCGACCCACGCACCGAAATCTTTGCAGAATGACACGTGGAGATCAAAGTCTTTCTTCCACTTACTTGAGCCTGACTAGCACAGCGGCATGCAAGCACGTGTCGATAGAATGGACCTTCACGGTCAATTTAGCAATTTTTTTGAGTTATTTCAAATAGCTGTTCCCTCTGGCCACTCAGGATGGGCATCTGACCATCACAATTCTTATTTTTGTCATTGCCAACCGTAGAAATATGTTTTGGATAAGCTCGTAAAAATTTCAAAGAATTTGGTTGGGCAGATTTTGGGCTAGGTGGCACCCGACTTTGAACATCCACTTTTGAGAAAAATGCATTTAAAAATAAGAATGTGATCATTAACCATAAAATCTTTACTGACCATTAATTTGTTATACTTAGTTGTGTAGTCACACGTATTCTTCTAATACCGTTCTTTTAATTCGTAAAAGAAAGGAGGAACTCAGAGAAAAATCTAACTGAATTGCTATCACCGGAAAACTTTGCCGGAGAATGGTAGTTTGCAAGGAGAATTGGAATGCGATCAACACGATGATCACAACAATCAAAGTAAACTGCGAAAAACGGAATAGGTGAAGAGAGCGCAGTTCCGATACCCGCGGATAGAAGGAAGGAAACCTAGCCAAAGTAAGTTAAATCTCCCCCTCGGTATGGAATATCTAAACACAGGAGGGGAGGGATGATTTTAGTGGATAAAATCCCACACAGGGTCTTTTAAAGATTTCCACCTCCTGAAAAAGGGGGGACAAACAGAATTGATTTCAATAAGCTATTGTTTCACACAAAAAAATAAACAAGTCGGAAAACCGGAAGTTCGCGCTTCGGGTATAAAGGTTTTGTGTTCATCGTATGTTTCTATCCGTATATAGCTACAAATGCAACATATTCCTTCATATTTTTCCAAAACTACGAGACATCCATACATATTACAGTCATAGATATTATCCTCACCCTAAACAAACAAACTGCCTATTTCCGAAAACTGTACAAATATATGCACGTATATAAGTAGATCGTACCCACATTCCCGATTTCCTTCTTATATCTATCTTAATTAGACGCTACCCGCAAAGTTCATTAGCACGCATATACTATATAACTATATTTATACACACATGTCTGCTTGGAGTAATTGATAATCATATACAATTGACTTAAAAACTTGAAACAAAATAATTCTTTGCGATTCCATTTATAAGAACTCATTTCGTTGTGGTATTCATCATTTTCTTCAGCCTTTGTCCTGTTCACAAGCGGGGTCGGCTCGTCGTGATCGGCTTCGCCATTTGGCTCTATCGAATGCCTGATCTGGGTGTAATCTCGAGGCTTTCAAATCCCCATCTAGCGTATCAAGCCGTTTAGGTCTGCCTTTTGGTCGTTTAGCATCGACTTCGATGTTCAGACCAATTTTGGCAAGTGAATTTTCGTTTGCACGAATTGCGTGACCATACCATCGAATACGCCTCTTTCGCAATTTTTTCACGATCGGTGCAACCCCATAACAATCGCGGATATCCTCATTTCGGATGTGATCAAAACGTGTAACGCCACTAGCCCAACGGAACATCTTCGTCTCCATTACCGCAAGACGCCGTTCATTAGACGAACAACATTGCGGTAAATTTTAGATTTGAGACGTTCTTTGATACGTCGATCACAAAGAACACCAGTTGTGGAACGCCACTTCATCCAGGTTGCGTTAATGCGTGAAGCAATTTCATAACAGAGTTCTCCATTGGCTGATAGCGTTGACCCGAGGTATTTGAATCGCTCAGTTCTGGGCAGATCACGTTGTGGTGTGGCGCGGCAGGATTCGCAGCATTCGAAATTTATTTCGAATGTTGCGAGTGCGAGCGAATAGATGGTGCGGATCTATCCACTTTGCGTAGCACGCCAATGGAGTGGAAGATCTCAGAAAAGTGTGCGATGAGTAATTTTGTTTTTTGAGACCTGTCACTAAAATTTAATTATTCAGTTGGACTTGAAAAAGATTAGAAAGTTTAGATAATATTAAAGTGATTTCAGATTGTTTATGAATTGGCTTTTTAGTCCGAATTATTAATAAGTTATTATTGGAAGTTTTTCCAACTAGCAGATCGAGTTGAATGGCTGCTACTGAAGACTGTATCTTGTGTGCTTAATCAGTGCGGAGTAAAGGAATAGATAGTCTATTGTATTATCAAGTGAAGTAGCAAAAAATTGAAGGATTACTTAATTGGTGACCCCGAAGAGCACCGCAGCCCCGGACACAATCCAATTCCGACAGCTAATCACCACGGGCAAAGGAAAAAGAATGTAACGCAAGGACCTCTTTTCGCTGCTTCTCAAGTTCTTAGGAGGCATCGCTATCTGCTACCGCTAGGCGCAATCAGTGCATCCTTAGCTCTCGGAATTTCCGCTCTTTCGACGCCAAGTCCATCGAGCTCCACATCCCGAGTCGGAGCAGAGGCAAGAAAAAACGCGAGAAAACCTTCTCTACACAGTGTACTGCGCGACACACGTCGGACCCTCTCCAGAAGTAGATTTTTACGCGACTTCCCGTACGCACGCCCTCCTGCACAACACCTTTCACGCACCGGACTAGTCATCATTGCCGCAACAATCAACAACGGCAACAAACGGACGTCCCCAGCACCGCCAACGCCGCAGCTACAGCCGACAAACAACGAGGAGTTATTCTTAAGTGAAATTATTGTTCATTTATATATAATATTTATTTATTTATTCAGTTAAAAAAAAAAAAAAAAAATAGTAATAAAAAAATTGAAATCGCTGCAAGAGACGGCGTGCAGGTGTTTAGCATCGCGAGTCCTCCATTCTCATTGGTGGTGTTTTTGGTCTGCGCTGGATAGCGTCCGCTTCGTTTTTTCTCGTTTCGTGCGTGCATTTGTGGGTGCGGCCTGCCGTGTCGGTGTAAAGTTCACCGCGTTTCAGAATAAACTCACCGCGTTTGCATTTCAATCTCGCACTTTTCGTGAAACAAGATGTCTTTTGACAATAGGGACGCGGCGGGCCCATCGAACCCGCAAGTGACCGCCCTCGCCGTACGCGTTCCTCCGTTTTGGCGGCGGAACCCCGAACTGTGGTTCGTGCATCTGGAAGCACAGTTCCAAATGTCCGGCATCACATCGGACGCGACCCGCTTCAACTACGCGGTGGTCGGCCTGGACGAAGAGTCCATACTTCTGGTGTCCGACGTGGTGAAGTCGACATCGTATGTGCAGCTCAAGAGCGAGTTGATCAGGCGCCTGTCGGCAAGCGAGTCGGCAAAATTAGACCACTTGCTGGCAGGTTTAACCTTAGGTGATCGAACTCCCAGCCAATTGCTTCGTGAAATGAGGCAATTGGGTGGGAGTAAGATCGGCGAAGACCTGATCAAGTCGCTCTGGCTGCGTCGGCTCCCGGAGGGCACCCAGGCGATCCTCGCTTGCGTCTCCGGTTCCTTGGAGGAACTGGCAGCGACGGCCGACCAGGTTCAGGAGGTGTACGTACGCCCAACCTTGGCGGCCGTTCAACCACCGTCGGATGAGGTGGGTGAATTGAGGCGCGAGATTGCTGCATTAACAGCCAGTATGGCCGAGATGAGGGCGACGTTGGACGCTCAGCGTTCGGGCGCCAGATCGCGAGCACGCTCGCGGTCTGCCATCCGAAAAGGGCGATCAGGTAGCAGGTCGTCAAGACAGTCCACGGACCCAGGGATTTGCTGGTACCACCGCAGATTCGGGGATAAAGCGACAAGATGTACGCTACCGTGTAGATTCTCTCCTACCGCAAAAAACTAGGTCCGCGGGGGGTCTTGGCGGCGGCCACCCAGAACGCAGCGCCACGTCGCCTAACTATTTTCGACCCTCTCAGCAGGCGCAACTACCTCGTCGACACGGGTGCGGAGGTTTCGGTCCTTCCCGTACCCCAGCATCATCAACTTTTCCCTCAACCGCTCAAACTTGCGGCAGCAAATTCCTCCCGCATAAACACGTACGGGTATAGGCAAGTGGACGTGAGTCTTGGCTTGCGTAGGACGTTTTCGTGGCGTTTCATCCTGGCGGATGTCAGCTTCCCCATACTAGGCGCAGACTTCCTGTGTCACTATGGATTGCTGGTGGACTTGCAAAACAAGTCTCTTATAGATTCCACGACCAACCTTAATACGTCGGGACATATGGTATCTCACCCAGGCAATAATCTTTCCGTTCTTTTAGAAGACATTACCGACTCTCGTGTTCGGGCACTTCTCCAAAAGTTCAGCCAGATTACTACCAACTGTAGTCTCTCCAAACCAGTGAAGCACAATGTGCAGCACCACATTATCACTACTGGTTCCCCGATCTTCTCGAAGGTGCGTCCTCTACCATCTCAGAAACTGGCAATTGCACGGAAAGAGTTTGAACAACTCGTTCAACAGGGTATCTGCAGGCCCTCAAACAGCTGTTGGTCTTCCCCACTGCATATGGTCCCTAAGCCAAACGGCGAATGGCGCCCATGTGGGGATTACAGAAGGCTAAATGCACAGACTGTTCCTGACCGATATCCAATTCCACTCATCCACGACTTTGCGCATCACCTCGCGAATTGCCGCATCTTTTCGACCTTGGACTTAACCAAGGCTTATCACCAAATTCCAGTAGCTCCTGAAGACATTCCAAAGACGGCAATATGCACACCCTTTGGACTCTTCGAGTTCACCCGGATGACTTTCGGATTGTGCAACGCGGCGCAAACCTTTCAAAGGTTCATTCACTCAGTCCTGCGAAACCTCGAATTCTGTTTCGTATATTTGGATGATGTTTTGGTCGCTTCTTCCACTGAGTCTGAGCACTTAGCCCATCTCGAGTGCATTTTTCAACGTCTCCTTGAGGCCGGTTTAGTCCTAAACGTTGAGAAATGCAAATTCCTTCAACAACAGGTGAGATTCCTCGGCCATTTCATTTCCCCTGAAGGAATACAGCCCGACCCAGACAAGGTGCAAGCAATCACAAGCTTCCCGCGTCCAAAGACAGTGAGGGAGTTGAGGAGGTTCTTGGGCATGCTAAACTTCTACCGTCGTTTCCTGCCCAAGGCCGCCCATCTCCAGTCCATTTTGAACGCGTACTTGTCTGGCCCCAAAACTAAGGACACACGAGAGATCGTGTGGTCTGAAGAGGCTATCTGCGCGTTTGACAAATCTCGTCAACAACTGGCTGACGCTACGCTCTTGGCATTCCCTCTGCAAGATGCACCCCTAGCCGTTTTTGTTGATGCCTCTGACAACGCAGTAGGTGCTGCCCTTCACCAAAAGGTGGACCAAGTTTGGCAGCCGTTGAGCTTCTTCTCGAAGCAGTTGAATCCCGCTCAACGGAACTACAGCACCTACGATCGCGAACTGCTCGCCGCATACCTGTCCATCAAATACTTCCGTTTCTCCCTAGAAGGCAGGCCGTTCACAGTGTTCACGGACCATAAGCCTCTCACGTTCGCTTTGAAACAGAAGCCCGACAAAGCGTCCCCTCGTCAGCTTCGACACCTGAGCTTCATAAGCCAGTTTACGTCGGACATCCAGCACGTGTCCGGGAAGGACAACATTGTTGCTGACGCTTTGTCTCGTGTCTCCGAAGTTAACATCCCCGCCTCACTCGATTTCTCGGCTATTGCCAAGGCGCAAGTGGATGACGAAGCACTTCAGAGCCTCAAGTCCAACCCCAAATACAAATTTCGGGAGTTGCCCATCTTCGGCTCAAGCCTCTCGCTCTGCTGCGAAGACTCGGAAAAGGGACCTCGGCCATACATTCCGGCCACATTTCGCAAGGAAGTGTTCCACGCAGTTCACGACTTGGCGCACCCCGGCATCAGGACAACAAACCGGTTAGTCACCGGAAAATACTTCTGGCCCTCCATGAACAAGGATATTAATTCCTGGGCCAGAGAGTGCATCGCATGCCAAAAATGTAAGGTCTCCAGGCATGTTAGGAAAGAAGTGGGCTCATTCCCCCGCACTACCAAGCGTTTCCACACCATACACCTCGACATAATAGGGCCTTTGCGAGACTCGCACGGTTATAAGTATTGCCTCACAATCATCGACAGGTTCACGCGGTGGCCTGAGGCAATACCTCTGAAAGACATCACGGCGCAATCATGTGCTGAAGCCCTCTGTCGAGAGTGGATACCTCGCTTTGGCGTCCCTGCAGTGGTCATCACTGACCAGGGAATGCAATTTGAGTCCACCCTTTTCTCCGAGTTAGGCAAACTCCTTGGTTTTAAACGCCAGCGGACTACGGCATACCACCCACAATCCAATGGGATGTTGGAACGTTGGCACCGGACGCTGAAAGCCGCCATTATGGCACGCGACGACCCGTCCTGGACGCAAGTCTTGCCTCTCGTCCTACTCGGCCTTCGAACAACCCGCCGAGAGGAGTTTGCTGCCAGCCCCGCGGAGCTGGTTTACGGGGAGAACCCGAGACTCCCAAGCGATCCGGTCTTCGACAAGAGATCGGGTCTCACGGAGTCGGGGTTGGTGCGTCTGCTGAGAGACAATCTCCGACGCATCAAAGCGCCACCACCCACTCGACACTCGTCCATACCTGCCTGTTCGCCCAAGGAGCTGGACACTTGCACGCACGTGCTGGTCAGGACGGATGCCGTCCGGAAGCCGCTGCAGCCTCCATATGAGGGCCCGTACCGCGTTCTCGAGCGGGGAGAACATTTCTTCCAGCTCGAGATCGGTGGTCACAAGAAGGCGGTCTCTTTGTCCAGGCTGAAACCCGCGTGCGCCCCGAAGCAACGTCGTGTCCGCTTTGTGGATTAACGGCGAACGAAGTTCGGGGATCAGTCGCTGAAACCCCTATGTTTCATCTGGGGGCGGAGTGATGTGGCGCGGCAGGATTCGCAGCATTCGAAATTTATTTCGAATGTTGCGAGTGCGAGCGAATAGATGGTGCGGATCTATCCACTTTGCGTAGCACGCCAATGGAGTGGAAGATCTCAGAAAAGTGTGCGATGAGTAATTTTGTTTTTTGAGACCTGTCACTAAAATTTAATTATTCAGTTGGACTTGAAAAAGATTAGAAAGTTTAGATAATATTAAAGTGATTTCAGATTGTTTATGAATTGGCTTTTTAGTCCGAATTATTAATAAGTTATTATTGGAAGTTTTTCCAACTAGCAGATCGAGTTGAATGGCTGCTACTGAAGACTGTATCTTGTGTGCTTAATCAGTGCGGAGTAAAGGAATAGATAGTCTATTGTATTATCAAGTGAAGTAGCAAAAAATTGAAGGATTACTTAAGTGGTATTGACGAATTGATATGTGATGGCGACGTCATGCAAGTTGTAGAGTGTACGAAATTTACAAAAAATGGTAAAGTTTTACCCCCTATAACTTTGTTAATAATAGTTGGATTTTCTTGAACCAAATTGTGCACTATGTTATCCCTTACCTCCATACCGAATTTTGTACTTCTGGGATGCACATAAGGGGGGTTACGGGATAAATGTCTAAAATGGAAATGTGCTATTATTAACTTTATTTGTGCAGATATCGGAACCGGATGTATTTTGAGGCCTAGATTTCGTAGAGATGCACTACTGTGATTTTTTTTCAGATTTTTCGGTTGGATAGGTTCTGAGAACGAGACCTATTACATTTTTTGGGGGTCATATCTTAAGCGTATTGTATCTAAATATGGTGGAGAATATTGGGGCAAGCTGACTTTTAGTACTCCTAACCGTTCCGAAATTAGAGTATTAGTCGGCGTAATGATCTCGGCGCCATCAACGTTCAAATGATTTCGCTAAAAGAGTAAGAATTGAAGCCAAGGCTTAACATTGCCTCCTAAGAGACCCATTGCCGTTTGGACAATCATGTGAAGTGTCCAATTGAAACTCATGTAAGCACTGACAGTATCCTCCATGGCCATTAACCTGTATGTCGAACGATCCTTTTTTGAGTGAGCCCACCGCTGTTGCCATCTAATTATAAATCCCTCTCGACTTTCTTCGCTTCCGGGGAAGGAGAGATGGACTTGATGTTTTTTTTTCCAAACAGTTTGGATCCCACCTCTATCATTTTTGCGCTAATTGGAAATTGCTCTGAGAAACAAATTCACTCCCCACTTTACAATTAAAGGATGATTGCGGGCACTCTGGAATTCTTCTTCTAAGCATTGTGCTCTGATAGCTCATCTCCTGAAACACTTGTATTTCATCTATAGTTCAAAGAGTTTAGTGTCGCTTGAAATTATGGGGACTCAAAATTTACATCTGCCTTGTTCTCATTTCTCCCCAAATTATCCACCTCCGCTGATAATAACATTGAACACAAAGAGCCCGACATAAATGTTATCCTTTCTTATGAATTATAGAACGAAAATTCCTCAGGCTTCAATACCCATATGACCAGTCTATCGTGAAGGCTTGAAGTCACCAACCATTTGAGCTCCTATGTTCGCTCGAAAGTTCCGCACTGACTCCACCGCCGCCAAACATTCTTACTTAGTGATAGTGTAGCTTCGCTAAGCCTGAGTAAACTTCTTCCATATATACGCATTCGAGTTTTACCTCACTTCCCTATCTTTTGTATGTATCAGTACCGCTTCTATCCTGTATAGTGTATAGATGAAGAGACTGTCTAAAACACCTTCCTTAGATTAGCAACCAATGGTGCAGTCAGCGAAGTGTGGTTCAGAAAGAACACGTACCCTGTAAGAATCAGTTCAAATCGCCCCATTGCCACTGCCACCAATATAGCATTTCCTTCATTATAAATTTGCCTTTTTATATATCCATTTTCATACCTTGAGTCTCCGTGATATGCATTAAGTTATCTAGATATACGAATACTTGATGGCGCAAACGAGGAAGGATTAATTTATTCCTCAGCCGCTGTATGGTTTGAGCGTTGCAGGCCTAAACGCCATAATCGCGAACGTAGAATTGTCATTTTGGAACTCTGAAAGTGGTCTTTTTCGGTGGAATTGGTAAAACACATCCCCCAAGTCTGGATCTGTGATAAATCCGCTATGACTGAAAATCCCCTCGATGAGAGGGAAATACATGAATACAAGCTGCAATCAACACATGCCATCGAAACAATGTAGCTCGACACAATTTCAGAAGAGAATCTACATCGACGTGCGATTGCACGCTTGGAGTGCTGACTAGGAAACAGAAGTACAGTGTATAGGATGCAAGTTGGGAAAAGGCATCATGTTCATTGCGGATTATGCCGTACTGTAGAATCCGCTATTCTAACGTAGTCGACAAGTAGACCGCCTTAAAAGAACGTGATTTAAAACAGCTGTAATTTCCTCTCTGATATAACTGCTAACTTGGTCCTGTTTATGTCCTTCCCCTCATATATATAATATATACATATTTAAAAAAGCCGACGCACCCTCTTCTCGCCAACCGGACCGAGGGGCGACCAACCTAAGGATGGGCTGAAGGCAACATCCAAAGGCCCGCATCACAGCGATGATGCGTTTTAACGCAAAGTGTGTGCGACCATGCGAAAATGTGTTACTACATCCCGATTCTCGCAAACACTTCAGACAATGACGCGGAGGTTCTACACTACAGAGACATGGATCTTATATTGAAGACAGTGCGGATCAAGACTGAAACCCATTAGGTCAGATTGCTACCGGACAGGACTCTTCGGACTATAGCACAGGTTGCAAGGATAACCGCTTTTTGCATCTCCATGTATAGTCCAGCCCTAAGATCGAGCGTTTTCAGCGCTTTTTGTAAGTTCTGCGGGACTAATCCCGTCGCTGAAATTATTACTGGGACTACTTGGATCTTTTGTAGTCTCCAAGTCTGCTTCATATCGTCTGCCAAGGGGCCGTAGTTCCGGATTTTTTCGTGCTGTTTTTCAACAGTGTTCCGGTCCAACGGTTACATCGATTATAAAGCACGCTCGTTCTTCCTTCAGAAGCAGAATTAGATCGGGTCTGTTATGATTAACACTGTGGTCGGTGGCAATAGTGTGATCCCACAGTAGTTTGACCCGATCATTTTCCAAGATTCTCTGCGGAGGATACTTATAGAAAGGATGGTAGGTTGCCACTAAGTTATACTTCAACCCAAGGTTTTGATGGAGAATCTTGCAGACGGAGTTGTGACGATTGGTGTACTCGGTACTGCTCAACGCTCTGCACGCAGATGGTATGTGCTGGATGGTCTCCTATTCACAGCTGCATAACCTACAAATGGAGTTGGTGATTGAGGAGTCGTGAAGAATGTACCGTTTATAATTTTTTGTTGGGAGCGAAGCATCCTGAATTGAAGTTAGGAATGCTTCGGTCTCATAGAAAAGTACACCATTTGTCAACCATTTGTTGGAGGCTTCGATGTCAAATCTTGACAACAACAAATTTTTGATGTGACTTCCATGAATGTGGATGTGGATCTTCTGTTGGACTGAAGTAACATTCGACATGGGATCCTATTCTCTCCTTCTCAAGTTCAAAGGAGATCATTTATTATCTGCCATGACGGTAGCCTGATGTATTTGGCTAGAAGATTGATTGAACTCGCGAAGAGAATGCACTTTATTGGAGTGTAACGTTTTTAAATCAATAACCCCCCTTCCTCCCTGATGCACGTCAGTGATAGTGATCCTCAATTTTTCAACAGCTCTATTGTGCATGTTGTTGTTTGCAAGAGCTACCCTTACCCGTCTATTGACAGATTCTAAATCCGTATTACTCGACTGTATCGCACCGAAAGTGTATAGAAGGACGAGAATGGCGAAGGTGTTGATTGCCATGATTTTATTTTTCCCGTACAGCTCAGTTTTAAGGACAAGATCCAGACGCCGTTCAAATTCCCCCAGCAACTTAGATTTGATTATTTCCATAGCAGGTGTTGTTGCTTGCAATATGCCGAGGTATTTGTAGAATCCGAATCCATACCCTCAATTCGGATGTTATTTTGGCTGTATCCTTCGTTGTCGGTGTGTTTTCCCCGAACAATTGTTTTTATGCGACATTTTTCCACACCCAGCTGCATGCCGATATCCCTGCTGAACTGGATGATGATGTCCAACAAGGAGCGAAGTTGGTTCTCGTCTTTAGCATACAATTTGATGTCGTCAATGTACATCAAATGACTTAATGTACATTTCGACAATATGCCATGCTTGACTTGGAACCCATTTTTGCTTGCACGCAAAAGATGGGATAGTTGATTCAAAGCCAAGCAAAACAACAGTGGGCTTAGAGAGTCGCGTTGGAAAATTACACGCCTGATTGGTATTTCTCCTGATGTTTGTGAGGATACCAATAGCTTCGTGCCCCAATTCTTCATTACTGTTCTCAGAAGAAGAACAACATTCGGGTCGATTTTATACCAGCGTAACACTTGTAGTAACCACGAATGTGATATGGAGTCGAAGGCTGATTTATAATAAATGTAGGCTGCCGAGATATTTCGTTTCTGACGGACAGCCTGCTTTACAGCGACCGTATCGATTATAAGCTGTTCTTTGCAGCCTCGGGAGCCTTTTCCGCATCCTTTTTGCTCTGGTTTATTGTTTTTAAAATCATTTTGATTTTTAAGAAATAGGTAACAAATTGAATATATTATAGATTGGAAAAATGAACAATAAAAAACAATCTTTTAAAATAACAAAAATAACTTAAATCTAATGGCCACTGTGGGCTCTCAAAGTTTTCGAATAACAATTTACAGGCAGAGAAGAGAAACAGTAAGAAATAAAAATCTAATTTTACAATAAGTTGTCGGGAAATGGTCAAAAACCCGACAGAATTCACTTGGCCTTAGTGGCAAATAAAGAAATATAAAAGTAATAATAAATATTTGATCGCTTCAAAAAATACTGTTAACTTAAATTATTGTTCTTAAAACTATCATAATTATATATTTTATGTTATACATTTTCTCTTTTTTTTACAATAACATCCACACAAAAAAAACAGTGAATAATAACGTATATATTTATAAGTTACAACTGGAGACAAAATCAGCACCCGTTCAATATGTACATATTTACAAAGCCCCACCAAGAAGCAAATGGCAGAACTGAGCACGGCCACCGCTAACCGGCATCCCGCAGTCACCAGTACCAAGATTTCTCTTTTTCATCCCGCTTAATATCAATTGCTCTCGCTCTGGAGTATCTTCAGTCGAATCCCGGAGCCCCCACTGTCAAATTCGGGGGGTATTCTATCCTTTTGTCCGTGGCCCGTCTGTGTATATGATACATAACCGGATCACCGGCAGAATCAAGAATTAGACCATTCCTGTCAAGATACACGAACGCTTCGGGAGGAATGAAGCCTGTCGTGAGAGTTTTCTCAAAATACCCATCATTTGGGTAGAACGGCTACGAAACCCAAGGGTTCTCACCATGCGAAGCAGATCGCACTATATGATTCCGAATCAATCTGACGATAACTGTGTCGATTCTTGGCACAGCAGCAGCCGCATACATCACTTCGTTAGTTACATAGTGCTCATAGTTAGACGAAGCAGTCCTATTAAGCCCCGTGCAAGCACGCAGACATTTCCTTTCAAAGATCCTTATTTTCTCCATTTGGCTAGCACTCAAATTAAACCAGATAGCACACCCGTAGGTGAGCACCGGTCTAACCAAAGTAAGATAACAAATAATCTTAACCTTCCGGCTAAGATGTGGAGCATAAAAGAGTCTTCGAAGAGACATGAATGCCTTGCGAGCGCTTTCTAGCGCGACGTTAACGTGCGCGTTATTGGAGACGCTCATCAAGACGAACACCCAGGAATCTAACGCACTTCTTATGAGGAATGCGCTCAGAACTATCCTCGTTCGCGACAATGTGGAAATCTCTCCAATTCCTTTTCAAGTTCCTACTGGCATACGCCAAGGAATTCCGAAACAGAATCGTTTCACACTTTTGCGCATTGAATTTCATCCGCATATCATTGCCTTGCACCTCAGTTACCTTCTTGTGCGCCGTGTAGGCTATCAGATCGTCAGCAAAGGCAACCAACGACCTTCACTGTCCCTTGATGTAATCCATTCAGAACATGAAATTCTCTGCTAGTAGTGAGATTTCCGTCCGTAATGACAAAGCACTTGCCATACAGCATACTACACATCATCGCTACGAGGTGACTGGGAAACTCATTCTTCAGGAGCCTGAAAATCAGTCCATCCAACCAGACGGTATCAAAGGCTTTCTCCATGTCTATAAGGCACGCGCCTGCGCACTCACCATTATTAATCCGCCAGCAAATATCAGACGTTACCTTTGTTATTGCATGTATTGTCGAACGTCCAGATCGAAATCCGAATTGCGCGTTCGGCAATAATTCATTCTTCTTTATATGCCCGTTCAAGGCTTTCAATACCAAAACTTCAAACACCTTGCTGATGTTAGGCAGCAAACTGATTGGGCGGTAGCTTTGAGGGCGGGATGAATCCTTCCCTCTCTTTAAAATCGGGAATACTCGGGCTTTCTTCCATTGTCCTGGAAAGAAGGAATTGTTCAATAAATTATTGAACAAAATGCAATAATCACGAATGGCAATGTCTGGTAAATGCCTGAGGACCACGTTGGGAATGCCATCCATACCGGATGATCTCTTATTGTTTACTCTTCTGAATATGCAAGTTAACTCTACATATGAGACAAAGTAATCAAGCAGATTATCACTCGGTATGAGATCAGCCTGCAACGCAGAGCTAAATTGGAGAACTGTGGTGTCGTTCAGGCTATATTTGAAATTGTGGACATCTCGTTCTACAATTTCCGAAAGTCGCGTTGGCTCTAAGTCCGTTCTGGGCCGATGCACCGATTCAAAGTGCTCCCCTATAAGTTCGAGTTTCAGAGCATCATCCATCACGATGTAATTGCCTTGCGCATCAGCAGTTACACTATTCGTGTCTATACCTGAGTCAATAAGGTGTTATATCTCGCTGCCACCGACTTTAATTCTCGATACAGTTATTCGTGACTTCTTCCAGAATAACGTATTTATCTTAGTAAACATGGAATCTGGATCACTTGGTGAAATACCCTTTAACTTGTCCCGCCATTGGAAGTTCACTTCATTCACGTAATGTTGACGGATAAGATCCCGCGCGATCTTTAGAAGTGATTTGAACTCAACCAATATGGGATGATGATAGTCCCCATATCTCCGATAGATTTTGTTGACGCGAGTGAGCAGAAGGCTTTTCACTTTTTTCAACCGTTTTATGGCTGCAGTTTCATATCCTTCCATATTATTGCGAGGTTTAATCTTCGGGACGACTTGTTCAATTGTTTCCAGCGTCAAGTTCTCCAGCTTGAGAAGATACTGAAGTATTTCCTCGTTGCTCAAGTTCCTGTCACCTGGTGCAATTGTACTATTGTTTTCCCCATCAAGAGGCGGGCATTCCTCTCGATATCCCCGAATAAACCTCTCTTGGAATTTCTTCCAATTTGTTTGCTTAAAGTTCAGCCTGTGGACGCCACTGTCCATCGGCAGAAGGCGAACTCTTTGTCCATCAAATAGAACTTCAATAAGAATAGCGTTATGGTCGCTATCGTAAGGAAGAGTTTGTAGTTTCCGTTGAGGATTCCCAAAATTAAAGTTCAAGCGCGCGTCAGCAATGCACAAATCCAAATAGGAATTTGCCCTGGGCCAGGTTGGACTCTCTGACCCATATAATTCGCATTTATACTCTATCTAGTATTGCTCTATCCAAGATTTGAGGAATACCCCTCTGGGATTGTTTGTGGCGTTTAGCCACGAGGTATGCTTAGCATTCAAGTCGCCAGCTATGATATAGTAATTATGCAGCCTATTCAGTTCGAGTATCGTAAACAGAGAATAGAATTCCTCCTTGAACTTGGCTGGGTTGTTTCCCACTGCATAGACTGGCAGAATGTATAAATTCCTTCCTCTAGGCAGTGAAAAAAGAATACATGAGACTTCGATACACTCAAAGGTTTCAATTTCAGGCCTATTATGATAATATGCCTGAAACGATAATGGCGACCCACAAGTATTCCGGTATCACCTCCCCCATCACAATTTCGTCTATCGTTCCTCATGAATTCAAAATCCTTGAATGTTATCGAATGCCTCGGATTGAGGTGGGTTTCTGAAATCAACACTATGTCAGGCTGTTGTCTGGCAGCGAAATCAAGGAGCTCCGCTCTTCGATGGATTCCTACGATGGTATTCACATTAATCGCGATGATCCGGAGACCATCCAGTGGTACCGCTGTGACTGCAGACAAAGCAGCGGGCATGCTGTTTGTGTAAATATTCTGTTATGCTATTTATTTTTGTATTGTGTACGTGTAGCGTATGCTGCATGTTTTCACACATGGTTAGTATTTTATTGAGGATAGTGTTCATCCCGCCACTTGCATCTTGTTGGAGCTTCTTAGCTCCCCCTTGTCGAACTACTTCTGCAAATGGGATCCCCGAGACAATTGGTGCCAAAGAGACGGTACCATCCAACGCCGCTGACACCTTCGTTCTTTGGGCCGATCTCGGTGCCTGCTGCCTTGTGACCTTAACATTGCGGTATGCAGGACATCCACGGTACGTAGCCGGATGGCCTCCGCTTCCGCAGTTAACACAGAAAGTTTTTTCCTTGCCATCTGCTTCAGTCAGCGAACATTCAGCTGCGGTATGGTCTTTCCCGCACTTTACACATCGTAAGGTCATTTGACAGTTCACTGCCGAGTGACCATAGCGCTGGCATCTTCGACACTGGACTATTTCGCCCCTTAGCAGGCGCTCAAAACGAATGGCCTGGTAATTAAGCGACCTGATGCCGATCAGATCGCTTCCCCGGCTCTCCGGGCTTATCTGCACGAGGAAGTGCGGCAGGATTCGTTTTTCCAAAACGGATCTCCTCGTACTAAACCGTGACACTGAGAGGAACTTGACCTCAGTTCCCGTCTCCCGGAGCATTTTGAGCACCTCATCGGGCTCTTCCTCCGCATCCAAGCCTTTCAGAACGAAGGTTTGCGCCTTCTCTTCCTTTGGAGTGTAGGTGAAGGCACCTCACCTTCACTCGCTCGAGGACCTCCCGTGCTTTTCTGTAATCTGCAATTTTATTACATTTGATTTGGGCTCTCTCGGCCTCCGTCTTTTTAATAACAAAATTTGAGAGCCCCGCGCTCCTATTAAGTAGAGTGGCTAAATCTCTACCACCTAATTTATAAACATTAATGGGGGGCACCCTTTTTTCTTTATTTCGGGTGCTAATTGTATCCCCAGTCGGACCATTTTTTTAATTTTCACCCGTACTTGCATTATTTTTTAAATTTTCACTCGTACTTGCATTATTTTTTACATTATTTAACATTTTTTCTTGAGTTTTGTTTTTTTTCTTTCATTTTTTGGAAACATAGACCAAAAACTCACCCAGCTTTCCATCTTCACTACTACCTGGTTAACATCCTCTTCTGGGACATTTCCATCGCCACCGTTGTCGCTGACTCTCGTATCGTCTGCTTTACTGTTCTCTATGTCCTCCATACGGACAGATTACCTGTCGAGAACTTGTTCGCCTCAAGGCAACCCGGTTCCTCCATGACTGCAAAAGTAGTCGAAAAAAGCTTAACCTTTTTTCTGGCTACCTTTGGAGACGGCGGGCCCGCCTCCCCAGTAATTAGCTGCTCTATAAGCTTTCCATTTTTTTTATCAATATTGTCATTTGCTTTTTCAAAGCTTCGAGTGTCTTCGCCAGCTCGCCATTTCTTCTTTCAAGATTGGCTATCCTCACTTTGGCTATTTTCAAGTCTGGATCCTCCTCGTTGCGGACTCCACGACCGATCCGAGTGCCCCTAGGCCTTATGGTGGGGGGCCGGTCTGGTCCGCCACCCGCCGGCGGCTCGCCGCTCATTCCCGCCAAGCCAAAAAAAACTAATTTTTTCTCAAAACTTTTTAAGTAAAAGTAAATTAGATAACAACTCAAAAGTAAATTAGTTTCAATTAAGTTTTAAATTATATATTATTAATTAAGTAAGTAAGCAAGGTGTCTGGATAGCTGAGTGGTTAGAGCACAAGCCTGTTGTATGGAAGGTCGCGGTTCAAATCTCCCTGGCGGCAGTGGGATTTGTATCGTGATTTGACGTCGGATACCAGTCGACTCAGCTGTGAATGGGTACCTTAGTCAAATCAGGGTGATAATCTCGGTCGAGCGTAATGCTGACCACATTGCCTCCTACTCCTACTGTAGTGTACCGTCACGGTCTTGAATGAAGTGCTCTAACACGCTTCAAGGCCCTGATCCAATATGGATTGTTGTGCCAACGATTATTATTATTATTTAATTAAGTAATATAAGTATCTTTTTATATTCTTGATAAAAGTTAATTTAATTTCAATTTTAAATTATTTTTATTAATAATATCAATTTGTAGACACGTCCGTTCTCTACCTCCTTTTTGCTCTTCAACTATCAATTTATGAACATCAAATGTTTTGAGATGTTTGCGCACAGAACTCAAGTAAACACCTAGATGGTAGGAAGACAAGTAATTGGTCGACATTTTGAAGGGCAAGAGACACCCTGTTCCTTGGTGAAAAATTGTGGAACTAAATCAGGATTAGCAATCATCTGATTAAATTGATTTGCTAATATCCTGTGAGTGCTCTTGAACCGCTTCAGCCAGAAGTTGTGAATCTTGTCAACTCCTGGGGCCTTCCAGTTACCTGCCTTGTCAAGGGCTGTTTCTACGTCGACTTCAGTTACGTCAGGCATGGGCATTTCGGGGAGGGCCTCGCATGAACGCATAAGGTGTGGGAGCCACGCTGCTTCTAAACTGCAACGGCTGGATTCGCTCCAAACACTTCTCCAGAAGTTTTCTGCCTGATCCAGATCGAGGTTACTTTCCCTACCTGAGCTGGTGAGATTTTTATAGAATCCCCGTTGGTTCTGGAAAAACAAGGTGTTGTCTGTCCTTCGCTGAAAGCTATTTTGATACCTACGGATGCAATTGGGACATAGCGCAAGTTTCTGCTTCAGCACCTCGAGGATTTCTTCGATTGGCGTATCATTAGAGAGATAGTAGTTTTCAACGATATTCGCAACGCATCTGTGCACCCTTGGTGATGGATTTCCAAGGAGTGCTTGCGTCACACGACCAAGCTCCTTTCTCAACTTTTCGACTCTTTTGTTGAGTCGAAACACCCAGAACGGTAAAGTCCTTCTGCGCATACCTCTGTTATTCGCTCTAAGATGTTGATTATGGAGATGAATAACCGTGGAAGCTGCAACGGAGACTGTGAGCCTCTAATCTCGTAAGCCAAACGAGCAGCCAAAATTCTGTCAACGTCAGCAATGATGTTAGTAGTTGCCGAAGTAAACTTCAGTTTTGGGATCTTTGGCCTAGCGTTTGGGAGGATCTTAGCATACTCTCTGAATGCGACCTGGAATGCGGTCAAAGCCTCATTATAAATTGGGTCGACATCCCTAGTCACTAAGCTTCTCCTGACTGCAACAAACAAACGTTCTGCTTGTCCGCGGCTACTTATTTACAAGATTAACTTGCGATATTCGTAGCTGACACAGTGGGTCATGTCATTATTCGCAACCCATGACACGCGCCTGGTCGCATGCAGCTCTACGTTTGCAACTCAGGTGAGGATAAACCTGATACGTCAGATATATATATATATATATATATATCGTACTAACTAATGAAAAACAGGTAACATCTAAGAAAATCAATCAATCTAATCGATTGGTTGAGCAAGACAAACGCGAGGTCGTGCTTCCTTGCGACTTTGGCCTCCCATATCCAAATGGAAATTCAAATAGTTTATTTCAAGCCCGCGTGTATTCCAACTCAACTTGTTCTTCCTGTTATACTTTATTATTGAGAGTGGTTTCAGGTTTTTGGTAGTCAAGTAAGGTACACACTAATGGTGGAGGTTATATATCACGTCTTAATCCCTGGGTCTTATACCGTTCTCCAAGGGAGGCATACAGTTTGCACCATGGAGGTGAAAGTTTTTATCAACTACCTCCAATTTATCAACCTGAACACGAAAACAGCATCACAGCTTATAAATGGTATCTATGGGGGTGATTACATGGGATTCTCTGAAATAAAGTTAAGCAAGATAAATTCTGTGAAACTCATAATTGTTTCATTTTGCTTTATTCAAAAACATGGCCAAATTCCCGTTACCACCGTTTACGTTAACCCTCATTTGAGGCCATGCAAGATTAAGAGACACAAAGACTTGATCTGAAACAATTGCATTAATTATTCCGCTGGGACGTGAATGTTGAATGAAGGATCCGTTCATCATTTCAAAGCCAGCATAGTCAAGTACAATAAGTGAGTGCTGAGCAAAGCGTAATCGAAAGTCCTCTGACCGCACACAATCACTGTCGACACCATGCTACTTAAATCACCCTAACGTAATCCTTTTCAAGCAACCGCAGGCTGTGTGTGTACAAATGGATGACAGAAAATTGCAGTCATGGGAATTGTAGACGACCGGAGAAATCAGTTTTTATTTAATTTGCTAATGTGGGAGTGGAAAATCCCCTTTGGAAAAACGTTTAACCTTGTATGTCCTGAAATTCAATTTGATCTGGTCAGAAGTCGAGCATGAAAGCAAATGGAAGGAGGAGTCGGATAGGGGCCGTACACCTGAAAGTTCCATTTGATGTGGAATAGTTCCGTTGGGTTTTTACCTCTGATATAATAAATCTCATGAACGCTTGATAAGACCATTCGTCAGTTAAGGATACGATAAGTAAATGGGTTTCAATATTGAAATGAATAAATCTTTCCGTAAATTAGAGATTTCGTAGAAACTTTTCCCGGGCTTATGTGAGAATAACAGCCTCAGGAACATTGAAGGAGCAGCACTACACGCGCTAGGAGATCCAGTTGATAGGATAATCATATAATGATACACTCGTGTAGACGGCACACGAAAGAGGGCTTCATAGGAGCCGGGAAGCAAATTGGACTCGGATAGGTAATAAATAAGATTTGTGCTTTCATCTACCATTTGGCAAATATTTCATTTGTCATAACTATTCGGAACTGAATGAACATTAATGCAATTTATAGAATCGGGTCAAAATGCGAGTTCTAGTGGAAATAGTCTTCCATTTCGACTATATCTCAGGTTGCTTGTTCCCAACGTTTCGGGTTCTGTTTTATTGAACTGGATAAATTGCCTTTCCATCTAAAATGCTTCAAATAGACGTTTGTCAAATGAACAATGTTTCTCAAACAAAGACGAAAAGTTAGAGTTCTGTCAATGCCAATATCTCGAAATGGTGGAGAGTAAGTACAACTTCTTCAAAATGTTCGAAAGCGTTCATCGAAATGCTAAATTAAACTACCATCAAATGCAAGCAAGTCGGAATACCGACTCCGGTACCGACTCGATGCTTCAAGTAAAAAAGTTTTGTGTTCATCTTATGTGAAAAACTTTCTATGCAGTTTTTCCATATATACTTACATAGCTGAAAATTCAGAATAGTCTCTCAAATATTTCCAAACTGCAAAATATGCACATGCACATATTAAAGTCGTAAATATAGCTCATCCTAAACATACAAACATATTTTTCTACCCCATATTGATAGTGGTGCTATACATATACATATATATATTTGATTTGTTGTGTTCCGCAGCAGTGTTAGCATCTGCACACCTGTCTTAACTGATTTTTATAAGGTTTTGTTTTACGCGAATCCTTAAAAAGTTCAAAAAGGAAAAAATAAGATATTCACATGCTTCCCGCTATTCAGCTGAGCCCACTTTAGATGCACCGATTAGAGTGCAATCAATTCATATAAAATACAAAACCTTCACGCTCTATAACTTTGCTCCAACTTCCGATTTCATTTTGTTTCACACAAAACGTTAACAAGAATTAAACAAGTCGGAATACCGGAAGCTCATGCTTTGGGTATAAAGGTTTTGTGTTTAACTTATGTGAGAAACTTCTTCCATCCCTATATATCTACAAATCCAAGATATTCCTTCATAATTTTCCAAACTACAGGATGTTCATATATAATATATATTACAGACATAGAGATTATCCTCACCCTAAACAAGCAAACTGTCTATTACTGAAAACTGTTCATATACATGCGCCTATATAAATTGATCGTACCTATATTTCCGATTTATTCCGTGCAAAAAAGCATCCATATGTATGTATATAGTACGTATATTGAATAACGCTGGTTTAATGTGCATATATCTGTCTGAATTGTATACTACCCGCAAACTTCATTAGCACGTGTATGTACCACATACACAAATATGTTTCTCTGAAGTAACTGATATTGATATACAAATGACCAAACAACTAAAACAAAATATTTCTTTACGAACCCCCAATCATATGAGCTCATTTTGTTGTGTGGTTGACGAATTGACATGTGATGATGACGTCATACGCGTTGTAGAATGCATGAAATGCACAAAAAATTACAAAGTTTCACCGTCTACAACTTTGTTAATAATAGTTGGATTTTCTTCAAACTTGACCAGATTGTTCCTTCTGTTATTCCTTAAACAAATGCAGCTTTTGCGCTTCTTGGATAAACACAAGGTGGTAGCCGGGTAAATTTCTGAAACATGGAAGTATACTAATATTATCTTTACTTGTGTATACATGGGAGCAGGATGCATTTTGAGCCCTAGCTTTCCTAGCGATGCACCCCTGTGATTTTTCTCAAATTTTTTGGTTGAATAGGTTCTGAGAACGAGATTTGTTTCACTTTTTGGGGCGCACATTTAGAGCCCTTCCTCTTCTATCTTTCACCCAATATCAGAAACAAGATCATTTTCATTTCATTTGGTACCCCGCTTGACCATATTTGGTGAGCTTCGAAGGGATGATGATCTTTGCAATTGAAAAATACCTATTTATAAGAAATGTTATGTAGTTTCCGAAAATGGTATCAAATCTGGGATCAAATTATTGAGGGAGTGGGAAATATGAATGAATGGAATGAACCATGTTTTTTGGAAAAGTCAACTTAACTTTAACTTTATAACGGACCAATTTTCCTCAGTGTACTATCCACCATTAAAATTCGTATGATCATATACGAGACTCTTCCAAAACTGGTCACTTTGGCGCGACATCGTATGGCTTGACTAAAATGATATTGTTTTTTACTTCATTCTATTTTGGAATAAATGAAAATGTGGGTCCTTCATAAAGATTTCGGGATTTTGCTCAGTATCGGTGTTCGACCGCGTTATGCCCGCCATCACTCGCAGCGGTCAGTAGAGCCTTCAACCCCTTCCATTCATCGATCCGCTTCTACGATTTCACATTCAGCCAGATCTTATCACGCCTCTTTGCTGCGTGGCCGACGACCTGTGTAGCAGAGAAAAGAACATTTTTTATGACGACCCAATGCTCACCGATATTGTGAGACGGTTTACTCAATACATCCGTCCGATCAGCAAGATAACTTCTCCAGTGCCGAGCGACAGTTGGGTCATGCAAGCGATCGATGTTTAACTTAGGGAGTTGCAACTCCCCAAGACTACGATGATCAATCTGATGGCTCTTACATTGAAACCCAACTGCGCTACACCCGATTCAAAATCTTTGGATGGTTTTGTGAAGGACGTCGACGGTCGACTTCTCATCCACGATGATAAACAACTAAAGAGGTGGAAGGAACAGTTCACCACGGTGCGGATGCAGACTGTTCCTCCAAGAAGAAGAGAAATATTTTTGGCCATCAGTAGACTCAACTGGAGTAAAGTTGTTGGGCTTGACTGTCTCCCCGCAGAGTTGTTTATCTGTTGCTTCCACTCGTACGGAAATCTTGGAAATCCGAGACCTTTCTCAGATAAAGAAAAAGAAGATGGTCGTCAAGATCCCAGAGAGAGGGACCCATTTTGGGTGTGAAACTTGAAGAGAGTTCTGCATGCTCCCTACCAGCGTGAAGATACTGGCTAAAATAATCTTGGAACGCATGAAAGAACATCTCGAAAGCTTGATCCCCAGAGAGCAGCTCCAGATTCTCCTGTATTGACTACATCAACAACATGCGGATCATAGTTATTATCAGAGCGACATATGATAGCGCAAAATGTTACGTACTGCGGAGTCCGCCAGGGTTGCATCTTGTCACCGATATTATTTCTTCTTGTTATCGGTGACATTCTTCACGCTGCCTTGTCCCGAGAACGCGGAGGAGTTCAGTGGACGATGACATCTTTCTTCAAACACCTCAACTGCGCTGATGAAATCTGTTTACTTCTTCATTGAGTCATGGAGCTTGGCCAAATAGCTCTCCATTTAGAAAATGAGCAAGAAGAGTTGGACCGAAGATAAACACTTATAAATCAAAGTTCACAGCCTGGTAGGTTAACGTACTTCTCCTAACTGCATTAATGGCAGAGCATCGATCATATCTAGGAAGCGTGGTCTCTGTCGAAAGCGGCACCGAACTAGATGTTGCGCGACGGATTAACAGCGCGGGATTCGCTTTCGCTGCGCTGTCTAAAATCTAGAAGTGCAGTTATCTCAACACCAAGATCAAGTTGAGACTGTTCTGTGCTTGTGTTCTTTCTGTGTTGCTATATGACTGTAGCACATGGAAAATGAACTCCACTGTTACCCGAAAGGTCCAAACTTTCATCAATATGTGTCTGCGTCGTACCATCGGAATGCGTTGGTCTGATACTATCTCGAATGAATAACTGGTCGGCGCAGGCCTCGTACGTACTGTGATCGGAAGACGAAGGTGGCAGTGGATACATCACACATTGAGGAGGGGCGAAAATTGCCTTGAGAACTATGCTATGCAATAGAAACCAATCTCCCAAGATGGCCGTGGTATGGGTTGCCCCAAGGGCACATAGCAGTAGAGAAGGTATGCGAGCGTCTGAGGAAGTTGTAGGGATGCCGAAGTGCATTTCTGAGGTGTGGTTGACACGTTGTACCCCACCAGGGAGTAAATGACAACCATATATACAGGGTGCGGCAGCATAACTTCCTTTTTTCAAAACTCAATAAAAATTGTTGTATGCATCGGAAAATATTTATTTATTTTTTATAATGTAGGTACATATCTAAAGTTTTTATTTACATTGTTTTGAAGATCAAATCTGTTAGGTGACGTCCCCCATTCTCCATACATTGCATAAACCGATTTCTGGTGTTTGTCATGACTCTTGCTAGCATAGCAATTTCTTCTTGGATGTTGGTCTTCAAATCTTGTAGAGTTCTTGGACGGTTCACATAAACACGGGATTTCAAAAAACCCCATAGAAAAAAATCACAAGGGGACAGATCGGGAGAGCGTGCCGGCCATTCCAAATCGCCTCTAATTGAGATAAGGCGCTCTGGAAAGTGTTTCCTCAAAACAGCCATCGATGCTCTTGAAGTGTGTGCTTTTGCACCGTCTTGTTGGAACCAAGTGTCCCCCAAATCCAAATTTTCTAGCCGTGGGAAAAAAGATTCTGTAGCATGTTTACATACCGGTCCGAATTCACTGTCACTGTAACCTCATTTTCCTCAAAAAACCAGGGACCAATAATTCCAGCTGAGGAAATTGCTACCACACTGCGACTTTGGGTGAATGCAAAGGCTTTTGATGCAATTCTCGAGGGTTGGTTTTCAGCCCAGTAGCGCATGTTTTGTTTGTTAATCGACCCACACAAACGAAAATGGGCTTCATCACTAAAAAAAACAATAGCACCCTCGGGAACGACATCAAAAAAAAGCTCACACGCGTTCATCCGAGAATTGAAGTCACGTTCTGAAAGTTCCTGCACTATCGCCATCTTATAGGGATGAAAATGAAGATCATCACGAAGAATTCTTCTCACAGAACGATCGGATAGTCACAGGGCAGATGCGTGTTTGCGCGCAGAACGCCGTGGCGATCGCAACATTGACGCTCTCACTGCTCCAACGTTCTCAAGTGATCTAACGGGCCGAGGAACTCCAGTTTTTCCTTTTGTCGTACTTGCAGTTTGTCTGAATGTAGTGACCCATGTAACAATTGATTTGCGGTCTGGGACGGGAGCCAACGGGGCGAAATTAAAGCGATTCCGAAATGCACGCTGTGTTGCAATAACCGAACATCCGCTTGAAAAGTAAACCTCAACGGCAAAGGCACGCTCCTCACTATTCCAACGCATGATGGCGACTGAACCGTGTCGGGACAAAACTTTACAGTTTCCCCTCTTGAACGAGACCACTAGCGCTCCGCTATGACATCAACTAACTGAGTGGCGCGCATTTTAAAAAAGGAAGTTATGCTGCCGCACCCTGTATATATATATGATATATATGCAGCAATAAAAAGTTTCTTTTCATCGCGGCATACACTTCGTTGAACTTCTCGGGATTTCGTGCCCAAAATCCAATATTTTGAGCGCGTCGCATCCGCCATCGCTCATAGCGGTCAGTTACGTCCTTGGTTATTCACGTGAGTTCCCGTCTTGCAAGCTTAACCCCACGATCATGCTAAGGAACGAACTGACGTTGTCGCCACAATTACAGCCCCGCTCCAGCGGTACCAGCCTATACCGAGTTCTAGGCTCAGCATTCATACTGGTGAATGCAAGACATACTTAAATCTCTACCGAACGAAGGAATACGGCCCCCGAATTTAAAGACTAATGCACGTTTTGATTGCTGCCCGTCTTCCTCGAAGCTAGCTCAGAGCGCCCAGGCAGTGATCAATAAAGTCTCGATTCCTTCCTTGTTACCTCCAGTCAGATCTTATGAAGCCCCTTCGGGACGTGCCCGACAACCTAAACAACGCTAGAGAAAAGAGCATTTTTGTTAACGACCCAATGCGTACCGATATTTTTGGGTAGATTACACAGCGTATTTGCCATCCGTTGGAGAAGATAGCTGCTCTACTGGGGAGCTGAATCATACAAATGATCGATTTTGAACTTGGGGGCTCTCATCTCTCCAAAGGGCGGATGTAACACGGAAGTGATGGTTATCGACGATCAGTCAAGTGATCGCTTTCGAGGCCAATGTCAGTGCCTCTTTTTACTCACATCCAGAAAACAGCTTCTAGACCTACTACTGATCACAAATTGATCAATCCGATATTTCGTACGGTGTCGGTCAGTTGAAACCCAATTGCCCTTATGGCAGACTCTTCGTTCGAACAACCACTATATCGGAAGTCTCCGTTAGTGTATAGTACTGTACAAGTGTTATGCTCCTTAATCTGGACCTGCCTCGGAATCCTGTCAGAAATTGGCTGCGAGGTCAAGAGAGTGCGCCTTACAGTGGCCTTCAGAAACAACCCGACACCGGATTGGCGTCTGCTATAATTCGGTTGAGAGTATGAAAGAACATTGCCACATGAGGGAGGGAAGTACTCTCCACCATCTTATTTCGCTTAGGCTCAGAATATATCGTTGAAATTCCCGCTCGATCTGAAAAAAAGCTAGCATTCTGACGATCCTCGTCACAGGTGTCGAGGTGTTGTTGACTTTTCTGTAGCAATCTACAGTTTGTTTATCTGGGTCCACTTTATGTAATTTATAGTATCAGCGAACATGAATGAAATTCGACTATTTGGGCCCTGCTTGAGAAGGATTGAGGTGCTCCCTCCATTTTGGAACTTATTTAGCACAGAGAAGTGCAAGTATGATGGGACAAACTGGCTCGTCGCTTCAGATATCGGCATCTCAAACAGTCACAACAAAATTGCAAGTAATATTATAATGTTTACCGATTCTTCAACTATTGTTAACAGCAGCAGGTAAACTGAAGGAGAATAGAAGGAACTGATTTCTTAACTAGATTGTAGGAAATATCATTTCCTATATTCGTTTCATCAACATGGAATTCGGTTTAGAGGTTTCCCTGTAGGTTAAATTCTATGGTTCATACTTACCACGTTATTACATTTCTTGAGTTTTAACTACATACATATATTTTACTGAGGGTGTTGTATCTGCTGTAAGATTTCAGTAATAGCCGCCGGGAGTTTCAAAGCATTCACAAGCCGCGAGATTAAGAAGACTTTTTTCATGTACAGTGTTATAACCTTTCACGGTACTCACATCTCATCTAATTGTAGCTTCTAGTATTTTGGGGATTAGTATACTAGATATTACACCGCTCAGATTGTGAGAATGTGGTAACTGAACATTATTCAGTTTCGCTACGTAACTTTCTACCGTCATTTTCATCATTTCGAAAGGGAGACGAATTGAGATTTACTGTCAGCTTTCACAGTGGTATAAGCTTCCGGTTTACTTTTCATCCCCCGCTGAATTGCATACTACCCTTCCACATGGTTATTGTCACCTTTTATCGGGCTTTTACGGTTGCCTCAAATTAATTGAATAACTGCGTCCTGTGTTTTGCAAATACCCATAATCCACCCCATATCTTGGATTGCAACGTCCCCCTATAATCCGAATTGTTATTATGTGTTATACCAAGTTATTATGTGATTTTATTACCAATTTTTCAACTTTTTAATGTCCTACCTCCTCCACCTTTCCGAGTTTAATCATTAAATTTAATATATCCGTTTATGTTCTGGTTTATTGACTGCTTTCTATTTTATTGCTTTACCCAAAATCTGACAGTGGAAAGTAATAATCTGTCCATTCGACCCGTTTTCAATTCTTTAAATGTTTTATTGAAACGTTCGTGTTAAGGGAAGAACCTATTTATTGCCCAGCATTTTCAAATTCATTCATTAAAAGGGTCGCTGATAAGAACATTTTTCTCGTATTAAAAGTTTGCTTTGATTTTTATATTTAAAAATTTAGAGAAAAACCACTTTAGGTACATAGTTTTAAAGACTCTTTTGGAAGGACTAAGAAAATAAACACTGGCCTGAATTCTTTCGCGCTCTCGCACTCGACTGCAAAATAAAATTTATTATAATTTCGTTTTAAGGTTTAAAGTGGCTTCCACTACTCTCTACTCCCGCCTGAATCCTGAGAGGCTCTGGTACTCATCGTTTTTGATAAAATTGCTTTCAATAATTCCAAATACTTTGTTTGCATTTTACGGTGATCAGCCAAATATTATATAAACCAGAATTTGATTATGAAGCGTTGTTGGAGGATTGAAAAGTTGTTCCTATTCAGCTTATATTTGAGCAATGAGTGGGGAAGTGCTTCCTGATTCTGTTGGGCTATTGATTATTTTAAATTTTTGACGCTAAAAGAAGTAAAACGTTCAGAAATTTTAGCGCGAAATGGGGCAAAATCAGGGTCTTCACCGAAACATCCGTGCAGTTAGGGAACATTTAGAAGAAAACCAGCGCCTTTCCGTCCACGAAAGGCTTCCTCAGTAGACCTAACAATAATATCGTCATTGTGCCCCTTAACTGGTTCTAGTATATCTATCGAATATAGTATGTCGTTTAAACCTATAACTCATAGAAACTTTATTATATTCCCTATTTCCAAGTGTTTCAACCTGGTATTAAGTATTCTGCCAGGTGCCTTAACCTCACTGTAGTTGAACATGTGTAAAGGCTCCATCACTCTTTTCACAAAATCTACAGACAGTGTTCGTAGATATCCTTTGCTTCCCTAGGTTTACACTGCACAACCTTTCCAACGCTTGGGTTCATATCCCCCCATTAGCCCCCTCGATTGTTCCATTCCTGGTAAATTCGCACTTCTTCCTCTTTCAGTCATGAACCCAGTTCCGGTTCCACAGAATGTCTCTGGCCCCTATAGCAGCGTCATTGCTCCTCTCCTGGCCAATTCTCAATTTCTGGAACGCAGTGTATCCAGACCTTATTGAGCAAGCTGAGCATGTTCAGTCTGTTAGACCTAAGTGTCATAGTAGCCGCTGCGCTGCGCGGGCTGTCTGTTAGAGTAGCAATATTCTGCTTACTCTAGTTTCTTTCGAGGTTAAAGGTGGCCCATCTGTCTATGGCGTACATTAAAGTCTGAAATATGCTGGTATGCTTACTCATTGGTTCAAAGTACGTTTTCCTTGGACCAGTGACATCGTGCCTGCTCCCTCTGAAGGAAGGGATCCGCCAGTATACCAGGTAACCAGTTGCCGACTTAAGTCGTATGTTTGCCCTGTCACCCCAATGTGTTTCAAACTTCTTATCGAAGTGAAACTTCGTTGTTATGTTACCCCTTGGTATCAGTAAGTTACAAAGAATATCAATTTTTCTTCGATTTAGGCAGCGCCCCATCTCATTAGTACTCCCAAATATTCTGAAGATCGCCCTCTTTACCTGGATCTGTATGTACAAATGGAGAGGAGTCAATCCCAGAAGGACCTATAGGGTTGCCGTTGGGCAAGTTCTCATTGTCCCCCTGAAACACATGCAAATCAGCTGGGTTTGAAGTTTTGTAACTACTTGGCTGTTGTACAGTTCTTTCTGCCCAGATTCATAGATAATCAGTCGCCTTACTATTGCAGTGTATTCCAGGTTATCATTTTCGGTGTGCATCGCAATTTTTTTCACTGCTATCATTCTAAATCATCAGAGCCCTTGTAGCTTTCCGATATGTGTCTTCCTGAGTAGTTTTTGGTCCAGTGTGATTCCTAAATATTTGACCTCTGTTACTCGTTTTACCTCCAGGCCATGCAATCTAATGGCCCTCAGGTGATCAAGCTTGCGTTATCTAGTGAGTGGTACTATATTGGCCTTTGCTGGTTTGATGCGCAGCCCCGCTTTAAGCACCAGTTTCTAGTGATTTGCAATCCGGTTTGGTTTCTATCACATTGAATGTCCTCATATGCATCCGTAAGATTGAAACATTATCATCAGCAGTTTGGTCTGAAAGATTTAGAGTGAAAGGGATCCTTTTTATCCGCTTCCCGAATAAGACCACTTTTACCTGCCCCCATGTCCTTGGTATATACCCCGAGGTTATGCTGCTCTTAACCAGAGAGACTCTAAGATGATCTCTAGACCTCGCTAGAGTAGTGCTGAGAAAATGCCATCCATTCCGAGTAATTTCAGGAATTTAAAGGTTTCCACTGCCCATCATACTTTAGCTTCCAAACATACCCCTTTCCTACCTTTTCAGAATTTCCTGAATCTATTCTGTTTTGCTTTCCTGATCGCGTTGCTAAACGCCGTCAGCACCCTTTTGTGTCTCTTCCAATCCCTAGTTTTTTTCGCACGGTTGAAGAGTTTTTGCTCCTCCTTTCTCATTCACTTAGGTGCCTGGTGTAGGAGTCCCAGTCGGTTCCCCTGGGATTTATAACTATTCTGTTTACTTCCGAGTTGCGTCCAATGTCGAATTTGATTTTTCTACCATCCGACATACAAGGATCATCCAACACCCTCCAAGTGTTTACCAAGCCGTTGGTCAGAGTGTTCCCTAGAGTTATATTTAGTACTTCTTGTGTGGTGTTGGTTACGAATGTTGTTGTGTTGCGTACATTATGGATTTCTAACTTATTACTAGGGTTGAATTTCAAAAAGTACTAACCTCTTCGATTAATGTCGTTGCTTTCCTAGATCTCAGAGTGGGCGTTGGCATCGCAGCCGAGAAGAAGTTCCTCTGTAGGCTTAAGTTACGGTGTACATTTCATCATCAGAAACGAGTTCGGATGCTCAAAGATCTCCATACAATGATGGGTTGGAATCTCTTCTTTCTCCTAATCAGAAAAATTTTCCAAAGGTTAGAAGAACACAACAAGGGGGGGGGGGGAGAGGAGGGAGACGCACCCTCAATATTTGGGTGATAGTCCCAGACATTATATTCACCGAGAGGTTCTACTCCGGAACAAGGAGCATTTCTATACTCGGTATATCAAAAAGTTCGCGGACGACTATTATCTGCTGATATTAAAACTAGGATTTAGATCACACTTTAACGTGCCATTTGTGATTAAACCATTTTCCCTGAATTTCAAATCGATCTGGCAATGTATTTCACAGTTTTTTGTAAAAAAAGTTTGAGACCAATGAAGATTTACACCGAAATAGTAAATGTGTTAAATGAATCTGTTCCTTGGAAAATAATGGTTTAGAAATGGGCTGGTGAATTTAAAAAAGGTCTTACCAGCATTGAAGACAGTCGTCAGGACGCGTAAAAAGTGCATCAAATTAGAAAACATAGAAAAATACAGGATATCGTTCTGGAAAATCGTCGGAAGACAGAGAGTCTGGGCCGTAGGTATCTCAGCGGGTAGTGCAAGCCATATCTTAAGTGACACTTTGGCTTTCAGAAAGCTATGCGCCCAATGGGTGTCACATTTTTTAACAATGAAACAAAAATGCATCCCAATGCGACTTTCGCAGCTACATTTGGAGCATTTTAGAAAAAATGAGAAAAAAAGTGTGGATCAATTCATCACCGTGGAGGAAACCTGGATCTTAAATCAAAATGAGAGGCTAATGAGTGGTGGCCACTCGAATTTTCGGTACCGAAGCGAATTCGCGAGCAGAAATCTGTTCAAAACGTGTTAGTGTCAACGCTTTGGGATGCTAAAGGAATTTTGTTGGTGGATTACCTAGCCAATTTTGCATCAAGGCAATGCATCTGTTCCCAAAGTTCATAAAACCATAGCTAAAATCGGAGAATTAAAGTACGAATTGTAGCAACATTTACCCTATTCTCTAGATTTAGTCCTCGCTAACTTCTGGCTGTTCCCTCAATTTAAAAAATTCTTACCGAGATACCGATCCCTAAAAAGGGATCCCTTTTTGTTTTCCATTCCGCGAACTTTCTGATATACCTAGTACTGCACAGATGTCGAAATTTGTTAAGAGTAACTGAATGCAGTCCTGGAGAAACTTTCTAAAAGCGAGATTGCAGTCGTGTTTGGTAATCTAAATGTCAAGTTGGGGTCTGATAAGACTCTGCTCGAATCACAACGGTAATAGCGACCATTTTTTGGATTTCTATAGCTATTACCGCCAGGATAATGGCAAGAGGTTTGTCCTTTTGAGAGCAAGGTCTGCCCGTCATTTGGTTTTCAATCGCGTTGCAACTAACAAATCTAAATGTACCTTTAACCGGGTTATTCACCATCTGACTGGCAAGAAAGTACCACTTTTCCAATATGGAAAAAGAAAGGTAGCCCAGCAGAATGTTCAAATTACCGTTCGATCCGGTTACTTTCCCATACCATGAAGATTTTTGAACGCATTCTTCACAACCGTATTCGCGAAATCGTTGAAATAACCGTGAATCAAGCCGGATTTGTCAAGAACTGCGGAGCTACTGACGCAATACACGCTGCGCGGTTACTCATGGAGAAACACCGTGAGAAGCATCGCCCACTTTACATTGCCTTTCTGGATCTAGAGAAAGCGTTTGACCGTGTATCACACGAACTCATCTGGTATGCTTTACGACAACACTTCGTGCCAGAAGAACTCGTGCGTTGGGTTCAATTGCTCTACCACGATCCGAACAGTAAAGTTCGAAGTATGGCGTGTGTATCAAAACCGCTTCGTGTCTCTGTTGGTGTTCATCAAGGAAGTGCCCTCTCACCACTTCTCTTTGTCCTCAGGTCAACGCTATCAGCCAATGGAGAGCTGCGTTATGAAATTGCTTCACGCATTAACGCAACCTGGATGAAGTGGCGTTCCACAACTGGTGTCCTTTGTGATCGACGTATCAACGAACGTCTCAATTCTAAAATTTACCGCAATGTCGTCCGTCCAGTCGCTCTCTATGGTTCTGAGTGTTGGCCGACCATAAAAGGCAATGAACGGAAACGTGGAAAAGTTGCGAGAGGGGCGTCTTCGATGGTATGGTCACGCAATTCGTGCAAACGAGAATTCACTTGCCAAGATTGGTCTGCATATCGAAGTCCATGGCAAACGACCAAAAGGCAGACCTAAGCAACGGTGGCTTGATAAGCTGGATGGGGATTTGAAAGCCTCGAAATTGCACCCAGATCAGGCATTCGAGAGAGCCAAATGGCGAAGCCGATCACGACGAGCCGACCCCGCTTGTGAACGGGACAAAGGCTGAAGAAACAGAAGAAGAAGATCTTGTGTCCGGATAGCTGAGTGGTTAGAGCATAACGCTGTGGTATGGAAGGTCGCGGCTTAAATCTCACTGGTAGTAGTTAGATTTGTGTCGTGATTTGACGATGAATACCAGTCGATTCAGCTGTGAATGAGTATCTGAGTCAAATCAGGGTAATAATCTCGGGCGAGAGCAATGCTGGCCACATTGCCTGCTATAGGGTATTGTAATCCTGTAGTGTACCATTATGATTTACAATGAAATACTCTAACACACTTCAAGGCCCAAGGCCCAACGTTGGAAATTAAATATATAAATATTTTTCTGAAGATCATTTTGTTGGTCTAAATTCATTTTAATTTAAATATAACAAGTTTCGAGTAACATAGGGTTATGCAAAAAAAATATTGTTATAGTTGAGCCGTTATTATCAAAGATCAGAAGATAAATCGAAGATTATTTGAGATCCTGCGAATCACTGAGGCCTCTACCTGGCGAAGAGTTTGTTTGTAGTCAAGCTTTTCAAAAGTCTAAAGAGGAGAATAATAAGGTTAACATAAAAAGTTCTTACTATGCCTGATCTGGGGAATAGTCCCAAGATTTATCTGAAGAGTCATCCTGAATACATATAACAGATTCCAAAGCAATCCATACAAAGTAAAGTTCCAAAGGAACGAGGGAATTCCTAGCTTGCCGATGGCCGAATATATGTCGAAAATACCGGCCCTTTTGGATAATGAAGTTCCCTACAAAAGCTGTTACTTGTATTGCTCAGAACGGAAGTAGACAATATTCATCGGCAGCTCAACCCATACCATCAGAAAACACAGTTCTTTCTTGAAATGAGATCTAATCAACCCGGACCAGGAATTCGCAAAGTTAAACTAGCATCAGGACGGCTAATTCACTGGAGATGTAGAAAATCAACGCCACTTACTATCTAATAGTAAGAGCACTCACAATAAGTGGCGTGGAATTTTTTGATGACCGCAAAAGCAACACGTCTCGAATTCTACTGAAAAATATTTTACAGAAAAAAAATAAGCTCTAAATATTGAAAGCCTTAACCAGCACGGCCAAAGGCCAAGGGGACTACATCATAGCGTCTACCCAACCAAATATGCTAGGCTAGGCGCTTCAGGTATGAAGGTTTTTTCGTTCATCTTATGTGAGAAACTCTCTACGCACGTTTTTCCATTCCTCGATACCTACGTTAAGAATGCAAAATATTCCTTCATATTTTACCAAACTCCAAGATACATATATGTACATACGTATCAATGACAAATATTGCTTTCATTCTAAATGAACAAACATTTCTCAGATGCATACATGTACGTATCTAAATTGATCTAAATTGATCTAACGCATTTTCATGCATTTCTACTTTACTCCGTGCATATAAGCATATATGTACGTACGTTGAAAACCGATGGCAGCGTACATACATGTCTTAACAAAACAAGTTTGAAGGAGGCCCGTTCGCCGCTGAACTAGCTTGTTGGAAATCGTTTTATGTGAACCACATGTACCGGCGAAGGTTTAGTAAGGAAAAGCAGACTGCTTCACAAGAAGACACTGGTTTCACGGAACTAAGCAAAAAAAACAAATGTAGAATAAAAAGTGAATATTGCTTTTGTATTATGAATGCAGTTTTATACTTTAAAATTTAAATTTACGTGAAGAAGGGAATACTTATTTTGTTTTATTATTACGAATGTACTTTAAAAATTTAACTTATTCTTACAGAGTGGGTAGAAACTTGCGATATGAAGTGAAGTGTTGTACTCAAAGCAAAAATGTGGTGAAAAAAAAAATAAATAAAACACGAATAATTATATACTCTTGAGGTGAATTAAAGGAAAGTGTTAGTCCTCACAGGTATTCAGGTTCCTCCCATTATATTTGAAGCGGCAAGGAGTGGACATTTAGGATGGGGTGGGCCGCCGCAGGGTCACCATGTCATCGGACTCTCCATGATGAGGAAAGGAAGACGGGGGCCACTCTTCGCGTAGGTTCTTTCCGGGCGCGTTAATTGTCCGTTAGACAGTTTAGTTCTCTTGGTGAAGAAATTGTCGGTGGTATCATTCCGCCTTCACACTTTGCGCTGCAAATTGAGTAATGCAGCAGCCTTACTGCTACTAGATAGACCAAACTTTTCCTGTCAGAACCAAACAAACGACGACTTTTGCCCCAATGTTCCGACATCTCGACGAACAACTAACACAATAATGTAATCCGGATAAGCTTGGGCGTGCATTGGCAGACTTTGCAGTTGCAGGGATGGTCTGCTGCCTGTCTGAAAAGTAACGATATCTCAATTGGTCCCACCAAAAACAATGCAGCATGATATAATAATTTGTTGTCACGAGAAAAGTAGTTTTAAAGAAAGAAAGAAAGTATTTGGTGTAAGAAGAATTTTGGTTTTCCCATATGCCAGCGAAGTTAGAATAATTATTTTCTAACTGCGTGAAATGTATTCTGGTAGAATACAAAAAAAAATTCTAGTGAATGTACCGAACGAAGTCTATTATGGAGAACGAAGTGATAATCAGGCTTCAGAAATAATCTGGTATATTTTGCAATCCTGGGTGGATAATTTCAGATAGAGGGACAGCATTTACATCCAAAGTGTTTGATCAGAACTGTAGTCAACAGGGTATAATTGGCAAGGCGATTGAATGTTTCAACAGAATTATCATAGGAGTTTTGACAAAGCTATTCATCGATAATCCAATGAAGTGCAAGACGTAAAACAATACATAAACGCTTTCTACAAACAAAGTAACACTTGAGCGGTGACGAATTACGAACCGCAAATTGATGAAAAATAATCAAGGGTTTCCAACAGGCTCGATCAATTTTAAGAGTCTAAGCGCCTAAAATATCCGGATATAGAAGGGGAAGAGACGGGCTTACAAGAAAAATCATAAGGTGGCGAAAAAACAACAAACTGTAGGTCTAGTTACAACGACGGACCCAATTTCAAGCTGAGCTGACCCTCAATCTGTTCTGTCATTTGACTCGAAGACATAGAGGAATTATAACTGGATCTGTTATCATCTGTTATCATCATCAACGACGCAACAACCAGTATCCGGTCTAGGCCTGCCTTAATAAGGAACTCCAAACATTTCGGTTTTGCGTCGAGGTTCATCAATTCAATATCCTTAAAAACTTCCTGACCTACGCCATTGCTCCATCTCAGGCGGGGTCTGCTTCATCTTCTTTTTCCACCATACATGTTGCCCTTATAGACTTTCCGGGCTGGATCATCCTCATCCATACGGATTAAGTGACCCGTCGTCCATCGTTACGTATTGAGTCGGATTTTATCCACAACCAGGCGATCATGGTGTCGCTCGTTATATAGACTCGTTATATAGACTACGAAATTGTCCATCCTCACGTAGGGAGGGCAAAAATTCTTCGGAGGATTTTTCGCAATTTCGCAATTCTTCTTGCTAAAAAGCCAGGCCTCCGAGGAATACCTAAGGACTGGCAAGATCATTGCCTTGTACAGTAAGAGGTTCGACCCTATGATGAGACATCTCGACCAGAACAGTTTTTGTAAGTTGAAATAGGCTCTATTGGCTTCTAACAGCCGTGCGCGCATCTGATGATGGTAGTTCTTATTGGTATCGATGGTCTCTCTTAAATCACATCATTTTATTTAAACAGTTCACTGTTCTGTGACCCGATCCCTATATATGTATGTATATGGGCGTCATCTATGTAAAGGTTTCCAGTATGTATAACACATACTGAAGGTTTCTGGGATTTTAGGGTATCGAGGTTATAAGATTGACTCGATTAATATTGACATGATTTTCACTCACCTTTAAGTTATTACGTCCTACAAAGGGTACAAACTTTCCTGTTTTCCAGCCGACATTGAAAGCTGGGCTCATCAAATTACATATCGTGCACTTTCATAAGCATATTCCGATAAAAACAGTATTCATTTGTTTTTGGAATTTATGGAGAACCCTCCATAAGCTCAACCCAATGGCTTGCTAGGTTTTTGCAAACCTCATTCTATCCTTTAATTTCGTTCGACGCCAGACAAACAAACCAACATATGTGTAAATATATTGAACTGATTTTAATAAGGTTTTGTTTCACACAAATACAAATTAGAATTGGTAGCCAGCGAACTATCATATGGGATATCTTAGGACGAATGCCAATGGGAAAGGTAGGTTTGGTCTATGAAGAGAAAAGGCTTCTCTGCTACAAGTCATCAACTGAAAGAGACGATGCAAGAATCGGAACTATTAATGACAAAGCATGCTGAAGGCCAATGCTTCGTCCAAAAAGAATTGGCTACAACAACTATGAAAGTGTATTATATCTGGGTTGAAAAAGGTTACATTTCAGGTATGCTTTCATTTACCCGTCACTTTATTATGTGAGTAGGTGAAGGTGGGCTTTTGGATTTATACTGCCCTTTCAATAACTTATAACAAATTGGAAAGCCTACTGAGAGTAATTACCCCTTAGCTAATTCAATGAAGCCATTTAATCTATTTTCGGCCCTCAATTTCAGTGCAGTCCTCGACGCTTTCATCCTTCACTTGAGGGAGCCACCGAAAAGTTACATAATAAATATGAAAATACCGCCTGCAAAACTTTTGCACAACCTTTTTGCCTGCAGAACCAAGTGGGTCTTGTAATATCCATTAATGTCTGAAGTTTTTTGTTACGGAATTTGATATGAAAGATGAACTGAATATCTAATACCTGCATGAATAAATAAAGTAGTCTGATGTCAATGAAGTTAAGTACGAATCTTGTCCAATACATCAAGCAACCTTTTGCAAACATTGAATTAGATTCTTTTCCTTCACGGCGATCAATATAACATACTTGCCCATATGATGAACGTTAAGGCCATAAGGGAGATAGTGGATGACCGCACACTAACGTATAAATCTACGTAATTATGCTCAATTTGTATCGAAAATGGGGAAGCTTTGAACAAGAGCTACCTAATAATCCATATCCTGTAGCTTCTATCATGTGAAAAAGTATTATATTGTCAACTTCATGAAGGACATGCATGGAACGCTGCTCAGCGTGCTGAACTTCATGGAACAAATAAATAATGGATATCCCATAGTGTCCGATCCAAAAGCTCTGCCAGCATTCACTCCCAAAATATGCAAATAGATAGGTGCCATGAATAAATAAAAAAGTCAAATATGTATATACTGAGCAAATACGAATAGAGGAGAGTCAAGGGTGCCAATCCAGCAAAAGGAGTCGAGTGGATTTTGTCCGAGGAAAAATTAGGCTGGGAGCTCACACAATATTGAAGGCATTTCGAAGTCCTTAATGAACAGGAAATCGAAATTCGAACAAATTTTATCAATTTAACTTCGATTTCAAGTATGTGCTTCGTAATTGCGCGTTTTTCTCCCTGCAGCACAATGCAGTTGCAGTATTTAATGCACTCTTCTATCCTACTGCATGTCAAAGCAAAAGCTCCTTCAGGAAAAGGCAATTAAGTGTGAAGTGACGAACACAGCACAATCATCCGTAATTGAAGCGAATTGAAATTGAATGCCTGCTCCAGGTGAAGGTGAATCCCATTTAGCAAAATAAACAAACTTTTTCCTTGAGTGAATACGAACGGGAGAGAGAAATCGACCAAACGGCAATCGAATTATTTATGTTTGTTTGTTTCTTGTAACAATTTCCCACCTACTCCGGGACGTACTGTATAAACCCAAAGCCGTAGAGCTCAGTCGCAATTTAGACCAGGACGTACCTGGAGGACCTAGTAAGTCCTACATGTTGTTTTCTTTCGCAGCTGTACCTGTATTCCTTGATAAAATGGTAATCACTTTTATGGTATCTGTCAACAAGCATGCGAAAATTCTCCACGGCCTTATTCCAGCATAAAAATATCGTTTTTCATCAGAGTCGCCCAGATATACATAGTTCTTCGTCCGCATCACGACCCCCCGGCAAGAAAATGCCGCATATCTTGTGCACATTCTTTTATCAAGATGTTGTCATTTCGTCCCGTTTACCAAAACATCCAAATATTTTTCCGGGGAACGAGTACAAAGAAAGCACTTGGACACTGTGGCAGGCCACACTCATAATTTATGCTGTACAGTTTCCTGCTATTGATTCACCCAACTGTCGCCAGGACACGCCATTTAAGTATAAAATATAGGCGAGAAAACGAAATTAAAATCGATAAAGCAACATAATACGGCACAAAATGAGATGTTATCCTTGTGATGTGGTTTCAAGGACCGTAGGAGCCACTTAAATTTATTAACTTTTGTCGACTAATTGCGATCCACTAAAGTCGCCATTTTCTGGTACCACTCGAGGCCGTGATATAAGATGCCAACAGAGGAGGATTATCTTGACAACCGCTGCCTTCCCGATCAAGGTGAGGGCTGAGCGGAGCAACGTACTTAGCGCGGTGGAGTGTCCTGTAAGTTATTGTGATTTTCAACAATAAATGTGAAGCGATGGGCTGCCTTTTGAACTTAGATCATATTTTCCATTCTTTCGGGACGCCATGGTATTCGAAAGTAAATTTTGAGACAAGTTCATGAAGAAGTAGAATGACCGCCAAATGGCGAATCCCTTCCATAATGGGGAAGAGTGAGTGACAAGAATGTTTACTTAGGACATCCTCTTTAATTCAATCATGTTCTTATGAAGGAACATGAAAGTTTTGAAAATAAAAAAAACGAAACACACTAACACGAAAAGTATTACTATTGGAACCTAATCCGTTCCGATTGGTGGATGCAAACACAATTGACCTTTTGCCAGTTTGAAAGTTGAAAAAATTTGGTTTGATTTCGCTTATTTGGAGGCATTAATCCGTGATTTGGTTTTGGTTTTATTTTGTATCAAAGGACCGTCTAGCTCCCAGCTTCTATATATGGATGGATTTTAGTTTCCAATCGTTGTTTTTTTGTGTAATTTAGGCCTACCTAGTTTTCTTCTTAGTTTGCCAAAAGTTCCAAGCCCATCAGTACGTTTGTCGATGTTGTTTGTAAAATTGGTTCAATGTCTGTCTGCGTGTCTGTCTATTTGTTTGTCTATCCCGAGCACTTTCCTCAGAAACAGCTGTGTCGATTGGCACGAAATTTGGTGACACGATGAGAACTGTGATCGCCCGCACATGAGTTACATCTTTAAGGGGAATCCCCATACATGCAAAAGGGAGTCGCACAATTTTTTTTCACCGAATATAATCATGTTGGGTATCAAATGAAAAGATTAGCACTTCCCGAAGCCAGTCTTGGTTCAGACATTTGCTGGAAAGGTTGGAAGTACGCGGGGTCGAAATTGATGATTTGTTTAACGACCCCATTCTCAGAAACAACCCAATCGAATAATCAGAAAAAAATTAAGTTTATCCTAGAGTTATATACGGTATAATATGAGTAGTAATATAGACTATAGTATGAGGCATGATATCTCCAAGTTTGATCAAAATTACTGATAAAGCATTAGTAGCTGAAAATTGTCTTTTCCGTATAAATTTACTACCATAAATAACAATATCACGTTCTGCCCTCAAATATATGTACTTACATAAGAAACAAACAGGGTCTTTCATACCTGAAGAGCCGAGCTTCCGGTTTCCGACTTATTTTCTGTGATTCGCAACATTAGCATTATGACAAATTTTTCAACTATTGGGTACTGCTCTTCGTTCTGCTTGTCAATTCAGTGTGATTCATTGAACCGTGATGGCCAATGGCGCGCAACTGGCTTGGTTGGTAGAGCATCCAAATTTTATCCTCAAGATTGTGATTGTGATTTGGACGCCCCATATACGATTTTTGATTGCAAAATCGTTGTGGAGTATACTGCGCAATTTCACTGATGACAAGACCGCTTTCTGTGTACCACCCCATGAGTCGAAGCACTCCCCCTACACAGCTTCCTGATAGGCCTAGTTTTAATGATGACATTATATTGTAAGTTGGCTGCATCTTTTACTTTTGTGGTAAATGTTTTAGGATGTACTTGTAAATTTCGCCAAAAGTTAGTAGTTGTTTTTTAGGTATAATGTGAGGTATGCAAACGCCACATTTTCTTTCCTTCTTCAGCCTTTGTCTCGTTTAAAAAAGTGGTCGCCAACTCTTAATCGATTGCGCCGCGATTTCCTCGGCTATAGGCCTAATCTGGAGGGCGTCGAGAGTCTCCCATATAACTATCTGGCCTATCCGTTTCCTACCGACATCAACGTTCAATATGATCTTAGCAAGTGAGTTCCCGTCAGCTTGAATGACATTTCCATACTATCGAAGCCTCCCCTCTTGCAATTTTTCCACAATCAATGCAAACCCATATCGAACCTCACTTTGGATTTGAGCAGCGCACCACTAGTCCAATGTTTCACCACTGGTCCAATGCAACACCTTTATCACCTTTACCGCAAGATGCCGTTTACTGGTTATTGAAAGTTGTCCGGTACTCAAAAGTTGAAAGGCAGATGACACTATGGTAAATTATAAATTTGAGAAATTCGTTGATACGTAGATCACAAAAATCAGTTGTGAAACGTCACTTCATCCAATTTGCGGAGAAGCGTGGAGCGATTCTATAGCGTAGTTCATCATTGGTTGATAGCATTGGCCCCGTATATTGAAGTTGTTGAGTTCTGAGCAGTTCTTTATTGCGTTGGTACTCAAAAAATTTTATTTTATTCAGATTTAGCCTCAGACCGTGTTGGATGAGGCGATCATCCCACTGTTGGAAAAGTTGCTCGTAATCAGCTTTGCTTTAAGGGGTTGGAAAGAAATTATCTGCATAGATTTCTGGATGTCCCGTGGGAGAAAAGCAAAGAGAAGAGGGCGCTTCCTTGATGAACATATTCTGAACTTTACTTTTCGGATCGTAATAAAGCAATGTAATCCAACGAACGAATTCCTCCGGCACTTGGTGTTGGGCGGAGCGTACCACATGAGTTTATGGCCCACGGTCAAATGCCTTCTCTAGAAACAGAAATGCAATGCAAATGTCGAAATTTCTCCATAAATAACCACGAAGCATGTATTGCGTTAGTAGTTCTGTAGTTCTTGACAAGCGATTTGATTAATTTTATTTGAACGATGTCGCAAATGGCAAGAATACGTTCAAAGGTTGTCAAGAATGAATTCGAAAACCTTCATGGTAAGGGACAACAACCGGATCGGGCGGTAATTTGAACATTCTTCTGGACTACCTTTCTTCTTCCATATTGTGCTTTCTTGCCAGTCAGATGGTGTTCTACTGTCGAAATCGGATTAAAGATCGCACTGAACCACAATGTTGGCTCCCAATTCTGCCCTTACAAAGGTCAGACGCCATCAAGTCGTGCTGTTTTATGTCTCGACCTTAGTGCTACTGACAGGTAGAAGGGCTAGTGCTGTGGATGTGGAGGATGAACAATTGCTTGCATTGAAATCTGTTAGATGGGTATGCAAAGTACAGTTCTTGTTATAAATGCAACAGAAGTGGTGTTGGCTTTTGACAAGTCGATAAAAATTTCTTTCGCCGTCCCGAATGTCCGTCCAGTTTAGAGATGTTTGTAAGGGATCGTTTGGATAACAGCGATCGTCATCGCCATTCCAAAGCCAAATATTTCGGGTTGTGAACCGTTTACCAAACTTGGTGACGCTAATTGTTGGATAGTTCCTTTTATGGATAATGCTTTTAACTTAATTTCACGATTCTTTGACTTCGCAATGGCGGGCAATTGTGTGAAATCGGCAACATTTGCCTCATAGCGGGGCAGTACGTTTCTCACATTATTTTATCGGTGGTTTGATTCGCAAGGCAACAATCAACGGCGATGTTGACGTGCGACGGTCTCATATGGGACGGCTTTGCAGTTAGTGATGACAATAAAAAGTCGGCATCTTATGAGGATATATTCGTTTTATTGTTCCCACTATAAAATGTGAGAAGATGAGACAATCGTTTGATAAATCATGTATTGACAAGTACAAGGTCGTGAGTGCTCGCAAAATCGACTATACACTCGCCACCCGCATTGCGTGCTTCAAACATTTTTTGGCCATCGTACATGTTGTCGTCTGCCTTTTCACATACATGACCATTAAGACCGCCCGCAATGACGGTATATTCATCGGCAAGCACCTTCTAGGTGCTTGTGTGAACTAGTTGCTAGAAGACATCTTTCTCGGCAGTCCAGTCCAGTGAATTGTGCGATCAGCTGATGTAATAGTGAGCTTGATCGGCCGGTCATTAAATCAGCGTGTTTAATGAAGTCACACTCTCAGGGATGCTGCAAAAACTTTCGCCGTCAGGGCGCTCTCCGATTTGTAGACCTCTACAATTTTCACTTCCTCGTCCGCGGCATACTATTCGAGCATAGGGTGAGTTAGAGACTTTCGACTATTTGGGAGCGAATACCTAACCAAATTGATTACATTGTAATCTGCGGTGAGTGAAGGTATTCCGTCTTGAATCTGTGTAGCAAAAGGGATGTTGACTTGTGCCTCGAGGGAGATTATCACCTGAGCTTCGTTTGCATGTCGCTACTGCTACCAATATCATCAAAGGTGCATTTCCCTCTGGTGTAGACGGAGACCTGGCTGAGTACGAATACCTAGAGGCGATCGATAAAGTTAAGGAGCTTAAAGCTTCATTCGTTGGCACTAGTAGGAGTATAGGTGATAAGTTGGAGCTTCCGCGAACATTGGACAAGCAGAAATTCCACCATGGCGTTGAGGAGGGAAACAGCAGCTGCTCCAAAAAGTAGTGATTTCGCGCCTGTAGACCTTATTATAAAAGAACTTTTAATTGATTGGAAGGTTTTTGATGAGAGGTTAAAGATTGTCTTCTATTTGTAGTTAAGCCTAACATTGATAGACCAGTAGCTTACTCCAAAGTACAATTTTTATTTTATAGTGTATATATATATATTTCGGGAGCAACTTACCCCTTCATCAGTTCAAAGCTACTGAAAACAATTGGGATTATACGGTTCTATTTCTACTTAAGCAGTAATTAACTAAATTACTTTACCAAAAAAAACATTAAATTATTAACCTAATTACCTGTTAATTACGGCGGCGAGTTTTACTGATTTTGAGGGGCAGTTACCGGAATCTGTATTTAATAACGGCGTCGCGTCTTCTCTCAAAATTTCTAGACTTTCCCAAGGGTTCAAGGTTGTCGTTCGGTTTTTATGACTGAAGAGTTCAGGATTTTCGCGTTGAATGGTATGGGCTTCCTCGACTATGTGCACTGCCACTAAAAAAAGTTCCAACTGGAAGCCTTAGGTTCGAGTCGATCGCCCACCTTGCGGAATTTACTGGGAACTGTCAAGGATCCTTTTGCAGCGGAGGAAAAAAGCGGGATGTACCGAATAACGTGCAGCGACTGTAATAAAATATACATAGGACAGACTAAACGCCCGATAACGACTAGATTTAATGAACATATCAAGGAAGCGGCAAGTAGTGTTCGGAAACAAAAGTCGTGCATAATATCATCAGTGTACTGATGAAGAGGTAAGTTGCTCCCGAAATATGTATATACACTGTAAAATAAAAATTGTAGTTTGGAGTAAGCTACAGGTCTATCAATTTTAGGTTTTTGATAGTCCTACGATTCGGATTTTCTCTTACAGCCGAAGAGATGGCGAGAGCATTTCGCCACCATTCTCAATCGCAGTGAAATCCTATCGGTACGGATCGCTCCTCCAAACAGAAAAAAAAAATTGTCTATGCTATCACCGCGTATAAGGGGAATAAAGCCGCTGGTCTCAGTGCCTTCCTTGTCAATCTTCTCCGTGTAATTGCTGCAGAGATGGTACTTTCACTCATTAGTGATATGAGCTGACAACAGCGGGGATATGTATTTGCGTGCTTCCTATTGCCCTTAACTATTTACAATCTTCCAGGGTCAACCCCTTGGAAATTTCTTGACACAGCATTCTGGGAAAATTATTAGCTGTTATTGGAGCGACATATGGAAGGAATTTGCAGTTCAAAACGGAGTCTGCTAAGATTGTATTTAAAAACTGATCGATTTTATCGTTGGTAGCAGTGACTTACTTTATGTTGCCTTGGCTCGTGCAAGAAAGGGGGTTCAATAGACAATTTCGTTTTTGGCAAGCACCTCGATTACACTACTGACATCTGTTTGCTCTCTCAGCGAGTCGTGAACCGTGATCAAATCAGTCTGGATTTGAGGAGGGAGGCAAGCACGAGTTGGCCTGAAGATAAACATTAACACGGCTAAGGTTCACAGTCTTATCAATTTCGGTGTGTTGAATAATTTTTTTTGCTGAACGCAGCACCGGACGCATCAATAGTGCCAAATCCTCGTTCGTTATTTTGTCCAATAACTGGAAATGCAACTACCTCTAAACCAACGTAAAATTGAGACTCTTCAGTAGTAGAGTTCTGTTTTTAAATGTTCCAAACACTTATCAGTTGATGTTTGCATCGTGTCATCGGAATTTTCCGACCTTAAGGAGCATCAAATGAAAAACTTCGTAGGTGTGCGGGCCTGATTTCCTTGGAAATTTTTGATCAAAAGGCGAAAATGGCAAGGATGGGCCAGACATAGAGAAAGGGCTTCGAGTGTGTGGCCTTAGAATTACGTGGTGTAGTACAATGGAGGAAGAGTACAAGCTTTTTGGAAAATAATGGAGAGGGCTGAAGTAAATTATGATGGCCCCTAGGTATGCTTAACGCGTTTTGCTTCGGTGGGGGTTTATGGCTTTCATATATATTTATCGTATAATTTAGAGCAAATATTGTTAGTTATCTACTTGCCTTTTTCTTGTTACTGCACTTCATTGTATCGCAAATTGCCGATGTTTAAAAAAGTCGGCAATCAATCAGAAGAAATCTCAGTTATTCGAGAATGAAATAAGTGCACAGACTAAAATAGGATATCAAACAACTTTGATTCTCGTCGAGAGAGAGATGCTAACGCAAGTAAGTAGACTATCTCTGATATGGTTCTTTCCACTACGGTCACGTCGTTTAGAACTATAACTTCTTGCAAAAACTTGCAGGTCAAAAACTGATGTCTTAGGCTGCTATATCGAAGCAAAAAGCAATTTGTTGGCCTACTAGAATCTTTTAGTATACATCTGAATAGCTTAGTGGTTAGAGCGTAGAGTAACATCAAAACACAATAATAATCAATCATGGGCGAGCGTAATACTGACGAGGTCACATTAATAATAATAATAACAATCGTTCGCGCAACAATCCATATTGGATCAGGGCCTTGCAGTGTGTTAAAGCACTTCATTCAAGAGCGCAACGGTACCTACCGCCCTGTGTTGCACTGTAGGAGGCAATGTGGTCAGCATTGCGCTGGACCGGAATTATTACCTTGAGTCGACTGTTATTCGACATTCAATTACGATAAGAAATCCCTATGTCACCAGTGAGATTTGAACCGCGATCTGCATTTAATGTGCAATATCCCCTCGTTTCCCCCCGTCCTAACACTGCTTAGCGTTCCTCATTTACATTTGTACAATTCCAAATTTTATGTTAATTTCCCCATTTGCACTATGCAAGCGAACAACGCGATAATGTGCATTCACCTTATTTGCTTATACCTACCTAATGTTGAAACAATTTTTGTCTTCCCAACGCAATGTTCGGGCATTGTGAAGAAATTACCGTGTTGTTGGGTGCATGCTCTAACCATTCTTTTGTTTCTGAGCAAGGTATGGGGTGTTGTTGTTATCGCTGGGGCAGCGTCAACTTCGAAGTTCAAGGCCAGGTTTAGCTGGACCGCGACCGGTTAACCGATTGACGGTGCCTTCACTTTCAGAAAAGTGCTCAAGTAGTAAGTTTGAAGTCGATACATTTTAATTTCGAACAAATCTCACTTGTTTCAAAAAGTGTGTTGCGACCTTTTCCTAGTGAAGAAATTTTAACTGCGGGGTTCACCGGAAATTGAAAAGGAAGCAGATTTTGACTTTTTCCTTGTCGGAGGATGGAGTAACTTGTCATGGTGGCTTACCCAATCGGTCGCTAGTGCCATCTAAACAGCTTGAGGAACGGTTTGGTTGACGTATTGACGATATCAAGTGGAAGGAATTTTCGGCGTAACTTTTTCAAGGGTAGTGAGAATGGTGTGTATTTGAAGTTGATTCCAAATTCTTTCGCTCGACAACTTCGTGCAAATTTATCGTTTTTTTAATGCATGCCAGCTGAAAGTGGCGCGACAGTTATGATATTGATTTATACTCCAATGAATTAGTACACGGGCTTAGCACAAAGTCTGAGCGTTATTCGATTACTCCCAGGAAAACTGAAGCTACTTATCAAATCGTTACATATGTTAATTGCATAGGAAAGTATGCAGTGTCCGCATGGCTCGAGTGGTTAGAGCGCTGGGTTGCTGTAGTGGGAAATCGCGGTTCAAATCTCATTGGTGACAGAGGAATTTGTTGTTGTGACTAGATGTCGGATACCAGTCGACTCAGCTGTGAATGTATAGAGTTAAAACAGGGTAATATAATGTGGCGATCCGTTAGAACTTGACAGTCCCAATACATGCTATAAGCCGTACTACCAAGTAGTGCCTGCGGCCCATATCGTTAAACCGGATATATTCCTGTGATCAACCCATGTTTGCATGCAAGGTTTTGATGGATCACCTTAAATACAGCATTATGCCTGTTGTGTATTGCACCGGTGCCATAATAGTGCAGACAGAAATGAGTTGGTCCAATGTCTCTAACTCCGAACCAGCAGCAACAAATTGCTCTCGAGCCTCACAGCCATCTGTTCGCCAAAATGCAAATCGTCAAATGGCTGCCAAAGACCGAATCAGCAGCCCTTTTGCTCCGCGCGTAGAATGTTTTTAGTCACGTTTTCCACTAAATCAATAACGCGAATCTTCTTGCCGGGTAATTTGACAGCCGTAACTGCACTACAATACATGGATTTAAGATAGAATTCTCGAAATTGCTGGAGATCCATCAAGCCTGGAAATACCCAATTTATACCAAGGATCATTTTCCGAGAATTCTGCACACGGTCTTTGAAATTGGTTCCGAACCTCACAGGAGGCAGCTGGATGGTGAAGAAGCGTGCTTCGGCAAGGACTGAAATTGTTGCCTGCAGTGCGGCGTGGTTTTGTTGATGTCGACACCTCCACCCCCATCGACTCTCGGTCACCAGTTGCGATTTTCCCTGGGCCTTTTGCCAGAACAGAAACACTGAAGGGCATTTGAAGTGCCGTCCCTGTACCGGCAGCCCCATCGATTTGCAAGGCATCCTCTTAATTCGGTCGTCTGGGCGTCTCGGCGTGTCCTTGCTGGTTATTTCGCTGTGGGAGGCGGTGAGCGAGGCATTTTCGTGCTGCGCACAAATACAATCAACTCTTTTGCCTTCCCTGTTATTTCGTCGATTTTTTGAATTTTATTGTTTTGTTCTTACCGTTACGGAATTGAATGAAGTGCTTTAACATACTTTAAAGCCCAGATCCCATTGGATTGACGTATCAACGATTGTTTTTATTATTATAATTTTTATGTAAGAGTAGGAAAGCTGTCTGACGTTCTGAACTACGCCATCACTTCCATTTCAGGCAGGGTCTGCCTCTTCTTTTTCTACCATAGATATTGCCCTTATTGATTTTCTGGGCTAAATCAGCATCATCCGCGCGTATTAAGTGAACTGCTCATCACAACGTATTGAGCCGCATTTTATTTACAACTAGATGGCCATAGATTTCGTCGTTATGAATGTTGTTATCTTCCATTCTCATGTAGGGGGCCAATAATTTTTCTGGCGATTTTTCTTTCGAATGCGGCCAAGGATTCACAACTTTTCCTTCCATGATGACAATATCGTCAGTACAGGTCAGTAGTTGGGTGGAAAAGCATAGTCCCTCTCGCATTTACTTCCACATCACATCCACATCATGAACAGGATGCACGATATGAGAGTTCCTTGTCATAGACTGTCGTTGGTGTCGAATGGTCTCGAGAGTGATCCTGCTGCTTTTATATGGCCTAGCACATTGGTCAGGGTCAGCTTAGTCAGTCTTGCTAATTTCGTCGGAAAACCGAATTGTCTCATAGCCATGTACAGTTTTACCCTGGCTATACTATCTGATGGCCATATTCCAGCAGTCTTTCCTTCGCTTGCCGCACAGAGTAAATCTGATCTGTTGCTGATTTGCCTGGAGTGAATCCTCTTTGGTATGAGTCAATAATATTTTGGGCGTATGGAGCTATCCGACCTAGCAAGTTACTGGAAGATGTATGGGTGGTACTCAGCATCCTTATAGTCTTGATGATATCTCCCTTTTTATGTATGGGTCAGATAATGCTTCGTTGCTGTTGTCACTTTTTGTCCGTCGTCTTCAATTGGCCGGACATCCAATTCGCTGATATTTTGGTTGTTGAGCACTTGATCAAAATACTCAACCCGTCGCTCCAATATGCTGTTGCAAATCAAATTTTCCTTTACCTTTAACTTCTGCGCCTGGTGCGGCTGTTCTCTGTACTTTTCGAGTTCACAAACCTGCTAGTTCTGCCATGCTTCCTTTTTTCGTCTGTGAAGTCGCTTCTCCACTCGATGGCGTTTAGCATAATTCTCTGCGCATGCCCGCGTTCTTCGAGAATGCAACATTACTCGGTATGCAGCATTCGTAAAGGCTGAACGTGGCGGCGTTCAATCAAAACGTGGCCAAGAGCGGCCCACGTTTGTTTGTGGACGACTTTCCGCGCAAACCATATGTTTGCTGACTAAAAAATCTACTCCGAGCCCATGGTTTACTGGACACGGTGTAGTGGCTTCTCTCCTAGAAACTGACCCCTGTCCAACTCATTTTTTGTAACGCTGGCACATCAGCCGAATATTGGGACAGGGTATCGGCTAACTGCTGGGCTACGATCTATATAGGGAGCGCACGTTCCATAGGAAAATGCGCAAATCGGTAATCCCTTTTTGTTGCTGGCTTGGTCCATTTAGTCGGAAGCTCGGTTTATAGCTTCGTTATAAATTTTTTTCCGTGTAGAGTTGTCATCGCTAACCAACCCTTAACCTGGAGGATTAGTTAGTTCTACATAGCCTACCTTTTAAATCTTTGAAATTTTTGGGCTTGGTAGTTTCTGCAAATGAGCATTTGAAAAAATTTTGCACTTCCCCATTCCATGTTGTATGCTGAAATTAAGACCTGATTATACCCTGAATGATTATATTAAAAAATGTACATCTCCTGCGGTCATATATGAGGACCCTCTTTCAAAATTTAACCAAACACGATACCATTGATTGCGTGTTTGGGGGTTCGCAGTTGCAACATATCGACCAAATAATAAACGAAACAGTTGTTGAGGAAAGTACCCTCGGCAGACAGATAACGAAAAGGGCAGCCAGACAGGAAGACAGACGATTCAATGAGGATTTTTTTGAACAAAACTTTTAACACCACAAAATTCCCTCATAATTGCATCGCCAATTACACTTTTTAAGTTTAAATTTATATTGAAAGTAATTCCGATTTCCAAAAATAGACCCCCCTAGCGTAGAAAATGTTCAGAAGAGCAGTCGTTCTTCCTAATGGCGTCCCAAATTAGGTGTAAGGTTCATCTGAACGTTGAGACGACACCTTCAGCCTTGTGGTGCCTCTTTAGAGAGCAGATTCAAGAAGTAGAAAACCAGTCCGGTCGTCTGCAGAGGAAAGTGTACAAATATGATCGTCATTACCGCTTGCTTGAAATGGTCTTAATATCCTTGAACAACTAAAATTTGTTTAATTGTATGTAAATAATTTTCCAAAAATGTATCTCTCTTTTGAAAGAAGCTTCTCATTAAAGGAGTGAAGATAACATCATAGTTCATGTGCTTGTAAAATTTCTAAGCCACTTTGCCTTCTGTTTCGTAGAAGAACTACTATATAATATTTCAGGATTATTAACAACATAACGTAATATGATATGCTAGTGTAGTTCTCGTTGTCACCATCTGATAAAACAAATCCATACGTGAACTTGAAAAATTAACTTCCCTTCTCCACGGATCGAAGGGGTATCCTTCTTTTGAACTTCGCACGCTACAACCACAATATACGAGAGTGCTTCCACTACGGGGAAATTTCCGGCTACTATACGCTAGATATCTATAATAATAAAAATATATGGTATAGATATTGAGAAAAAAAGGTCACTAAATTATTGAGGCTCCATTGTTCATCAGAGGCCAGATATATAGATACAATCAAAATGCTATTTTAATGAACTGAAAGGCTGGAAACTAATAATCGATAGATGTGATTACGTCAACTCTACAAGTGATAAACTTGAATATCATTCAAAAAACACATTGTAAGATAATTAAGCTCGGAAGAGCGTGTCCTCGCAATGAAGATGATTCACGAGAGTAAACCATTAAGGACTGAACAACTTTTTCTCACGCAAAACTTAATTTTGCCTTATGGACATGGATGCGTACAAGCAAAGCATACACGTGTAGCTATATCTATTCTTGAATTCTAGGAAACGCAATGTGCCATGTTTTATTTTCGTTCTGATTCCATTTCCAGCATGAAGGTCTGGAATGTGACCTCCTGCCCTGCTTGATCGGCAGTTCTAGCGCAAGGAATATTCTAAACGAAATTCGCGTAGAAAACCAATAATGTTGGATATGGCGTGACTGACCTTTCTAACTGGTTAATGTTGAAGAGGCTCGAAAGAACATGAGGGTGGTTTTTCATATCCTTTACATATACGTGCATATACGTATATATGTATAATAGTAGCATGGTTTACGAGGTACCTTCCCTTGTCATATAAATAAGGCACTAAACTGTTTGCTTATTTATAAAATCGAACCATAATTATTAGTGAAGTGAATCAGAATTGGAAAACATTTTTCCTCTTTAGTTAAGTTTGAAAATGTAGTAGAGGAAACCATGTATCTTCGTGTTGTCATTCGAAGTGACGAGATGTTAAATGGTGTGTAATCAAATATAGTCACATCGAAATTAAAAATAAAATTAGCCGAATTTAGACGTTAAGACAATTAGCGCATACATCAGTATAATAAAGACAGGGAGAACCCCGCCTTTATCCTTCACCCTATGCTTCAAGCCGGCTGAATTCATCTATATATTGATGTGCTACAAATGATTGTCATAATGCTATCCAACTACTCAAAAACAAAATCAAGTTAAACCTCTTCAGAAAGATGTAAAAACTTTCAATTGATTTGATCAGCTATCGCCTCATCAGGCAATAGTCCCATTCATAAACGAGGTTTTCTTTATCCGGTTTCAAAAGGAATTCAGGAGAGCAAATTCAGTCCGGGGCACACAAATCCCTGTCTGTACGTTAATTACTGGTACCCTCGCTGGTAAGACGGACGAATTTTATAAGCGTTCTTCGGAAGAAGCAATCAAATAACCATAACCAACTCTGCAAGATTGGCATTGCCATCTCTGAGAGTTCCCGTGCTCCCCTTAAAGAAGTCGAACAATTTAATAACTGGCTGATGAAACTTATTATTTCTACTGGTCGTAAAATGATCATTATCGGTGGTGGTAAGATTATAGCCAATTTTGACGATGCTCACAAACTGGTATCTGTATATACATTCATGGTTGAAGCGTCTTATCAAAATATAGTTCATTTAAACGGCGTGGAATACTTCCTTTCGGAAATCGGCCTTGTCTGAGCTCTCACAGTATATACTGGATAGCCGAAGACAGGAAACTGCCTAAATGTGTATTTGTACTTTGTTCGCAGGCCCTCAACGACTGCGTTGTCCTTCTTCGCCCCGTCGATCTTCGGAAAATCGGCAGTGGCGGGGATCTTGATCTTTGCAACACTGAACTACCTTATACTTTACAAACACGTGCTGAATGTTGGAAGTGAACTGGCGCTAAAGCTCAAGGGCTAAAGTTGACGCTTTGTGAGGCTTTTTTTTTCAAGGTAAAAGTGAGTGGCTTATGGTCCGTGAAAACTGAGAATGGCCAGCTTTGAAGACGATACTGGAGGTATTTAATTGTAAGGTACATTGCTAATAGCTCATGATCGTAAGTGCTGTAGTTCGATTGAGCATCATTCAGCTGTTTGGAAAGGAAGTTCAACGGCTGCCAGATTTGGTTCACTATTTGGTTAACAGAAACAACTAAGGCAATGCCTCATGCATGCGACGAATACGGCTAATGATGCATTTGCGGGGGTAATACCCGAAGTGTAGCATCTACCAGCCATTACTTGTCAGACTCAAACGCCTGGACACTCTCTGGGAACCACACAACCAGGCGGAAGTCTTTGGCCTTTGGTCCAGACAAGTAGGTGCTAAGTATAGACTTATGGTGGGTGGTTTTAACTAGAAACCGTATTACAAGTTTAAAATGTCCAAGAACCTTCTCAGATCCTTAACAGTTTTCGGAAGCGGGAAGCTCTACATCGATTGAACTTTGACTGAGTTCGGTTGGATACTCTCAGGAGTAATCACGGGCGAGGAATCTTGCCTGCGATTGTCAGAATTTGCATTCTCAACGTTAAACCTCAAAGAGACGTTAAAAAATGCCCTAGCCGTCAGTGGGTGCACGGATCAGGAGAAGTGGTGCAAACCAACAACTGACTGAAGGTCTGAAAATACCCTGCACAAGAAGTTCTTCGAACTCTTTCCATGCAACTGCAAGCTTTTGCGGTGGTAATAGACCCAACTTAGAAAAGATTGGAGTGTTGATTTGATTCTGACCATCATGCATGGTTTAGAGATACTAGGGTCCGTACTGATGTTGCGGTATCTTTGAAGAAGTGCGCGAATACATGGGTCTGCAAAGTCTTCAAAAATGATGGAAGGAGTTCTGGGTGAGCAGGATGAGATTCTTCCTGATGGCCTAAGTGAAGTTGTGGGGTCAATGAGGGACCTGTTATGTAGATCCTCTAGCAGTACATAGTCGCACAAGAAATTCGCGCGTAAGATGGGAATGCTGATGACCGCTATAAGGCACCGCCAAGAAAACGCGTATCGAAGTCCTAGACTGAAGTCTACCTCGCTGTAGCCATACGTGCGGATCGATGAGGAATTTGCCGCGAGTCTCAAATACTGCGGTGTTAAAATATAGATCCGGGAAGAACCGATACTTCAGTATCTGGATCGACCAGGTAGCTGCGCCTGCTCGTAAATTATAAGGCGACACAGTGCTGCATTTCTGGCAGCAGTTTTCAAAACCCCGGCAAGTCTAGTTTTTTGGCGAGAAATTGCAAGGGTTGGTACATTTCTTAGTTTTTTCGGCGAACCTACGATGGTACTAGCATGCGTCGGTACTTGCGAATATCCCGACGATCTACAACCTGATCGCACACTTCGAAAGACGGATCGAGACCTTGATCTAATCCTACTTCCCGAACGTAATGCACTGACAGCCTCTACCAACTCGGAAACGGTAGCTGTTAATGTTGTTACAATCTACTGCACCTGAGACATCTGGCTTGATGTTCGCGAGACACCTCTCCAACCACGGTTCACACGTGGGCCTCATGAATTTCAAAAGCGGTGGCGGATAACGTGCCCAGAGACCCGGAATCCGCACATGCCAGGATAGCCTGTATGCTCCCCTACAGCCTCTGCAGCCACAGAGTATGTAGCAGCTTGGGGCCGACTTTGACACCACGCAGCAGTTAGCTTGGCGAACGGCTGCCTAGTGTTAGCGCTATCAGTAAGTGGTTAGGTTCAGGCATCTCACTTACTGACAGGCGCTTTATGAGTTGCTGCATTAATTTTTTATAAGAGCAGTCCTCGAAAACCTTGCAGACAAACTCAGCTGCCTTATCACCTAGCCCAGCCAGCGTTTGATTAAATCGGCGAACGGCGCTCATTGCACCCGTACGACCACGTCAATTACCGAGGGACTTACTTTTATTCTATTGTAGACATCCTGAGCCCAAACGGACAACCCATAAAAGTACACAAAAGCGAATCCAGTGCAGAATTGAGTAGAAAGAAGGGGCGAAGCTGAAGGAAAACGGTCCTGCACCGTCTCTTGCGGCGTTTTTATATTTATGTTTGTTTTTTCTTAAGATGGCAACAAATTTAAATTCTATTGTAACAACAACAACAAAAATAATAAATAGATAAAAAATGTACTCTAGGCTAATCATCCAATGGCCCTAATGGCCTTTGGGTAGCTAACTTGCGAATAATGTTCGATAGCTGTTTAGATTAAACCCTTCGACCGGAGTTCTTGAAATGCCAGCATCGCCAACGATCTTTGGATCTTCAGATATTCTGAGACCACCGATGGGGGATAACTTGCTGTTGTTGTACCAAGCATTGATTTCGTGTCGGAAACTGATACTGCTTTTGCAGAAGCACTTGCATCGGCTGTTGGTCTTGGATAGGCTTGAAATGCTTTAACTGTTTTAATTGTTTCTTGAGAATTTGCAATTTTATTTTAATTTTAATTTGATTAAAAAACTATTTCTTAAATGAGTGCGTCGTTTTTCTCCTTCTGACTTCCACTTACTTTCCCCGACTCTCTTTCTACACTAATATTGAAAAACAATTTCCGCTGTCAAAAATTGTTTATCGATGTTACTGCCAACGCGTTTCCCAATTGCAATGTAATGCATGTGACACGCAAGTTACTCGCTCCACCATAATCTCACTTACGCGTTTCCTGACCTTTCCGACTGTCGAAGTGGATTCAAGTTAAAAATACGATCCACAAAGCAGCCTATGCAATCCTCGGGGTAAGTGAGCCTGATAAGCTTTAGAATTAAAATGTCAAAATTACGGTCCACAAGAAGAAACGCCTCCATTATATACTTCACGTTAATAAAATGCTAGCTATTTGGTCAATTTATAAGAATACTAATCTGGAAGTAAAGAAAATGATGGGCTTTTACTCGAATAGCCCAATACAAAAATCTTTACGATAAACTGCACCCTTCAAAAGCCAACACCCAAGTACACAGGACGTCGAACACTTCTGTTATGTCTATGATGCCGAGCGAACAACCGAGACGGGCAGGTAGCAAGGACTCATTGAACAGATTTCAAGAGAAGAATTTGAAACAACTGTGTATATGGGTCAGCATGGTAGAAGTTGAAGGAAAAATCAAATGAATAAAATCGACCAAAGCCGTAGGACCTGACGATATCGCGATAAGCTTAGGGAACGCCACTCCGTCCCCCTCTATAGTTGCGAGTAAAGCTTGACTACCAAAACCAATGAACACATATCGCGCTGCAGTTATGGAGACGTAGATCTTTCTTTGAATCAGTGATCACGTCCAAAATAGGGACATCAGTGGTCAATACAGAAAAATTAGAGGAGAGGCTTTTTCGATGGTGTGGTCATATAATCCACGCTGACAGAAGCGCATTAGCTACATACGATTGACTTGAACATCGAAATCGTCGAGAAACAGCCAAAATAATGGTGGGTTGATACGTTAGAGACTGATTTGGGAGTTTCTCAATTTCTTCCCAGGCGAAGTTTATGACGGAAATTCACTCGAGAAAAGTCAACCCCCCTATTGAAAGGCACGAGGGCCAAAGAAACAAAGGACGGGACGAGCTCCCTTCTTGAAGCGGAGATACCTACAAGCAACAAAATAAAACGAAATTTATCATTTTTTCGTGGAAATTGCATATTTTAAAAGTTTTAAATACTAAATCTTCATTAGCTGAATTTAAAGGGAATGTTTTATACTAGTTAGATCTGAGCTTCTTCGCAATCGTGATGTCTAATCGCTGCAGACCCAAGGTCCTAAATTTTTCAACGACATATATATTGTGTTCATCCTATTGAACAAACAATCCCACAAGCCGATACATATATATGAACGTTTCTAAATTGATCAGCCTATATTTTTGCAACTTAAGCAAAATAGCAAAAGAGTTATGCTCCGAAGCCAGAGTAAGAGAGGCAGTGGGAACCCTTAAACCACTGAAATCACCCGGAATAAATGGCATTTTGCCTATAAATTACCTTAGGATCTTTCCTAAAGATGGTAGGAGGCTGCATAGCCTTGGGATATTTACGAACAGGATGAAGGCAGGAAAAAGTGGTCAATGTTCGTAAATTTTTCAGACCAATTAGCTTTACACTGGTTGTACTCAAAACGGTGGAGAAGCTCATAGAACAAATGTATAGAAACTAAAGAAATTGCACCCAAGGCAGAAGGAAACATCCTAGCCTTCTGGATGGGCAGAATGTTAGAGAGTAGGCAAATAGAACCGCGTACAAGTGTGAATTCTATTTTCTTGAAAAGGTGGTCCGCACGGTGGGAGACTATCACCGCTAATGTGGAGTTTAGTAGTTGATGAACTCCTAGGAGAGCTGACAAACACTGGAATACTGGTCCAGGGTTACGCTGAGGACATTGTTTTACACTGTAACTGCAAATATGAGGATATCTCATGTGGCAGAATCCAAACTGGAGTACGAATTACTAGGAGGGCGTAGTTGCCCACCAATCCAAACAAGCCCCCAAAATACCATTCACTAGGAAACGCAAGCTTGATCATCTGACAACCATTAGACATCATCATCAAACAGAGCTCTGGTTGGGGTATTTTAAATAGATTTACCCTATATTATCTTAAATTTTATTTTACTTTATATTATTTCAATTTTTTTGACTATTGTTATCATATTATTACATATTATTTGTATTGCGTCCGGAGTTTTACGTACCCACGCGCGCGCTTGAGTTTTAGCTCGCGTGATTATCTTTCTGTAGGCTCCCGCGAAACCCCCTGTTGGATTTTCAGGTTTCGGTGAAAACCCACGCATCGGTTAAAAGGACACGTGAATTTTCTCATCTTTTTTAGGTTTTCGGAATAACTGCCTCGTCTTGGTTATCTCCGACCACTTAAAATGGTCATATGACCATCACAAATACATTTTGTCATTCCAGCTTGTGGATTGTACAATAGTATATTGGAAAAGATTGCAGCTCCCTGCCAAGTTGATTACTCAAACTTAATAATGTTTCATTGTTGGTGCTAAAATAAATTCCTATAAAATATTAACTAAAATGAAATGCGAGATCATATTGACATACTCGCCTCTGTTACGACTAGTTAAAACTATAATCGTTAGCAACGTGAGCTAATCATGACATAAACTGCAAACCAATTTCGTATATAGATTACATGATGTTAATAAAGAACATGTCTACAATTTGCGGTAATTTACTTAATATACCCAATACCTGGAGAAGACTGTCACGACGTATATATTTTAATATAGTCTAAAAATCCTTAAGGAGATGATAGGAACAGGAAGACACCTACACGTCACTGTTGACGAATAAGTGTCCATGGTTTGACGTCAACACAAACTGCGACATCATGGACAGGTGATAATTTTCATTGAACTGCATCACTTGAAAGAGGAAGATCCTTCTGTTTCTAATGACTGTAAAGAGAACTTCCGAGAATGACTTTAGAAGTGATCAAAGTTTTTGTAGCAAATTTCCTTTTTAATTAAAAAATCTGACTTTTTCTTTTCAAAGAGATAAAATCTTTATTATAAAAACATAAGGCACATAAAACTGTCAACTGGGAATAGACATTTCACATCCCTACGTGGGGGTGTAGTTTAAGTTTAATGAACGATATTCAGATCATAAAAACAGGAAGAAATACGTCTAGTGAATATTCAGACTTTATATCTTCATTACAAGTCATCAAATCAACTATTTTTTTCTTTTCTCATTGCTTTTACATTACTGTGAGAGTTAGCTTCAAGACTTAACCTTTAGTTCAAATTACATATTCCACCTCTTAGATTATTTGATTTTAGTATTTCCTATGCTATTTCAAGACGGTTTGTTTGCCAAAAAGACTGTTAATATAATCCACAACCTAGATTATTTCTATGAGTTTTGGTAATATTTCGCTATCTTATTTATTTATTTATTATTGAACTTAACATTATATGTAAAAGCGGTCAGAGCTCCGATTTGGATGGAGCCGCGAAGCTTTCAAATCACTCATCAATCTATTATGATCCCGGCGGGCTTTCGGTCGCTTCTCATCGATGGCGATGTATATTGATGGCAAATGTTCTCCTTTTGGATGTAATCATAGCGTGTCATACCACTGGTCTAGCGCAATGTTTTCGTATCCATTGCCGCCAGCCACCGTTCATTGTCTTTTATAGACGCCTAGGAACCAGAACCATATAGGGCGCCAGAACCAACGATCCTGTTATCAATTTTGAATTTGAAACGTTCGTTGGTGCGTCGATAACTAAGAACGCATCGTTATCCACTGGTGCGCGATGAAATTTCAAAACCCAGTTCATCATCGGCTAATAGCATTGATGGGAGATACTTCAATTGCTCAGTTTTGGGCAAGTAGCTGCTGCTGACAGTGATAGTGCGTTTTCGTCGAGATTGGTGGTCAAAAATTCGATTTTGTTCAGACTCAGTATAAGACCGTGTTGGATGAGGCGATCATTTCATTTTTGAACAAGGTCATTAAGATCACCTTTGTTGTGAGCCGTTTGGAAATTATCTGTATACCTGATGAGTTTGTATGGCATCCGGTCAAAAGGCTTCCCTAGATCCGGAAATGTAGCGGTGGACACTTCTCACGGAATTTTTCCATAAGTAACCGAACTCACTGGCTAGGCTTAAGGATTCCAGCTGATAGGGTTATTTTATTCTGATGCAGTAGTACTCCTCTAATTTTAGAATTTGGACACTTTTCCTTTTCTCGAAAAAAAAATCTTCCAATGAGATTGAAAACGAACTCTCTATGAGGTGTGCCATTTGCTGTTCGATATATTTCGGCGTTCCGATCGCACTTTTTAGTCTTCCAATTGTAACACAATCTGTGTGTAGTGTTTACCACCTCAACTGCCTTATTGGGTCGACGGTATGAAGAATAGACTAATGTCTGTCTGACGGGACGTCAGTGGTGAAAATTTTATGCAGGGGTCGTGTTAGAAACGGATCCTTGCGGCATTCCAGATGTTAAAGGTAATGGATTGGGAATTTCATTGCCAACGTTGATATAGAAGGGTCCATCTTGGTAGAAAAAGATGGCAAGTCTTAGATCAGAATGGGGAACTGATTTTTAATTAATCTATAAAATAATAAAGTAACAAAAAATAATAAAAGTCTACCCCCACCGAGTCAAAAGTCTTTCCTAGGTCAAGAACCCAGGCTACCGAAGGTTTGTTATTGACGTTTAAGCGGACAATCACGGCATTGTGGAGATCGCTTAGTGTGCTGTTTGGCATATTGGGGATATTCTTCTTAATGGTAGTAATTTTGGCAATTCGTCAAGTGGATGGTAAACCGTAAACTGCTGTAGAAAAAATCCGAAAGGGTATCCTTCCGGCTGCATACGTTTTGTCGTAAAGTCGCCGACTTTCCTTCGCCAAGATGTCTATGGGGAGCATCCCTGCTAGTACATATGCTGCTTCTCGTGATGTTGTCCGATGTGCACTGCATACCCGGAGTGCACTTAGCCGATACGCCATTCCCAATTTTCGGCAGTTCACTTTGCAATTCAGAGCAGTTGCCCAAACTGGAGCTGCGTAGAGTAGCACGGAGCTGACTACCCTGGAGAGCAAAAGACGTCGGCTTTTAATTACTCCCAAGTATTTGAGCGATGGTTGGGAGTAAATTGTTTTTTCGCCAACTTTGATTTTCACAGTTGTGTTCTTTCTTCTCTTGATAATGAGAACTACTTCTGTTTTGTATTCGGCAAGTGAAAGGCCAGAATTTGTAAACCAGGAATTGATCTCCCATATCGCTTTATTTGCATAGATCTCGATCTCGTCTTGGTGCTTTGCAACCATTGTTATTCCGATATCATCGGCGAAGCCAATAGTTGTCATGTTGTCCGGTAGGCGTAGCGTCAACACTCCAGCGTCGTACATAACTAACCACAGCAAGGGACCCAGGACAGAACCCTGTGGCACTCCGCAAGTTGTCGGGGATATTTTTAGCCCATCGTCCGAGTCGCAGTAAAGTCTTCTCCCAAGGAGAAATTCGACCACAATGCGTACAATGTACTTCGGGGCCTGTATCTTGTCGAGTGCCTCGATGATTTTTTTCCATTTTGCACTATTGAACTAATTTTTTACGTAGAGGGTTATTACTGCACAGCATTTTCCTTCTTCTATTGCAGCCTGAGCCAAGCCAGTCAGCATGCTGATTGCGTCGACAGTTGATTTCGCCTTACGAAATCCGAATTGTTTGTCGGAAAGGCCTCCTTCCTTTTCCGCAACGGCGAGCAGTCTGTTATATATTACTCGTTCAAATAGTTTGCCAATGGTATTAACCAGACTTATTGGCCTATATGAGGAGGGATCACCCAATGGTTTACCTGGCTTCGGAATGAGTATTAGCTTTTGTACCTTCCATTGCTCGGGGAATTCTCCTTCCCTAAGGCATGCCGTGAAAACTTGGGCAAACATATCTGGCGCTGCCCTGGCGGCTACTTTCAGGGCAATGTCCATCCAGTCCTGGAGTCTTTTTTCAGTCAATCTTTTTGCTGCGCCTAGAACCTCCTCATTTACTCCTATCGGAACTTCATCGGGATTTAAATGTACTGCAGGCATACTTGTACAATTCACATCTACTGGGAATAGAGTGTTCACTATATTCTGAAACAACTCTGGGCAAGTAATCGGTGGGGAGCGCTCGCCTTTTAGTGATGACATCACCGACCTATATGCGCCACCCCATCGGTCAGAGTCAGTTTCAGTACACATCCGCTTGAAATGTTCAGATTTGCTCTTTGCGATAGCTACTTGCAATTTTTTCCTCGCATTTTTATATTGCATGTGTAGCTCCTCGAACTCAGGTCGGTTTCTTCTGCGCTGGGAGCGCCTCCTAGCTTTGAGGTACTTTTTCCGGCATTCCTCAATTTCGGAATTCCGCCAAAAATTAGGATTTCGTCTTCGGAAAGTGCTACGTCGAGGCATAGCGGCATCGTATGCCCGCTGCAATTTTTCCACGACCTGTGAAACTTTGTTTTGTGCGCTTCCCGATAGCAAAGTATCTTCCAGAAGTACCTCCTTGAACATTTCTGCGTCGAATTTCTTCGTTACCCAGCTCATCGTTATTCATTTTAATGACTTCATATAATTCCTTTGCGAGGTTTGGAAGATGATAGCCTGATGATCGCTGTGTGTGTACTCCTCGCTGACACGCCACTGCAAGTCTCTGATTCGAGTATCGCTGCCGAAGGTGAGGTCTACCACCGATTGCAATTCCCCCCTCCGGAATGTGTTGCATCCCCCAGAGTTGGCAAGTACCACGTTCAAGCGCGAGAATGTCTCCAGCAATATTCGTCCTCTTGCGTTGGTTTCTCTGCTACCCCATTCTTCTGCCCATGTGTTGAAATCACCGGCTATTACTTTGGGGTTGTAGCGACTTGCATTGAAGGATAGTTTCTCTAGCAATGACGTGAATTCCTCTAATGTGAGGCTCGGTGCTGCGTAACAGCTATAGATGTATATCCCTCCAATATTGACACAGGTGAACCCGTCCTCTGGATGTTTTTTTGTATCCACTATAGCTTGGCTTCCGCAGCTCCATATCGCCGCCTAACTGGTTTTGTCTGCTATCCATACTCCGCTATACAGATTTTCGTATTGTTCAGATACAATCGCAACGTCGACGTTGTTCTCGAATACTCTTTGGGAAAGTAGGTCTTGGGCCGCTCGACAGTGATTCAGATTGAGTTGCATAAACTTCATTTGACCTTATTTATGAACGCCTTTCTGAACACTGGGCATTTACTGCTTCCTGCAATCTGGGCGCTGTCACTACTTTTTGCTTCCACGCAGAATATGCACTTGGGCATTCCGTTGCAGTCCTTTGCCAAATGGCCTTGTTCTCCACATTTGCGGCACAGATTTGATCTGGCTTGCTATGTGACCAACCTGCCAGCACTTATAGCATTTATGCACTGGACTCTGTTCCCGTAACCGACAGACCACCCATCCAATACGTACTTTGCCCACTGCAATCGCCTTTTTTGCTGCTTCAATAGGAAGATTTATCGACGCTATCTGCGTGTCATCGTACGCTTTTCTAAGCCGTAGCACATTAGACTCGCTCACTGATTGTAATCCCAATGGGGTTTGCAAGGCCTCGCAGATCTCAGATTTTGTGGTGACTTCATCCAAATCCTTGCATTCGATCACCACCAAATCCTTACTCATTCTGACATCCGCAGCCTCACCTAGCGATACTTCGATTTTCTTCCGTAGGTCTTCGCCTCTGTCGTCACCAGTTTTAAGTTCGAACAACAGGTCGCCTTTCTGTGTTCGTCTTATCCGCGTGACATTTGCACTCAGATCCGTCAAGGAGGCATCTGCTTTAACCTTGCGTAAGATTTCCGCGTACGTCAACTCGCTGGTTTTTGTTATTATCAGCGCGTCCGGCCTGGCTCTTTTTTGCAGCTTCTTCTTCGGTCCTACCTTAGTCCAAGGGTGTTCCGCGCTGTTAGTGGCCTTTTCCGCATGCCCAGACAATCTTCCGTCGTTCCCAGGTTGCGCCGGCATCTGGTTCTCTTTTTTAAGGTTTTGTGTGAAACAAAACCTTATTAGAATCGATTCGATGTCTGTCTGTCCGTCTGTCTGTCTGTCTGTCTGTCTGTCTGTCTGTCTGTCTGTCTGTCTGTCACACCCGATTTATTCGGAAACGGCTGGACCGATTGTCACAAAAATTGGTAAGAGTATGTGATCTGCCGTTCCCTTTACATGCAGCAACTGGCGCCATTTTGTGTTAAGTTTAAGGGGGGGCTCCCCATACAGGTGAAAGGAGGGTGCAAAATTTTTTTTCACAGAATGTAGCCATGTTGGGTATCAAATGAAAGGTCTCAATTAGTACTTTTCGAAACTGGTTCAATATTTGATATTGGGTGTAACATAGGGGAGTGAGGGCTCAAAATATGACCCCCAAAAAGTGTAACAGGTCTCGTTCTCAGAACCTATCCAACCGAAAAATCCGAAAAAAATCGCAGTAGTGCATCTCTATGAAATCTAGGCCTCAAAATATATCCGGTTCCGATACCTGCACAAATAAAGTTAATGATAGTATATTTCCATATTTTAGAAATTTACCCGGCACCCCCCCCTTATGTTCATCGCAGAAGTACAAAATTTAGCATAGGTATAATGAAGAATATGGTGCACAATTTGGTCAAGTTTGAAGAAAATCCGACTATTATTAACAAAGTTATAGGGGGTGAAACTTCACAATTTTTTGTGAATTTCGTGCACTCTACAACCTGCATGGCGTCATCATCACATGTCAATTCGTCAATACCACAACGAAATGAGTTCTTATGGATGGGGGCGGAAAGAATTATTTTGTTTTAGTTTTTAGTCATTTGTATATGAATATCAATTACTCCAACCAGACATGTGTGTATGTAGGTATATAGTATATGCGTGCTAATGAACTTTGCGGGTAGTGCCTAATTCAGATAGATATAAGAAGTAAATCGGAAATATGGGTACGATCAATTGATATACGTGCATATATGTGTACAGTATTCGGAAATAGACAGTTTGTTTGTTTAGGGTGAGCGTAATATCTACGGCTGTAATATGGACGTATGTCTCGTAGTTTGGAAAAATATGAAGGAGTATGTCGGATTTGTAGCTATATACGGATAGAAAAATGTGCGCTGAAATTTCTTACATAAGATGAACACAAAACCTTTATACCCGAAGCGCGGGCTTCCGGTATTCCGACTTGTTTCCTTTTTGCTGTTCGTTGGGGAGATAGCACTTCTTCATTTGGGTCTCTTAATTGTTTGTTCCGAATTTCCGAGATATCCTTTTCACTTTAGAAGAATTCTTTGCCAAAGAGCTTTTTGGGAAAAGATGTCTTCTGCCGTGGTTTGGGTTGCTACGGTAACCATCGCTTTTTGTTGGTTTATCGGCACTGTTCCTTCTGCCCGTGCTTTCACGTCCTCTTTGGCCTTGAAGTATGTTGCCCTGATAGAACGCACCTGATCTTTAAACACGTGGTGCACATTATTGCGTTGGTTAACGTACTCGATTAGATTATTGATCATTGATCCCAGCCTCGTAAATGCGTCACCCTCGGCTTCAGCAGTAACCACACTGCTGCTACTCTTATGGCCCAACATGCGTTTTTTCGCCGAATTCGCTGCCGGTAATCGCACTAATTTTGCGCTCCGCTTGAAAGGATCACTCGCGCTAGAAGGTAACAATGGAGACTCCCCACTAGTCATTTTTCTAGTGGGAAGCCCACCGGAGTCCTCCGCTTCCTCCACTACTTACAGTAATTTAACTCAAAAAAGTGAAATTATAATAATGTATAATAGTTTACAACTTATCCGCTTTAAGTGGGGATCGAACTCGGGCTTCACTCATCAACCGATTAATTAGAAATTTAAAAATTTATTTGTTATATAATATGTGAAAACAAAACCTTCCGCGCTCGAAACGAGAATCGACCGCAAATCACGCGTGACGTGAAGCAAACGTTTTGTTTTTTTGTTTTTAAAATCATTTTTATTTTTAGGAAATAGGTAACAATAGTATATAGATTGGAAAAATGAACAATAAAAAACAATCTTTTAAAATAACAAAAATAACTTAAATCTAATGGCCACTGTGGGCTCTCAAAGTCTTCGAATAGCAATTTACAGGCAGAGAAGAGAAACAGTAAGAAATAAAAATCTAATTTTACAATAAGTTGTCGGGAAATGGTCAAAAACCCAACAGAATTCACTTGGCCTTAGTGGCAAATAAAGAAATATAAAAGTAATAATAAATATTTGATCGCTTCAAAAAATACTTTTAACTTAAATTATTGTTCTTAAAACTATCATAATTATATATTTTATGTTATACATTTTCTCTTTTTTTTACAATAACATCCACACAAAAAAAACAGTGAATAATAACGTATATATTTATAAGTTACAACTGGAGACAAAATCAGCACCCGTTCAATATGTACATATTTACAAAGCCCCACCAAGAAGCAAATGGCAGAACTGAGCACGGCCACCGCTAACCGGCATCCCGCAGTCACCAGTACCAAGATTTCTCTTTTTCATCCCGCTTAATATCAATTGCTCTCGCTCTGGAGTATCTCCAGTCGAATCCCGGAGCCCCCACTGTCAAATTCGGGGGGTATTCTATCCTTTTGTCCGTGGTCCGTCTATGTGTATGATACATAACCGGATCACCGGCAGAATCAAGAATTAGACCATTCGTGTCAAGATACACGAACGCTTCGGGAGGAATGAAGCCTGTCGTGAGAGTTTTCTCAAAATACCCATCATTTGGGTAGAACGGCTGCGAAACCCAAGGGTTCTCACCATGCGAAGCAGATCGCACTATATGATTCCGAATCAATCTGACGATAACTGTGTCGATTCTTGGCACAGCAGCAGCTGCATACATCACTTCGTTAGTTACATAGTGCTCATAGTTCGACGAAGCAGTCCTATTAAGCCCCGTGCAAGCACGCAGACATTTCCTTTCAAAGATCCTTATTTTCTCAATTTGGCTAGCACTCAAATTAAACCAGATAGCACACCCGTAGGTGAGCACCCGTCTAACCAAAGTAAGATAACAAATAATCTTAACCTTCCGGCTAAGATGTGGAGCATGAAAGAGTCTTCGAAGAGACATGAATGCCTTGCGAGCGCTTTCTAGCGCGACTTTAACGTGCTCGTTAAATTGGAGACGCTCGTCAAGACGCACACCCAGGTATCTAACGCACTTCTTATGAGGAATGCGCTCAGAGCTATCCTCGTTCGCGACAACGTGGAAATCTCTCCAATTCCTACTGGCATACGCCAAGGAATTCCGAAACAGAATCGTTTCACACTTTTGCGCATTGAATTTCATCCGCCAACTGTTCGTGAAGAACTTATATCATTGAACATCTTCTGAAGTTCAACTTGCACCTCAGTTACCTTCTTGTGCGCCGTGTAGGCTATCAGATCGTCAGCAAAGGCAACCAACGACCTTTTAGGAGATTTATTAAAATCGAAAGAATTGAGCAATTCGCCGGCAAATACCGCAAAAAGTGTAAGCGCAGTCACTGTCCCTTGCTGTAATCCATTCAGAACATGAAATTCTCTGTTAGTAGTGAGATTTCCGTCCCTAATAACAAAGCACTTGCCATACAGCATACTACACATCATCGCTACGAGGTGACTGGAAAACTCATTCTTCAGGAGCCTGAAAATCAGTCCATCCAACCAGACGGTATCAAAGGCTTTCTCCATGTCTATAAGGCAAGCGCCTACGCACTCACCATTATTAATCCGCCAGCAAATATTAGACGTTACCTTTGTTATTGCATGTATTGTCGACCGTCCAGATCGAAATCCGAATTGCGCGTTCGGCAATAATTCCTTCTTCTTTATATACCCGTTCAAGGCTTTCAATACCAAAACTTCAAACATCTTGCTGATGTTAGGTAGCAAACTGATTGGCCGGTAGCTTTGAGGGTGGGATGAATCGTTCCCTCTCTTTAAAATCGGGAATACTCGGGCTTCCTTCCATTGTCCTGGAAAGAAGGAATTGTTCAATAAATTATTGAACAAAATGCAATAATCACGCCTGAGGACCACGTTGGGAATGCCATCCATACCGGATGATCTCTTATTGTTTACTCTTCTGAATATGGAAGTTAACTCTACACATGAGACAAAGTAATCAAGCAGATTATCACTCAGTATGAGATTAGCCTGCAACGCAGAGCTAAATTGGAGAACTGTGGTGCCGTTCAGGCTATATTTGAAATTGTGGACATCTCGTTCTACAATTTCTGAAAGTCGCGTTGGCTCTAAGTCCGTTCTGGGCCGATGCACCGATTCAAAGTGCTCCCCTATAAGTTCGAGTTTCAGAGCATCATCCATCACGATGTAATTGCCTTGCGCATCAGCAGTTACACTATTCGTGTCTATACCTGAGTCAATAAGGTGTTATATCTCGCTGCCACCGACTTTAATTCTCGATACAGTTATTCGTGACTTCTTCAGGAATAACGTATTTATCTTAGTAAACATGGAAGCTGGATCGCTTGGTGAAATACCCTTTAACTTCTCCCACCATTGGAAGTTCACTTCATTTACGTAATGTTGACGGATAAGATCCCGCGCGATCTTTAGAAGTGATTTGAACTCAACCAATATGGGATGATGATAGTCCCCATATCTCCGATAGATTTTGTTGACGCGAGTGAACAGAAGGCTTTTCACTTTCTTCAACCGTTTTATGGCTGCGGTGAAACATATTATTGCGAGGTTTAATCTTAGGGACGACTTGTTCAATTGTTTCCAGCGTCAAGTTCTCCAGCTTGAGAAGATACTGAGTATTTCCTCGTTGCTCAAGTTCCTGTCACCTGGTGCAATTGTACTATCGTTTTCCCCATCAAGAGGTGGGCATTCCTCTCAATATCCCCGAATAAACCTCTCTTGGAATTTCTTCCAACTTGTTTGTTTAAAGTTCAGCCTGTGGACGCCACTGTCCATCGGCAGAAGGCGAACTCTTCGTCCATCAAACAGAACTTCAATAAGAATAGCGTTATGGTCGCTATCGTAAGGAAGAGCCTGTAGTTTCCGATGAGGATTCCTAAATTTAAAGTTCAAGCGCGCGTCAGCAATGCACAAATCCAGATAGGAATTTGCCTTGGGCCAGGTTGGACTCTCTGACCCATATAATTCGCATTTATACTCTATCTAGTATTGCTCTATTCAAGATTTGAGGAATACCCCTCTGGGAGGTATGCTTAGCATTCAAGTCGCCAGCTATAATATAGTAATTATGCAGCCTATTCAGTTCGAGTATCGTAAACAGAGAATAGAATTCCTCCTTGAACTAGGCTCGGTTGTTTCCCACTGCATAGACTGACAGAATGTATAAATTCCCTCCTCTAGGCAGTGAAAAAAGAATACATGAGACTTCGATACACTCAAAGGTTTCAAATTCAGGCCTATTAATATGCCTGAAACGATAATGGCGACCCACAAGTATTCCGGTACCACCTCCCCCATCACAATTTCGTCTATCGTTCCTCACGAATTCAAAATCCTTGAATGTTATCGAATGCCTCGGATTGAGGTGGGTTTCTGAAATCAACACTATGTCAGGCTGTTGTCTGGCAGCGAAATCAAGGAGCTCCGCTCTTCGATGGATTCCTACGATGGAATTCACATTAATCGCGATGATCCGGAGACCATCCAGTGGTATCGCTGTGACTGCAGACCTAGCAGCGGGCATGCTGTTTGTGTAAATATTCTGTTATGCTATTTATTTTTGTATTGTGTACTTGTAGCGTATGCTGCATGTTTTCACACATGGTTAGTATTTTATTGAGGATAGTGTTCATCCCGCCACTTGCATCTTGTTGGGGCTTCTTAGCTCCCCCTTGTCGAACTACTTCTGCAAATGGGATCCCCAAGACGATTGGTGCCGAAGGGACGGTACCGTCCAACGCCGCTGACACCTTCGTTCTTTGGGCCGATCTCGGTGCCTGCTGCCTTGTGACCTTAACATTGCAGTATGCAGGACATCCACGGTACGAAGCCGGATGGCCTCCGCTTCCGCGGAGACACAGAAAGTTTTTTCCTTGCCATCTGCTTCAGTCAGCGAACATTCAGCTGCGGCATGGTCTTTCCCGCACTTTACACATCGTAAGGCCATTTGACAGTTCACTTCCGAGTGACCATAGCGCTGGCATCTTCGACACTGGACTATTTCGCCCCTTAGCAGGCGCTCAAAACGAATGGCCTGGCAATTAAGCGACCTGATGCCGATCAGATCGCTTCCCCGGCTCTCCGGGCTTATCTGCACGAGGAAGTGCGGCAGGATTCGTTTTTCCAAAACGGATCTCCTCGTACTAAACCGTGACACTGCGAGGAACTTGACCTCAGTTCCCGTCTCCCGGAGCATTTTGAGCACCTCATCGGGCTCTTCCTCCGCATCCAAGCCTTTCAGAAGGAAGGTTTGCACCTTCTCTTCCTTTGGAGTGTAGGTGAAGTGAGGAGCCTTCACTCGCTCGAGGACCTCCCGTGCTTTTTGTAATCTGCAATTTTATTACATTTGACTTGGGCTCTCTCGGCCCCGCCTTTTTAATAACAAAATTTGAGAGCCCCGCGCTCCTATTAAGTAGAGTGGCTAAATCTCTACCACCTAATTTATAAACATTAATGGGGGGCACCCTTTGAGTTTTGTTTTTTTTCTTTAATTTTTTGGAAACGTAGACCACTCACCCAATTTTCCATCTTCACTACTGCAACTTGCCTGGTTAGCATCCTCTTCTGGGACATTTCCATCTCCACCGTTGTCGCTGACTCTCGTATCGTCTGCTTTACTGTTCTCTATGTCCTCCATACGGACAGATTATCTGTCGAGAACTTGTTCGCCCTCAAGGCAGCCCGGTTCCTCCATGACTGCAAAAGTAGTCGAAGAGAGCTTAACCTTTTTTCTGGCTACCTTTGGAGACGGCGGGCCCGCCTCCCCAGCCATTAGCTGCTCTGTAAGCTTTCCATTTTTTTTATCAATATTGTCATTTGCTTTTTGAAATCTTCGAGTGTCTTCGCCAGCTCGCCATTTCTTCTTTCAAGATTGGCTATTCTCACTTTGGCTATTTTCAAGTCTGGATCCTCCTCGTTGCGGACTCCACGACCGATCCGAGTGCCCCTAGGCCTTATGGTGGGGGGGCGGTCTGGACCGCCACCCGCCGGCGGCTCGCCGCTCATTCCCGCCAAGCCAAAAAAAACGAATTTTTTCTCAAAACTTTTTAAGGAAAAGTAACTTAGATAACAACTCAAAAGTAAATTAGTTTCAATTAAGTTTTAAATTATATATTATTAATTAGGTAATATAAGTATCTTTTTATATTCTTGATAAAAGTTAATTTAATTTCAATTATAAATTATTTTTATTAATAATATCAATTTGTAGACACGTCCGTTGTGAAGCAAACGTGCTGTCAGCAAGCTACGCACTCCCGCTTGAAAGTCACACTTTACGTGGGTTAGTCCAGACAATAATTGTACTTTCTACTCGCATTCAGTATGAACGCCTTGAATGTCCGATTCAGCGTTCAGCGAGAGAAATGAATAAAGGGGAAGAGCCAATTTTCAACCTGTTCCTATTTCGATCAGCAATCATTAACTAGCTAAAAAATTCTATTTGGAGTTTAAGTGTTCCGCTGTGTTGGTTCGGTTAAATTAAAACAATTTTTTTTTATTATTTTTTGAATATAGAAGAAAAAAATAGAAAAAAATTCCCCGTACGTAGTACATGTAAAAGGGGGGCGTACAAAATTTTTTCACCGAATGTAGTCATGTGGGATATCAAATGAAAGGCCCAGTACTTTTCGAAGCCGGTCTTAGTTTTGAGATTTATTAGAAAGGCGAGTAGTGGGAGGGGTGGAAAGTGATGATTTCTTTAACGGATCAATTGTCAGAAACTACCCAACCGAAAAATCTGACAAAATTCATGAGGATGCGTTCAAATTAAGTTAATAATAGTATATTACCATATTTTTGGGGAAATTGAGTGAAACCCCCTTAAGTTTATACGAAGCATATTATCCCCAAGTTTCATCAAAATCATGTTATTAGTAATAAAGTTACAGTAGCTCAAAGTTGACTTTACCGTGTAAATTTACTGCAACTGAATATCAATATTACACTAAAGTGGGTAGTCGGACATGCTAATGGCATATACATAACGGGCTACGTACAAATGGGATAGTTCTACACTCAAATATACCCATAGAAGAAGCAAACAAAACCTTTCATACCTGAAGCGCCCAGCTTCCGGTTTCCCGACTTGTTATTGATTCGTGACACGGTGCATTGTCTTGATGAAACAGCACCCTCTTTTTCTTCAAATGGGCCGTTTCTCCGCGATTCCATCAACCGCGCGCGCCGCGATTCCAATAGCGTTGTGTAATAGTCGCCGTTATTTTTGGTCGTTTGTGACCCAAACATTCATGTACGACATGTCCAACACATTCTTTTGATATCTTTAAAGCCTCAGCTATCTCGATCAACTTCACTTTGCGGTTATCTAAAATTATTTGTTTTATATTTTCGTAGCAGCCTCTTTGGGACGTTCACTGCGTCCTATGTCCTCAATACAAACATATATTTTTCGTTTTACTATGGTATTATAATGCGACCGCATGCCACGTGAAACTTGAGTGCACTATATTCTTTGATTAGGTGACTGATTTAATTAGCCCCACTGTTTCCACCTGGCAGCTTTTAGAGACGTTTATTCAGGAGCATTAGGTTGAACTTAAGTAAATTCTTCTCGAAGAAACGAAATTACTTCTACAGACCAAATATCATAAAAGCCGAGCTGCTATTTCTATTAAGTGTGTAGTCGTGATAGACACTTCACATCTTTATTACTCCAAGATCTTTAACTGCACTCTGCATCGTATTCACAGCAGCATCACAACCTGGAAGTAACGCAGTAAAATAGTAGGTATGTTCAATATATATGGTCACACTCTGGACAGGACCTGCAGGCAGTGTCCATAGATATCCCCAGCTTCCCCAGATGATAGTTCAGTCGCAGTGGCCAGCGACTATTCCCATTTTAATATGGTGGTGATGTTGAAAGAGTCCTTTGTACTCATCCATTGGTATGACCCCCGCGTCTACTTCCTCTGCTTTGAGGAATCTGTCAGTATACCACGTAACCAATTGCTGGTTTAAGCTGTCTGCTTCAGCCATTTCTACCAGTTTGCCTTGTTACTCCAACATTTTTCAAATTGAAACTCTGTTGTCATCGCCATCTTTGCTTGCATCTTCAGGTAAAATGAGGTGAATTTAATCCCAAAAAGACCTCCGGGGATGCCGTTTTGTATGTCTTTGTTACCCCACCGATGTATACGCAGGACATTCTTTGCAGTTTGTAAAGCTCCTGATCGTTGTACTGAGTTTAATGTTTTCTTCCCAAACTACCACCCTATAAGTAATCGTATGCCTTATTATTGCAGTGTTTGTCCAAAATAGTACGTTCTAGTTGCAACTCCATCTTTTCCCTGCTATGGAGTTGCAAGTTATAAGAGCCCTTGCAACTTTCCGATATGTGTTCCCATCGTGCATGTAATTCTAAAATATTTTACCTCTTTTTGTTGTTTCACCTCCATGCCATGTAATCTAATGGCTTTCAGGTGATCAAGCTTATGCTTCCTAGTGAATGGTAATATTGTGGCTTTGAATCAATTGATTCGCAGTCCCGCCTTCCCGCACCAGGCATCAGTAACTCCTAGTGCAATTTGGTATCTATGACATAGGGATCCCCACATTGCAAATTAAGACAATGCTGTCAGCGTAACACTGCTCTCCTAGTAGCTATAATAAACGGTGGTAGTACCCCATCCTGTGAATTTGTGCCTGCCAGTACTTTGATTTGTCTACTCTCTAACATTCTATCCATCCAGAAAGCCAAGGTGTTTCGCTTACAGATCAGGGCATCTTGTATCTCTGTGTGCGATGTGTTGCCGAACACTCCTTCGATGTCCAAAATGCACGCAGTACTACTTTCTTCGTTTCTATGCCATCCTGTTTTTAGTATGAACGGTATTAGGCAAATCGGTCAAAAGAATTAGGTTAAATAGGATGGCTTTTACCTGCTTTCGGAATATAGACCACTTTTCCCCGCCTCCATCATCATCATCATCAACGACGCAACAACCAGTATCCAGTCTAGGTACTCCAGACATCGCGGTTTTGCACCAAGGTCCACCACGTCGGTATCTCTAAAAGTTGTCTGGCGTTCTGACCTACGCCATCGTTCTATCTCAGGCGAGGTTTGCCTCGTCTTCTTTTTCTACCATAGATATTGCCCCTATAGACTTTTCGAGCTGGATCATCCTCATCCATACGGATTAAGTGACCTACCCACCGCAAACTATTCAGCCGAATTTTATTCACAACCTGATGGTCGCTCATAGAGATCGTCGTTACGTAAACTGCAGAATCGTCCATGCTCATGTAGTGGCCAAATTTTGAAATTTTTCTTGTTAAGAACCCACGCCTCCGAGGAATACATGAGGACCGTCAAGATCACTGTGTTGTACAGTAGGAGTATATGGTGAGACGTTTCGAGCCAAACAGTTTTTGTACGCTGAAATAAGCTCTGTTGGCAGCCAATGACCGTGTGCGGAATTCATCATCGTAGCTGGTACTGGTTGTGATTTTCGACCCCAGCCTCATATCATCACTTGCCGCAGAGAGAAAATTTGACCTGCGGCTGATTTTCCTATAGTAAAGCCTCTTTGGTATGGGCCAATGATGTTCTGGGCGTATAGAGCTATCCGACCCAGTAAGGTAGCGGAGAATAGATGGTGCTCATTAACGTGATATCTCTATAATTACTGCACTGTGTGATATCTCCCTTTTTATGTATGACACAGATAATGCTTCGTTGCCAGTCGTCAGACATTGATTCGCTGTCCCACACCTTGAGCATAAGTTGATAAACCACTTGATGTAATTGGTCACCTCCATATTTAACCAATTCGGCTGTAATTCCATCGGCTCCTGGCGATTTATGGTTTTTAAGCCGATGCACGGACTGTTTCTTCTATACTTAGTGGTGGCAGTATTTGTCCGTCGTCTGCAGTTGACGGGACCTCCAACTCGCCGATGTTCTGGCTGTTCAGTAGTTCATCCAAGTACTCAACTCATCGCTCCAATATGCTCATTCTGTCGGAAATCAGATTTCTCTCTGTGTCTCAGGGGGGGTGAGCATCGAGGAGTGTAAGGCTTCATTCTGCTGATTTGCGCCTGGTGCGGTTGTTCCCTATGCTTTTCGAGTTCACAGACCTGTTGGCTCTCCTTCCTTTTTCCGTCTGTTAAATCGCTTCTCCGCTCGCCGGAGTTTGTGATAAGTCTCCGCGCATGCCCGCGTTCTTTGAGAATGCAACATTACTTGGTATGCAGCATTCTTCCGTTCCGTTGCTAGCCTATATTCATCGTTGAATCAGCCGTTCTGACTTTTCTTGCGGCTGGGGCCAAGTATGTTTGTGGCCCTATTTATGATAACGTTCTTCAGGTGATTGTGAATATCATTTGTTTGTACTTCCTCTTCAAGATCTCGGTTGACTGCGGTAGTTGCGGCATTCATTTCCCCCTTACAGGTGATACGGAGAGCTGTGCTGTGAATGGCTTCAGTTTTAACTCTAACCTTATTTCACCTCTTATTTGAGCCGGAACACCAGAGCGAGGGGTGGCACCGTTCGATCAACACATGAGAAATTTGGTTGAAAGTGGTCCCGTCTGGAGAGGTCTACGTTTGTTTGTGGACCGCTTTCTGCGCAAACCAGGTACTTCCAACAACCAATTCGTGTGACACTCCTAATTTCATCATCCGCAGTTCGTATTCACTTTTATTTTGATATAAGCTATGGGAGCCAACATATCGCCTGAATGCGGGCTCCGAGCCTACTTGGCTGTTAAAATGCCCGAGTATGATTTTGATTTCAAAACCCGAAAGCCGCCCAACGCATTTTCTGTAATGCTGTTACATCAGCCCTACATTGGCACAAGGTATCGGCTAACTGTTTGGAAGCTCCTTCACTGTACAGGGATCGAACGTTCCATGAGAAAATGCGCAAATCCGTGTACGTTGCCGGGTTCATGGTTGTGTTATTAGTCCAGTCCGAGGCTCCTGTTGTGGTTTCTAAACAAGTTTTTTCCATTTAGGGTTGTGAGCCCTATCCATCCCCCAACATGAAGGACCCGTTGGTATAATTTGTCCTGCTTTGAAGCGCGAGAGACTCGCGTTCATCGTTCTCCGCAATTTTTCGTTAAGAAGGAGCTCCCAGCGGTCACCACGTGGAGGTGGAGGCATGGTTTGGCAGTAGAACTGTTGATGTTGGTTCAGCAGGCGTTTCCCAGGTTTTATGCTCCATTGTGGGTACCAATCCACGTTTAGCCCAGGGACCTTTGATCATACATTTCGAAGCTATGCTGCTACTTCTTATCCTTAGCAGGGACGCTAAGACCAACTCTAGGCCTTTCTGGATTAATGCCTCGAAGATGACTCCTGGTGGTCTCATCGTTATCATTTCCTAGTTTCCAGTCCTCCCTTTTGTTCGCTGTGGCGGTATCAGGCACAATGTTGTCGCCTTTCGCGGTGGGGTCGGACACCGCAAAATGAGTTCTGAGAAGCAGGTATATCCTCCTCCTCCATTGTGAGCAGTTACAAGTTACATAAGATCCTCTGAAGTTGCGGGTTTGGAAAGTAACGTTTTTACCATGCGTGCCCCTCGTATATATCTCTAGCACATGTCGGCAGTTGTGTTCCTTACCATCTTGGCAATTTGGAGACTATAGTCCAAGCCAATCCGCAGTGTCCTTCGTCCCACATTCAACCTGGTCGAGAGCGAATGTGTTCAAAATGCCCTTGACCGCACTAGCATAGCTAATCGCGGGAATTCCGACTATTGCCTTCACCCCTGACTTATCCGGGATTTCCTCCCTTTTGGGTTCAGGTTTGGGTCTTTTGGGAGCATTCCCCTCATATGGGCTAATCTCCACTGCTCGCCGCTTCCATGGCTTCGATAATGATGGTTAGGTCTGTTCTGAGCCTTGATTAGGACCTCTTTCCTGGTTCCTGACGTCTGGTATACTTATCTCAGACATGGTTTTGCTTGTCCCTGCTTTTTGAACAGTAGCCTTGGTTAGTTGCAGTCCTCACCGCATATTGGCCTTGGCTCCACTCCTACTTGAGTGTAATCACCTGGCTCTTGGTGTTGCGTCACGGAGTCCTACCTGTTATTTTTTACTTTATTGGTAAGGATACTCATAATATTCCCACGAGTATCAGGGTTGGGAGGCCCGCCGTGCCATAACTTCCCGTAGTACGGTAAGATGCAACTTATTCACTAAGGCGACAAAGTATCTGTGAAACCCCGACTAGAAACTATCCAATGGGCACGGTTTGCATGACACCCTGGATTAGGGGAGGTGTTTCACGACATTTCTGCAGGGTGTGACTAGCAACACCTACTAACGATCTAGGTAGATCGGGAAACTTGGTTGTCGGAGATAAGTTAGCTCCCAGCAATACTCCACCCTCAGAGAACTACAACATCGCTAACAGGGAGCTGTAGTCCGCTTCAATTCGATTAACACTTATGGTAGCGAAAGTCTGATGAGTTACAATTCCAACAATTAATATTACCATATTTTGAAAGGACTCCCATTCATTTATATCCTGTGCACATTCCGAAGCCGGATTCCTTTCAACTCTATCAGATGAAGTCACGAGTTAATTTTAGTTAGAAATACTGGCGCAACTAATCACAACTTTCGTTCTCATATCGATAGGGTTGAGCGTAGAACTGTACTCCCTTTCTCCCACATATGTACTATATACTCACACATTTCGGGCCGTCACAAAAATGAAGTGTTGATAGTAAACGTCATGTAAAGTTAGTGTCATGATTCCAAATTCAGTACCATAATATAAATTAGATGCAACGTATGAGAATCAATAGAAACTAAGTAAAAAGTATGATCACTGAACGTTACGACGTCAGGAAAATATCTGTTAAAGAGTTTGTAAGCGATAGGTCCAAACAGTTCAACTATCGCTTTCTTTTATCATAAATCAATCTAAATTCTTCTCTTGAAAAAAGTTTATTTAAGTCAGATAACGAATACTCCCACCCCCTTTGTTTAGAGGCCAAAAACTAAGGTGAGATAGCATACATATTATGAAAGAAAGGCCGTTAACTAACTACCTTCGTATTTTTAACAATATTCAAAGTTCCATAGATTTTCTTCCCAGCAGACGATGAAAGTAGTACATAGTAGTACATAGATTTGAGCAAGGTGGAATTAACGAAAAGTCAATATTATTTTAAGGAGCGAGATTCGGGCAAATTTCAAGGGCTGCACATTGGTAGGGCCTCTGTTTGCCGCGTTTCGATGAGGAATAGTTCAGTTGCCCTCAGATTTTCATCTCCCTCTGTCATTCACTTCTAAATGGATAGAGAGGCCTCGTTTCTCAGATTAGTGGAGGTGATATTACTGGAAGGTAATCATGTATTGAAAAGCCAACACAATGCTGCCGTTGCTTCTCAGAATAGCATAGTTAGTTTGTGATGATTGAATGCGAGATAGAAGTAATTTCAATCAGGAGTATGTTGCAAAATCAAAATTGTAATCGCAGTAACCACAATACTCTTTACTTCATGGGTGTTCCTGGTAACAGTCTCAAAATATACATAGACTATCTCTACAATTGCTTTAGGATAGACACCCCGTGTTTCTGATATCGTCAAAACTTCACAACTGCCGGCAACATGATGGACATCACAAAACAGCCCCCTAATCTTGCCATCTGACATCGTACCGGCAGTAACTCTATAGTTCTATGCACTAGTCCAGGCAGACTACCAAGTTGTCATGGCCATTACTGTATTCAATATCCTCAACTAATTTGAAATGCCATGTAGAGTTTATGAATGCACTAGCAATCAATTGTAATGAGTTTTCCACTCTACATATGAGTAAATGCTCATAGTCGGCTGAAACGATAGGAGGGGGTGGCCTATTGATTTCGCTTTAGTACATTGGAATCAAAGGAGACGAGCTTTATTGTTGGCCATTATTTTTCTATTGATTCAAGTTCTCACAATATTATCAATATGGAAAAAGTACTTTCAATATTATGACCGAATAAGATTAATAGCGTTAATCTACAATTAAGCTGAGCGTAGATTTCAGAATAAGAAATAACATTTATGAAAGATTAATTGGATTCAAGGTGTTTTGCTTCGAAGTAGTATTCAAGGAACTTGTGTTACGTTTCGAATCATTTTATTTTTATACCGACTCGGCTTGATATGAATTTACATACGTTTGCAACATTTTTCCTAGTCATAGATAAATGAATAAAAACAAATCATACATTATTACGGAGACAGAACAGATAAGCTGCCTGTTCAAGCCATTTTGGCCTTAAAGTGCACTCCATATAGCAATATTTTGTAAATTTACTGCAAACCCCTTAAATTCATTCAAGAATCAACAAATTTCAATAATATAATATATAGGTGATACTGTTGAGCATTATAGCGGCGAGTTCGATGGAAATCTTACAAGTATTAACAAAAGCATAGTAGGTCAAAGTTGCCTATTTATGAGACGAAAATATGCACGGAAACGAGCTGGTATCGTCCTGGATGATGCTGTATCTGGTGAAGAGGGAGCAGCGACCCTTATTATCCTTGGAGCATATATTGCCGGTTGTACAGTTTTGGACGATATGAGGTAGCTTAAGTATTTCTTATAATGAATACCCCCAACCTTTTTACTGAAGTAATCCGTAAAGTGGACTACCGCAAAACAAAGAGCGAAGGATAAGATAGAATGTATGACAATAGGGAGTCTTGAATAACACCTGTTAATTATTTCGATTCGATCATTTGGAATTTTCGATGAAAACAGGAATACAAAAATCAGCGTCAGTTGAAAAAGGCACTGGATCTTGTTGGAGAAGAGTAGTAAGGATTTTAGGAAAGTGATTTCAGCTTCAAAACTCTAATCAAGCATTGTGGGCTTTCTAGAAGCGACAAGTATATTTGGGTGAAATGTGATTACGACTGGACACTAGGCAAGGAGGAATTATAACTACTTCCTCCGATGTATTCGGATTAAGCTGTTATGGAGGATAAAGTTGACTACTTAGTAAAGTAGAGAGGGGAGGAGCGGGGGGTTGACAGCAGTGTTTAGCTGACGACAGTTGCTGTTTTAGTTGGGGGTTTGCCGAGTGTTTAAGTTCGCCTTTATTATGAAGGATCATGATTTCCTAATTGAGCAGACTTGACCAATGCAGAAAGTTAAAACAAGCCAGAAAACAGGAAGTTCGGCGCTTCAGGTATGAAAGATTTTGTTTTGCTTTTTCTATGAGTATATTTGAGTGCAGAACTACCCCATTTGTACGTAGCCCACTTGATAACCTTTCATTTGATACCCAACATGACTATATTCGGTGGAAAAAAAAAGTTACATCCCCTTTGCATGAATGGGGACCCCCTCTTCCTTAATCGCAACATAGAAGGATATCACTCACTGCATGTCTGGGCGATCACAGTTCCCACCTTCTCACCAAATTTGAAATAGGTCTGCGTGCTGCCGCTATGTAGGCCATCGGCCACCGATAATGACGACCGAGTAAAAGTATATAAAGTTTTGGTCGCTTGGAGCCATCCCAAATACCTAAAACAATGTGGCGAAATAGAAGGTATGCCAACACCTAAGACCGACATTGAAGTGTTCCACACGTGCTTGCACGTTTTGGACAGTTTAAGGGGGGGGGTAAGGTCAAATCGTACAAAAAAAGCCATGTTTTTGTGATTTTTTTTCTAACGACACAGTTAAAATTTATTTACTCAACCAATGGTACATTAAAGTATGACATTCGAAGAATGTTTCATCAAATTTTTACAAAGAAATATTAAAAAATACGGCAATGGCAGCAATTGTTCGGACGTGTCTCGAAAAAAAGTTGAATTGCGGTGCCCCTCATAACTTGGTGCTGGATCATTTGAAATCAAAAAATCAAAGTTCATTCGTTAGATAATAGTTTTCCCCAGGTAATGCTGTCGAGTTTTTTTTTTTTCCAAATTTTTTTCATTTTTTCGAACACTTTAAAGTGAAAAACACAATTTTGTGGAAAAAAATCGGTTAATTTGTTATTGCAAAATCAAAATTATGAATAAAAAAAAAAAAAAAACTCGACAGCGTTACCTCGTAAATGATGTACAGAAATAGTGTTTAAAATTTCAAAAGGATCGGTGCAGTAGTTTTGGAGTTATCAGGGGCACCGACTTTGAAAACGCGAGTTGTGGGAAAAACGTTTTAAAGTTTTAATCACAAAAAAATCTAGTTAAAACGTTTATAAGCGAATTTTATCGACATACCTCACACTGAGTCATCAATGCCAGGTCCATAGAGGATGTTGCTATCATCGATGATGTCTAATGCATCTTTTTGCTCCTGCCTACGAAGAATCCTGCCTTTTTTGGTTTGTCGTTCAGCTTCAGCTCGGGGCGTTGGGGTTGGTTCGGGTATAGGTACAAAAATCCGGGAGGTATAAAAATACTCATAACTTCGTCAATTTTGCTCCAATTGACTTGAAAATTTAACACAATATTCTTCAGATATTACGGATTGAATTTCGAAAATAAAAAAAAAATGAAAAAAAAAAAAATTAAATACCCTACCCCCCCCTTAATCCCTCTTTTGTCATTAACTAAATTTCATGTGTCCTTGTTCAGGTGGATTGAGACCGCACTAAAAACATGAATTACAAAAATATATATGCCACGATGTTGCAATGCAACGGACGCGTAGCTGAATGTGGAAAATAAAAAATACCGGCTCCACCGCAAAGCACTGTTCCCAGTATGTACTTACTTTCGCTTCAGTTTGATTCCCAGAAGAATAGACATAATGCATTTACTAGCACATAGCATGGGCATGTATATAGTAGGGTCATCCAATTTAGCGGAGAAGGCAAGAAAAATAGCTGTTTATTATCGTTTTTGATATTTGAAAGTTCATATATTAGGATTTGATAATACTTAAATAGGTTTCAGAGTTTCAGAGAATTAAAAAATCTGAGTGTTTTATGATGGAAATTTCAAAAAGAAATTAATATAATCATTCATAATCGAACAATTGAAATAAGGTAATGTTTGCGGTGTGGTGTGAAATCGGGGAGACACAGAAGGAACAAACTATTGATGAAGGCAGACGAATGGAAAACAGGGTAACGCGGTAACCAAACGGACAAACCAGCATCAATAAAAAGATTAGATAGAACCACAACAGCGTCAATGAAAAACCACAGTCAGAGGGCCTTTCCAGCAAACTGAACGAAGTGAGATCTTTCGCGGAAGTCCGTCGGGAAATCTGCAACAACAAGTGAGTAGGGCTCATATTTCTGTAGCACACTCAAATTGGCATATACTTGTCGAAGATGCTTCCAGACTGAAACCTTCCCCCTCGAAATAAAGGATCTAGACTCTGTGGCGAACAAAAAAGAAGTGGAGGAAGCGATAAAAAGAGCTGACTCAGATGTAAGTAACATCAAGAAGGGAGCTACATTTGTCAACTTCAAGGCCTAATGATATCGTCCTTGAGCGCGAGCCAACTTCTTCACTGTGGGAAAATAAGGATTAGGTGGATCATTTGTAGGATAATGCAAAGGACAGTTCCAGTCCGTTGTTTTAAGTGCTGAAGCTTGAAAAAGACAGGGCAGATACCATTTATTTGAAATTATTAGATTGTGTTTTGTTTTCTCGCGAGTATTATTTATTATATTTGCATATACCGATATCTCGGGAAACACTTGTTCCCTTCATCAGTGCTACAAGTCCAGACTTAATTAGTCTGGATTGTTAATTGTTTAAAATAATATAATCGCTACAAACACCGCAAGATTACATTTAAGAAACATTTTATTTTACAAGTATGACGAACCCGGGCGTGGACTTTCGCATCGGAAAAGTGCTGTATTCTTTGCAAGAACCGCGGTTTGCAGACTCATATTTCCAACATTACCAGGCTTTCAAAGAAGAGTTTTAAAAAGTGAAAAGTCAAGCATCATGATCCACATCCTGCAAGCGCTAGTAACTCTATTACAAACATACTTTATACCCGGATTCGGCTTTATTCCACCATTCACAGTTGAGGGGACAATATCTGCTGGATTATTTATGATTCCACTGGATCACTTGAACATGGGCCTCTTTTCGATGTATGTTATCCATTAGAATGCATGATAAATAATTAAGTTTAATACAGTTGTGGAATCTGTCGAATTTAGTTCTAGAACTTTGGCATCATGCATGACGCACGGAAGTACAAGTGCGAAATCGATTATGATCTAAATAATGGGCTATGTGATATGACCAGCCATGGATCTCTCCATCGGGGCGCTCAGGTCTCGAGGTTACCGGCTTGTTCAGCCAATATTGTTTTTGTATACTTTATCTTTTGTATTTCAAGTTCCTGTACGGTTCTATGCATCAGATTGAAGGACACGGCATTTTCTTTCGTTAACGCGAGACCGCCTTAGACGTTGAAGGGTTCCCTTTCCAAATTCTCGAACATGGTTAATGGAGCTGTTGTATTTGTGGACTGCCCTTCACCGTCAATTTCACCATTTTTTAGGGTCTTAGCCATCGAGCCATTTCATATGCCATTACAAGTTCGATCGCTTCTACTTCGTCGTCCCATCATCGACACAATAATAATTTTCGACGTGCTATACATTCGACACTGAAGAGAAGCCAGAGTGTCCGGACAGCTCAGTGGTTAGAGCGTTGGGCTGTCATACGTAGGGACGCGGTTCAAATCTCACTGGTGGCAGTGGAATTTGTACCGTGACTTGCCGTCGGACACCAGTCGACTCAGCTGTGAATGAGTACTTGGATCAAATGTGATTTGCCTCTGTAGTCTAACGTTACGGTCTTGAATGCAATGCTTTAACACACTTCAAAGCCCTGATCCAATTGGATTGTTGCACCAACGATTATTATCATTTTCCGGATTGTCACAATCTCGGCAGAAGCCGGGTTTTACCTAATACTAGCACTAAGTGCCAAGCATTACTTACTACTTAAAAACTGAAGAGGCCCTGGTGGATGTGGCCGGTGGTAGGTCAATGGGAGAATCCGTCGGGAACTCCCCGCAACATCGAGTACGTATGCAGAATGGTGTGCTTTTGCATGATTCGAACCAGACTGTGTGAGAGTCCCAGGACATCAAGGGAAGCCGTGAGGAATTTAGGTACAATACCTGTAGCTGACAATATTATGGGAACTACAACGACCCGCCCGACACATTAAATTTCTATGATTTGCCGAGCCAGTGGCTCCTAGTTCACCTTCTTCTTCACGTATTTCCGTTCAATGTTGCTATTATGGGGGATAGCAACAAAAATAATATACGCGAAGCAACCCGTCTTGTCAACTAATAGCATGTCAGGCTTGTTGTGTGGAATGCGCCGATTAGTTAGAACTTTCTAGTCCCAAAACTTATTGTATGCAGAACTATCAAGTACTGCTTGTGGCTCATATCGGTAAACCGGACATGTCCCCGTGATCAGCCCATGCTGTATGCAAGGTTTTGATGGTGCATTCGGAATTTGGACATAGTTGTCCGCATCCGCTGTTGGACGTTTTCCAGGGGGATCTTCGCCCACGGCAATATTCCGGATGCACTAGCCAGAGAAGGGATAGCGTATACATTTAATGGGCGTATTTTAATCTTCCCCGAGATGTGCGATTTCAGCACCAGCTTCACACATAGCAGCAATTAGGACAACAGAGCATCCTTCAGATCACCAACTCGAGTATGGGTTCCTTGCAGAATTCCAGATATTTGTAGAATTCTGTCTCGGTCATAGCTTCGATGTGGAGGTCACCAATGCTATATTTGGCATGCGGATGACTTGGATTCGGCACTTGTCTATTCCAAATTCCATCTGAATATCACGCCTGAACATGTCAACTATTCGCAACAGACTTCTAAGATGGTCGTCAGTACCAGCGAATACAACATGGTGTCATCTAAGTACACCAAGTGTGTCAGTTCGTACTAAGCACGTAGGCCATACTTTATTGCAAAACCATGCCCTCTAGCATCATTCAGTGGCTATGAAAGTGGGGTTCAGTGCCATGCAATTCCAAAGGGGACTCAACGAATCCCACTGGAAAATGCCCCTCCGTATATGAATAGGCTCTGAGGTATTAGCACCCTCAGATGATCCATTAAGGCCAATTAGGTGAGTTCTCCGTCGCAACAATATTTCTTCAATGTCCTTTTGAACTATAGCCACGGTACGAACTCATATCTTATGGCAAGGAATTACCAAATTTAAGTCGTTCGAAGTCGTAGCCACTCAATAAGTTACAGGTGCCAAGCAATAGAAATGTTCTAAAGCCTAACCATTTTTGGAAGTGCTACTACTGATAGTTTGTGAAATGAGTTAGCCAACTTGCCATTTTCCTCGTACTTGCAAATGTCTCACACGGCATCACACATTACACATATTCCACGATATAAATTCTAATTTCCGGAGTATGACTTCTGGTTAATCCGAATAGCTTTCTCGTATGTCTAGAATCTTCTTGATAGTATTCCCGGTAGGGCAACATCTAATCGTTGACCGAGATGAAACACGTACCTTAAATCTAGAGATTTCCTGATTATTGTAATGAATGTGCTCTTCTCATGGAACTGACTATCAAAGTTTCAAAATGTGCGGTTGTTATCCCATGTTATGACCTTCAAGGAAAGTTACGATAGCAAACCCAAAATGTTGCTAATACGACATGGAAATAACCCGCACTAAGAATATTGTCACCATGACCATGTGCGACATAAGGATTTGAACTCAACGAGACCAGAATGTCCGCATATAGAGACATATAGAGATGGGTAATGTGTAATGAAGTTAGTTAATATTAATCTGAATTTCTGTGAGTTCCATAAATTATTTCTTCTAAGCAGTAGGAATGGAAAGGATTAGTGCTATAGGAAGCCATTTATTTCATATTTGGGTATGGCTAAATATTTAGAAATAACTAATGAAAGCGCTTCAAGAGCAGCTTCCATATTAAGAACGGGAAATTCAGAAACCACAAGAATGTCCGGTTTCTGAAACAGTCGAGTGCCGTCCGTACTAAAGCTTCCTCACGAAATTCTTCCAAGTCTCTAAAGTTCTACCAGAAAATTCTGGATGGAAGTGAAACAATTTCCAATTTTTTTTCGAGATAACTTGCCAGCAAGAGGGAATGATCGGTTGTTAACATGTCATGCCACGGTGAAGTTCCTACTATAAACCACTAAGAAATCGCTGTGTTGGTGAATTGTTGGATATAATCCCTAATAGAGCTTATCTGCTTATGGAGGGATCTACTTTAAATTTCTTTCACAAAGCTGGTTTGTTGGATTTGAATCATTTTATTAGAGCAACTTTTGGTATAAAAAGAAAGACTAACAATCTACCGAGCCTCCAGAAATTCGCAACCGAAAAAGTTGGGTGCACATTACGAAGCGATTTTAAGAGATGAAATTCCAATTAGGGCGACATTGCTCAGAGAAGTATCAAAAGTAAAATATAAGACAAGAAGAGATTTTGTATGTATTTCAAATTCGTAAAGTTTGTCATCTAATCCACCTTATTCTCCATTTGAATCTAGCCAGACTTGTTCCCGTACCGGGTGGATATTCCAGAACTTTCGAAATGATCTTAATCGATTTCAGGCAAAACTTCACTTTCGACATGAGATGCATCAAAGGAGAAATGAATTCCTCACTGTAGCGACAAAAGTAATAGGCGGAAAAATTAGCTTCACTTTCAAGCATTTTCCCTATTTTTTCCACGCAATACAACTGAATCTTAGAAAGAACACAAGCGTTACTTGCTTTCCTGGCATTTATTCACTAGTGATAGGCTGATATTTCAACATGAGCAGCATCGGGAAATCACTTGTATGTACTTATGTACTCCAGTCAAATATATTGATACATGTATGAAAAGAAACGATTAGAAGGTGCAATATTATTAGTTCTTGGGTCCTCAGGCGTCTATTCCTGGTTCATTTTTTTCCAATTTTTCGGTTTGGTATATTTTGGGAATGGGTTCGTGAAAGAAATAATCACTTTATAGCCCCCGCACACTTCGAAGATTTATATGCGGAGTAGGTGTTTATAGCGCAGCAGATTTAATATTCGGCAGCCTCTAAGTGGGGTTACGACTCGCAATCCACTTCTTTGGCGGGGAAGCACGGTCACGCGAATAGGTCTTAGCCTTCACCAGAAGGTTGCGTCCAGAATCTGTCCGACTTTTTAGGAAAGGATAGGCTCTTATGTTTCTTTGGCGAGCCGCAACCTATCAACAGGTTGATTTCCTTGCTGCAATGATTGTCGACGTTAGATTTTGTAGTGCTTCTGTTGAAACTGAGGCTACATGTTGTTGACTCTACGTTCCAGCTCCGTAGGGAGACCAACACATTACCTAATGCGCATTCTGAGTGTTGCAAATTTATCCGCGCTACCTTCAGCGTGGTTTACTTCCCTAGGGAAATCGTCGGTCCCGGTCGTTAATCTTCATTTCCTCCAACAGCTCGTCCGATCCTGAAAATTCAATGAAAAGGGGTATCCTCCAATATGGTGGCCTGAGGATGCTAGGGGCGGGAACCTTGAAGGCCGTGGCTCCGTCGTGGATCTTTTTTTCGATCACGGTTCTCGGGTTTTATGGCTCCACGCGAGTAGTCGAGCCGTTATTTTTATTTTTCAATTTTCATTTCTAGAGCACAAGGCTGTCGTACGGAAGGTCGCGGTTCAAATCTCGCTGGTGGCAGAGGGATTTGTATCGTGATTTGACGTCGGATACCAGTCGACTCAGCTGTGAATGAGTACCTGAGTCAAATCAGGGTAATAATCTCGGGCGAGCGCAATGCTGACCACATTGTCTCCTACAGTCTACTGTAGTGTACCGTTACGGTCTTGAATGAAGTGCTCTAACACACTTCAAGGCCCTGATCCAGTATGGATTGTTGGGCCAACGATTATTATATAATTTTCATTTCACCAATTTCGGTAGAAGTCATTGAAGAACTGGTCTGCGCATGCCATTACGTAGTATACACGGACCACCTAGGGAGAATCATAGCAAGTAGCACATCGCCCCTCTTCACCTTTGTCGTCCAGATGGTGCTCGATGACCGCCGTTAAGATCGGACTTATCTCAACGCTAGCTTATACCTCCGGCGCCAGTTAGTCGCTAGAAGAGTTATTATCAGCTAACGCTGCTAATAAATGACTTATAGCCACAATGGTGGGGGTTTCGCAAGGCGTGCTCTGTCGGAAGGCCGTTGGTGCTTCGCCGTCTGCAAAGGATGCTTGTCGTCCGGACCCACAAAAAAATTTATCCCTTTTGCTTCCCACTCGGCGTTATCCTGAGACCAGTTGCACTTAAAGGCGTTTTCCGCCGGTTATAAATTTTCAGTGAAATTCCTCGTCCAATAAATTAAATAAAGTTTGGTCATTTTTTTTTCTGGAGTAAAGATTACTTCGCGAGAATGTACTATTTGACTTTACTCTTTACTTTTATTGTGAATGGCTTCCAATGTTCCAATGATAGTCACTAAATAAATTTTAAGTTATCTCCCGTCTCGCTCTGAAGAGGTTCGACTTTCGCTTTTCAGGTAAATTATCAGGAAAACAATTCCTACCCTCATAGCATACAAACAGAACGAGCCAACGTGTTTTCCTGCTGAGGACTCAATAATTGTGGTAGTTATTCCTCTCAATGAAACTTTACCATTAAATTCTAATCTGAAGTAGTAACCTTATATTCGGACCAGACTATTAAAATATTTAGCTGTAATTGGAAATTGAATTGGAAAGATTATGTTTTGCAACTAAGTTTATCTTTATTAATGGGGATATCAATTTTATTCATGTCCTATGTTCCCTGTTTGGAACTACTGTTTCTTACAGATTTGGAATATCTATAGCAAACCGACTTAAAAGATGTCGATGATTCGAGGGAGCCCACACATACAGAGAATTGAGGTGGGGTGCGATCCCAATGCACCAGGTAAATAACCTGTACAGTTTATGGATGATGTGCAAGGAATTGAAATGTTCAAAAGGACCCCCTCCCGCTCCCCTCTCTCTCGCATTCCCGAAATTGGTTAGCACAGAAGCATTCAAGAGTGTGTTGACAAAACACTTTAGGGGAGCTGCTCTTAGCTGCTGGTAGATCTGCACGTTCAACTTTGAACCCTTTTCTTCTAGTTTTTCGGAGAGCTTTAAACAAGCAGCTTATCGACTCGGATGGTAATCCCGTTCATCCCTACACCTAGGTTCCTTACAGAGTGTGTCAGAAAGGTGAACCATGTTCTTTTTACATAAAATATTTTGAAGAAAATTCTCAACATCGCTGTTGTTGTTTTGAAAGGAAATATTTGGACATTGTCAAACGTAAGAAGTCCGGTAGCTTCGATTGCAAAACGTAACATCCCCGCAGATAAAGTTCTGCTGTGTATCTGCATGTCCCATAATCGAGGAAAGACATATTGAAAAACTTTAAATGGGTGGTCTTACCCTACTCGCTGTATTTTTCAGACGTTGCTCTGCCAGATTTTCACCTCTCATATGGTTTAGCCAATCAACACTTCCAAAGTCGTTCATGGCTTCAAAAGTGGTTTAATGATATGATTGTCAGCAACTAGATGGTTTTTTTTTATGATATTGTCCTTAAATTACCTATTCTGCGGGAAAACAATTTTTTTACCAAAAAACAATGCAAGATTTTCCTATTTCATGGAAATTTGAAATTATAAAAAACTGCGGATTCATACTACTAAAAAAATTGTAATAAATATTGATTTATAGATCTACGGCGGGGAATCTATCTACCTATCGTCCAGTCATCAATTAAGGATGAGGTTCTGAAGGAACTTGGTAAAAACACATTATACTGGAAACAAAACTAGAATTGGGAAGAAAGCTAGTGTAGTATATTTCATCCACAAAACGATTACCATCTTTGGATATACACGGTCATATCATATACCGTTTTCACTTACAACTTCAGGATTCTACAATCTTGAACGGGTTGCTCTCGAAATGGGGAATGACACCCCCAGATCTCTGCCGGCGTGTATTAGGAGTCAAACTCTTCAGAACCCTGGCAAGGTAGTATGCAATGAACCGGTATTAGTAGACTGCGTCACCACTAGCAAGCTCTGATTCATCCGTAAGCTACGGGATATGCTAAGCGTAATTCGAACCTAAAGGAACTAGATTAGAGCTTTGTCTCCAAGGGTACACCCATTCCTGGCTGTTGCGGCCTGCTCGCTTGCACATAATACGGTGGTACAACTTCAATGGAAAACAAAAAAATTTAAAACTGAAGATAGGAAAGGACAAAGAATTGACTGCCTTTGGAAGCAGTACGAAAATGCATCGCTTACTTCAGTGCCCAGCGAAGGAGGTAGCAAGGAGGTAATGGATTTGGACATAGGCGAAATTGTAGCGCAAATGGCTATCCTTGCTCGAGCGGAAGAAGAAAGGCTTATCAGGAAATGTGTAGCCGTTGTGTAGTGTATATGGTCTTTTCACCGTCCTTCAGAAAAACTTCATTAAGGGCGTGAAAAACGGAGGGATGGAAAGCGGTTACGAATGGTGGAACACCAGGAGAAAATGTGAGGAAACGAAGGAGAACTGGTCGTTAAATCAACGAAATCCAGGCCCACAGATAATACACAAGAGTCAGTTCTGAGAGACGGTCAAGAACTACTGCGCTCTCTGCTAATCCGGGACAGAAAAGGTCGAAGCGGAAGAGGCTAGCAAACGCAAATCTTCAGAGGTAATCAGTGTCCTTATATTTATCACCTCTGTAGATTCTCGAGGCCGGTAATTCACTGTGGTGGAAGCTGCTAGGCAATACGGGAAGAAACCTCTGAGCATTGGGAAAATCAGAATTGCTTGGATAGTCCAAAATCGGGTAGTCCTATCAAGTGTTAAAAGTGATTAGATAATGATTACACAACCTGCTGCGTTCCCAGCCGTGGCGCATCTGGCGAGAGCGTTGCATATGCAGGATGAAACTGGAAGGGTCAGGATGCGGTAAACATGATACCCATCTGGACGAGTTGCTGGGGGAAGTAAAAGCTGATCTAATCCAAATCAAAGACAAGTACTATGATATCTGGACATATCAGGTATCGTTACCATCTGGGTTCGCCTACCACCGACGCACGTTTCATGCTCTAGAGGACACCGTTTTGGACATGGAGGGGCGTCTCCACTTTTGGGGGTGCCTCACCAAGACTCTAAAGGGAAAGGAATCCTGAAAATCTATGACTTCCTGTCTACTGATAACAAATCTGGCAAAGTTTTGGCCTTTCCTTTATATTTCTGCTAGTATCAAGATAGCTGAGTGGTTAGAGCGCAAGACTGTCGTACGAAAGGTCGCGGTTCAAATCTCACTGGCGGCAGTGGGATTTGTATCCTGATACCAGTCGACTCAGCTGTGAATGATTACCTGAGTCAAATCAGGGTAATAATCTCGGGCGAGCGCAACGCTGACCACACTGCCTCCTACAGGGTACTGTAATCCTGTAGGGTACCGTTACGGTCTTGAATGAAGTGCTCTAACACACTTCAAGGCCCTGATCCAATATGAAGTGTTGCGCCAACGATTATTGTTATTATTACTTCTGCTACAAGAAACATGATTTTGGTTTAGCAAAATCTGTAGTATTGGATCAGCAAGGAGGAGTAGGGTCTTCTTCGTTGAGAAATCCTCGAGACCGAGAACTTGCGTCCTTATGTCAAAATTGTTAGAAGCAACCATGCTGGTGCAATTCTATTCTCAGGACCTAGTTGCGGTCAACATACAGATTAATTGCAAACATACCAGATTAATGGCAAGAGGAGAAACATCATAGTTTCCTATGTATACTTACCCTATGATTCCCTGTGTCAGCGGCCGACGACGAACTAAGGAATTCGGTACGGCATCAAGCATTCGGTGGCCATGAACTCTTAATAAGTTGTGATGCGAACGCTCAGTATACTTGTTGGGATGGTAGCAAATTCAATCCTATAGAGGAGAAGCTGTTTGATTTGATCACTTCAGCGAACTCTGCTGTTGCCGCTTGTGATTTTCGACCCTAAATAGGAGAAATTTTTCACGGTCCCAAAGTTGTAGTCTCCTCCTCCTTCATTGTTTCCGTTTCACCATTGCGATTCGATGTTGTCCGTTCTTTTAGTTTTGGCGCTGACGTTGCCACCACGTACTTCGTCTTGTCTTCATTAATGTGCAGCCGAAGATTTCGCGCCGCCTGCTTGATCTGGATGAAGGTAGACTGTATATCTCGGCTTGTTCTGCCCATAATATCCATATCGTCAGCGTACGCCAGTAGTTGGGTGGACTTGAAGAGGATCGCGCCTCTCGTATATACCTTGACATCGCGAATCACTTTCTCCAGGGCCAGGTTGAAGAGGACGCATGATAGGGCATCCCTTGTTTTAGACCCTTGTTGATGTCGAATGGTCTCGAGAGTGATCCTGCTGCCTTTATCTGGCCCCGCACATTAGCCAGGGTTAGGCTAGTCAGTCTTTTCAATTTTGTCGGGATACCGAATTCTCTCATGCGCGTGTTTAGTTTTACACGATGAAGAGATGGTGCAACTAATGTTCTTATTCCGAAGTGTATAAGGCTTCATCCTGCTGACTTGTTGGTAAAACTTGCGCATCTGGTGGGATTGCGCCCTGTACTTTTCTAGATCACAGACTTGCTGGTTCCCCCAGGCTGCCTTTTCCGTCTGTGAAGTCGCTCCTCCGCTCGATGTAGTTCGTGATAAGTCTCTGCTCGTGCCCGCGTTCTTTGAGAATACAACATTACTCGGTATGCCGCATCCTTCCGTTCCGTAGCTAGTTTACATTCATCGTCAAACCAGCCGTTCGGGCTTTTTTGGCGGCTGAGGCCAAGTATGTTTGTGGCCGTATCCATGATAACGTTCTTCAGGTGGTTGTGAATATCATTTGTTGATGCTTCATCTCCAGGATCCCTGTTTGCTGCAGTTATTGCGGCATCGATTTCGCCCTTATAAATGTTGCGGAGGGCTGTGTTGTGAATGGCTTCGGTATTCATTCTCACATGATTGTCGGAGAGGATTGTAGGTGGTGTCGTAACTCGAGCTCGGAGCACTATGCCAACAAGATAGTGATCCGAGTCTATATTGCCCCCCCCCCCTTATATGTTTTGACATTCATCAAGGCTGAGAGGTGGCGGCGCTCAACTAGCACGTGGTCAATTTGGTTGAAAGTGGTCCCGTCTGGAGAGGCCCACGTATGTTTGTGGACCGCTTTCCTCGCAAACCAGATACTTCCAACAACCATTTCGTGCGCTACTGGAAACTGAATAATCCACAGTCCGTTATCATTGGTATCCCTATGTAATAAGCTATGGGAGCCAACGTACTGGATACTAAGTATGATTTCGACATCATAGTTGGGACAGGCGTCGAGGGTCCGCTGTACTGCCTCGTAGAAGGTATCCTTCTACAACTCTGCAGTCGCAGACTGCAGGTGCGTGACCGTTTACGAGGCGCATATTTCTAAATTTGGCTCGTGAGTGCAGAGTGCATAGCCTTTCGCTTATATTTTCAAAGCCGATAACAGTGGGTTTCATTTTTTGGCTGACTGAGAAACCTACTCCCAGCGCATGGTTTACTAGATGGCCACTGTAGTATATGGTGTAGCGGCTCTTTTCCAGGAAACCGGTCCCACTCCATCGAATCTCTTGCAACGCTGTTGCATCAGCCTTATATTGGGACAGGGTATCGGCTAGCTGCTCAGCAGCATTCGATCTGTACAGGGAGCGCACGTTCCATAAGAAAATGCGCAAATCGTTAATCCGTTGTCATCGCCGGGTTCGTCGTTGTAAAATCCATCTTGTCCCAGGCTCCTTTCGTGGCTTCGTAACATCGGTCTTCCGTGTAGGGTTATTAGCCCTACCCAACCCCCAACCTAGAGGACCAGTTAGTACAATTTGTCCCGTTTTTAGGCGCGGGAGACTCGCCTTCATCCTTCTCGGTCTGCAGTTTTTCATGAAGAAAGAACTCTCAGCGATCACCTATGGAAGTGGAAATAGGGTTTGGTAGTAGAGCTGTTGGTGTTCAGCAGTCATTTCCCAGGTTTTATGCTCCATCGTGGGTACCAATCCACATTTCGCCCTGGGACCTATACTACCCTTTGACCGCCGTACTGCAACTGAGAAAAGAAACTGGGACAACTTTTAGTTGATCATATCACATGAACGTTTTACAGTACTACTACAGAAACCAAACAACCAGCCAACCAAAAAATAATCTTTACAATTTTGAAAAGGTTTTGTATGATGAAATCAGATTAGTTTAATTGGCAAAAAGTCGCTGCCGAAATTTAAAGGTATTACAATGCTTTGTGCTATGATATGAAAGCCTGTAGAACACAGTCAAACGTGATCTGATTAGACTTCCTCACAAATGTGTTACAGCAGACGAATATGAAGCCAGACACATTAGAACAGATTTTCTGGAGATTTGTGTTTTTTCCAGGTATATTCCAATTTGGTAGAAAACCCCCAACTTCATTGCAAAAATGGCAGTCCCACACATGTGTCCCGGTTAATTTCAAGGCTGGAGAAGTAATGAGTGCTACTGGCACCCCCATTCACCCTTTGCATCTTCAGGCAAGAGAAATTAACACTCAGTTCTCACGCACGCATTGTATGGTACAATACCAAGCATGACACGAAGTCGCACATACAAAGTGGAAATCATGTGAGCGTATACCATTTCCAGTGTCCTTCATACGCTTTGCATATGCGAATGGAATATGGAGTCAAACAAGGATGTTGGTAGGAGTGCTAAATGCTTTCGCTCAGCGAAACTTTTTATATTATCCGAAAAACAAACGCATGTCGCTAAGCATACGCGTTCATAATAGGGTATGTTTTGAGTTAATGACAAACTTGGCGAATGTGATGAATTCTTTGACTTATCCACGCAAACAATCACATGTTGTTATGAGTTGATGAGAAAAATTCAGACCGAATTCGGGGAGTATTCTGACGAATTAGCGGAGTTTCTAATTTTGCAAAAGTCGATAAGATCTCCGGAAGATTTCCATATTTGCCTTCATATAAATATAGCCCTTTCGTGAGTTTTCTTGGAAGTACAGTACCCGTGCAGTCACTAATTGCTTTGTGAAAGGAAGAACGAAAATTCAAGCTCCATTTCACAGATAATACTTTCCAAGCTACTTTTAGGTCGGACTTTTCGAAATTAATTTGCCATTTCTCTCATAATAATCTGGAAAACTTTAGAGAGAAGGAAGGATCCGAAGTAGACCTTAAACTTCTAATGTTTCTACAAATGATAATTTCCTGACGTTAAACAACTCTTCTAACCGTCAATTTAGGAAGAAATTGTATACCTTGGTTGGTAGTTATGGGAAAAGACGTCAGCGATTCATTTCCAAAGCGAATCTAGCTGTACAGCACCAGCTAGATTCAGGTAGAACTGAACATATCAGAAGGGGATGCGCTTTTCCTGTTAATCAGAATGTCTGTGACCCCTATCGCCCATGGCCAGTAGAGATTTTCCCTATTGATTTCATATAACGGATACGTGTTTTCAAAGACAATAAGTACTTCTGGAAGCTTATAAGCTGAGGGTCCTGGCAAGGATTTCAGCATGAAAACTTGTACATATCTATGTTCAGAAAACTACCCACAACCAAGAAATAACCCATCCACAGGAAATTACAGGAAATGTAGAACATATCCCACATAAGATCTTTCTTGTAAAGTTTCCATTTTGATGGAACCTTAAGCAAACGACTCTAGCTTTTAGAATAATTAATAACATTTGCGAAGCGGCGGAGATGTAGGCCGACTAAATCTGGGGGTAATTTCGGTACAAAGGACACTTTCGGGATTCTATATTTGGCTTTGTGCTGTCAGCGTATTTCAATTTGAGAAGCCACGGAATTTTCAATTGTTCGGGGCCAACCGACCGATCAGAAGTAAAGGATTCCAGGGAAACCTTTGTCTCGTTTAACCCAAACTGCCAAGGTTAATGTCTCTGGCTGAACTGTAGCAAACTTTCAAATTGAGTGTAATTACTGAACATTAAATACCTACGTACACCATGATGAAAATCCTTGAATTAATTGGAATCTCTGGCTGATTCTTTTATCTTTTCCAGGGTAATTACAAACTATTTCGTTGTGTCGCTGGCAATGGCAGATATGTTGGTGGCACTTTGTGCCATGACATTCAACGCGTCTGTTGAACTGTCCGGCGGAAAGTGGCTATTTGGACCGTTCATGTGCAACGTGTGGAATAGTTTGGATGTTTATTTCTCGACAGCAAGTATCCTGCATTTGTGCTGTATCTCAGTGGACAGGTAAGTTAAATTAGTTCATTTGCTGACATGTTAAAAATTAGGATGCATGGTGCATACAGACTAAACATGCAATTTGAATAATGTGGTCGTCATCTGCAGTCATTCATAAAGTTTCGTTACCGCATGATGTGCATTGTACTGGAAATTCAATTTAAATGCACGTTTAAAATAATTTAATGATTAAGCGAAAATCAACAAGGTTTTATTTCAAAAACTATTTTATTTAGATGTATTCTGTCATTTTCTAAACTCGAATATTATAAACAAACCAAATCAGTCACAGCTATTGTTTGCGCAGATAAAAAGTCTATAAATTGTCTTCAGTAGTAGCAACCTCTCGATAGAATTCTAAGTAACTGAAACCTTATTCAAAGTGACGCCATAATATAATAGAAAAGGGGGGACCTATGATGGAAAGTTCATTTGATCTGCGTGAGTTATTATATTAAGCCAGGACATGACCAGGCTGACACAAAACTGTATTGACAATGTCAGCAAAAAGGTGAGGAATGAAGTACAGAGGGTTTGAAACTACGGCATTCTTGGTGAACCGTCCATAATTGAAAATCTGGGCACACACAAGCAGACAGTTTTTGTCGCGACGATATGGCAAAAGTCAACCCAGACGTATTCATATTGTAACGTACATGGGGAGCCAGCGCAGTTTCTTCAGATTGCTTTGGAGTAAGTTATATTTTAGTATTTTAAATTGTCAATGAAAACCGGCAGTGACGAAGGGTAACTAATTTTAGTTTTCCTTTGATATTGAAAAATAATTTTCTCGATGTCATAGCCAACGCTATTCGCGAACCGTGTTCGTTCGCTACGCAGTTTTCGGTGTCCGAAGCGAAAGAATATTGAGGTACACTTGAAGGTTACCCTCCCTGCAACGCATACGAAGACGCATTTTTCAGGGAGACTCATTGAGTTTCCTTTAGTTTGCTATGCAAGGAAACGCACCTTGTACAATTTTAACGGCGGTGGCTTCCGTGTAGAAATTGGTCTTGAAATGATGCAACTTGTGCGCTAGCTAAAAGATTTCATATGGTCTAAGAGATTCCATGGAAATTTACATGACTTGTTGGACCAACAATTTTTCCTGGAAATGGAGCGATGTAACAGCCAGCCTATTGGAAGCCTAAAACATGGGCAGGTTGCCAAACCTGTCAAATTTTGGTAAAAAAAAAATCACTTCTTCCAGGGTTGAATTTTTGCATAGTTATTCAAAAAAGATCCACAAATACAGAACAAGTATTGCCAGAAGACTAAGTGCAAGGTAAAAGGTTGTTAGACGGCTTAAACTTGCAAAAAAAAACCATGCAAAATTCCCATTTATATCTTTCAGGGATAGAATAAAGTAACTGCAACATAAAATATTGAATATTGAAGCTGCCTCACCTCTGCCCTGGGAACAGCTTGACCAAAAGTGCCTACAGTGCGAATTATAACCAAGTGAAATCCAAACAATTTCCAGTTACAATTTTTGTGCAACGAGTCATGTAACTTTTCAGCCAGCTCTCCAGCGTGTGTGCAGCCTGCATTCTCGTATAAACAAATGGCTTTCTGTCTATTTTCTTGTATTAAATAATTCTTTTTATATGGCTAGCCTTAAAGCGCAGATTGGATGTTTTTATTTGCACAAGCAGTGATTTGAAATAAATTAAACGTGCCCAAAGGACACAGAAGAGAAACACCATTTCCATAAGAAACAACATCACTTTTCCATGCGCCAATGGTACCAAGCCTTCCTAATGAATGGCGGGTAGATTTAGGAGAACTTCGAGTACTGCGGTGGCCGTAGTACTCATTGCTCTGGTAATAATTAGGCAATCGAGCAAAAATGATCTCGAGCAGCTTGTCTAAAAATGGAGTGATCGCCTTATGCGACACGGTCTCAAATTGAATCTAAACAAAACTGAATTTTTGACGACCGATCCCCATGAAACAGGCACAATCACTGTCAGCGGCAGTGATCTGCCCAGAACTGAGCAATTTAAATACCTCGAGGCATATCAACGAACGTCTCAAATCTAAAATTTACCGCAATGTTGTTCTCTATGGTTGTGAGTGTTGGCCGACAATAAAAGACAATGAACGGCGTCTTGCATTAATGGAGACGAACATGTTGCGACTAGTGGCGTTTTACGGTTGAATGAGGATATCCACGATCGTTGTGGGATTGCACCAATCAGGGAAAAATTGCGAGAGAGGCGTCTTCGATGGTAGCCTCATGTAATTCGTGCTAACGAGAATTCACTTGCCAAGATTGGTCGATGTTAAACGACCAAAAAGCAGGCCGAAACAACGGCGTCTTGGTACGCTAGATGGGGATTTAAAAGCCTCGAGATTGCACCTAGATCAGCCATTCGATAAAGCTAAATGACGAAATCGATCACGACGAGCCGACCTCGCTTGTGAACGGGACAAAGGCTGAAGAAAAAGAAGAAGAATGGAACCTACGAATCTGCGCTAGCGGCCTGTTGCACGCATACATCAAAAGGGACTTTATTATGGATATACCCATCTAAAGAATCCGCTGTAGTGAAAGTCCGCATCACCAGAGCAATGTACAGGATTTTTTATATTATTCCTGGTTCCTGGTCATTGAGACGTACCCCTAAATACTCGACTGTTTGGATCAGCTAAATTTTCACGTCTGATGAAGGGTGTGTAGCTGTTTAACCTAACTAGTGAACATAACTAGTCCAATCTTCCCAGCGTTCACTATGTGCCATTACGAAGGTACCAAGTACGGATTTTCTTGAGCTTTGCATTCAAACGGTCCCATATTGTATCTGCAAACCTGCCTATCGTCCGCAAATGCTTGTGCAAAAACCTCTGGGCCCTCCAGGAGCTATAGTAAGATATCCGTTACTAGTAGCCAGAGGATAGAGAGCCCTCCCTGTGAACAGCTCCTAAGACATCCTGCCTCAATAGACTTCTGTCCGACCAATATGTGAACCTTTCTTTCTAATCTTTTCAGTCCACCCCCGGCTGAAACCCAGAGGTTTAAGTGAAAGAACTTGTAGCGAGGCTACTCAGCCGCGGTCGACCGGCAGACATCAAAACGAACGCAGTGCTCTCGCCTTTTTCCAGTGTTATCGGCATCCTGGAAGAAAGGTTCCAGCTTGCCCAAAGAAATCGTCTTGGCTTTGCCAGCGACGTACAGACTGAACGAGCACTCCCCACGCTGGAGGATCTTATAGGGGCCCTCGTATAGTTGCTACAGTGGCTTCCAGAGTGCATCAGTCCTCACCAGAATGTGGGTACAAACTTCAAGTTTCCCAGGATTATGGATTGCCGGCTGCATGTGATGAGATGGCAGAGATGGCTTTAATTGAGGAATGGTCTCTCGTAGTAAGCGCAAGGGTCCGGTCTTCCCAAGGCTATCTCTTTTGTCGAGGACCAGGTCAGCTGTTTAATTTCCCGAAGCAGCTGGTTGAGGGTGCGTCGCCAAGCATCAGATCCGTCCGCAAGCGCTTCAGCTTAGCGGTCTCACTTACCCACAGGCGTCTGATAAGCTGATTCTTCAGCCGGGTGTAGAAACACTCGCTTAACACGTCGGCAACGAGCGTGAGTGACTATCCATCCTTGCCGACCAAAGCACTATCAAATTGAGTGGCGTTCGTTGCGTGTGGTCAGCGTGAACTGCGCCTCCAATTGGAGAAACCGCGGCCTCCTCATTTTCACCGGACATACTTTATGCGGGAAAACTTGGGTGAAGCAACGCAACGGAACTAAAGCAACAATAAGGCTGAATCTATTGCAAGGAGCAAAAGAATTCAAATGGGCACACCACCACAAACCAACAATAACGTTAAATTAATCGCAAGGATCTAAAGGATTAGTAAAGGTATACACAAACTCAATTCAATGCAACGGATGCTATTATATTATATTATTATTCACAACACAGGCCTCCGCAACACCTATAAGGGGGAAATGGATACCGCAATAACCGAAGCTAACAGATGCTCATCTCCAGGGCAATAAATGGTTTTCACAACCACCTGAAGAGTATTATCATTGATACGGCCACAAACATACTCGGCCCCAGCCGCAAGAAAAGTCCGAACGGCTGGTTCGACAATGAATGTAACGGAACGGAAAAAACGAACACGGGCATGCGCAGAGACCTACCAAGAACTCCGTCGAGCAGAGAAGCGACTTCACAGACGAAAAAAGAAAGCCTGGGAGAACCAAGAGGTCTGTGAACTCGAAAGGTACAGGGAGCAACCACACCAGGTCCGGAAGTTTTCCCAACAAGTCGGCAGGATGAAGCCTTATACACCTCGATGCTCTTCCTGCCGAGACAAAGAAGGAAATGATTTCCCACAGAATGGACACATTGGATCGACTGATTGATTATTTTGATGAACTGCCCAACAACTCAAATATCGGCTAGTTGGAGGTTCCGCCAACTGAAGACCACGGACAAATACTGCCACCACCGAGCATAGAAGAAACAGTCCGTGCAATCCACCGGCTTAAAAGCCATAAATCACCAGGACCCGATGGAATTACAGCCGGATTGGTATTATTCATTATATATGGAGGCAATCAACTACACCAAGTGGTTCATCAAGTAATGATCAAGGTATGGGACAGTGAATCAATGCCTGACGGCAGGCATAGAGGCATTATCTGTCTCATACATAAAATGCAAGATATTACGCAGCACAGCAATTATAGAGGTATCACATTGTTGAGTACCATCTACAAAATATTCTCCACTATCTTGCTAGGTAGCCTAGCCCCATACGCCCAGAACATCATTGGCCCATACCAAAGAGGGTTCACTCCAGGCAAATCAGCAACAGATCAGATTTTCTCTGTGCGGCAAGCGATGGGAAAATTGTTAGAATATGGACAATAGTTGCACCATTTTTCATTGACTTTAAAGCCGCCTATGACAACATAGCCACGGTAAAACTGTACACGGCCATAAGAGAATTCGGTATCCCTACGCAATTAATAAGACTGACTAGGCTGACCCTGACCAATGTGCGAGGGCAGATAAAAACAGGAGGATCACCCTCGAGACCATTCAACATAAACAACGGTCTACGAGGTGATGCCCTATCATGGGTCGTCTTTAACCTGGCCCTGGAGAAAGTGATTCGCGATGCAGACGTAAGTGCGAGAGGCACCATCCTCTTGAAGCCCAACCAACTACTGGCCTGCGCTGATGTTACTGACATCATGGGAAGAACGGCCCGAGATTTACAGTTTACCTTCATCCAGATCGAGCAGGCGGCGCGAGATCTCGGGCTGAACATACATGAAGGCAAGACGAAGTACATGGTGGTAACGTCAGCGCCATAAAGCAAACAAGTCCGGAAACCGGAAGCTAAACGCTTCTGGTATGAAAGGTTTTGTGTATTTCTTTGATAAAGAGATTTGAATGTGCAGTTGTCCCATTAGTATGTGGCAGGTACAGTGGCAGCCTGCTAACTTTTTCCAGGTTTTTCGGTTGGGTAGTTTCTGAGAATGGGTCCGTTAAAGAAATGATCAATTTCAACCCGCGCGCTCCCCACCTTTCCAACAAGTGTCAAAGCTAAGGCCGGCTTCGGAAAGTAGTAACCAACACTTGACGAAAAAAAATGTACATCCCCCTTTTGCATGTATGGGGACCCCTCCCCCGAAAATCCGACGTAAAAGGATGTAACTCACTATATACGTGAGCGTTCATAGTTTCCAACTCTCTTTCCAACTCTCTCTGGTGTAAATCGCTAGAGCCATTTCCAAGAAAAATGCGTGTGACGGACAAACAGACAGACAGACAATAAACCAATTTTAATAAGGTTTTGTGTTCTCACAAAACCTTACAAACGAACAACATCAAATTGCTCTGGTCAGAAGAAAGTAATAAAGATAGGAGACTACAACTTTGAGACCGTTAAAAATTTCGCCTATCTAAGGTCGAAAATCACAAACGATAAAAGCAAGGACGATGAAATCCGCACACGGTTGTTGGCAGCCAACGGAGCCTATTTCAGCTTACAAAAACTGTTCGCTCGAAATATCTCACCATAGGGTCAAGGCTCTTACTGCGAAGGACTATGATCTTGCCAGTCCTTATATATAACTTGGAAACCTGGATTCTTCATCATCATCAACGGTGCAACAACCGGTATCCGGTCTAGGTCTGCCTTAATAAGGAACTCCAGACATCCCGGTTTTGCGAGAAGGTCCACCAATTCGATATCCCAAAAAGCTGTCTGGCGTCCTGGCCTATGCCATCGCTCCATCTTAGGCAGGGTCTGCCTCGTCTTCTTTTTCTACCATAGATATTGCCCTTATAGACTTTCCGGACTGGATCATCCTCATCCATACGGATTAAGTGACCCGCTCACCGTAACCTATTGAGCCGGATTTTATCCACAACCGGACGGTCATGGTATCGCTCATAGATTTCGTCATTGTGTTGGCTACGGAATCGTCCATCTTCATGTAGGGGACAAAAATGCTTCAGAGAATCCTTCTCTCGAACGCGGCCAAGAGTTCGCAATTTTTCTTGCTAAGAACCCAAGTTTCCGAGTACAGCACAGGGTACCTGGGTTCTTGGTAAGAAAAATTGGGAACTCTTGGTCGCGTTCGAGAGAAGAATCCTCCGAAGAATTTTTGGCCCTCGACACGAGAATGAACAATTTCGTAGTCCATAGAATGGCGAAATCTAATCTATAACGGCAATATCTATGGTAGGAAATGACGACGAGGCAGAGCCTGCCTGAGATGGAGCGATGGCGTAGGTCAGAACGCCAGACAACTTTTAGGGATATCGAATTGGTGGACCTCGACGCAACACCGGGGTGTTTGGAGTTCCTTGTTAAGGCAGGCCTAGACCAGATACCGGTTGTTGCGCCGTTGATGATGATTATTATTATTATTATCCCTTTAGCCTGAGAATTGCACCTTTCTTCAAAAATTTGGGGGATCAACTATTTAGCTGATAAAACTTAATTAGCTTTTATTTTTTTCCGACGCTCATTCTGCACTGGTCATTCTCCGTTCGATCCTTCATTATGAGCTTTTTAGAAGCTGGGGTGGCAACCACGCCATCCTGAATGGCACATATAAATTCCTCCGTCCTAGCAAAAAGCTCCCCAGCACCTAGCCATCTGTTCAACAAATACAAATCGACAAATTGTTACCAAAGACAATTCTCGTGTTTACTGTGCATTCATTCATCGAACCGCTCTTAGTTTGACTTCACTGCACTCAGAGGATTGAAATATAGGCCGTCCGCGTTAAGTGGAGTCAGCCCGCAATCCCTCTTATGCTCTTTGCTGTGAAAATAGGCGCGCAGCGGGTCGACTTGACGGTGATCTTGTGCCCCCACGTCAATCACGCCTCTATCTCCAATGTCCCGAGGCAGATTCATCCGCTCCACGCCAATATTCCGAATGCATAGGCCAGTGAAACGATAGCGAATACATTCAATGTACTTATTTGATTCTTTCCCGAGAGATGCATTCTTCGGAATAAGAACTCGAGCATGCGTTCTTTGCGGAATTCCTAGGTATTTGTAGAAGTCTGTCTCGGTCATAGCCTGGATGTTTAGGTCACCAATGTTACGGCTGACATGAGACTCGCAATAGCCTTTGCAAATGGCTTGGATTCGACATGTGTCTAATTGAAATTACACCCGGTTATCACGGGTAAATATATTTACCTTTCGCAACATACTTCTGAAGCAGCTGCAACTTGATGCCATCTAAGTACATCAAGTATTTCAGCCCACATCATTCAGTAGCGATGAAAAGAGGTTCAGTGCCTACCAAGTCAAAGGGTTGCAAAGCGCAACTCGGCAGGCCTTATTCTCCTCGGACAAAATGTTACTGGACGTTATGGGTTTGTAGAGGGTTGGTAAGCAAGTAATCTGTTTTGTGTTTGCGGGGTCCTGCACTGTGTCCCTTTTAGGCACATGGTAGGTAATTCCCGTAGTGAGGTAGGGTGACTTGATTTCTGTGCCAGAAGTTCTGCACCCGATCCAGAGCACGTCCCCTCCAGTTTTTCTTGGTGTTTATGGCTTGGCGAACCTTCACTTCGGTAGCATCTGCTATTCCGGTGGTGATCCACTCAGCATGCATGAAGTTCACCCGAATAGTCTTTCGCTTCCGTCCCTGAATTCATTGAGTGGTCTGAAAATTCGGCGGGGGAGGGGGGATTCGTTGAGCGACCTGAAAAACTCCGCTGGTTCCTCGCGTAGGTTGCATTTCGTTCCTGATTTGAATCAGCCTAGCAATGTCCTGCCTTAGTGAGTCCCGCCGATGTTCCAGATAAATTTTCGATGGCGAATCTCTTCCATCACTGAAATCTGATAGACGCAGCTCCATCAAAATACAAAAGTGATTTTAGTTGTAGCTGCGAAATATCAGCACACAGTCGAGATGCAACCTCATCATTGATTTGAAATAGAATTTTCGGAATTGCTGGAGATGAATAGAGCCTGAGAATACCTGGTCTATATCCATTTCCGAGAATTCTATACACGCCTTTTGGAATTCATTCCGATCCTCAACGGAGACTTCAGTCGGACGATGAAAGAGAGTGCTCCGGCGAGCACTGAAATTGTTAACTGCAGTTCGGCGTGATGTAATTGATGTAGCCGCCTCTGCCCCCATCGATTCTTGGTCACCAGTTTCCGCGATGACCTCAAGTCGATCACGTTCCCTGATGGTGGCCAGGATTGTGTCTCTGCGGCTTATAACGCGGTACTGGGCTACGACTCTCTGCACGACCACTTGCGCTAATTGCGGGAAACGCTAGGCGAATCTTTAGTGCAACTGGGGGCGGTATGATGTTGTACCCGCCCTTGCCGGTATTTCATAGTAGGAGCGGATGGTGAACAGTTCATTTCCTCAGTCCACTTCACCTGCTGCCTACGCGAACCTGCTGAAATTTTCGCCACAGATTTTGGCGAAACAGCAGCTGCAGGCGGAGCAATGCTCCTGGTCATCGTGACGCCTAGACGTCCAACTGCCCCACAATTCACGATTTCGATTCCGTGCTGTCCATTACGGGAGCCCGACCCAGTCACCAAGTCAGACGACTCCTGCCGGTAATCCGTACCGACCTTAGGCTTCTCTTTCTCCTATTTTAATGGATTTGCATTTTATACCTAACTGCCAGGTGTGGTGATCCTCAATGAGTAACCTGCAAGACTGCAAAGTTCCTGCACTTTCCTCACCTACCCCCTCAGACGCTGCGGTGGCGTACAGCCATTCAAACTGAAGCTATCCATCCCTCCTCCTTTCACAACCGGGCTTGGTACCGGCTACGGCGGAGTTTTTATTTTATTTAATTAATTATATAATTCATTTATTATCATTTATTATCATTGTTCTTAGCAAACAAAAAACCTTTTTGCAAACATGTCAAACCAATTAAACAAAAATTTTATTTAGAAAACGATCTAAGAGAGAGGAGTCTATATTCCTTGAATGACAAGCTAAAATATTTGTTGTTTTTTTCAATTTCCAAAATTGTCAACCGAGCCGGGAAGGTCTACTTCCTATCGGTATCACTCCGCCGCAGATATATGGTTGGCGTTAATATCACATCTTGCTATTACCCCATTGCTTCTACGTTTGATTTATTGGATATTTCTAATTAAGATTTCACTGGGAACTTCGCCAACGTCATCGGAAATATAAGCAGAACAGAAAAGATTCTTGTCATCTCCCTGTTGATATTCGGGTAAGCAATATAGGCCAGAGATTTTTGGAAACCAACATACGTGAACGTGGCCTACCACTTCTATTGGCATACAACAGGTCAGTTTGGCGGACATTTATGCCCCTGATTTCCCGACCAACAACCGACGGTTTCTATATGAGGAGTATAAATCAGTTATTGATCCGAAGACTTATTAATGCAGTGGTGGTAGCTCCAACTCGCCGATATTCTGGTTGTTGAGCTACTCATAAAAAGATTCAACCCATCACTTCAATAGCCACATAGCCGGAAATTAAATTTGCCTTTTTAGATCAGCAGGATGAGAATCGAAGTTGCTTTTATTTAGTTGATTTGCTGATAAAATTTCCATGTTTAGTGCGGTTGCTCCCCATGTTCGAGTTTCACGCTCTGTTGATTCTCCTAGTCCTGTTTTTCCTGTCTGTGAAGACGCTTCTTCACTCAGTGGAGTTGACCGTAAATCTTTGTACATGCCCGTCTAATTTCAGATTGCTACAGTGAGGTTGCTAGGTTACGATTATCGTCCAATCAATCGTTCTGACCTCTTTTGCAACTGGCACAAAGTATATCAAAGGATTTTGTTATGTTTATTTGTTTAGTGTTTCCTTTAACCTAATTATCAGAGTGAAGTCGAGGTGGTCTATTATTCGAGCCTGGATCACCGCGCCAATGAAATGGTAATACGAGGTTATATTACCAAAACTCAGGTCAGGTCATCATTGTACTTTCCATGGATGCTCATTTGTTGGACTACAAAGTATAAAATAGCCACAGTCCTACAAAAGGATGTGGCAGACTCTCGTCCCATAAACAGTACATCTATGATAGATGCATATCTAAAAGTATCACCGCAGATTGCAGATTCACATAAGCCACCTTTTTACCGTAATTTGTGGTTATAATATCTCCATAACAATACTTTACTTAGGAGAACTCATCAATTGACGAACGTTTTGCTATTTCGTTTTTATTAAGGTTTTGTGTGAAACAAAACCTTATTAGAATCGATTCGATGTCTGTCTGTCCGTCTGTCTGTCTGTCTGTCTGTCTGTCTGTCTGTCTGTCACAGCCGATTTATTCGGAAACGGCTGAACCGATTGTCACGAAAATTGGTAGGAGTATGTGATCTACCGTTCCCTTTACATGCAGCAACTGACGCCATTTTATGTTAAGTTTAATGGGGGGCTCCCCATACATATGAAAGGAGGGTGCAAAATTTTTTTTCATAAATTGTGGCCATGTGGGGTATCAAATGAAAGGTCTCAATTAGTACTTTTCGAAACTGGTTCAATATTTGATATTGGGTGAAACACAGGGGAGTGAGGGCTCAAAATATGACCCCCAAAAAGTGTAACAGGTCTCGTTCTCAGAACCTATCCAACCGAAAAATCTGCAAAAAATCTCAGTAGTGCATCTCTACGAAATCTAGGCCTCAAAATATATCCGGCTCCGATATCTGCACAAATAAAGTTAATAATAGTATATTTCCACATTTTAGAGATTTACCCGGCACTCCCCTTATGTTCATCCCAGAAGTACAAAATTTGGCATGCGTATAATCAAGAACATAATGCACAATTTGGTCAAGTTTGAAGAAAATCCAACTATTATTAACAAAGTTATAGGGGGTAAAACTTTACAATTTTTTGTGAATTTCGTGCACTCTACTACCTGCATGACGTCATCATCACATGTCAATTTGTCAATACCACAACGAAGTAGGTTCGTATGAATTGGGTGGAAAAGAATTATTTTGTTTAGTTCTTTAATCATTTGTATATGAATATCAATTATTCCAACGAGACATGTGTGTATGTAGGTATATAGTACATGCGTGCTAATGAACTTTGCGGGTAGAGCCTAATTCAGATAGATAAAGAAGTAAATCGGAAATATGGGTACGATCAATATATACGTGCATATATGTGTACAGTATTCGGAAATAGGCAGTTCGTTTGTTTAGGGTGATCGTAACATCTACGGCTGTAATATGTACGTATGTCTCGTAATTTTGTAGCTGTATACAGGTAGAAAAATATGCGTTGAAATTTCTTAGATAAGATGAACACAAAACCTTTATACCCGAAGCACGAGCTTCCGGTATTCCGACTTGTTTATATTCAGTTATTGAGTTGAATCCTCCAGCACAAGGGAAGTAATCTCCTTTTCTGCTCTCAAATTGATTCTCGAGTTACATCCAATTATCTGCAGTCGCTATGCATTATGGAGAAATCTCGCAGCAATATCGAAAATTATGCGAGAATTATAATGAAGCGGGTTGGATGGTAGTCTTTGTTATAAATTCCCATAATGAATGCGAGCGGGCAGTGAGATTGGAATTGCAAGGCTTTTAAATGATGAAGGCTATTTTCCTTGGAAACTTCAATTAATTGAAATTAAGTGCAAGATAATTACTTGAGTGTTATTTTCATCGGAAGATGGACTTCTCTTTTATTCGCTTTTGTTTAAATGGTATCCAGTTTTTCCGGAAAGCTATAAAAAAGAATTCTGCAACGTTGCTGAAACATTTGCAGGAGTAAATAAATCTGAAACTCTAATCCATCATTCCAACTTTCATGAAAACTATAAAAGCGATGTAGGTGAATTAATTCCATTCCAACTGGAGTACAAAATTTGGGACGATAATGTTCCATGATAATATCTTTGTAACTTAATCAAACTGCAGCAATAGCGAAGCTGCGTTCAGGATTTTAGGGAGCTCCCTGATGGCTTCAAAGGTAGTTCAAGGATAAGTCCCAACTCTTTATATAGCTTCAATCTCGGCGGGATTCAGCCATTATGATCCGGAGGAAAATTTAATCACAAAAGTTTCTGCAAAAAAGGACTTCGAATTCATTGATGAGCCAAGCACAAGTTGCAGGGTATCTGCACTGTATTTATAAATGTTAGGTCAATAGAAGGGACGAATTTGTGGAAATATATAAAAACAAAGTTCAATTTTTTTCTTGTATTAATAAGTTTCCACTTGCGAATGATTAACCCGAGAGAGTTCGTTGTTCGCCAAGCTCCCCATTTTGTGTTTTAAGTTCGAAAGATTGTTTGGCTCCTGGTTGGGCTGGCGCTGAATTGTCATAACGTAGATAGCGTTAATTGAAGCATGTTTATCAAAGTAACGATGAAAGCAAGAAAAGAATTTATTACCGATACCGTATCCTCCGTAAAATATCAACAGGCGACATACTTGTATGCACATGTAGTTACCGTGACATTACATAGTAGAATTTGAACCTAACATTTTTAATATGGGATATGTTTACTTTACGAGTGTCGTAAAAATTAATCCATCCAGCACCAGTTTTGACGATGTGTTCTAAGGGTGTGATTACACCAATTTCGGTAGATATCCCAAGATGTTGAAAGTTAACAACACACGAAAATCTCGTTCCAACATAATTTTCTCCATATGTATTAAATGTATACGTTTGTATCAAGGAATATCCTGGAATGAATCGCACATTGCCGCTTTTTCTGACAGGAAGAACGTTCCGATAGTTTCCTAAAGTCAGTGTTATGATAAAAGATATAACTAATTTAGTGTTTACGGTTTTTCATCATGATTTTTTGTGGAGTGAAACAGAATTTCATACCATGTGGGAAGTCAAACGAGTGGGCTTGATTAGTACTTGTAGTCCTTAATTTTGTAATTGCAAAGCATAAATGAAGTATCAACAGTACCATAAATGGTAACGTAATGTAGGGTTTGTTCTCAGAAACCACTCAATTGAAAAATCTAAAAAAGTCGGGAAACCGGATGCTCGGCGCTTCAGGTATGAAAAGTTTTGTTTGCTTCTTCTGTGAGTACATTTGAGTGCAGAACTGTCCGCTTGTGCGTTGCCCGTTATGTATATGCATTTAGCATGTCGCACTACTGACTTTAATGTGATGATGATAATTGCAGTAAATTTACACGGTAAAGTCAAGTTTGAGTTACTGTAGCTTTGTTAGTAATAATATGATTTTGATTAAACTTGGGGATAACATACTTCATATTATACTCTATACTACTTATAACTCTAGGATAAACTTAATGGGGGTTTTTACTCAATTTCCCCAGAAATATGGTACTATTATTAACTTAATTTGAGCAGTTATCGATATGGAAAAAACTGCCTTCATCCAGATCGAGCAGGAGGGGCGAGATCTTACGCTGCACATCAATCAAGGTAAAAAAAATATATGGTGGCAACGTCAGCACCGAAAACCAACCAACCAACAACATCAAATCGCACTGGTCAAATGGGAAGAATAAAGATAGGAGAATACAACTTTGAAACCGTTGATAATTTCTCCTATCTAGGGTCGAAAATCACAACCGATAACAACTACGATGATGAAATTCGCGCACGGTTGCTATTTCAGCTTACAAAAACTGTTCCGCTCGAAACGTCTCACCATAGGATCAAAGCTCTTACTGTACAAGACAATGATCTTGAGAGATCTTGAGTGAAAGCGTCTTTTGTATTAAAATTAGTGAAAATATTTATCTACTGTTAAAAATGTATGAAAACATTCTTACTAGACTGGCCGTTCCTTCTTGCAATTTCAATAACGTTCAATGTTCATTTGATAATGGTGTGGTTAGCATATGATGTCCTTTTTTGTGAAAACAGGTTACGTGATGTTCCTGGGATGGTCCATTGCATGAATGTTGGTTTCCAGTATAACTCTAGTGCAATTTTCCTCCTGGTGTTGATCATGAGTAGGTCCATGAAAGGTAGTTGGTGGTTACGTTCAACTTTCATATGAAAATAATGTTTGGCTCAAAACCTTGATAAAATCATAGACTCTTTGCAGTAACCATCTTGGCTATCTTCTAGGCTGCAAAGTTTGTGAACGAGCTTCGACAGTAAAGAAAGCCTACCAGTAAAGAAAGCACTGGCATACTTAGAGATAAAGCTAACAACCGACCAGTCATCGTAGAAATAGAGAAGAAAAGTACAACAATTCAAGAAGTTATGTATAAGTGAAACATATTTCACCCTCAGGAATCTAAAATACTACAACACCATCGGGTTGCCAACATTGGTAACCCGCTATCACCACTTATCAGTGACGTCTTTATGAGGCGAATGGGAGAACGCATAGATATAGTTAAAAAACCCCAAGGACTCTCTTCTCACCCAACCGGACCCAGGCACGAGTAACCTAAAAATGGGCTAAAGGCAACAACTAAAGGCCCGCATCACAGGGATGATATGTTTCCATGAAAATGTATTGCTACATCCCGCTTGTCGCAAACACTTCAAGGAGTGACGCGGTGGTTTTAAACTGCAGAGATATATAGATTTTAAATCGAAAACAGTGCGAATCAAGACTGGAGCCCATTAGGACAGACTGTCACCGGACAGGACTCTTCGGACTATCGCACAGGTCGCAAGGATGACCGCCTTTTGCACCTCTATGTATAGTCCAGCCCTAAGGTCGAGGGTTTTCAGTGCTTTAGGAAAATTTTGCGGGACTAAGCCCATCGCTGAAATCAAGGGGCTTCCTGTTGCTTGGGGATGATAGAACGGTAAAGTCCTCCTGCGCATTCCTCTGGTATTCGCTCCTAGATGTTGATTATTGAGACGAATAACTTTGGCAGCTGCAACACAGACTAGGATATGAATCTCTGTCGCGGTAATCTCGCTAGCCATACGATCAGCCAAAATTCTGTCAAAGACAACAATGACGTTAGTAGTTGCCGAAATAAACTTTAGTTTTGGGACTTTGGGCCTAGCGTCTGGGAGAATCTCAGCATATTCTGTGGATGCGACATGAAATGCGATTAAGGACTTATTATGAATTAGGTCGACATCCCCAGTTATTAAACTTCTCCTGATTACTGGGTTCATGGGATGTCTTATAGGTGGAGTATCCAAGTTGCCCTTTTGTTCAGTCCGCTAAGTTGATGACTCTACACCGAGCTCAAGTGAAATTTCGTGGAAAATTTGTTTCCTAGTTGGTAAGGCAACTCGATTATTTTGCACTATCACCCGGTTTTGATTGACGACGTTCTGTTCCGGAACATGACATAGTTCCGGAAAGCGGGTTATGAACGCGTCATAGAGTCGATGTCTGTACCCTGATGGATTCCGTGCCAAATCCGTGACACGGTAATAGGCGCGGACGATAAATTCATTGAGTTGGTCCGTCCAAATCATACGGCGCCTAGGTCTTCCGCCCCTGGTGGTTGACGGTGTAACCGCCAAAACATCCAGGAGGGAAGAGCCGTTCTGATGTTGCTGAGCGACTCTCAACCGTCACATCTCATACCTCAATATATATATGTTGTCCTTCACCCTTTGGTGTGGTATAGTGCATCGACCACACCTACCCGTCATCGCTCACGGTTACCTGAAATACCTTTTAGCTCCCCTTACGACTCTCCGAAACGCACGCACTCTACGTCAAAAGTCCTAACTAAATACGGCCCACTAGAGCATTAGCTTTACCATGGAAATCGAATATAAACGCTAAGAAAGAAAACGATTAGTACTTTCAGAAGCTTACCTTTTTGGCAATTGTTTGAAAGAACAACGGACCCATTCTCAGAAACGCCTAAACCGGAAAATCTTTAAAACAAAAAATTATGAAGTTGGCTCTATTTACTGTACATGCCTCGAAATGCTCTCCATATCGATATCTACTCAAATAAAATTAATAATAGTATAATATATTACTACGTCTTTGGGAAGTTGACTAGAAATCCGCCCCCGAGGTTTTCTTTCGAAGATATCCATCTGATTTTTCGAAATTTGCGTCAGGCTCAGTGTCTTGCATCCATACAGCAGCACGGGACGAATTAATATCTTGCAGGTGCGTAATTTATATCGAGTCTGTCTTAATCTTATTATGGGGAGGACCGCATAAAATGCTTTATGAGCAGTAGTAATCCAACTTTGGATTTCGCGTTTTTCATTTCCGTCCTTCCAGAATAGAGCTCCTAAGTAGAAGAATTTGTTCACCTGTTCCTGGTAGCCACCTTTCGAGTTTGGATGGTGTACATATTTCGTTTCGGATTCATTAACTCTGAGCCCCACTTCACTCGCTGCTGACCCGAATTGCTCTAATACTTCCTTAGTACAAACCATCAATCGGGCATGAATATTGACGTCACCAGTTGCGCGCATTTTACCAGTAACGTACCTCCGGTATGAACTGAAGCCACTTTCCTAAATACGTTTTCAAGCACCAAGTTAAAGAGGGTAGGAAGAGACAATCCCCTTGCTTAAGTCCCGACAAGTTTTGTATCAGTTCATTTTGGATTTTTACTTGGAATTTGTATCGTGATTTGACGTCCGATACCAGTCGACTTAGCTATGAGAGTCAAATCAGAGTCATAATCTCGGGCGAGCGCAATGCTAACCCCATTGTCTCCTACAAGGTACTGTAATACTGTAATGTACCATCACGGTCTTGAATGAAGTGCTCTAACAAACTTCAAGACCCTGATCAAATTCGATTGTTGCTTGTTGTTGTTGTGCTTAACTGCGAACATTTGGTCCCTTGCCCATCGTCCGGATCTGAAGCCACCTTCGTATTCCTCGATTATGTTGTCTGTATATTCTCAGCCGTTGTTCAATCATATTTGTCAGCACTTTGAAGCATGTGCACAGCTATCTGATTTAATCACCCTTTCCGTGTACGGAACAAATTACACTTTTCCTCCAGCCGTCAGATATTTGTTCGTTTGTCCAGATACTGCTGATTAGTTTGTAGATTCGACTGGTGAGCTCAGCTGGGAAGCCATCGATTTCGGGAGCTTTATGTGATTTTAATTTAAACAGAACTGCCTCTACTGCGTACAAAGTCGAGATGTCGGTACCTGTTCTCCGTTTGGGTCATCTGGTATGCCAAAAGATGGAAATGTGTTGTCGTTGGGTTCAAGAGGTAGTGGAAATATGGAACCCATCTTCCTTTTATTTGAGGCGCGTCGCTGATGATATTGTCATTCTGTCTGTACAGAGGGTGACCTATCCTCATCTGTTTCACTCTGCTTAATGTTCCTCTTACGTTGCTTTTTTTCAAGCTGTCTTTAAGTGTTAAAATTTTGTTGTTTTTGAACTTTCATAGTTCTCGTCTACAGATCTTCTTAGCGTTTCGCCTTAGTTCTTGATACTTGTTTTCGTGCGACTTTCGATTAGTAGTCGGCAAGCTTCGTTTTTCTTGTTAATCGCGTCTAGCCAGGCATGATCAAACCACTCGTCACGGTTCCTCCGTTCTACATGCCCAAGCGTTCTCACGTCGAATATGTTTGAGGCAGCCCTTTTTTCGACGGAAAGGTTCAGTCGGGTGTCTTTAATGCCATCATCTTTCATTTTGGAGTGGAATAAGCAGGTTTGGTCATTAGTCAGTTTGAAATTATCTTAAATGTGGTGTTTATGACAAAGGCACACCGAATTCTCTGCTTCCTCGTTTACATCGTTCCTGGACCATTTCGTTTCCTGGAGAAACTCCCGCAGTGCATGCGTTCAAAAAGGGATCGCATATTCCAAGACCCAAAAGAATAGTTTATTATGTGCGCTTGAAGCCTATCACGCATCGAATTGACAATATTCTCCAAAAGGGGTTGTGTAATTCTATTCTACCGTGTATCTTTGATCACTTTGTCTACCTCAGCAAGAGATTTATGTTCCATCTTCATTACCGACACCTTTATAATGTATTCTCGAAGGTGTGTATATCTGGGCTGTTTTCATGATAGTTTAGCGCAGAAATATTGAGTTCCGCTAAATAATCCTTTACCTGTACAAGGCAAGAGAAATGTTATATGACATTATTATTATTTTTGACTATCTAATAAATTGTGGACAAAAAATTAAAAACAATAAACAGTTTGCAGAGATGACACATCGTAGATTCATGTTCAAAAATCGGACCACTGTCTCGAAAATAGAGCCCTTTTATTGATGGATTTGATGGTTGTCCAGAATGTTCTTCTAGCGCATTTCTTCGAAAAGCGCCTGATCTACGCCTCACGCCTGCCTTTCCATTGAATCCAAACAAATTAGATTTGGTTTCATCATTGAATATATTGAAAGCCCCGCCCACTGAGAAGGACTTCACGGCCGCCTATTATAGCGTAATTATGGTGTAGTACACGACCATGAGCAGCAATTGTCTAAGACAAGAGGATGTCCTGTCATGAATCCTTTTTAACTTGGTCCGAAAAGCGGTCGGTGTTGCTGAGATGAATTCACAGACATCATCCTCTTCAAATGCACCCTACTAATGGCCTATACTGACTATATCAACAATATGGGAAGACCAACTGGAGACAAAATCCTTCATTCAGATCGAGCAACCGGCGATCGGCGTGAGATCTTAAGTAGCACATTAATCAAGGCAAAACGAAATAATTGAAGGCAACATTAGCATTAAAAACAAACAACATCATCAAATAGTTCTGCTCAACTGAGAACGATAAAGAAAGGAGAATAAAACTTAAAAAGTTAATAATTTATCCTATCTAGGGTCGAAATTTAAGACTGAGAACCGCTATAACAACAAAACCCAAGCAGATTTTTGGCACCAAGAAGACCTAGAGATACAAGAGCATGTATGCCAGTTTCGTAGAAGTCCAATTTTCAGGTGTATACTCGTCGAAGACAATTTTGATGGCCTTTTCATTCTTAAATTTTTTTTCCGCCATGCAAACGATCCAAATGCTTAAAAAGGTGGTAGTTGGCGAAAGGTCCGCTGAATATGCTGGATGAGGAAGGGTCCCATATTGCAATTCGTTTTGAACCGTTGTTCTGGATACATGAGGTCGTGCATTGTCGTAAAGGAGTATCACACCATCTCTGTTGACTTTTTAGTGCACTAAAAGTGCATTTCCTCGAGTTGGGCACAGTATTTCAGAGCATTTATCATTTCTCCAGGTGCGAAAAAAGAATAGTGGATAACTCCAGCTGTAGTCCACCAAACAGATACCATTACCTTCTTCGGGTGGAGGCTCGGTTTCGGCATATGCTTCGGTGGCTCATCAGCATCTAACCATTGTGCTGATCGGCGGCAATTATCGTATAATATCCACTTTTCATCAAATGTCACTATTCTGTACAAAAAGGGATCGCTTCTGTTGCGGGACACTAAACAACTGCAAATTTCCATTCGAAGCGCCATGTTTTGCTCCGTAAAGTCATGCGGAACCCATTTATCGAGCTTTTTCACCTTTCCAAGTTGTTGCAAGTGCTGGGAAACTTTCGAATAATGAACCCCTAGTTTCTCTGCAATGTTTTTCACAGACTGACGTGTGTCGGATTCAACTAGCAAACGCAGCTCGTCTTTGTCAATCGATGGTCCTGGATGTCCACGTGGTTCACTTTGAAGGTTTACGTCGCCTGACCGGAATTTTTCGAACCACCGGCGTGTGGTTGGTTTGTTTACCGTATCGGCTCCAAATGTTAATGTTCCTGGTCGCCTCCCCTGCTTTATGACCGAGTTTGAACTCATACAGAAAAAGTATACGTTCTTGGCTCTTTTCCATCCTTTTTTCCTTTTGATTCACTGTTATCACAACGATGGCCAAAACTGAAATGACTCCTTGATTAAATCTAGGATTGTTAATACTTCATTATCCGATACCAACAGCGCCAACTAGTGGTGGTTTGATACAGCAATATCGCAACTAACTTCACTTGATTGCCAAATCGGTCATTTCATGTGCAACAACCTAATATTCTATACAAAACAATATCAATCCTCATGCTATTTCTCAGAGACTTAAATTCTTAGCAAAAAACTGTAAATTTTTAGCCGCGTTTGGGAGAAGAATCCAAAAAAAAATTTTTATTCCCCTACAGGACAATTTCATAGTCTATATAGCGACGAAATTTATGAGCTTTACGATGACCGTCTTGTTGTAGATAATATCCTTCTACAAAGGTTGCGATTGGTGGGTCAGTTAATCCGTGGGAATACCTATGGTAGAAAAAGAAGACGAAGCAGACCTAAGATGGAGCAATGACGTATGCTAGAACGCGTTGCGTTATAAGGTTAGTTGCCACTATCATCAGAAACAACGCTTTCTAGATATAGAAATTGATTGACGTTTTTGATATTCTGCCCATTTTTTTATGGCCAAGATTTTGCTTCAATCCAGCACGTGACATTTTTGGCCATAATATATCGTCCTGAAAATAGCCATTATCTTTGTCTCAAATGCTCCTCAGGCACAAAGTGATCCATAAGCGTAGTTAAATGGCCAGCGAATGATGATTCCTTTCAAAACCGAACCCAATACCTCTTCTTTTGCACACATTCAATAGACAACTCCGAAATCTATCCTCGTTGGTGACACTCTCGAACTGGTTAGATGTTCGTTGCCAAACAGGCGAAAATGACCTTGTGGTAGGCATTGTTGTTACTGTCACAGTACGGCGCCCTCACATGCCCGAGCAAGATGTTATCAGAGCCCACCTTTGCATTCAGATTATCCACGACGATCACAATTTTGCTTTAGGAAGCCTCTGGTGGAGAATTGCGTGTAGTTCGGCATCGTTCTCCTCAATATCCGAAGTCTCTGGCCGCAAGTAGTACCCCGCTTTTAAATTTGGTTCGGAATTTCGGCTGTTTCCTGTCCGGAACCTTCTGCCAGGTCATAAAAGCGTGTTTCGCGATAGCCGTCAGAAGCAGTTTGACACCGGACTCTCATCTTCAACTAGTCTTCCTAGACTACAAATTCACAGTGTCTTAAGAGGGAAGCGAGCGGTCTCCAAAAACCGACCAACTCAATTCGCTAAGGACCAGGATGTCTTACCTACAATGTCAGCATTCTCGCTTAAATTGGAAAAAGCGGCGCATATTTCAGAAATCGCTCTTAAACCGTTTTCGATAGCCCAGGATCGAGGTGTTGTTCACGTTTCGGTAGCAATCGGTTCTGGAAATTTGCAGGCTGCAAGTCCACAAATTTCTATCCCTTCTGGCCGCTTTTTAAGACAATGTGTATCCCAGTGGGGTGAAAAGGGTTCCCTCTAATCCCTGAGATTCCTGGGTGTTACACACTATTCAGAGATTTATGACTCTTTTCGCCTTTTACGTAAAGCAGAGAATACTTTGAGCGTATCTTTAAAGCCTCGTTCAGAGGAACTTTTACCAATCTTGTGCCAACCTTCAATGATCATAAGGATACAAGTACGTTTTAAATTAAAACAACTTTTAGATGTGATTGGAATCTCGACTGAAAATTCAGTAATAAACTTAATCCGAGAATATTCAAGACGAGTTGATTTAATAAATAACTTTACCTTCCTTTTTTGAACCAGCAGAAATAGATTTTTTTAAGTGCAAAAATATATTTAGTTACCTCGCTTATCAAGGATTAGGAGCACTTTACCCATTGGATTCCATTTCCTAACCTGTGTAAATTTTAGAACGTTGTTCGCATGTTCAGGCTCGTATGAATACTATTAAATACTAATGAGGTATTTACAAATTTAATTTATTAGAGCCACGAGGATCTATTTTAAGCAGAGCTTCATGGTATCTCTACTTTATACGAATAAGTATCTTGAACGGATACTCCAAGGCGTTATAGTCTCGTTCTCTCTCTTCGCCGAACTGTAAAATCGTTCTCTCTATGAACTTTGAATTATCGATTCTAGAAACCGTGGCATGTAAGAAAGTCCTACGTAAGATCCCCATCTTCTCAAAAGTATTGAAATACATCTGAACTGCCATCAAGACGATTTCAGCTGTTTTAGGTACGTCGTGCCCCTAAAGCACAATTTCGAAAATCAACTCCAGCAATCAGAAAACAACTTTCGAATCATAGTCACTTCTCGAGAACCTGCCACCGTCGTTCCAATTATAGAAGATGCCACAGTTTGCATTTAATTCACTCCTAAATAAGAAATAACTTGGGGATCGAACACAATAAAATGACAAAGTGTTCGCCATTTTATCCTAAATATTGTTTCCAGGAACACTTGATCCCCGCTCTTTTGTTGGTGTTCCTTCCTCTCTCACGAAAAGCTGATTCTTGACATTAGCAAAAAACAAATCCAATCTCTTCTTTCAAAAGGGACCGACAAGTCCTTCCCACCCCACAGCCAATTTCAAATTTATGTCGTACTCGCCCCCCGCCTGGGAGTCAGCGGCGATGTGAAACTTATTTGCTGACAGATTTTTGCATACTTAAGCAAATTTTAATTTGCATAATATTTCAAATTAAATTGTTTGTGAAAGCTTTGTGACTGACTATCCATCTCTTTATTGCCATTTAGTAAGTGTTGAAATAGTGTACTCGAAGTAAATGAGAAGTTCAGGGGGAGGCCACATCGGGGTGGGTGTGAACTGGGTGGATGCTGTCACAAAGCGAAGACACAGCTTTGCTCTTTCCAAAGCGTTTGTTTGTTTGGGAGGCTGCTTAGCAGTGCAGGGAACCGCCTGGAAGCTATGTTGGTATCGTGGCGATAATGTTATGTAATACTTTGGTTTGTGTGCCGTTGCAAAGTAAATATTAAAACAGTCGAAGGATTGCGGACACACTTCTTAAATCTTGGCTGAAATCGTTATCTTGTTCGCATGGTACAACATTGACACCAGAGTTCCTTGGGGGATGGGAGTGTTATGGAACTAGATTCAGTGAATTGAAGTGAAAGGAACAAAACGGAAGTGCTGCTAAGATGTCGACTACGTACTTTTGCATGTATGAAGAAGGCTCTGCTTTTATTCGTTCGCATCCATCGTATTTGTGAGCCATTTAATCGAGGTATGCACATCTTGGTTTACTTTCAGGTATTACGCCATTGTGAGACCTCTGGAGTACCCTCTCAACATGACACATAAGACTGTTTGTTTTATGCTAGCGAATGTGTGGATACTTCCAGCCTTGATATCATTCACGCCTATATTTTTAGGCTGGTATACGACTGATGATCATCTCCTTGAGATGTCAGCCCATCCCGACGTTTGTAATTTCGTAGTTAACAAAACGTACGCGATAATATCGAGTTCAGTTAGTTTTTGGATTCCTGGGGTTGTGATGATAACTATGTATTTAAGAATTTACAAGTATGGCGACATTTCTGTTATTCTTTCGGCCCCCTGTGCTAACGATACAGTTTGAATTTTCTTTTCAGAGAGGCGGTCCGTCAGAGAAAGGCACTAAGTAGAACTAGTTCAAATATTTTGTTGAATAGTGTACATATGGCACATACGCAACACAACATGCACCACACGCATCATATGAACTATGCACATCCCAGCGATTGTGATCTTAACTTAACATTGACGCAATTGACACGCGAGGACAGTCATAGTGCAATCAGTAATTTAGAGGTAATTGACAAACTGCTCACTTATTACCCTGTAAAGTTCCTTACAATCTTACTTATAGGAGCTACCGCCATCTGGGAAAGATGACCTAGATGAACTGCGGGTTCCATCACCCCCGCAACGTCGTCTCAGCCGCAGCAGTATTGACTTGCGCGACTTAGAACTAGAACGACATGAGAAAGTCACGCATACTGACAGCGCGCCTTCCATGATTGCCCTACAGTTTGACAAATATCTGAAGCCCCCGCCCTTGGGTGAAACTCATAGTGCACGATTCATTCTAAAGCCTTTGCCAAATTTTGACCAATCTAAGAGTGAAAATGTGGAGGCTGTGAGTTCCGATTCGGTGCATGGTAGCAATGAAAATCGTCTCGAGGATAATCCTCAGCGTGAGCAAATTGTTCCCATTGAGGAAGACAATCAAGAGTTGAAACGATTCATCGAACAGAATTATTTATACTTTAAAAAGCAAATCAGCGCGCACCATATTGATAAGGTCAAAGTCGCCGCACTAAGTGAATCTGACTTTATAGCGATGAAGGATAGTGACTTTGTTTTGCAGGACGAAAAGTTTGTCATCGCTAAAAGTAAAAAGATATTCGCGCTGAGCGATTCGGAATTCCTGCTCTCCATCAGCGGGATTGCAAAGAAGTCCTCCATGAAAGCCGACGGCAGCTCATCGAAGGGGGTTCTGCGGACACTACTTTCGAAGGCTAAGAAGAATGGGGACTATTTGGGGCTAGAGAAGTTGGAAACAGGGGAAAAAGAGAGAGATGATGAAGACCACGGAAAATCTGGAATTTTCAGAAGGCATAAAAATAGAAAACTGTCACGTTCCTACAATGGGGTGGGGATCTCGAGTAGAAGGCGGCAACGGATGGATAGTGATACAGCCGACGATTATGAAGGGGTAATCTACCTCCCACGAATGCTTAGCGAGGGACATGAAAGTGATGCCCATACTTCAGCTCTGCAAAAGCAAAAAACCCCCGACATTCTTCTGGATCTCCACGATCTAAATGAAAGCAATATTAAAACAACACCAAAATCTCAATCGAAGCAAAAAGAACTCACCGAGTCGGGATCACGGGATCCCGTCGAAGAGCTCATCATTTTCGATTCCGATTCTGTTGTCGTTCAGCATGGAACCGATAACGATATACTTAACGTTAACAATAGCCGTACTCAATGTGATACTTTAGAACGCTCTTTAGACGATATTTTAACGGCCCCCGGTGATCTCAATGAACTAGTTAAGCAATCTAGCATAGCCGATAACGATAATCAAGTAACGTGTAATAATAACCTTAATAATAGCAATAGTGATCAAGTGTTCGTTAGTAACAATAAGTTTATAATATCTCCACCGACGACTCCTAGCTCGGGAAAGTTCACGAGCCAGTCGATGACGCTGCAGCAGCTTCAGCAGCAGGGCGTCTACTATCTGACGCCCACCATGAACCCCCAGGTGATGAGTGATGCTTCAACAATCTCATTAGACGTAGTTACCGGCTCCTCCCCAGTACCGTATAATGTTGGCAACATATCGCCTAAGCCAGAAATCATTTTGGATTCAACGCTGTCGCCAACTTCTTTGAGGAACTCCTTCGCTGCTTTGGGTCTGGGCGAAGAGTCCGAGGATGGGAAAGAATTGTCGCCGATTAATTCAAGACTGGAGAGAAATGGGAAATTCGACGATGGAGCACCAAAGGTGCGAAAGAGGCAGGCATCTGTTGTGACGTACGATGTCAACGTCATAAACTTCTCGCAGGACAATGGTGAAGGGCGGAGTTACATCGCAATGGGTCGACAGTCAACAAGTTCAGCAAGTAAGTTATCAGTTAGCAACCTGTTCAAATTTTGTTTGATTTCGCTTCATAATTGTAAATATTATACTATATTTATTTACATATCAAATTTTGGGAGATTGTCATACACTTTTTCATCCTCAACCTCCCTATTAAGTGTATCCGGCGGTGTTTTAGAAAATTCAAATTCACTTTCTGTTCATTCAGCAACTAAATCATGGGAGAGATTTTATTAGAACAATAATATTTGCTTTACATATGACCGGACGCTTTCTTTTCATTGGAGATAGAGTTCCAAATTCTGCGAATACATCAAGGCGCATTGCCCAATCCTCAATGGCACAGTACATTCCATTTGGAAGGCTCGCATTCGAGTAGATGATATATCTATCTATCCCTCCGTGGATTCTTCTCCAAATCGACCTCATACTCAAATTTTTATATAAATCTTTGCAAGTCATGGAAAATTTCCAACCAGATTCAATATTCCTGGATTTTGGAAATACACCGCTTGAGAATACAGCAATTATTAACTAGCGTGAATGTAATTGAAAAAGTTTGGGGCAGTGATGAAGGGAGTTTCAATCGTAATTTATCCGTGCCTTGATGATTTGCTTTCTTCGGTGTTCCGTTTAATTATTTTAAATTGTGCAACATAGACAGAACACGGAAAAGGCGCACGTGTTCAGCCGTTGAGAGGAAATTACAAGGCACCGGCATAGATAATCGTTCAGTTCGATGTCATTAAGCGAGCTTTGGGAGTAATTATGGAAACCAGAAACTCACTGGAAATCTCTTCGAGAATTGATCAGAGTTTTAACGGCTGCAGGAAAGAAATGTGTAATTGACTGCGAATTTTCAGAGCATATAGCCCTTGAACTTCAGTGTCTTGTATCTCTTGTCAATGTGACAGCTCCTGTCCATTGAAAGCGTGTAATGACTCTGTAGATTAAGATTATCGAAATGAAAATCCAAGTTGAGCATTGTTAGCGATAGAGGCAATACCTTGCAGTAAAAAACACACCTTGTAGTACCTTCAACGAAACATTCCCTGTCAGGTCACTAGGTATTCGGAGTCAAAGGGGTTATTCTTCTGTTAAATTGTTGAAAGGGTATAATTTTAAAACTGTTATACAAATGAAACTATTATAAACGCTACTTCTTTAAGGAGTCCTTCAAATTAAAATTTCGTGAACAATTTGTGCTTTTGCAATTCTTCACGGTTTTGAACACAGCGTACTCGATTTTCGTCGCTTTCTTATTGGTAAAAGGGACCAAATTTACAAAATTCAATATTTTTATCTAATTTATCTAATATCAGGTCAATAGACTTCGTTCTATGATACCCCCCGCGCTAAGAAATCATGTATTGGGACTGTCCGATGAGCGCTCGGAAAAATGCTTATAGAATCAAAATGAAGGCGAATGTCAACCTAATATTTTACACAGTTATTGTTGAACGTGTATATATCAATATCAAAAAAAAAAAATTAAACAATAGAATAAGCTTTAAATTAGTATCCCAAAATCTATCATATGAAAATGTTACTAGGAAGGATGAGGGCCATAGGTCGCGCTAATTGCACGTTTTTTTCTTCTTATTCAAATGTCTGTCCGTATATCTTTTTTTGTAGGGAAGTGCTTACCCTGCGACAACGGTAGGGAGTGTCCTCAGAATGTTCGCTTTCTCCAAGTCGAGCAGAAATTCCAACCACATAAACTGGATATTCTGGGTCCAAGCGAAGTAAAATGGTGGGAATCTGGAGAGTACTTCATTCCCTCTTGTCACACTTACGGCAATATGCTTTTGTGCTTTCGAAGCCAAGTGGTAGAAGAAGCGTATTCAGTGTCGGATTTTTTCTGTCGGCTGCCGCAAGACGTGCTCTCTTGATCTGGCAGCCTATTGACTGTAAAATTCTGGTCCGGACAAAGGAGCATTGCAATTGCACAGTGCTTTGCACCAACGGAGAGTTACGATATAGTGGAGAAGGGTGCTTTCTACAAGCGTTATTGGTGGCACATTGTTTGAATGCAGAGCCTCCCATAAAGTAAGTTGGGTTTCAACTCGAAAGTGGTAGAGCTACTGCTGATTGGATGGCAGAAACACAGATTAACCTGCCTGAGAATATTGATGAGTATTGGACCGCCATTAAAAATGATCTTTTCTTCGGTGCTATGCAGGTCCCCGGCCACCTTCCGAAGGGCGTCACCACATCTGGTTGACTGCGGAATGGTGGTAACAGATCGATGAACGCAAGGGTTTGAAGGCTCTATTGAACGCCGCAAGTGATGGCGGACGTGACGCGCTCGAACTCCAAAGTGAAGTGTGCGTTGTGACGGAAAGTAATTTGCTATTACACTGGTCAGGGAAGACACCGCAGGACCCAATGATTTTAGAAGTGTATATCGCATCACGAAAGAGCCTAAATTTGGTTGCAAATCTTTCGATTATTCTATCAAAACGGTCGACTTCTCACTTCACCATCCTTCGAAGCTCCGCCTCTTATGGATGAAATGGCTTCGGCTGTTCCCTAAACGGAGTAAAGACGCTAGGCTTACAGACGAAATTTTTATCGCTGAATCTGCAGTTTCTGCAGATTTGCTACTTGCACCCGTACGAAAATTTTAGAAATTTGAGACACTTCCCAGACACTGAAAGTAGGGGATAATCATTAAGGTTGAAAGGAAGGACACCCGTTTCAAGTGTGACAATTTGAATGGTATCTGGCGTGTTTCATGCCGTTGTGCACATCGCAAAAATTTATCCACAGAGAGTTGGCTGATTTCCGCTTCGGATATTTCTGTATAGACCACATCAATACTCTACGGACAATTTTGCTACAATGAACAGGGTTTAAATATTCGTTTCATCCGCACTTTGTCGATTTCGAGAAGGCTTTCGAGAACATGAGCGGAGACTGAATATAGCGTGATCTACACAGGAGGGGCATTTCGGAGAAACTAATATTATCAGAGTGGTATATAATGACGCAAAATGTCACGTACTGAGGTAAAATCTAGGAGAATTTTGAAATCGAAGGCGGAGTCCACCAGGTTCCCAGTTGGTCACCTATATTGTTTCTTTCTTTCATCGGGAACGTTCTTCATGCTGTCTGGTCCGGAGGACGTGGAGGAGGTCATATTTTCTCAAACACCGCTATTACGCTCACACCTTTGTACTCTCACACCGGGTCATGGATCTTCGCCAAACGGCCGTGAATTTGGATAGAGAGGCAGCTAAAGTGCATCTCAGGTAACTGTGAGATATCCGGAAATGGATCGAACGACCTCACGGCGAAGTAGGTTTCGACCTAACTCAATTCTTGAGCGGACACGGAGGCTATCGAGCATATCTGTATCGATTTGGGCGTGATGATTCGCCATATTGCCCACAGTGTGCAAACATTCCAGAGGACGCAGAACACGTCTTTTTTCACTGCCCCAGATTCGAAACCCAAAGGGCTACATTAGAAGCTACAATCGGGGAGCACTTTACACCCGAAAATATCATGGAGCTTATGGTGAAAGCCAAGGGGATATGGACCGAAGTTGAAAAAGTTACTACAGCCATCGGAAAGAAGCTTAGGCAGGAGGAAGTCATCCGAAAGAATGAACGCGAGAGGAACACGAATGTTGACATGAGCGCAGAATAAATTCTGATCCAGCCCCGCGACGTAATACCAAATGGGAGTCCCGCGGGGAGAGTGGAAGGAGAAGGAGGTGGTTTTAGTGGGTAAGAGTCCCACATAACCGTGTGGCAGGAGCCTGCGGTAGCTTTTGAAGCTTTCCACCTTCCATCGGGGAAAAAAAAAAAAAAAGGTAACTGTGAGAAATCACTCTTGGGTATAGGTGACGTACTACATTCCACCGAGGTGTAAATGGCAACCGTATATAATATATATAATACTTGACAAGACCATGGTCTTACCAACTTGAAGAGGGAGGACTCTGGGAGCTCCTTGGTTAGAACAACGACTTCGGTTTTCGGCGAAGCTAGGGCGAATTCGTTTATAGTCACCCATCCTAATGTGCGCTGAGCTTGCTGAACCATGCGTGAGGTAGCCAGTGTCGCAAACTCATCCGCGTATTCAACCAGATACAATTCATCAGGCATCTCGAGTCGTGGAAGACTATCGTATAAAGCGTTCCAAAGGCCAAAATAAATCTTTGAGCCGCTGGTACTTTTCAATGGAAATAGAAGGGAAGGTAATATTTGGAAATATCCGGTTTTGTGAATGATAAAATGACCGAAAAGTTGAACTGGTTATGTTGCTTGGCGTCACTTCATGAAACAAATCAAAATTTCGATAGGATCGCAAAAACAAAGTAGCTGTTTCAGTGAATGCAGTCCAGCACATCGCAAAAGTTATAAAATAATCCACTAAGTTGGATATAAAGTGGAACGATTCCATTCAAACGCAGCACGCCATTGAAGGAGAATGTTGGGATATCCACGGGCGAGCAGGTTCACTTTGGGACAGAGTATTGTGAGTAGCAGCAAATTATTCACCTATAAAAATAACCTAGAAAATGCCTACCTTAAACTTTTGATATTAAATTCCGTGTAATGGCGAAAGTAAAATCAACCTGTTTGTGTTTAATAGAAAACAATACGTCTAAAGATAAGCCAAAACGGAGTGTGAAACCCGCGAGATACATGCAATCGTAAGCATGGTGCCGGGAATCAGTTAGTTTGGTGCTTTAAAAAAACCAGGGTGAATAAATTTGATATTTATTGGCTGGAACATGAAAAGGAGGTGTACTTCACGTACTGTGCTTTAATTTATTACAAAACGCTACTTTACATATAAAACAACAATCTGTCTTCTAGTAGGGCAGCAAACCCAAGCACACTTCCTTCTCGGCACGAAAATGGTTATTGTATAATGCCCCATGCCGATTCTATATGTCTCCTCAATCGGTAAACCTTAGTTAGGTTGAACATTTGAAGCATTTGCTCGAACTCTCCTGAAAAAATGATTTCCGGAAAGTGGTAAGGTGTCCGGACAGGTCAGTGCCATACGGAAGGTCACGGTCTAAATCTCGCTGATGGCAGTGGGATTTGATTGTGTTAATATAGTATTGTATATTACTATATTTTCGGAGAAATTGAGTGGAAACCCCCTTAATTTTATCCTAGAGTTATTGCAGTAATAGATTATAGTATGAATCATGTTATCGACAAGTTTGATCAAAATCGTACTATTATATTATAAAGGAGTAATGGACTTCACTTATCTGGCAAAATGCGGTGTAATGCCTCAAGCGAACGCTGCACCATTTTGGATAGTCTTGAAGGCAGATCACACACTTGGACTTCTGCTTCTGAACACTGCACTGATGATTTCCGCGTTACATGAGATTTGAAGTGCCTTTCGCTAAATTGGGGTTGCATAGGGTCAGATGGAGTTCAGCATCTTGGCAATAAGTATTCTCCTCCCACGTTCGGTATCAGTCTCTTCAGGGCCACACTCATCGTGGAAGCTTCACTACAAGCAACTGTAGGTGCTGTTTAAAACTCAGCTTTATGCATATCAATTACTCCTAAATACTTAGCGTTTGCTATTATCACCGGTGCTTTATCGTCCGCGTAACCCACATCTTTGGTTTCTTATTTGGCTTTTTATTCTCAAGCTTGCACCGCACACTGTTTGCGTTTCTATTTCGTTTCGCTTCATTTACCATATTCTGAGTATTCTTCCTATAGCCATCTTGGCTCACGGACCAGCGATGAGCGAACACGTTTCCATGCATCATTTGGAAAGAAAGAGCACGAGCACAGATTTACGCATCAACAGGCATTCTCCTCCGGGCTCTGGCAATCCCCATAGTTCTGTTTGGCTGCCATTCGCATTTTTCTCAGAGACAATTACACCTACTGAAATGGAATTTGCTTTTAGAGTTGAAAACCTGCACGTGTGCAGCATGCATAGGACGCCATAACTTGTTGGACTGCGCGATAGCCAGATGTCCCTCTTGGATGGCCGGAGTCAAGCTAGAGACGTAAACAGTTGGAAAAATTAACCGTGAGGTCGGTTCGAAATAATGAAGCTTCATTATAGTGTCCCTGTACTATCAGGGTCGGGACTGTGGAAGACAAGGGTTCTTTTGATTACCTCACGTGTCAGAATTTCCGTTACCGAATATCATATAGTGTTCTGGCATCGGTTAAGCACGGGGCCGCACCGTCAAAAAGAATCCCCATATTGGCGGGTCTGGCTAGGATCCCCCATATTTCCATAAGTGCAAGCGTCCGTCCTCTATACTCCAACTTTAGCATTTATTGAGTTTACAAAAGGCGGGGCTCATTTTTTGATCCTGGAGTACCGCTTCTTGGTCGTAATCGAGTTTTCAGTTCCGGACATCGTAGGTACTAAGGGCGGACTTTCCATTGAGATGGAGGGCATGCCTCACACAGATTTTTCCCTAGTGGTGCAAGAATTTGGTGCTACTTCCAAAATCTACGCCTCCACCGCGACTTCATTGTTCAAAACCGCGGAAGAAAACGCTCCAGATTAAAGCGTCTTACAATACTGTGAGCCCTTTTAATGAAACTAGTAGTTGGGGAGAATCCGAATGGCAATCGGGGTTGACCATGTTAAACTTCGAGGGCAGGAATATCGCAAAACCTTAAGAAAAATGGGAAAGTTGATTGTGCTGGTTTGCATTTTAATTGAAGTGTTCCGTTGACATAAGTTTACACCCCGCTGTGGTAAGGCTGCTCGGGTATGTGGTGGTCGTTTTGGACCTTTCAGTACTTCTCACGTCGGGTTCCTTTTGGGAAGTACCTAAAGTGTGCAATAGTTGCACTTGAACATAGTTGAAAATTTAATTATGCACTATTTTTCAAGGGCTATTTACAAACTACTTTGTTCTGGAAACTACTCCGTCGATAATAAAATGGTTTCATAGTGAGACTTTATTATTCCTTAGCAAGTCTGGGGAGAAATAAATATAAGTAATTAAGAAATTGAAAGCCCTTCGCTTCAAGTACTTCTTTTTTGAGAATATTTCAATGCAAAACTGTTTCATTTGCGCGTAATGTATATGCTCCCTTTAATGTGATATTGACTTCAATATTTTGGGCTTCAGTAGAAAGAGGCTTCTATAACTTTGTCGATAATATTAGGACTTTCATCAAAGTTGGTAGTTGAGAGAGGTTCCAGTCAATTTCTAGAAAATTTATTAATATACTATACTATTGTTCTGACAATGGTCCCGTGAAATAAATGATCGCTTTCTAGTCCCCGCGTTTCCGCCTGTGCAACTAATGTTAAAACTAAGACCGGCTTCGAGAAGAACAGGCCTTTAATTCGATATCTTACATGCCTATATTTGAATTCCCATATCCGGTGAAAAAAAATGTACACCCCATTTTGCATGTACTGGACTGTGCTTTCAACTTAATATAGAACGCCGCCAAATTTTGTATCAATCATTTCTGAAAAATGTGCGTATATGAAATCGTAAAAACTTAATAAATTGGAGAAAGAAAAGAGAGAATTATCAAAATAATAAAAAGAGTGAAATACTGGACTTTAGATTGATCTCTCTCTGCATGAGGATTTTCTTGCTTGGATCTTATTCAAATCGGTGTGTGTCTGTCGTCTATTTTTTGTCCGCCTGTTTCTTGTATGCATTTGCCTTAGCAATGCCACGTGCTGTATCGAGGTAAAACCGCAGAGGAATTTGAAGTCGGAAGGAGCGTCCGTCAGGGTTGCATCTTGCCACCAATATATTCATTCTCAGATACCCCGGTTTTGCGCCGAGGTCCACCAATTCGATATGCCTTAAAGCTGTCTGGCGTCCTGACCTACGCCACCACTTCATCTCGTTCCACATTATTACAATATTCCACCATAACAACTGTTTGTTCCATTTCGTCACCGAATATTACCACGTCAACATCAAATGAAAAGTCTCGATCAGTAGTTTTTGAAGCAGGTTTTAGTTTTGACATTGGTTCTGATATTCCCAGGATGGCTAGCAGGTGAATAGGTGGGAGTAGCACTTCACTGGTTGAGAACCATATCTCACCTCTTGTTAATGAAATGGGTGGTCAATGTAAAATCGGAATACGAAATGTTCCTCCAAACAGAGAGGAAATCATCTGAGCCATCAGTACAATCAAATGGAGAAGAGCTGCAGAGGTTGACGATCTTCCCACGGAGTCACTCATTGCTGCACCTGCAGTCCCTGCAAGATCTGGTATTTCCACCCGTGCTGACATACTATGAACAATGCGCCCCGCCATCGCAAGGATAATACCTAAAATAATACTACAGTGATTCAAAGAACATCTCGAAAACTTTATCGACAGAGAGCAGACTGGTTTTCGCTCTGTATCTTCCCGTATTGGACATATCCTCATCACAAGGATCATTTTGGAACAGTGCGTTGAGTTAATATCTTCACTTTGCCTACTCTTCACCAATTTCAGGAAGGCTGGCGGCTGGCGTGCTCTACGTAGGAGGGGCGTTCCGGAGAAATTAATAGCTATTATCAAAGCGACTTGTAATGACAAAAAATGCCACGTGCTGCATCGAGGTAAAACCGCAGAGGAATTTGAAGTCAGAAGGAGAGTCCGTCAGGGTTGTATCTTGCCGCCAATATATTCCTTTTGCTATCGGTGACGTTCTTCATTCTGTCTTGTCCGGAGGCTGTAGAGGAATTCAGTGGATCATGATATCTTTACCTCAGTCGTCTGTGTGCTCTTCCACCTGTTCATGAACCTTAGCCAAGTGGACTGATTTGGATTTGGAAAGAGCATATTCAACGCACAAGCCCGTTACCCTTTGACGAGCTGGTCAGGAGACGGAAGTACCAATGAAAGCGTTTCATATTAAAGAGGACGACAATCCTATTGCAGGCGACGCTACTCAGTGGAAACGAATCTTCCAAGATGGCCGACGAGTGGGTCATCCCAGGCGAGCCTTTTGATGGTTACTGGAAAGGTTGGATGCTATTTTTTCTATCCTATCTTTCAAGCACTACTCACTTCAACGTTACCAAATCTCCTTAATATTGCTCGAAGAGTGGGGTAATCTACATGGGGATGTAAAATATTGAAAGGAATGAGCAACTAACATAGAATGCTCTGAGTTCCAACGGACTCCCGATCACGAAACTGCTCGTCAGACAGCTTATCCGAGTGGAAATCCATATTTTTTTCACCTTAGATACGGTGTCTGCAATGGTTTCGTCTGCCCCTCTATATGCTCGATTTTCGTCGAAAATTGCGAAATGTTACTAAGGTGTTGAATTTTTCGATTTGGCTAACACCCTCGGTCATAGGCAACTTTCATTGAAAACGCTGCTTCTGTTCGAGGGCTCGAATGATTCAGTAACCAGTGCCAAAGCCCTGCTTGGCTCATATTGTACTTACAACGTAGCGCTAGCCATACTTTTGCAACTCTCTGTGGTTGGTCGGATAGTAGAGACGGTCCAGTTGATCGCTACATTTTTAAGATTCTGTGTAAAGCAAATCAATCAACTGTCTATCTGTCATATCCATTTTTCTCAGAAATGGTTGCAACTATTGACAAGAAATTTCTAGAAACTTTTCAAACTGTGAACCCCATACATGCAGTGAATTGCAATATTCCACATTATTACACATTAACAACTGTTTATCTCGTTTAGTCAATATCAAATGAAGGTCCCAATTAGTACTTTTTGAAACAGGTCTTGATTTTGACATTGGTTGTAAAAGGAAGGAGTGGGTAGTTTAAAAATTAAAAAATTTAAAATGATATCAAAGACCCCTTCTCAGAAACTACATAACTGAAAAATCTGAAAAAAAAAATTACAGCGCTCCACGCTCATGCCATGCCATGTTCACAAGTGGTTCACTCCAGTAACCTCCGCGTCAGATTAACAACACTTGAATTCATACACCCCATTAAGAAGGCTTAATGCAAAAATGGATTGATAAATATTTCGCCTTGAAGCCAAGCTTCTTGAGCGGTCGACTCTGCAAGATGCTTAAGAAATGATAAAGAACAAGATATGCATGTAGGTATGCTTTCAATGCTGAATATTTCGAAGAATAATGGTGTGTAGTGTTTTCAGAAATAGAGCCTGAGTTCCATGAATTTTTCTGACTCTCATTTTAAATACAAGCAATAAATTATTGAATTAATTGATGACATCGTGCTTATAAAAATTCATTAGTTTGAATAAATATACTATGGAAACATAAGTGATCAAATTGGTGGAGTAATTGGGATAATAAAAACGAAATTGCAATTAAAATGGGCTCTTGTGTGAGGAGTTTTCATAGGTTCGCATCAGCGCTACACTTAATTGGAAATGTCAGCACCACAATATGCACGGTGGCTTGGAGTACATTCTGTTATTATCACATTTCAAATACTCTGAATAAACCCCGACCACTCCGATATTGACAAAAATAATTTGGTCATTCATATTTTTTAATTGAAGCATATTCAATTAACGTCGCTAAAAATCCACTCCACACAATTTATTCAACTGCGACGTGCTACCATCAGACAGAGCAGAGAATAAATATGGTAGCAGGTGAAAATTCATTCATGGGTAGTGGTCAATAGGTTCGCTTATTAGTTTTCTATTTTGATTGTGGGAGGGCAGCGTCAACGCTGACCTCTCTACTATGCTGACCGAAATAGGTCATAAAAAGTTTGTCTTTATTTGGTTTACAACACGCTCCTTTTGAGCTAGTACTGCGCTATTATCATTCAATCTCATAGAACTTTTCAAAAAAATTAAAATGAAAGGAATTAGACCATTAGGAAAATCTGAACATGCCCATTTAACATTCATTTGAAAAGCCACCTTAATTACTCATTCAATATAATACCTAGAATAGTTTTCAATGTAGGGTAGTACAAATAAAAGATCCCTTTCGCAATTAGGTCCTAGACTGCGAGCGTCACTACATCGTCGCGGAGGCTTTTGTATTGTAGTTGATGAAGAGCAGATCATGAATTCCTCCGCGTCGAAAAGAAGAACTTTCAAAAGGAAAAAGAGCGGATCCAAACGTGTTTCCTATGATCTCGGCAGTTCTTTGAGTAAAGACGCTGATAATGGGAACAATGATGATACTGATGGCGACCGCAGTCCAACAGCACGAAGGAGTTTCTGGCAGCGAAAACGGAAACGTCCTGAATCAAATCGTCAACTGGCTTGTGATAGTTGCGGAGAAATGGGCCAAGGTTAGTTTTTATTCAGCTTAGCAAGTACCCCTTTCTAATGCGCCTGTCCTTTCATAATAGTGTATATTGCTATCATTTCATGGTCTTATAAATGAGCATGCATTCTTTGGCAATAGTAAATAGCGCTTTGTAGATCTCAGTACTCCAATTACCACTGTACATCCACACATGAATACAATACATTCTACTTAACTCTAACAAGTAGTCCTCCGCTGGCTCAGTGTTCCCTATTTGCTTTGTTTTACTTCTAATTACTCCAGTTTTATTTCTATTTACTGAATTACATACAGGCAAAGTGAATTATTTCAACAATTTCAGGAAAAGACAGTACACACATGCTGAAACACACAGGCCCAGTTTGGAACTAAATACCTCATTCATATGTAAATATCGGCCTACAAGCGAAATCTTAAAAATATCTTCTTTCTTTCTTGGCTTTTTCTTTCTATCTTGCAATCTGAATGAAAATCAAAGCCGCAACTATTACTGCAAAATTATAAAAGTACAAAAGCATTTTTATGTCCTCAAAGCCATATTGAGGAAGTTGACACGAGCGGTTTACATGTGAACTATCTTCATGAAATATTACAAGGACCAACCTAAAGTAGCAAAATATCATCAAAATTACGAGTACCAACCAAAACATTTTGTACAAGAATAAATTGCCTTTGAGAAAAAGTAAATCCGTATGTACTGCATGTCTCCTAATAATACCTTCACATAGACCAGAATATCGTAATTAACAGCCACTTGAATAAGGATGAAAATATCCCAATTACCCTTATAATTTGAATATCATCCAAATTGCCCAATTTTCGTAATTTCACCGGAACGATGGACGATATTACGACAGAGGCGACAGAATATGTACATATTATCGAGAATCCACACAGAAGCCAAGTCGGAATGTTGAAAACGAGTGTCAATTATCCAATAAAATTCTCATCCTTTCAATGGTATTGAACCTTTGCTTCAATAAATGCTTAAAAGTTCGTTTGCACCTCTGTAGGAAAGTGAATACCCATTTTACGAATTCCCACAATGTGGTCTGTGGTGGGGCTGGTTAGGGATATTACTATGAAATATATGGTTTTTGAAACCCGAACTGGATAAAATGGGAGAAAAAATTTTTCGTTGAGCTTTAGATCATAACATGGTCACCTAGAATATAAATTGAGAGAGAGATTCAATTAGTCTTTCTGGAATTGATCTTATTTTTAAAATTGACTGGATCCAAGGGAGTTTACCAGCCCAATCTCACTGATTAAATTTCCTCAAATGACCTTGGTTTCTAGATATAGCATTCAGCGTATTAAGCGAATACTATTTAAGTTGGCCTATCTGTCGTTTCCTATCACCTTGTACATAAACTCAGATCAATTTTAGCCATTATCGCGTCTTACTGTTACCTTAAACAGTATAGCCAATTATGAATTTCCATTTTTCCTTCCTATTATCCAATATTCCATTGTAGCGTTGGAAGTTTTAACTGAGGAGGTGGAACTGATTCCGGGACTTCCCGGGAAGTAGTTGGATACTGGGTCTCCTTGTCTGGTTTAGCTAATAGTGCAGTTGTGGCTTTGCCTCAATGGGTGACCTATCCATCGCCACTTACGTTTTATTATTAGGTCAGTGTATACCGAAGACACGACGCAGGCAAATATTGACGAAAGTTTCAAGCTTTCAAGTAACACCGGTTACCACTTTCCACCTGCTACTAGCGAAACAAAAACAAAACAAATAGCACGTAACAGTCTCAACGTCAGTGCTGTCGTTATAATCCATTGAAGTCCTCCACATCCTCCAAACAGGGCAACGTAGAGAATATCAGCAATAAGGAATAGTATCGGTGATAGAATACAACCTTGCTGGACTCCGTTTTGAACTTCGAATTCCTTCTGAGATGCGACGTCGGTGCAGTACGTACCATTTTGCAGAATCATATGGTGCTATGATGATAGCTATTAGTTTCAATGAAATGTCTCTCCTATATAGAGCATGCCAGATACTTTCCGTGTTCACTCTTTCGCAAGCCGTTTCGAGGTCGATGAGAAGCAGGTAACGCAGAGACGCTAGTGATATCTGTTTGCTCGTGAATCATATTCGGAGCAGTTTGCAGAGTTCAGCACTATTCCAAACATGATTCGAGAGGAAAAAGATATCGCCAGCGTATGTTAGCTGTTATTATGTTTGGAGAAAGATGTTATAGTCCATTGAACGCGTTCACGTCTTCCGAACAAAGCAGCATGAAGAACGTCACTGATAACAAGAACAAATAATATCAGTGAAAAGATGCAATCAACTTCCTGTCAGATTTTATTGGATTACATTTGGAAATAGCTATTAATTTCTGCGGAATGCTCCCCTTGCATAAAGCATGCCAGATACACTCTCTATATGAAACCGATGAAGAGCAGATGAAAGGACGATCTCAACTGTCCTATCCCTGAAATTGTCATATTTAGGGTGGGAACCTTTTTGAGGAGTCTTCCCCTCTTTCCACTCTCTGGGAAAGGTCTCAGATTCCGAGGACTCTTGTATAAGTGGAAATAGCATATCTGTAGAAACTGGTGGAGTGGTGATAAATAACTCTGGAAAGGATCCGTCAACCAGTCAGGCTTTACTCGGATTGAGTTGATTTCACTAGCGGGAGCTCTTCCTATTCGCGTGTTACGTGGATTGGCCACTTCATTCAATAGAAGTAAAACTTCAACGGATGTGAAACGAATTAGAACCGCGATGAAATGCTCCTTACCACATGTAAGTTCTTTCGTGATGCGGTATACAACTTCTAAAATTATTGCATTCGAACGTATCACGTCATCTTTACTCAGCTAATACGCCGACGACCTGTACTGCAAAGAGCATTTGTGATGGCAGTCCAATGCTTACGAATACTCACGGCATGCTACTCAATGTATATGCCAGCCGATCAGCAGGATAGATTTCCCACTATCGAGCGACCGCGGGATGATAAAAACAGTCCTTGGGGAGTCGCCGCTCTACAAAGTGGGAAAGTGGAAAAAGTGGGGGACGCAACTCACAAGCGAACGTAAGCGACCATCAGATGGTAATCTCTTCCGTGACCAATGTCAGCGCCTCTCTTATTACGCACATTTAGGAGACCAAACAAAACAAAACAGTCGGTTACTTGAGACCGGCATGACATCGAACAATGTTCCGCGAGTGACAAGGCGATGGTAGCTGCAGAAATCCACAAATCTCCCACCATTATCGTTTCGCCAATTCCGTTTTTTTTTTCATTACATACCTGAGCAAGGTGTTGTCAGATCCTATCTTAGCAATCAGATAACCGATCACGATAGCAATATCACCGTCAGGAAGCCTTGCATGAACTGCGTGTAATTGCTAGTAGAAAGTATCCTTCTCCACTAAGTTGGAAGCTTCCGTTTGTACATAATACTGCACAATTGTGATGCTTTTGAACCTGGAATGGAATCTGGACCTCAGAAGTCTATCATGCCAAGAGAGCGCGGCTTGCAGTAGCCGCCAGAAGCAATCTAACACCGAATTCGCGTCTGCTACCACTTAGATTCCCGAAGTACAAAGGCACATTGCCGCAAGAGGGAGAGGAGTAGTCTCCAGAGCCCCACCATCTTAGTTTAGTTTAGTTTACACACAGCCGAAACCACTACTCCAATCTTTTCCATATGGTAGTTTAAGGAGCAGCGTCCCGTTAAAGGGGGTTAAAGGGTTTCACAAGGATTTTCGCTTTCCGGCAAGAGTCCAAATTTCTCCACTCGGTTGCGTGAATCCTTGCAATTTCACCCTTCAGAGTAGACTTGACAGTAGATGGTCGGCTTCCAAGAGCTGGTTCTGGCCCCACCATTGTGGATCCAGACCTTCGGCGAGCCAGTCTGTCAGCCTCCTCATTACCGGCGAAGTTAGAGTGACGCGGCACCCACATCAGGAATGTTTCGTTCAGTCGACCAAGTTTCAGCAGCACCTGATGGCAACTCCACACCAATTGGCTTGATATGTTGTTACCATTTAGTGCTGGTAATGCCGCCCGACTGTCGGAACAGATTCGAAAGGTGCGACCCCTCAAATTTTGTCGCAGACATTCTTCTGCTGCCAATGAAATGGCATATACTTCCGCCTGGAATATGGTCGTCATTTTTCCGAGGGGTCGGGCCAGTTCTATAATCGGATTCTCCGAGGACACCCCTGCGCCCGATCCATCCCTCATGACTGACCCGTCGGTGAAGATTATTAGGTCTGTAATCTGAAAAGACTCAGGCCATTTGTCGACATTCTTCTCTTTCGGTGATTACGACAGTGTATGTCTTTTCAGGGCTACCGGATGTTTTTCAAGAAATGTCCAGATAGACGCACCACCGTGTGATTGGTAACCTTTCCACGCCCCAATGGTATCGAGCCGATATGCGTCGTTGGCTGTTTTCCATTTCACATCCAAGTGAATGAGGGGTAAATTTAGGATAGCTTCAAGTGCCACAAGTCGCCCCACCATCTTACTTCACTTAAGTCGGTCCAGCTGATATTTATATTTTCGCTCGAGTTGGAGAAAGCGAGCATTCTGACGGAGCCTCAACCACTTTTAAGGTTTCGTGTGAAACAAAAACCTTTATCCCCGAAGCGCCACCTTCTTGTTTCGTTTGCGATAGCCAACGGAGTCGGGCGTTGTTTACGTTTCGCTAGCAGTTCACTTTCGAAATTCTCAGGTTCTAGCTCATAAATGTCTATCCCTTTTACGACAAGCAGTGAATACCTCGAGTGTATTCTTCAACCCCAAAGCACATGACAACACAGATTTTGTAACTTAAGACAGTTTTCGTGTCCGGATTGCTGTGTGGTTAGAGCACACAGTTGTCGTACAGAAGGTCGCGGTTCAAATCTTACTGGTGACAGTCTACTCAGGTGTGAATGAGTGACTGAGCCAAATCAGGGTAATAACCTCGGCTGATCCAATATGGATTGTTGCGCCAACGATTATTATTATAAGACAATTTTATGCTGACGCGACAACGTGTACATTACATATATATGGCTTCGAAACAAAATATGCTTTTTCACATAAATTTATTATGAGGCATTTAACCATGAGAATCTTAATTTTTAATTTGTGCGAAGCTACGCCACTAAAGTCAAGCGTCATGTTCCTGTCTACTGCCGCGGGGTATCGTATATTGGCAATTTAGCTTTCTTGTGCTGGCGAGGAGGTACATTAAATATTATAATTATTCCAGCCAAGATTGTCAACAATATCACAACGTTACGCCGACGCCATGGCAAAACTGTCTACATCAGGCAAATGTTTGCGCCGGTCTCACACTTCAGGCAAACAAATTTCTGGGCCAGCTTAGACGTCAGACAGTTGTCTGTCTGATGTGTGAAACAAATCCTTATTAAAATCGATTCACTGTCTGTTTGCCACAGACATTTTTATCAAAACGGCTAACTAAAAAAAAAACTAAATTTGGAGGACATATGGGAACTACGAAATCCGAGGTATACAGTGGTTGACATATATTTGGAGTTTAAAGGAGGACTCCCCATACATGAAAAGGGAGATGCAATATTTTCACCGAATATAGTCATATGGGATATCCAACGAAAGGTCTCCATTAGTACTTTGCGAAATAGATTTTTGTTTAAATTGTAAATTGTCAAAAACGCGAGTGAGGGGTTAAATATGCACACTTAAAGTGAGGCAGAGCTCGTTTTCGAAAATTAACCCAGCCGAAGATTTGAAAAAAATAGGGTGATGCGCTTATTTGAAATCTAGGCCTTAAAATATGTCCCACTGTGATATCTGTTTTAACAAACTTACTAATATAATATTACAAACCTTTCGAAATTAACTAAAAACCGCTCTCCCTTAAGTTGATTCACTGAATACTAAATGTGGTGAGTATGATGCTACTTTCATGCAATTCCGGCTATTACTATCAACGTTATAGCAGTTTAAACTTATCAATTTCGCGAGAATGGACTCCCAGCTTGATTTTCACTAATGATAGAAATCACTTCTATGGTGCAATTTAGCAAAATGCTCACAGAACATTGTTGAAAAAACTGCGATTTGAAATTATCAGCATTTGAAATTTCAACCAAATTCAAGCAGACTGAAAAGCCCATGCCATATTTTGTGTAACGTTATAACTCGAGCCGAGAAAATTCAGTAGCCCGGCAACTGGCAGCTGCTCTTAAAAATATAAAACTGTCAATATTTGTTTCCCGCGTGAAATGCTAACGAGTGCGATGAAATATTTTTTCGTACCGTGGTGCACAAATTTCTCCATGAAACTTCGCAGAAAGCTTTTTCCATCAACATCAATGGCGCAACAATCGGTATCCGGTCTAGGCGTGCCTAATTAAGGAACTCCAGACATCCCGGTTTTACGCCGGGGTCCATCAATTCGATATCCCTAAAAGCTGTCTGGCGTCCGGATCTACGCCACCGCTCCATCTTAGGCCAGATCTGCGTCGTCTTCTTTTTCTACCATAGATATTGCCCTTATAGACTTTCCGGGCTGGGTCATCCTCGTCCATACGGATTAAGTGACCCGCCCACCGTAACTCATTGAGCCGGATTTTATCCACAACCTAACGGTCATGGTATCGCTCATAGATTTCGTGATTATGTAGGCTACGGAATCGTCCATCCTCATGTAGGGGGCCAAAATTCTTCGGAGGATTCTTCTCTCGAACGCGGCCAAGAGTTCGTAATTCTTCTTGCTAAGAATCCAAGTCTCCGAGGAATACATGAGGACTGGCAAGATCATTGTCTTATACAATAAGAGTTTTGCCCCTATGGTGAGACGTTTCGAGCGTAACAATTTTTGTAAGCTGAAATAGGCTTTGTTAGCTGCCGACAACCGCAGTTTTCATCATCGTAGCTGTTATCGGTTATGATTTTCGACCCTAGATAGGAAAAATTATCAACGGTCTCAAGGTTGAAGTTTCCTATCTTTATTCTTCTGATGTTGTTGTTGGTTGGTTTTTGGTGCTGACGCTGCCACCATATACTTTGTCTTGCTTTCATTTATGTCCAGCCCAAGATCTCGCACCGCCGGCTCGATCTAGATGAAGGCAGTTTGTACGTCTCGGCCGTTCTTCCCATGATGTCCATATCGTCAGCATAGGCCAGTAGTTTGGTAGACTTAAAGAGGATCGTACCTCTTGCATTTACCTTAGCATCACGGATAACTTTCTCCACGGCCAGGTTAAAGAGGACGCATGATAGAGTATCCCTCTCTTCGTAGAACGTTGTTGATGTCGAATGGTCTTGAGAGTGACCCTGCAGCTTTTATCTGGCCTCGCGCATTGGTCAGGGTCAGCCTAGTCAGTCTTATCAATTTCGTCGGGATACCGAATTCTCCCATGGCCGTATACAGTTTTACCCTGGCTATGACATCATAGGCGGCTTTAAAGTCGATGAATAGATGGTGCAACTGTTGTCCATATTCCAACAGTTTTTGCATCGCTTGCCGCAGAGAGAAAATCTGATCTGTTGCTGATTTGCCTGGAGTGAAGCCTCTTTGGTATGGGCCAACTATGTTCTGGGCGTATGGCTATGCGACCTAGCAAGATAGGGATGCACTGCGTGATATCCCTCTTTTTATTAATGGGACTGATAATGCCTAGCTGCCAATCTTCAGGCAGGTGGTTATGAAGATCATTTGCCTATGCTGCATCTCCAGGAACTACGTTGACTGCGGTTATTTCGGCACGAATTTGCTCTTATAGCTGTTACGGAGGGCTATGTTGTGGATGGCTTCAATGTTGGCTCTCACCTGATTGTGGGAGGTGATTCTAGGTTTTGTTGCTGTACGAACCCGGGACACCAGGCCGATAAGATAGTGATCTTAGGGTATATATTGCTCCCCTATATATTCTGACAACTATCAAGGTTGAGAGATGGCGGCGTTCAATCAACGCGTGACCCATGTATGCTTGTGGACCGTTTTCTGCACAAACCCGGTACTTGCAGTAACTATTATATTTCGTGCGACCCAGTTAACTGAGTAACTTACTGTCCGTTATGGTTGATGTTTTTATATAAGCAATTCAAGCCGACATGACACTACGGGCTCCGTCCCTACTTGACTCTCCAAGTGTGGCACACGCTTCGAGGGTTCGTTCTGCTTAGAGGGTATGCTTCTCCAATTCTGCAGTCTCCTCTGTAGAGGAGTGAACGTTTACTTTATTTCTAAATCTCGCAAACGCACAGTCCTTAGCCGTTCGCTTATATGTTCAAAGCCAATAACAGCTGGTTTTATTTTTTGGCTGACTAAGAAACCTACTCCGACTACATGGTTTACTGGGCGGCCACTATAATATATGGTGTAGTGGTTTTTCTCCAAGAAAGCGCTCCGTGTTCAGCGCATCTCTTGTTACTGGGCGGCATCAGCCCTATATTGGGACAGGGTATCGGCTAGCTGCTAGACAGCATTCCATCTGTGCAGGGAGCACACGTTCCAAGAGGAAATGCGCAAATTGTTATTGCGTTTTCGTTGCTGTGTTCGTCGTTATAAAATCCATCCAGTCCAAGACTTTTTTCGTGGCTTGTTGTTTACTCAACCCCCAACCTGGAGAATCAGTGAATGCAGTAGTCATGCTTCTAGGCGCGGGAGGCTCAACTTCATCGTTCTCCGTATATAGCTTTTCGTTAGGAAATAACTTGGAAGTGGAAATAGGGTTTAGTAGTAGAACTGTTGGTGTTGGTTCAGCAAGCGTTTCCAAGGTTTTATGCTCCATCGTTGATATTAATCCACGTTTCGCCCTTACCCTTTGATCGCTTACTTACTTTGTTATATATAAATTCGACATTTCTTCTGCAACTTCCTAGTAGAACCGCAATCTATTTCGAACAGTCTAGTCTGTAGTACTGAGCTTATGTGAAAAAGATTTCAGCTGGTGTCAGCACCTCTTTTGTCATCATCACTCGGCTGGCGATTTGGTACGAAATATCAGGAGTGAAAAATAAAGAAAATTAACAATGGAAACCGGTAAATTTGTACGATTTAGCCACAAATACGAATTATCGATGTACGAATTATCGGGATTCCACTGTATTCGAAAATTATTTCGACCCTTATATTCCAATCATTGAAGCTTTCAACCTTTAGTTAAGACCGATTGAAGTGAAATCTGGGAAGGGAGTACAGGGTGGGATAAGAAACAAAAGTTATATAGCGCCGATGCGCGAAGAACGTGGCACCCTTCTCGGAGGTGTAATTTTCTTCTTTCTTGAATGATCAACTATAACCATAAACCATTTTTTTCCTCATTATTGACCATTTAATCAATTTCTGCAGTTATTTCAAAAAAATAACTTGCCCTCATCCCAAAATAACCGAAGGATATAATTACCTTTTTATACTAAACCAATACAAAAAATTGAAACTCGTCCTTGCACTGCACCTTTAAAATCACCAAGAAGCATTACAATATCATACACGCTGCCTGGCGATTGTTATGCTTCGATTGAGTCACAAGCATATCACATGGAGGATTATTATCTTAAACTTTATATTTCAGTTGGAATCCCCAATCCTTTTAAAGTTTTCACGAAAATTGGAATGATAGGTTATAGCTTTAGATTTATTTATCCATGCAGTCTTCTCAGCCAAGAGTTCACAGTTTTATCGCGTTTGGCAGAAATTGAATTTTTCCTAAATAAGGGAGAAATGTCTCTTATTCACTAAAATTTGAGCGAAATTGATCCTTTGTTAAAAACTTCCTTCAACTGAGTATTTAATCTCAAAAGGTTTTCAAGGAAAATGAGAAATAGTCTGCATCATTTGGAAGTCCTGCAATTTGAATCCTCCTATACAGCTATTTCGGATTTACTGTAGAAAGTTATAACAAATGCTGGCATCGTTCCAATTTATCGTAATTCCTGCATCTCTTTCAATAAAGTTGTTAGTTTCCTTCAATTATGTATAGAGTATTCAGATAACTGCATATACCTCAAGAAGCAATTAGAGGGCAGAAAAGGAGTCCACTTATTTTGTATTCAAGGTTCTGACTAAATTTATAGGTCAATATAATGAAGATTGAAAAGCCTATGACACAATTTCGTGTCATGGCCGCAAACTTAATTGGCAACAGAAATAAAGGGACCTTTACTATTTTCCAATGCGTCTAAACATTTTCTGAGAGACGATTTAACATATCTGCTGTCCAGTCATGCGGCAACTCGCAGTTTAACGAGAATACCAACCATGTAGGCATGATCCCAAGACCTTTTTCTGACGCGGATTGATTTAAAGACCACAATTAGCGCCCCGTCGCGACTAGCACAGCGTTCTGGTTTAGACAGAGGGCAGGCCAGCATTCCAGCTATAATAACATCCGGGGCCCCTTCAAATGAGTCCCATTGCAAAATTGGGTCTGATCGTTCTCTTCAACTACGTAGGGACCGTATTTACTATATGCCGTTCGGTTGGGAAAATGGCCCCTCCACTGGCGAACAACATCGAAATCATTAAAGCGATCCACACTGAGCTTACTGCTGCACTGTGAGTGGATACATCCATAATATGGAATCAAAAAAAGGGAACTCATCAGACGCTGCCTACACAAAGGAGCGTTTTCCATCTGTTGCCGCTTACGATCACACTGATCCCAGGGCAGAGGTAAGGCAGCGTCTGATGAGTTGCCTCTGCCCTGGATGGAACCGTTAGTCCCTATTTTTAAATGCTTGGGTGCCATGCCCCAAATGAGGGATCCGTGGACCAAAAACGTGAAAGTAAGTTGCTCTCCATTTGGTCCGGTCCAACATTAAGTGGATGTGGACTTAGGATCCCTCACTATCCTAAACAATCAAGTCAACTAATTGTTTCGCTCACACTGCTCCTTGGGCAGAGGTGAAAAAGCGTCTGAAATTGTTAACTATTTTTTTAAAATTTTATTAGTAATGATGGAAAGAATTTCCCACCTACTGCCCGAAACGTTACTTGACAAATTGACCTATGAAAGGGCCTATTAAATCTATCTAGTGGAGGAACTCTGACCCTTGGTCAGACATGATACATTCTATTTGTGTATACGGTAAAAGCTGAATTTTCAACCACTGAGGGTAAGTGTAGGTATCCCTAAACCCCTCCCACTCCTAAAAGTTGCATATCCCAAAATAAGCTTTCATACAAAACCTTACTAAAATCGATTCAATGCCTGTCTGCCGGTCTGTCACACCCGATTTTCTCAAAAACGGCTGAACCGATTGTCGCGAAATTCGGTGAGGTGTGGTGTTACAAATAGCAAATGGCGCCATTTTGTGCCGAGTTTGAAGGGGTCCTCAGCAAGCATAAGACAGGTGGGTGTAAATTTTGCTTCACAGAATATGGTGATGTGGCGTATTAAAAGGCAGAGCTCGTACTTCTTAAAAATAATCTTGTTTCTGATATTAGAAGGAACATAGGGGAGGAAAGGCTCAAAACGTGTGCCCCAAAAAGTGAAAGAGAAGAGAATGAGAAGTGAAAAAATCACAATGATGCCTTCAAAGACATCCCGTTTCGATATCTGTATAAATTTAGAAATTCACCGGAAACCTCTGCTTAAGTTCATCATGAAAGTACAGAATTTGGTATCAGTATAAGCGATAATATAGGACACAATCGAATTATTATTGACAAAGTTATAAAGGGTCAAAGTTTTGCATTTCCGGTAAATTTATTGAACTTTAAGACGTGTATGACGACGCCATCTTCATATAAAGTGAACCTATATGAACAGCGGGGTCCATAGGGACATTTATTTCTCTTTTCTTTAGCTTTTTCAAGTTATTTGCGTATCAGTGTTAAATACTCCAAGCAGACATGTGTATATACATATTAATATATATGTGCTAATAAAAATTGGGGATAATAGCCAATATGATAGACATACGGTATTTAATTTACATAGACGTACATATGTATGCTTTTGTGCAGGGAGTAAAATGGAAATGCATGAAGATGTGTTAGATAAATTTAGACGCGTAAATATTTACACTATGGTGCAAAAATGAGCCTCTCATTATAGCATTTGTGCATAATCCATAACGTACACACATCCCTTTTATTTTCCCCCTTTCCCTTCATCTTTCCTATCAAAAGACAACACTTGTACGACATTGACTCAATTTTGTATCAAGTCAAAAACCGTTCTTACAATATTGTTTGTTTTATCCTCTCACTATTGTATTGTGAAAATAAACTTTCATAGTTGCTGTTTGATTAATGGTCCGTGCTAAACTATACAATATTATTTAGTTTTATTGAGAGTCCTTACCATCGCAATAAAAAACGAAGGTATTTCTGGTGCCAGGTCAGGTGTCTCATCTTTCTACATTTTATAGTGGAAACCGCAAATCAACTAAATTCTTGTAAGACTCCGACATTTTATCACCGCCACTGATTGCAAAGCCGTTCCCTCTGAGGCTATCGCACCTCAATATCGGCTGTTGATTGCCGTCCTGCAAACTAAGCCACCGAAAAAACAGCGTGAGGAACGCATTCGCCCGCCGCGAATTAAATGGTGGCGATTTCGTGAGAAGAAAGAAGAAATGATCTCTCTTACGCGATTACCAACCATTACGAATGTGGAAGAATCGTAGAACCAAATGGAAAACACAATCCACAAAGCGGCCTCTGCAATCCACGAGGTCATCTCGATGATAAAACGTTGGCCAATTGGCACATTTACAAGAATGTCAACTGGGAAACAAAGAATGCCATCGCTGTCACCCGGGCACTCGGGATGGCGAGAGAGATCTATATCGACTTGCCGAAAGCCGAAACGAACGCTCACAGGATTTCGAACAATTCTGTTGAGTTCATGACAAGAGCGGTCGAGCCAAGACGATTGAAAAATATTTCGAGCAGATTTCAACTGAAGAATTTGTTCATCCTTCACTTCCACAATCATTGCCGACATTTGGAGCAGTTCCACCTATCAGCGCAATTGAAGTCGAGAAAACAATAAAACGAATGAAATCGGAGAAACCCGCAGAACCTGAAGACATCGTATCTGAGCTCTGGAAAGCGAAGAGCTGGAACTCAATATTGTGGCTCAGTAAATTCTTTAATCGGGTTATTCAGGAAGTAAGAATACCATCTAACTTGCAAGAAAGTTCCACTGTTCCAATGTGGAAAAACCAGGGTAGTCCAGCAGAGTGTTCAAGTTACCGTTCGATCCGATTACTTTCCCATACCATGAAGATATTTGCACATTCTTGACAACCGTATTCGCAAAATCGTTGAAATAACCATGAATCAAGTCGGGTTTCTCAAGAACTGCGGAACTGCTGACGCAATACACGCTACGCAGTCACTCTTGGAGAAACACCCTCAGAAGCATCCCCGTCTTCACATTGCATTTCTCGATCTACAGAAAGCGTTTGACCGTATGCTACACGAATTTATCTGGTATGCTCTATGAAAACACTTTCTGCGTTACCACGATCCGAAAAGTGAAGTTCGAAGTGTCATACATATGGGACATCCAACTTCCAGCGCCCTACACACTGTTTTATGCAGAATATGTTTTCCTAGCGTCCAATAGCAAAAATAATGCACATGCAACACGGTCTCAGATTGAATCTAAACAAAACTGAATTTTTAACGACCGATCCCCATGAAACAGGCACAATCACTGTCAGCGGCAGTGATCTGCCCAGAACTCTGCGTTTTAAATGAATAGTTAGTAAATACGTATTTCGAAAGCTACTTACTTTCTTCCTCAGTACTTACGCGAATGAATAATGAAGAAAGTAAGTAGCTTTCGAAATACGTATTTACTAACTATTCAAATATATTGTGGTAGGAGCAAGCTACCTAATTTTATTTTTATTTAGAAGAACTACAAGCATCGGAACGATAACTATTTTTTGGTGTCCTTTGTTATCGGCATATCAACGAACATCTCAAATCTAAAATTTACCGCAATGTCGTCCGTCTTGTCGCTCTCTATGGTTCTGAGTGTTGGCCGGATATAAAAGACAATGAACGGCGTCCTGCGGTAATGGAGAGGAAGATGTTGCGTTGGACTAGTGGCTTGACACATTTTGATCACATCCGAAATGAAGATATCCGCGATCGATATGGGGTTGCACCGATCGTGGAAAATTGCGAGAGAGGTGTCTTCGATGGTATGGTCACGTAATTCGCGCCAACGAGAATTCACTTGCCAAAAATGGTCTGAAAATCGAATTCGATGGTAGGTGACCAAAATGCCGGTCGAAACTAATGGTGGCTTGATACGTTGGATGGGGATTTAAAACCCTCGAGATTGCATCCAGATCAGGCATTTGATAGAACCAAATGGCGAAGAAAAAGAAGATGGTATGTATGTGTATGGTGGTGTTTCGTCCGCCAAAAAAGGGGCAATTAATATTTTAATAACACGGTTATTGGAAAGCGATTACTCTTGTGATTTGGAAAGAGGGTTAAAGGAGTAGTACGCACTTCTCGTCCACCTCTTGGAGCCTGACTTCCAAACGCGGCGGTTGGAGTCTTATCAATCTGCGAATTAATGAGATAGAAATAGCCCTTTTTTGGCAACCCATCTTTTAAGAGGAGCGCCCAATGTATTTTTTTCCCAAACCGTTTATGCAACAATATAATTTCTTAAGGAGGGAGTGATTGCTACATTTTCTTCATCGGGGTGAAAAGAGGGGTTCTTACACCTCTTTCTTCATACTCTTCATACTTCCTCCGTCTTTACCGAGAAAAACATTACTTTGACGCACCACAATTTTTGGCAAGAGGAGGTCGGTGACAATGTGCCAACGGTGCCAGAAAGGGGGGTCCTGCTTCTTCTCCCTGGATACCATTCCTCTCTATAGGGGAAGCGCTAAAAATTCAAACTTCACCATGCTCATGTAAAAGAAATAATTCGGAATTGATATTGATATAAAATGATTAAAAACTAAAACGAAATGTTTCCCTGCTACTCGCCATTCATATGAGTTCACTTTCTCGTGGTATTGGCGAATTGATATGCATGATATAAAATGTAAAAGTTTCGCCTTCTACAACTTTGTTAATAATAGTTGGATTTCCTTAAAACTACACAAAGTTATGCATTATGTTATCCTTCAAGCACTACCATGGTAATATACTATTATTAACTTCATTTGTGCAAGTATCGAAACGGGATGTATTTCGAGGCCCAGATTTCGTGTAGATACACCACTTTCATTTGTTACTCCACATGGCCATCTTCTGTGAAACAGGCCGGGAAACCGGAAGCTGGGCGGTTCAGCATGAAAGGTTTTGTTTGCTTCTTGTGTGAGTATATTAGCATGTCAGATTTAGTACTTCCAGGTTGTAAATTTACACGGTAAAGACAACTTTGAGCTACTCTAACTTTGCTACTAATAGTACGATTTTGATCAAACTTAGAGATAATATGCTTCATGTTATATTTTATACTACTACCAACTTTTATAACTCTCGGATAAACTTAAGAGGGGTTTTATTCAATTTTCCCAAAAATATGGTAATATACTATTATTAACTTAATTTGAACAGATATCGATATGGAGAGTATTTTGAGGCTTCATGATTTTTTCAGATTTTTCGGGTGGTTTCGAAAAGTACTAATCGAGACCTTTCATTTGATACCCCACATGACTATATTTGGTGAAAAAAAATGTTACACCCCCATTTACATGTAGGGGGAACCCCCTAAATCTCATCGTAAAGGGATATGAATCACTGCATGTCTGGGGGTCCCTAGGTCCCACCTTCTCACCAGATTTCGCGTCAATCGGTATAGCCGTTTCTGAGAAAAGTGGCTGTGACAGACAGACAGACAGACAAGACGATTCAGAGGTCGATCATCTCCACAGATCACGTGCCCTATGCTCTTGTTGAAAATAATCCAGGGGATATTTCTCCAGCAAGAGCGGGGTATTAACACTTTCCAGCGTTCTTTGAATGTGACGCCGATTCCACCAGTCACCAGGGACGAGCTGCTGGAGATCTGCAGTTGAATAGGCGACAGTAAACCGCGGGTCTGGACGGCATACCGAATAAGGCCCTCAAACTCGCCGTCAAATGTAGACCGGATATGTTCGCGGAGCTGTTCGAGACGTGCATGTCCGAAGTTATCTTTCCAGCACCGTGGAAGCGGCAGAAGCTGGCGCTGCTGCCTAAGGCTGGCAAACCGCCAGGGGAACCGTCCTCCACTTGAGAGCCAAGGGGGCCTTTCAGATAGGCAGTATGGGTTCCGTAAAGCCAGATCAACCATTCATGCGATCAAAATGGTTACTGGCTTGGCCGAAAATGCAATTCAGGAAATATTGTGTGGTGGTCACCCTGGATGTGAGGAATGTATTCAACTCGGCTAATTGGAACCTTATACGAAAGTCTCTGGCGACGATTGGTGTTCTCACCTACCTCACCGCTACTATAGATAGCTACTACTGTGGAACATCATCTTCAATGATGTGCTTAACCTTCCAGTTCCGGAGGAGGCCACAGTGGTGGGTTACGCTGATGATATAGCACTGGTTTTGGTCGCAAAGCATCTCGAGGATGCTGATTTGTACTCAAGCGAAGCAATCAGTGTTGTTAAGGCTTGGCTAGAGAGTGCTGGACTGGCACTCGCAGAGGAAAAGACGGAAGCGGTCCTCATCACTAAGCGTCGCAAAAGAAATTACGCCTGCATTAGAATCGGGACCGCGGCATACTTGCAGGCTGCTCATAGCCAGGGTGGTGAGTTCAATCATGGCTGTATGCAGTTCCAGTTTGGGGAAACGCGCTCCAGGTTTTAGGAAATGCATATAAACTGAGTACAGTTTACAGAAGAACAGCCTTAAGGGTGTGTTCTGCCTTCAGGACCATCTCAGACGATGCAGCGTTCGTCATTTCGGGAATGATGCCGATTGACATCCTGGCAACCGAAATGATGAACATTTATAACACCTGGTCCATCTCTCCCTTATCGCAAAAAAAGCCGAAAGAGGGAATCCATAAGCAGATGGCAACAACGATGGGACCAATCAGAAAAGGGTCGTTGGACTTACAGGTTGATCCCTTCCATCAGGGAGTGCCTGGAGAGAAAGCATGAGCAGATGAATTATAATCTCACCCAGTTTTTCACCGGCCATGGAGAATACAGTCAATACCTGTACATGTTTAAATTGGACACCGGACCTGATTGTCCAAACTACGACGGGGTCCCAGAGGACGCTCGTATTCTTCCAAAGTCCTAGGTTCGTGGAAGAAAAAAGGAATCTAGAGGAAACTCTAGGTGAAGTGCTATCACCGGAAAATTTTGTCCGGAGAATGGTAGCTTGCCAGGAAGACTGGGATCAACTCCATGATCGCAGTAATCCAGGAGAAACTGCGAAAAGCAGAAGAAGTAAGAAAGGCGCGGTTACGAACCCCGCTAATTCCGCCCCGTGATGCAATACCTAAAGGTGGTTCCACGGGGTAGGAGGGAGTCGGGGTGGTTTTATTGGGTAAAAATCCCACACTCTGGCGTGCCCAGGCCAGAGTCTTTTGAAGATTTCCACCTCCTTAAAAAAAATACAGACAGACAAACATTGAACCGATTTGAATAAGGTTTTGTTTTGCAAACAAACCCTAAAAACATTGTGCAGCCTCGTTTCGCATGTATTGGGAGCCCCTTTTAAATTCGACATAAAATGGCACCACTTGTTATTTGTAAAAAGATTCAAAAACCGCACGATCTCACCAAATTTTCTGAAAATTGGTTTAGCCGTTTCCGAATAAATCATCGAATCGATCCTAACAAGGGTATATTTCACACAAAACCTTAAAACGATTGCCTTGAGGCGCTACATTCTTTGTAAGGTGGGTGACCACGGTTCTTAACTGGGCAATCTCCTCTTTTCCCCGCCTTGAATTCGTCCCTGTAATAATTACCTATCCACCCATCGATCTGGTTATCTAGTCTTGGATATGAAATTTCGACTTTCTTATCATTTCTCACTTGAGAGCCGATTAACATTTTAAAATTTCGTTACAGAATTCTTATAATTCTTCGAATTCTGGATCGAATCCAGACAACCATTAAATGTTATTGTAAAGACTTTGTTAGATAATTAGGAAAGTGTTTCGGCTAGGAGGAGGTTTTCGATGTATTTAAATTAATTTTACATTTGTATTTTAGCAAATCAGGGACTGTTGACAACTTAATTATTTGCAATTTCCAGCTTAGCACTACAAGTTGGTAATCATTTAGTAATTAGGATCTGTTTTCCTTCCTTCCTTATTTATATCATCAATTAATTGTAATTTTGCTCCGAGAACGCTCTACGCATCCTGCACTAATGAAAAGACGTGGTCTGATCCATTCGTTGCAAATTATTTCAGTACTGTGGCTCAGCCACCAGCAAATTAATTACACTCCCACCTCACACTCACGCTGCTGAATGACTGTGGATTTTCCCCTGCACTAGGGTCTCCGAAATCACGAGGGATTAAAAATACTCCAGGGAATCCATCTACGATATCCCAACGTCAGTCATAACAAAGGTGAAACTCATTAAAGCAAGCGTTCACATATTTCTCGGAAAATCCCAAAAATGAAAATAAATTGACTTGGTAGGTAACAAACACACAACATTTCTGCGGATGGGATTTTCGGAAAGGAGGAGTTTCTTTCATTCCTTATCGCACGATAAATGACTAGCGAAAAGAATATGATTATTTCTCGTTGCTTAATTTCCCGCGCCTTGCAAGCGGAGGAAGCTCGTGTCTGTCACGTCACTGTATTGCGAAAATGACACAATTACAAACTTAAATCAAATGCTCCTTTCAACCGTTCCCGTTTTTTCCAGGTGGTTCGATGCGCCCTACCAAGGGGTGGCGAGCGGAGCATAAAGCTGCAAGGACTTTAGGCATTATTATGGGAGTATTCTTACTATGCTGGCTGCCATTCTTTCTATGGTGGGTATACGCTTCAGCACATTGTGTTTCACAAGAAAGTGACAGGGTACATGGCACAAATGTTTTTGATTTTCAAATGTGATATCTGCGGATGCCATTGCTAAGTTTCTACAAGTTTGCCTACGCAGTGGAGATTATTGAGGTAAGTAACGGTTGGGTGGTGCTCATATACTGCGAGAGATTCGGCCGAGAGTACACAGGAATCGTTCGAAATGCATTTCAGCCCCAATAAAACTAGATTACAATGGAGACTTTTGCATTTCTCCGTTCACGAAATTGAGGCATTCCTCCTTTGGGTCCCGCAGCACTTTCTTATGGGACACAATACATTTATATTTTGAAGAAACCATTTTTCATGTTTTCCCTTTCAACATAGGTACGTGATAACGTCGCTGTGCGGAGAAGCCTGCCCCTGCCCGGATGTTGTGGTTGCTGTGCTCTTTTGGATAGGATATTTCAATTCAACGTTAAATCCCCTGATTTATGCCTACTTCAATCGCGACTTTCGAGAAGCCTTCAAGAATACACTCGAGTGTGTGGTTCCATGCTGGCGAAAGAAGAACCCATATAGCGCCTATTACGTATAGCGGCCTCCGTGCTCGTAACGGGAGCAACCGCGTTCACCTCATCCTGCTAAAGAAGAGGATTGCTCCCATCAAGCGAGATTAAATTCGTATAACGTTTTATACTGCGAAAAGAGAGTTTAAGGAGATGAGATAGGGAGCAACGAGCCACAAAGACTTAATCAATATCAGCTTGTAACTATCAATCAGGATCATCGAAGCATGTATGCATGCAGCGTACGCTCCGCGACGGATGTGAAGATGGATGCTGCTACTTTAAAACTGTCGGAGTCAAGTGTAACTCTTTAAGGAGCACCGAGTGCCATGCAATAGCTCCTCATTTATCCTACCAGATGTTTTAAATCTGAAGCTTTAATTGTTCACAAATTGTATATACATATACATTGATAGTATAGCATTACTTCCCCAGAAGCCCGGAATCACATCAGATTCCGAGCGTGTTAGAAAGAAGGATTTGTGTATGAACAGATGAAATATAATCACGTAGCAGTTCGGATATGGAATTAAATGATGGCGAAAATGTACCATTTTGTAAATACCTGTGAAAATTCAAGCACATTTACGAAATAAGCCTCTAATTTAAGGCGGTTAGAATAGGTGTAGATTAAGGGATTGAAGCTGCGAGTGGTATTCGGAAGTCTTCCGTGCATGATTTAATATGTAAGTACATTGGAGTTTCAGAAATTTGGTTTCCATTGAAATAATAGACGCAAGCTGTGAGCGGGAAATGGAGGCCATGTGAAATCTGAATCTGTCATAAAATAACTAAAATATGCCAATTTGCAGATTAAGTTGAAGAGCGCTGTTTTGAGTTTAATTTAATTTAATTTTGTCAGTATTAGCAGAATTTCTAGGGAACCCTTACAATTTTTTTATTTCTCTAAGAATTTTGAAAAATGTCTCTTGAAGAGCTGAAAATCGAATACTCTCACTAGACAAACCTCTTGATGCGAAGTTTTAATCTTTTGCGAATTCTTGCTCGTCTTTCTCCAACGGTTGAAAAAATGTGTAGGAGCTAAATACCAAACGCTCTCAACGAATGCATTTGTGTAGCTAATTTAGAAGAATCTTCTCTGTGGGTCAGTAATTCAGTAAAGGATGTTTCACGTGAGTAGTACGTATTGATTTTTAGAAAGTTGTTGTACCACGTTAACGAGGCGATTTATGTATTCTGCTGGCACGTTTTCCTTAACAGTGATAAGAAGGTCAAGTGATACCTATATCACGCAGATATCTCGTTTGGTTCTATTTTGAAACACTTTGGAGAAGAGACTTTCTTTCATGGTAGAATCCATACTACGAACAGAGGAAGAGCAAAAGCAGGTGAAACAAAAATAAATAATTTCGTAGCCACTTTGACATTGCTATACTTGACACAATCGGATTGGCGATGACGTGAGTGATTGTATCCTTGTATTGTAATTCCGATGAACACTTGGCAAAGCATTTAGAAGAAAGCCACTACACTTCGGATTCTAGAAAGATTCTATTTCAAGTTATCAAAATGGAAAAAATATATTTCAATTTGGTTTCTCAGAAATACTGCCTACTACAATCATCTCATTAAAAAGGTTTATTAGTAGGAACACGGATTTGGAATCTCTTTATCACGAAATTAGCATTTGGAAGCATTCTGTTAAGCTAATACTCAAATCATTGTTTTTTCTTTAAATGACTGAATTAAAAACAGGCCATTGAAGGAGTATGCAACCAGGGCCGTAGAGAGGAAATTAGGGCCCGAAGTGAAAATTACGCTAAAAAGTGCGCTCGGGGTGAAAGTTATACGGATCTGGATTAAAATTATGCTGGGCCTCAAATTACCCTTTTTTCAATCAAATTAATATTCCCGACTCCCGATAAAAGTTCGGGCCCGGGGAAATCCCCACCCACCTTTCGACAGGCTTGGCTGCAACATAAAATGAAGCGCCATCATATCCAAGCGATTTGCGAACTTTTTTCCCGATTCCGATTGATGTTGGAACAACTCGGACCTTGGCTTCACCTCTTCCATCCGTTTCAAACTTATGACTTCGTGCTTCATTTCGAAGAGTCAAATTTTCAGCATGAATTATGCCCTCAAACCCCTTTCGTTGCATTCAGATGACTTATTTGATGCTTGTTTGGGTGAAAATAACCATCAGTTCCCATGAAAGAAGAACATCGGGTCCGCAATATGTATATTGTATAAGGTATTACAGGAAACAACGACTGAAGAGGTGGAAAAGTCCACCAGGCAGCAACAAAACTGGAAAAGAGTATTAACATCATGGAAAATGCCGCGTTCTTGAAAATTGAAAATTCAGAGGCAGTTAGGGCGGCTTACATAGGAAAATTTCTTAAAGGAGAGGCATCGGGCAAATTTGCGTTGTACCCTCCATGCTTGCTTCGTTGAAGTTGAGAAAGTTGAAGAGCTTCTTGCTCTTCCAAAACCAAAGAGGGTTTTGTAAAAATCAAAATAATTCGAGTCGGATAGGCAATATGACTCTGGATTAGGCACCAGACTTCTAGAAAAGTGCAACCGTTGCAATTCTGAAGTGGCGTGGAAGACACATGAGAGACTCTCCCCGAAATGACCACCCCCGATATTACTAAAGCTGACATTGAAATAGCTCTTGAAAAGGCAGGTAAGTGAATAGCTTACACTCGACACAATAGCTGTAAAGTATGCTGTCCACTAAAAATTAAATATCTCGGTAGCCCGCATCAACTGTAAATCGGCCATTGACAGCCTATTACATTCGCGGCTTCTACAATTGTTACGCGTCTACAAAATTAACCCAAATTTGGTACTTCTCATTAAAACTAGGGGCTTCGTCCCCTTATTCGGTTTCTTGGCATATATTGAATGAAATATCAATTAGGATTGTAGTCTACCAAGACAACCCTCTAAGCATACTGAGGTTTTGTTTAGCCTTGAATCCGTTGCTCCATTTTTTACAAGGATGCAAATACGGATTCCAAACTAAACGTGGCCCCTTGGCTCTTTGCTAAACATTACCATCCACTTCAGTAGAAATATCGACATGCAGTTCGGTTTAGAGAAATGTCGTACGAAAATAATTTTTCTGGGAAAAGACAACGACCATGAAGGATACAGCCACAATGACATCGTAAATGATGCTTTTCCCAAGCAGGGGATGGGATCCCATATCGAACAGAAGATCGACATGTAGAAAGAAAAATCTATTCACGGAAGATATATGCTGCAGGCCTTGACAACGAAATCTCCAACAAATAGTTGACTAGTCTCCGTCGACTCCGATGGCGCACGACGTCTAGGCCTGCCTTAGTAAGGAACTCTTACCAATTCGTTATTCCTAAATGCTGTCTGGCGTCTGACGTTGCCACCATGTATTTCACCTGGCTTTCATTACTGTGCAGCCTAAGATCACCGATTGCCGCCTCCTCGATTTACATGAAAGTAGACTGTACCTCTCTACTTGTTCTTCCCATAATATCAATATCGTCACCATGGGCGTATAGTTGGATGGACTTGAAGACGATGATGTTTCTCGCCTTTACCTCAGCACTTATCCCAGGACCAGCTTAGAGAGGATGCACAATTTCTTCTTGATGGTGAATGGTCTCGTGAGTGATTCTGCTGCTTTTGTCTGGACCCGCACATTATTCGGGATACCGAATTCTTTCATGGCCGTGCACAGTTTTATTTTGACTGTCCTATCATAAACGGCTTTGAAGTCGATACAAAGCTGATGCAACTGATATCCATATCCCAGTAGTTTTTCCATCACTTGCCGCAGAAAGAAAATCTGATCTTTTGCTGATTAGCCTGTTCGGTATGGTCAATGGTGTTTTGAGCTTATGGCCGCCAGGCATTAATTCGCTGTCCTACACCTTGCGCATAAGTTGATGAACCTCTTGGTGTAGTTGCCTCCATATTTGACCAGGTCAGCTGTAATTTCATCGGCTCTTTCCATATTCTCTGGTGGCAGTATTTGTCCGTCGTCATCAGTCGGCAGGACTAATATTTTAGTTGTTAAGAAGTTTATTAAAGTACTCAACCCATCGCTCCAATATGCCTATAGGTTCGGAAATAAGATTTTCCTCTTTGTTTCGGCAGGCAGGTGTACAAGCGTTCATCCTGGTAATTTGTTGGTAAAACTTCCGCGCCTGTTCCTTCCTTTACTTTTCGAGTTTACAGACCTGCTATTTTTTCAAGTTTCCTTCCTCTGTCTGTAAAGTCGTTTCTTCACTTGACGAAGTTTGGAATAAGCATCTTCGTGTGCCCGCGTGCAGCCCTGCTCGGTATGCAGCATTCTTCCAAGTATGTCTGTGACCGTATCAATGATTAGGTTCTTTGGGTGGTTGCGAAAATTGGTTGGGGCTTCTTCTACGGGACCTCAGTTAGCGGCCGTTATTGCCGCATCCACTTCTCTTTATAGGTTTTATGGGTTTGTTGAAGATCATTTCAGTTTTCACTTGCATCTGATTGTCAGAGGCGATTCTAGGCGTTGATGTATTTGGAGCCAGGGTTATTAGGGCAGCAATTTCGTGATCCGAGTCTATATTGGCCCCTCTGTATGTTGTGACATTCATCAAGGCTGGAAAGCATTCAATCAAAATGTGGTCAATTTGGCTGAAAATGGTCTCATCTGAAGAGGGTGTTCTTTGATTTGCAATAGCCATTTGATGCTATACTGTTAACTAAATATTTCGCACTCTATTACCGTTGGTGTTCATATTTAAGCTATGGAAACAGGTTTATCGCCTGAATATGGCTTCGTTCCCACATGGCTTTTAAAATCCCCCATTATGGTTTTGATATCGTATAGGCTTCGAGGCTGTGCTCTAATGGGTCCCATGCATGCAAAGATGTGATGTAAAATTTTTTCCACCGAATATAGTCACGTGCATCAAATGAAAAATCTCGATTAGCACTTTTCGAAGTAGATATTACATACTTTTGACATTGGTTTCAAACGGGAAGAGTGCGTTGTCCAAAAGGGATCAATTATTTCAGGAATCTGTTCTCAGAAACTACTTTAAAAACTCTCTAGGTCTCAAAATATTTCGCATTGCTATATCTGCTCAAATAAAATTAATAAAAGTATACTATTATATTTTGAAAATTTACTGTGAACCCCTGGATCCATAAAACTTCGCAATAAGATGGATTGAGAAATCCGTAGTCCCCATCCACTTAATGTTGGACCGGACGTAGGACCCCTCAATCCTTAAACAAAATATTACAGCTCTGGCTAAAGTATGAGCGGATTTACAATCAATACAATTCGCACTCATGTCGTGTCCTGCAAATTATATAAATGAGCATTTAACATCTGCGAACTACTTCGTTCACGCTGCTCCCAGGGCAAAGACAGCGCCTGACAAGTTATTTCTGTCCTGGTATGAAACCGTAAAGCTTTCTTCGCTGATTATTGGCAAGCTACCGGTCAACACATTGACTTGATGATCACTGTGAATAAAGCTCTCATTAACATATCGACGGATCCTTCCCTCTAAAGCGGCATTGGATATGTCAGTGCCTTTAGTGTAAGTGTTTTATGGGTTGAAACTCCTTTTCTCTGCAAGGTGGAAACTTTGAGTGAACTGTTTGATTTCTCTATTTTACCTTTGAATCGTGTTTACAACCTTGAAATTCTTGCGCTCAATCAGAAAGCCGTTTTCTGAAATTTTGTAACAGAGTTGGCATTTCCTCCCAAATTGACGAATACCTCAACACGAACTTCAGGTTAGAGTTCTTCCGCACCATTCTGTTTTTTTTGTGCTACTATCTTCGAGTAGTACATAGTAAGTGACCGCTTACTGGGAAGCTGCTAGTTTTCATCAGCTCGTGACTGCAACGTGTGATCGAAATTTTCCGGTCTGAGGTAATAAGAAATAGCAGTAGATAGGTCACAGGAGAAGCGACGCAATGGAACCTGCTATCTCAGAATGATCGACGACCGGTACGCTACAGAGAGTATTATCTGCAAATTGTAATATCCTCATTTCTTCAAATTATACTCTTTTACTATTATATGTTCACCTTGTCGCCACGTCAAACTGAAGCCGCAAAGTAAACTTAGTCCCTCCGTTAGAAAAAATTGATCAAACTAGACTTGATAGCAGAAGGTTAAGCGTTCAAACAGAACTGCTAAACCTCACAAGAGAGAATAGAGGGAAATCTCTTAGATTCCAAAAAATGCACAAGGACAGAGTAAAAAGTAAACCTAACATCACACACATCATATGATCATGTTCAGAACTTGTATGTCAAAGTGTCTTGTGAAGTGGATTGAGACAAGTGTACGCAATCCTACATTTAGGATTTATGGAAGAAACTCGAGACACAAATTCTCAACCCTTTCGTAGGAGAATAATTTCAAGGCCAACAGTTCCGTAAATTTTTCGAGAAACAAGAGAGAAATTCGCTATAAGGAGAAATGTGGCAATGATGTGCGTTGACACTTAAAGCCTGTTACCAATATTTCTACTAAAGTAGCAGCAAAAGCTGCAACTGAGGAATTGCTTTTTATTAGAAAGTAAAAGCAAATTTTCCAAAAATGAATTCTAAGTATTTCGATGTTCGCCATGCAATACTGCCATGATGTAATAATAACTACATTGGCTTTAGACGCACGCAAAATCAACAGCGTACAAATAATAGTTACGCTAGCAACCGAAACAGAAACACTGATAATAGAAATTAAACCTTTCGAAAATAAATTTTATCAGTAGGCGCTAGGGTTCAGAATGGGGAGTCCATTATTATCCATTGTGACAGATGGAAGACATGTTAGTAAAATGTTTCAGCCAACAACGATTAGCCTCGAAAGCGCTAGTCAAATATGTCGAGAGGAAAATATAATAATATGCAATAAATCGAAGTCTAACATAAGTTTCAAAGCGGGTGGGAAGAATCTTAGGGACTTGTTTGGACAAACATGACAAGATTTTTCTCAACATTGAACGAGGAAAAACGAACCAATGTAATACCGTGTAAGGTGACACTACCAGACAATTGCCAAAGAAGAAGATCGCCGCTTACAAACCTGACTTCAAAACCAATGGGTTGGAATCCGTAAGTTCGGCACTTGATGTATGAAAGGTTTTGTTGATTTTCATGTCAGAATATTTGGGCACACAAGAGTTTCATTTATAGATCGCTTATAGTGTATGTCCGTTGAATATACCCGATATTTAGCAAGAAATTCCCTACTTTTCACATCATAACTTTAGGACGTTTTGGCTGACCAGGTAAATTCAAAAAGTTTTGAAGTCACGATGTAGAATTTCAAACTATTGCTGTTTTGGTTGGTCTAGGATGGTTCGCCATCAATTTGGATCTTCAGATAAATCTTCACTAGCGGATTATCAGCCACTAGAATGAAATGATCCTGAAACAGTGGGTGCTTCTCTCGCAGCTTTTCCACTTCGGGTACAATGCCATATAAGTCGCGAACGTTTTTGATTCACACTTCAAATAATGTTGTGGGCAATTAACCATTTTGTGATGAGCTTCAAGAGACCAGCATTGAAACTATAACTAATTTAGCGGTTACCTTAACAGCTATACTAAATCTGAAATCATAATCTAAAGACTAACTCATTAGTAAAAGTATAACAAGTCGGGAAACCGGAAGCTGGACACTTCAAGTACGAACGATTTTGTGTATTTCTTAGTACGTAGCACGTAATATATGCATATATTATGAGAGAGTATCCACTTTCCAAGCCCAGGCACCATATAGCGGTTGCCTCCTGATTTTTTTTCAGATTTTTCGCTTTTAGTTTTTGAGAATGGCCCCTTTAAAGGAATTATCACTTTCAACCCCCCCACACTCCCCACCTTTCCAACAAATGGCAAAACCAAGACCGGCTTCGAAAAGTTCTAACCGAAACCTTTAATTTGATACCCCACGTGACTATATTTGATGAAAAAAAAAATTACATCCCCCTTAAATTCATTGTGAAAGGATGTAACTGCGTGCGCGTTCACAATTCCCAACTTTCTACCAGATTTGGTGTCAATCGCTGTAACCGTCTCCGAGAAAAATGCGACAGTAAACCGATTTTAATAAGATTTTGTGTTTACACAGAACCTTAAAAAGAAAGAAATGATTGGAAGTTATTTCGGAGGAAAAGCCAAAAAAACTCCTGCTAGTCTGGGTAATTGAAGGAATGCGTGAAAACTGTTCGTTATATATTTGCTGAATTATTTCAGTATACTGGAGAACTGTTGGGCCGCTGGTACTACTCTTTGAGGAGAACAGAAGTGAATCAAATCTGAACTTAATGATCCGGTCAACTGAGCGTCTTGCTCGCCTTCTGCAAACCCGGTTTTGAGATAGGGCTTGATGAGCTTCCGTAAGCAAACACTGTCGCGGTCTCTTCTGGAGAGCAAAAAATATTGTACACACATCCCAGAAAAAAAATCGACAAATCTATCTATTCTAAGTATTGTTTGTATTCTTGTTGTCTTTCGCGTCTGTCTTATATACAAAACAACTTTTATTTAATATATACTGCTAAGGACCCACGAGTGCATTTATAGGCCAGTTGCAGCCATTCTTTATTTAATAATAATAATCGTTGGCGCAACAATCCATTTAGTGTGTTATAGAACTTCATTCAAGACCGTAACGGTACACTACAGGATTACAGTACCCTACAGGAGGCGATGTGATCGGCATTGCGCTCGCCCGAGATTATTACCCTGATTTGACTCAGAACTCATTAACAGCTGAGTCGACTGGTATCCGACGTCAAATCACGATACAAATCCCACTGCCACCAGTGGTAACTTTTTTTAAAAAAAGGCAAAAATTAGTTAAACCGTGTAATGAGATTCAATATCTTCCTATCAGTTAGCTTTCAAAACAGGCTACCATGTCACCATTATGTATCAAAAACTTGAGAAAGCTTTCTTTTTTATTAGAATTAAATTAAAAATTTTTTAAATTCGCACGCTTTCTTTGTTTACTTATACTTGGTTAAAGTGTCTTTCTGATTCTCCTAGATGCAAACGCCCAGTTGTCTTTTGTAAATAACAGCACCGTTCGAGTGATTTCCCTTTATGCTAATTTTCCTTCAATCTTCAATGGAACTATTTCCCCCCAATTCACTTGTTTCTCCATGGGGTTGCCCCCATACGTCAGTTTAGAGACATGCTAACTGTGTGATTGAATTTCAATAAGTAAATGACCTCACTGAGGTTTGTGTTAAAGCGAACCTCTAATTAATGGTCGTGCTTGAGTCTACTAATTTCTTTCGTGGTGATACATATATTTGCAATTAAAGCCACTTGCACTACATTTACAATATATCATTTTGGCTTTGGCTAAACTCTGCGGGTGAATTCAGTCTAACCAAACTTAACAAAAGAAAGTTCTGCTGATTATACGAGTATCTAATTCGCAACAAATCTTGAAAAACTGATTTATTTTTGTACCATGAGTTTACATAATTCGCTTTCGTTATAAGAAAGAGGTTATTTTTTAGACAAGAGTACTTTGAAATTTTTTCACAAGCTTTTCCATCGTTTTCCATTTATTCGAATTGAAACGATGTTAGGGATACCTACGAGTATTTAAGGTTGAATAGTTGAAATTTATAGTTTTTCAGATACTTGAAAACTTCGAGATCATATTAAAAAGTTTGTCGCTTGTTTTCGTCGAAAAATCATGGCTTTTTTTATATCATTGTCCAGCTTGTTAGGACTTTCCGGAAATATAAACGTTACAGCCAGAAATTTTAGTTTTAAAGTATAATGTATATTCTATACATATATATATATAAATTAGGCGTTCTTTGATAATCTTTGGAGCATTTCATGATATCACCTGGTCTGGCGCTTCTACTTGTAGATAAGTGAATTTGTGAAATATTTTCGTAAGCATTGTTATGCCTGTGAAGCAATTGCAATCAAAATATATAAAATTACCAAAACACCAGTTCAAGAATCGCACAATTTTATAAGAATCGAAAACAGAAAGCATCTTTTCGAAACGCAATGTACGCTAAAAAAGTGTAAACTTGGTTACTAATACGCAATATGTGAAGTAATTAAAAGCAGCTCAAATGGAACAATTCGCCATCATTAGATATAAAAATTAGATAAAATAAAAAAAATCAAACGCAAAGAAACAATCGTTGAATCCCAATGCAATACCATTGTGAAATAGAGAACAAACCGTTACTGTTTCCTCACTAGATAAACCCCAACAGTCGTTCTATCTCTCCTAATTTTGCTAGCAAAACCGCGATTTTTGGTTCCAACTTGTTAACATTAGTACTCGTAAATGAAAACTACTTATTCCTCTGAACCTTTTATTGTTATTGATCAGAAAGTTCAATGCGCTGCATTTTCAACAAAGTTTCAAATACATATAGTTAATGGAAATAAATTCAAAGATGTAAACAATATGCTTTTCGTATAAGTTTTCCAGAAACTACGTTATTGCAGATAAAATAGCGTGTACTGAGCGGCACTAGATATTATTGATATTGAAAATTGTTTAAATTGTATTGTACGTTTACGTAATTTTGGAATAAAGAAAAGACATTATTGTAAATTATGATGGCAGTTACTCATATAGTTATAAAGATCTCCAAAACCACCCATACTTCTTTCTCATCACGTTCATCATGCTTTTCTTTGAATTTCCTCACAACATGTAATGACCGGGGGAATGCTTGCGGCATCGGTGGAGGATTAACCTGAACAATTTCTTTTGTTTAAACCATGTTTTCCGTTATTTTAATTCGTCATATAATTTTATCTTGTCTGTTTTCAAGCATTTTTTATTCAATTTCAAACTTTTGCTACATATTTCCGCCTCATGATTTGTCGACATTTCTTAAAACGACTTTTTAACCGGCTGCACTACTTTCGTAGTTGATGTACGATGCGAAGTTAATAATAGTAACTGAAACACAGTTGAGTCAAAGAAAATAAATTCGAGGATAGTGTATACTATATTAATAAATTATAGTTTATTTCGCACTTTAGTTGGGCTAACAGTTCTTTAACTCCTTTAGTTGGGCTAAGAATTCTTTAACTTCCTTAGTTGGGCTAAGGCGGCTTAAAATGTCCAAAACTACTCGCGAGTGTTCGTTGACGCGGTTGGAAACAGAAGAGACCGACTTATTTCCATGCGGTCCTTACTGTCCCAACCAACGGCATTTTTCCACCGCTAACTCTCCACTCCCTTGGTGCGTTCTAAAATGAGTGAGTGGAGAGTTCCGCGCCATCTACCCGTCCGCATCTGCAACATTCGAAATAAATTTCGAATGGTGCAGATCCTGCCGCGCCACATCACTCCGCCCCCAGACGAAACCTAGGGGTTTCGGCGACGGATCCCGGAACTCCGCTCCCCGTTAGTCCACAAAACGGACACGGCGCTGCTTCGGGGCGCACACGGGTTTCAGTCTGGACAAAGAGACCGCCTTTTTGCGTCCGCCGATCTCGAGCTGGAAGAAATGTTCTCTCCTCTCGAGAACGCGGTACGGGCCCTCATATGGAGGCTGCAGCGGTTTCCGGACGGCATCCGTCCTGATCAGCACGTGCGTGCATGTGTTCAGTTCCTTGGGCGAACAAGCAGGTATGGGCGAGTGTCGAGTGGGTGGTGGCGCTCTGATGCGTCGGAGATTGTCCCTCAGCAGACGCACCAACCCCGACTCCGTGAGACCCGATCTCTTGTCGAAAACCGGATCGCTTGGGAGTCTTGGGTTCTCCCCGTACACCAGCTCCGCGGGGCTGGCAGCAAATTCCTCTCGGCGGGTTGTACGAAGGCCGAGTAGGACGAGAGACTAGACTTGAGTCCAGGACGGGTCGTCGCGTGCCATAATGGCGGCTTTCAACGTCCGGTGCCAACGTTCTACCATCCCATTGGATTGCGGGTGGTATGCCGTAGTCCGCTGGCGTTTAAAACCCAGGAATTTGCCTAACTCCGAGAAAAGGGTGGATTCAAATTGCATTCCCTGGTCAGTGATGACCACTGCAGGGACGCCAAAGCGAGGTATCCACTCTCGGCAGAGGGCTTCGGCACAAGATTGCGCCGTAATATCTTTCAGAGGTATTGCCTCAGGTCACCGCGTGAACCTGTCGATGATTGTGAGGCAATACTTGTAACCGTGCGAGTCTCGCAAAGGCCCTATTATGTCGAGGTGTATCGTGTGGAAACGCTTGGTAGTGCGGGGGAATGAACCCACTTCTTTCCTTACATGCCTGGAGACTTTACAGTTTTGGCATGCGATGCACTCTCTGGCCCAGGAATTGATATCCTTGTTCATGGAGGGCCAGAAGTATTTTCCGGTGACTAACCGGTTTGTTGTCCTGATGCCGGGATGCGCCAAGTCGTGAACTGCGTGGAACACTTCCTTGCGAAATGTGGTCGGAATGTATGGCCGAGGTCCCTTTTCCGAGTCTTCGCAGCAGAGAGAGAGGTTTGAGCCGAAGATGGGCAACTCCCAAAATTTGTTATTGGGGTTGGATTTGAGGCTCTGAAGTGCTGTGTCACCCTCCTGCGCCTTGGCAATAGCCGAAAAATCGAGTGAGGCGGGGATGTTAACTTCGGAGACACGAGACAAAGCGTAAGCAACTATGTTGTCCTTGCCGGACACGTGCTGAATGTCTGACGTAAACTGGCTTATGAAGCTCAGGTGTCGAAGCTGACCGCTGCCAGTTCCTCCAAGAAACCGGAGACGCAAGCGAGGATCGCCTGGGTGCCCTCCGGGAGCCGTCGCAGCCAGAGCGACTTGATCAGGTCGTCGCCGATCTTGCTCCCACCCAATTGTCGCGAAGCAATTGGCTGGGAGTTCGATCACCCAACGTTAAACCCGCCAGCAAGTGGTCTAATTTTGCCGACTCGCTTGCCGACTGGCGCCTGATCAACTCGCTCTTGAGCTGCGAGTACGATGCCGACTTCACTACGTCGGACACCAGAAGAATAGACTCTTGGTCCAGGCCGACCACCGCGTAGTTGAAGCGGGTCGCGTCCGATGTGATGCCGGACATTTGGAACTGCGCTTCCAAATATACGAACCACAGTTCCGGGTTCCGCCGCCAAAACGGAGGAACGCGTACGGCGAGGGCGGTCACTTGTGGGTCCGATGGGCCTGCCGCCTCTTTACTGTCGACTGCCGACTCTTTACTGTATCTCGAGTAACAACAAAAAAAAAATAATGGTTTTCAATGAACACGCGAGTTTATGATGAAAATGCGGTGAATTTTGCTCCGACACGGCAGGCCGCACCCACAAATGCACGCACGAACACAGAAATGACGACCGAAGCGGACGCTCTCCAGCGCAGACCGAAATCACCACCCAGGAAACGGAGAACCCGCGATGAGAAACACTTCAACGCCGTCTCTTCCAGCGATTTTTAATTATTATTATCTGAAATATGATCATAATTAACAATTAGTGCGAATATTGCAAAACTAATGACAACAATTAAATTTGAAAATTGATTGCCAGTTGCTATCTTATTGGAATGCTCCTTCGACGAAAATTGAAACGAAGAAAGTTTATGCGAAGTGCCTGCCTGTGCCCGTCGTAGAGTGCTGATGGGTTGCGATGCGACGTTGTTTACGTCGTCGGCTCGTAGCACTGATGTTTTCGTAGCACTTCAATGGGATTTTGTATGCTTCCGTATTCACAAATTTTCCAACTTAATAAAACCACACAAAGGCAAAACCACGAGGATGACGATGGTGGAATCACCAGACTTGATGGCCTTGGGGTTCTCCTCGGCGGCGGCGCTGGTGCGGGTTCCAGTGTCGGGGTCACCAATTTAACCGGCTGCACTACTTTCGTAGTTGATGTACGATGCGAAGTTAATAATAGTAACTGAAACACAGTTGAGTCAAAGAAAATAAATTCGAGGATAGTGTATACTATATTAATAAATTATAGTTTATTTCGCACTTTAGTTGGGCTAACAATTCTTTAACTTCTTTAGTTGGGCTAAGGCGGCTTAAAATGTCCAAAACTACTCGCGAGTGTTCGTTGACGCGGTTGGAAGCAGAAGAGACCGACTTATTTCCATGCGGTCCTTACTGTCCCAACCAAGGGCATTTTTCCACCGCTAACTCTCCACTCCCTTGGTGCGTTCTAAAATGAGTGAGTGGAGAGTTCCGCGCCATCTACCCGTCCGCATCTGCAATATTCGAAATAAATTTCGAATGGTGCAGATCCTGCCGCGCCATAACTTTCCGCCACATTTTTCTCAATCTCTCATGTTTATATCGACGAATTTTGATGTGTCTGATGAAAAAGATTTGCCTTTTGTTCATATGATTGCTTTTTAAATAACAATATTTAATTGTTTTAATTTTTGGACCGGTGGTATAGGTGGGCAATGCAAATTGTATTCCAAGTATGGCAGTATGATCATTATAACGGGCCACATCCTCCTTTGAGGAGGTCCGCGGCTACGGGGCAAAGACTGTACCCATGGAAGGACTGTCAAGAGCAGAGCATCGACTGTCTGATCCTTCAGCCCGCTAATTTTCCTATGACCGGGAACCCAGGGTGAAGGTGTTCAGCGCGTTTCTGCACTGTCCCACCAGCCTAGAGGATATCTTCGCTAAGTACAAGACCTTAATGGCCGCTTGACTGTCGGTCTGAATGGCACTTGAGGTTGGAAAACACTGGCGAAACCAGGAGAACATACAGTCTCGGATACACTGTTTGGGTTCGGGAAAAAGACCGGACCGATTCCATAGACCATCTTTGATTCGTCGTTTAAGAATATTGGGTCATAGCCTTGCAACACGCCTCCGGTCTTGCACCCTGGTTGGAAAGTCCAGAGCAAAGTTGCTCGTTAAGTTCAATGTGGCATAGTCCGTGGAAAATACCCATATTTCCCGAGGTACTTCTTCTAGAATGTTACAATGGTCATAGGGCTTCGCTGTCCAGCATCCGAACTCAGGTAGACTGACGCATTGCACGCTACAACTCATTTAATGTGGAAGTCAGTTCGTGGCTCGTCGGCTGACTGTTGTTGCTTACCTGTTTACAAACGTTCCTTAGCGTTCGAGCCCTTGTACACTCTGCTCCACTTGTGTTCGACCTTGTCTTGAAATCGGTTGCGCTTGAGGACGGTGGATTTCGCCTTCTACTCGTCCTCCAGGCGTTACAGAACAACCGCATGGTATTTGGTGAGATCCTTTTCATCCCGGTATTTAGCGAAGTCCTTTTCATCCTGCTCTCACTGGCCCCTTGGTGAGTATATGCATGACCATCTGGTTCTGGCTCTTGAGCGGGACTCCATGGACAACCGAGGAAATCAACTGAGACCCTAGACCGTCTGGAAGTCCGGAAAAAATCCGTTTAAAATGATATTCTCTAGTCGGAGATTCCGACGACAAGTCTGGAAATTGGGAGCCACGCAGGTATGGCAAGAATTATTTTGTGGTGGGCAATGAAATTTGTCTTTTATGACTTATTTATGTTACATTATGTTGACGTATATGCTTTGTGGTTACTTTATGACATTTTTTTTTTCCAAAACTGAAATTACATATCTAATCCTATATAAGATATGCCACAAAAGCATACATGTCTTGTGTGCACGTGTGTTTGTGGTGGGGCTGGCTGGCTGAGCACTCAGGCTTTTCCAACTGGAGAACATCGGCTCCGAAAATCTGAGATCTGATGCGTCCACAGGCGGGTATTCACATAGAAAATGTTCCGTGGAGTCCGCTCATTATAGAAGGGACACATGTCATCTTCAATAATATGTAATGGCCTGTCAGAATCCCTACAATACGCAGGTAAGTTCTCCCGCTTTTCGATAGGATAAACTCTGCAGTACACATGTTCAGTTCTGAGACTCCAATTATTGGTTAACCCTCTTTTGCTAAAGAATCCGAGACTTCACTTCCCTCTACACCATAGTGAAGTCAAAGTAATTCCACCGTATTGAATCTAAAGATAGATTTCAAAGACGACACAACGCCCTCAATGTGGCTGGTCTATCACTGCAGGTTGCGATGCGCCTGCCATTCAACGGCGACCGTCAATGATCCTGCTCGCCACCCTTAGGATCCCATATACTTCAGCTTAAAACCTGTATCTTGTCCCAAAGGAAAAGCCCACTTCTCATTTTTATTCCAAAGGTAGACTCCGGCTCCACAGCCCTGTTCTGGTTTTGAGCCATCAGTATAGAAGACTCCCATATATCCTGCGATGCGTTCCTCTGGGACTTCACAGTTCTCTTTACGTTTCAGGAAACTTCATATCTTCTACCAAACAGATGTATGGGCACCCGAGAATCGGAAGGTATTACGAAACCTGAATTCAGTACTCCCAGGACTTCTTGCAATATTCTGCGCCCCACGCGTCCGTTGTTTCCCCATAGATTTAATTGAATTAGTGTAGGAGCTGCTCTCATTGCAGTGCTTTGATTAAATATATACAGGGGCTGCAAATTGAGTAATGCATTTAGAGCTGCGCCGGATATCGTGCTCATGGCACCTTTAATACCCAGACACATAATTCTTGGCAGTGTAACTAGTTGACGGTGAAAACCTCTTTGTCTCACCTTAACGCACCACACTACGGATGCATAAGCGAACAATGGCCTAATGATAGCAAAGTATATCCACATTACCACACGAGACCTGTGTCCCCAGGTCAAGACAAAGGTCCGTCTGCACAGCCCATAAGCTGTGAGAACTGGCTTCAACTTTCTCTCCACATGTTTGTTCCAAAGAGACTTTTCATGTAGAGTGACTTCCCGACATTTCATTTCTGCGAAGACCTGAAAGATTGTACCCTTCAACCCTGGAAGGCAAAGTCCATCCAGTTTTCTCGTTTTTGTGAATAATACCATTGTGGTTTTATTTGAATTAACGGAAAGTCCATGCCGGCCTCAGGAAACTGCCAACTGTCTATCAAATCAACGGGACTTGTATATTTCTATGCACCATTCCAAGATCCCGATCGACAACAACCAAAGCCACGTCATCAGCATACGCTTGAGCGTGTATTGGCAAATTTTACAGTTCGCATTGTAGTAAGTCGATGAACATACTACACAGAAGTGGCGACTGCACAGCTCCTTGGAGGCAGCCTTTCATTGCTCCTGATGTTAGGTAGTAATCGACACAGACGACACGCATAGCATAGACCCACGCTTTGGCGGCATCAAAAAGTTTTTGGAAAGGCGCACAGTGAAACGCCCCTTCAATACCCACCAACAGCCCCATTGGGTACTTATCCTTCAGAGTTGCATCCTCTATCTTTGAAACCACAGAATGAAGAGCAGATTCACAGGACTTTCCACGCTGGTATGCATGTTGGTTTTCAATAAGTGGATGCCACCTAGGCACTTATCCACGAATGTGAAGCTCAACCAGTCATTCCAAACCTTTCAGCCAGAATGAAATTAAGCTGATCTGTCCGAAGTACTTTGGATTAGAGTAGTCATCGAACATCTAGCGAGCCTCTTATATTCATGCTATGAGTTCCGGAAGTTTAACCAGTCTTCGTTCTTGTCGCTTTTGCAAGCATAGTTAGGTCCCCTGGTTGATTTCCTGAGTTTTTGCAGTTTCCGCTTCCACCAGGGGGCCGTTTAATCGCGTAGGCTTCAGCAAATAGGACAAGCCTCTTCATAGCTAGATGTGCTATGAGACGCGGCCTTGAAGTTCCCTCTCGATCTTGGCATCCTCAGACCATTCTTTTGGAGGATCCTCCCGATTAATGCAAGCTTTACGAAGAAAGGTAGGAGGAAATCCTGAAATCCTGAAATTGATTTACATATATCGAACAAATGGCTGTGTACTGGAGAGGTATTTGCTGAAACCGAGGGATTTATGTGTGCCGAGCTTATCAAAAGCTCATAATGAAAGACCGGGTGGAAAACGACAAGTGCCAGTTGGTGCTTAGTGCTAGTATTAGTTAAAATCCGGCAACTGCCGAGATTGTGGCAACTTGCAAATTCAAAAATAAGAGAAAAGCATGCGAAAATAAAGGTCCGTCCCTGAGTGAAATATTAAAATTCCATTTATGGAGAATGTATTTCTCCCTAGTCCTTTTTAAGGTTTTGTGTGAAACAAAACCTTACTAAATTCGGTACTGTCTTTCCGTCTGTGTGTCAGTCCATGTGTGGTAAGCCACATGAGATCCACCCCGAAACGAAACTTGATGAGAATATGTATTCTGTGAACCGCTACACGTGCAATAAGTTGTGTTATTTGCTGCCCCCATGTATGTGAAAGAGGAAGCAACAATTTTTTCCATAATGTGTGTGTGTGCGTGCGTGACGAAAGGGTTCAATTAGCATTTAGTGGTAGAAAATAATTTGATTTCTAATATTGGGTAAAACGCGGGGGAGTGCTTCCCATTCCGATATCTGCTCAAATAGAGTTAATAAAGGCATATTACTATATTTTAAAAATTTACCTGAAAGCCGTCTTGAGTTCATTCACAAGTACGAAAGGGTAGGTGATAATATAAAATAATATAATAATTGAATGCAACCTAATCATTACTAACAAAGTTATCGAAGGTTAAAGTTTTGTAATCCACTTGAATTCATTGTACAGGGTGCGGCAGCATAACTTCCTTTTTTAAAATGCGCGCCACTCAGTTAGTTTATGTCATAGCAGAGCGCTAGTGGTTTCGTTCAAGAGGAGTTTTGTCCCGACACGGTTCAGTCGCCATCATGAGTTGGAATAGTGAGGAGCGTGCCTTTGCCGTTGAGGTTTACTTTTCAAGCGGATGTTCGGTTATTGCAACACAGCGTGCATTTCGGAATCGCTTTAATTTAGCCCCGTTGGCTCCCGTCCCAGACCGCAAATCAATTGTTACATGGGTCACTACATTCAGACAAAGTGCAAGTGCGACAAAAGGAAGAACTGGAATCCCTCGGCCCGTTAGATCACCCGAGAACATTGAAGCAGTGAGAGCGTCAATGTTGCGATCGCCGCGGCGTTCTGCGCGCAAACATCCGATCGTTCTGTGAGAAGAATTCTTCGTGATGATATTCATTTTCTTCCCTATAAAATGGCGATAGTGCAGGAACTTTCAGAACGTGACTTCAATTCTCGGATGAACGCGTGCGAGCTTCTTCTTGATATCGTTCCCGAGGGTGCTATTGTTTTTTTTAGCGATGAAGCCCATTTTCATTTTTGTGGGTCGGTTAACAAACAAAACATGCGCTACTGGGCTGACACCAACCCTCGAGAATTGCATCAAAAGCCTTTGCATTCACCAAAAGTCACAGTGTAGTGTGCTATTTCCTCAGCTGGAATTATTGGTCTTTGGTTTTTTGAGGAAACTGAGGTTACAGTGACAGTGAATTCGGACCGGTATGTAAACATGGTACAGAATTTTTCTTTCCCACGGCTAGAAAATTTGGATTTGGGGGACACTTGGTTCCAACAAGACGGTGCAACAACACACACTTCAAGAGCATCGATGGCTGTTTTGAGGGAACACTTTCCAGAGCGCCTTACCTCAATTAGAGGCGATTTGGAATGGCCGGCACGCTCTCCCGATCTGTCCCCTTGTGATTTTTTTCTATGGGGTTTTTTGAAATCCCGTGTTTATGTGAACCGTCCAAGAACACTACAAGATTTGAAAACCAACATCCAAGAAGAAATTGTCAACATAACACCTGCTATGCTAACAAGAGTCATGACAAACGCCAGAAATACGCAATGTATGGAGAATGGGGGAAGTCACCTAACAGATTTGATCTTCAAAACAATGTAAATAAAAACTTTAGACATGTACCTACATTATAAAAGATAAATAAATATTTTCCGATGCATACAATAGTTTTTATTGAGTTTTGAAAAAAGGAAGTTATGCTGCCGCACCCTGTATAAAGTAAACTCACATCATACGTCATTTTCTATTGAGCTGAATTAGTTTCAGTAGAAATTCACTCCGTTCCATTCTTCAGTAAATGCCGAGTTCAAGACCTCTCATCCTTAACAAAAGCGGTAACGGTACTTCCCAACTGGTCCAGTCCGTCATCAAGTGGATGGGGATTAAGGACCTACTTGATCCGCAACAAAAAATTTAATAATACTCGTAAAATGGTTTTAAATTTCAAATTTAACTGAGTTTATGTTAATGTCCACCACTATATGAATAGATGCCGAAGGCCGGGGACAGTTCGTCGTCCACATACGCTACTATGCCTCATTTTCTGAATTTATTGAATATAGCCTTCGTTAGTATGGTCACATAATTCGCGCTAACGAGAACTCACTTGCCAAGATTGGCTTGAACATCGAAGTCAATGGGAAGCGACCAAAAGGCCGGTTGAAAGCCTCGCTATTGCCTCCAGAGTAGGTCTTTCATCGCACAAAATGGCGCAACCAATCACGATGAGCCGACCCCGCTTGCGAATGTGACAAATGCTAAGGAGAAAAAACTGCGAAGCTAGATGTGCAGTGTTTGCCATAAATAAGTAAGTAAGCTACTTTTTTGATATAATCATACTATTCTCTCTTATACAAGTTGAAATTTATACGAATGTTGTCGTTTATTTTCCAGAAAATTCCGACGAATTGCGTTTTTTAGGCGCCTCGAAAATAAGTAAACAATAGACGTTTTGATTATTTTTTGCTTTCAATATTTATTTTTTTAAAGCAATTGATAGTAGTATTAGTATAAACAAGTCGGGAAACCGGAAGCTAGACCCTTCAGGTACGAAAGGTTTTGTGTATTTCTTTTATAAAGAGATTTGAGTGTGCATTTGTCCCTTTAGCATGTAGCCCGTAAAATATCCATATATTATGTGAAAGTAACCACTTTTAAGTGATATTGACATTCATAGTCTTGAATTTGCAGACGAGCGACAGTTTCGACCTAGCATAACTTTGTTAGTAATAGTGTGATTTTCACCAAATTTGGCAGGATCATGCTCTATACTACAGCCTACATTGCCATTCTAGGGTGAACTTAAGGGTGGTTTTACTTTCAATTACTAAAAATTATAGTAATGTACTATTATTAACTTTATTTGAACAGGTATCGGTATGTAGGAAATTTCGGAGCCTAGGCACCATATAGTGGCAGCCTCCTGATTTTCTTCAGATTTTTCGGTTGAGTAGTTTCTGAGAATGGGTTCGTTAAAGATATGATCAATTTCAGCCACCCGCATTCCGCACCTTTTCAGCAAATGTCAAAACTAAGACCGGGTTCGAAAAGTACTAATCGAGACCTTTAATTTGATACCCAACATGACTATATTTGATGAAAAAAAAATTTACATCCCCCTTTTGCATGTATGGGGACCCCCCCTTAAATTCGTCGTAAACGGATGTAACTCACTATATGCGTGAGCGTTCACAGTTCCCACCTTTCTACCAAATTTGGTGCGAATCGCTACAACCGTCTCCGAGAAAAATGCGTGTGACGGACAGACAGACAGACAGACGGACAGACAGACAGACAGCAAACCGATTTTAATAAGGTTTTGTGTAAACACAAAACCTTAAAAAAGGCTAGGGAGAATTGTGTCTTTTGAAGATTTCCACCTCCTCAAAAAAAAAAAGACAGACAGACAGACGGACAGACAGACACCGTCTCGATTCTAATAAGGTTTTGTTTCACACAAAACCTTAAAAAGGGCTAGGGAGAATTAGATTCTTCTTGAATGGAATTTTAATATTTCACTCGAATTTCAATTATTCTCGTTAATTATGATGTCAGCATCTTATTTGTATGGCTTAGGATGCTGTTAATTAGCACGAAATTGATAGGTTTGAACTGCTATAACTTTGGCGTTAATTGCCTGATTTCCATGAAATTTAGCACATATATACGAAATATTGTCCTCTATGCTGGTACAAAATTCGTCCTAGGATGAATTTAAGGCGGGTTTTTCAGTAAATTTCTAAAAAGTAGTAATATACTATTAGTAAGTTTATTTGAGCAGATATCGGATATATTTTGGGGCCCAGATTTCATCTAAGCGCACCACTCCGATTTTTTCCGGATTTTTAGGTTGGGTAGTTTCCGAAAATGAGTCCTGTCTCACTTCAAGTGCGTACATTTTGACTCGTTACTCACGCACTTTGCAATTTATGCCAAAACTAATATCAGTTTCGGAAAGTATAAATCAAGACCTTTCATTTGATACCCTACACAACTATATCCGGTGAAAAAAATTTTTGAATCCCTCCTTTGCATGTATGGGAAGCCCCCCTTTAAACTCCACCTAAATTTATGCCACTCACTGTATGCGTGGGATTTCATAGTTCCCATCTGTCTACCAAATTTCGTTCGGATCGGTTTAGTCGTTTTGGAGAAAAATGCGTGTGACAGACAGACAGACAGACAGACATTGAATCGATTTTAATAAGGTTTTGTTTTACATAAAACCTTAATAAAAACTAAAACAAATCGCGCTTCGGGTATAAAGATTTTGTGTTCATCTTATGTAAGAAATTTCAACGCACATTTTCTATCCGTATATAGCTACAAATCAAACATATTCCTTCATATTTTTCCAAACTACGAGACATACGTTTATATTACAGGCATAGATATTGGGTTGTGGAAAAAGTAATGTTGTATTTGTGATCGAAGTTTAACGCTTTATTTAACATACTTAGAATTATCCGATTTAAGTCAAATATGAGCCGGTTTGCTCGCAAACTTGTTGCCATTTAGCAGGCAGCTTCATTATCCCCCTCTTATAAAACCCCCCTCCTTATTTGCAAAAAACGCAGACAGCCAGTTTTCGCAAACCTCTTTTGAGACCAACTTAGTAGCACCAAGAGCGTTTTGCAAGGACCGAAAGAGATGGTAATCACTTGGTGCCAGGTCCGGACTATACGGTGGGTGCGATAGGACATCCCATCCGGGCTCCCGTAGCTTCTGGCGGGTCATCAAAGATGTGTGAGGCCGAGCGTTGTCCTGGTGGAACACAACACCATTCCAATTGACCAATCCTGGCCGCTCCTGGTCAATCACCTGCTTCAAACGGTCGAGTTGCTCACAGTAGAGGACCGAAGTGAGGGTCTGGCCATAGTTGAGAAGCTCTTAGTGGATGACTCCCTTCCAATCCCACCAAACACATAGCAAAACCTTCCTGGCCGTCAATCCGGTCTTGGCGATGGCATCGACCACGATCTTTTTCGCTTGAGATTTTCGTACGTGATCCACTTTTCATCAGCAGTGACCATCCGCTTCAAAAATGGGTCGAATTCGTTTCGTTTCAGCAGTGCATCGCAGGCGTTGGTTCGGTCCAAGAGATTTTTTTGCGTCAACTGGGGTGGCACCCAAACATCCAGCTTTTTTTGGAATCCAATCTTCTGCAAATGGTTCCAAACGGTTTTATGGTCCTTACACAATTCCTGGCGAATCGAACGAATGCTCACATGCCAGTCTACTTGGATGAATTTGTCAGTTTCTACGACGATTGGCCTACCAGTACGGGGTGTATCTTCAAGCTGCCTATTTCCGAATACTGTACACATATATGCACGGATATAAATTGAATCTGAATTAGGCACTATCCGCAAGGTTCATTATCACACATATACTATATACCTACATACACACATGTCTGGTTGGAGTAATTGATATTCATATACAAATGACTAAAAAACTAAAACAAAATAATTCTTTCCGACCCCATTCCTAAGAACTCATTTCGTTGTGATATTGACGAATTGACATGTGATGATGACGTCATGCAGGTTGTAGAGTGCACGAAATTCACAAAAAATGGTAAAGTTTTATCCCCTATATATATAATAATAGTTGTATTTTCTTCAAACTTGACCAAATTGTGCATTGTGTTCTTCATTACACGCATGCCAAATTTTGTACTTCTGGGATGAGCATAAGGAGAGTGCTGAATAAATTTCTAAAATGTGGAAATATACTATTATTAACCTTATTTGTGCAGGTATTGGAACTGGATATATTTTGAGGCCTAGATTTCGTAGAAATGCACCACCGTATTTTTTTCAGATTTTTCGGTAGGATAGGTTCTGAGACCTGTTACACTTTTTGGGGGTCATATTTTGAGCCCTCACTCCCTTATGTTTCACCCAATATCAAATATCGAACGAGTTTCACAAACTACTAATTGAGACCTTTCATTTGATACCTCATATGGCTACATTCTGTGAAAAAAATTTGCACCCTCCGTTCACAATAATGGGTAGCCCCCCTTAAACTTAACACAAAATGGCGCCACTTACTGTCTGTAAAGGGAACACCAGATTACATACTCTCACCAATTTTCATGACAATCGGTTTAGCCGTTTCCGAATAAATCGGGTGTGACAGACAGACAGACGGAGAGACGGCCTGTGAGGAGTGGCCAGATCTTCCATCAGGCGCGACCCCAGCTGGCGGATTGGGGCATACCTATTGATGCGTAAATACGTGTTCATGCACTTTTCGTTTCTGACTGTGCATGGGCTAGTGTTTGCTCATCTCTGGTGCGCGGACCAAAATGCCTATGGGAAGGATACCCAGAACATAAAGCCACCATGGAAGACGAGAGAAGGAGGAAACTTACGGTGCAGGGGCTCGGAATTACCCTTCACCCAGCTTGGGGCAAAAATTGTTGAGCTGTCCGAATTTATCAAGGACAAGTACAACGTGCACCAAACCATAAAGAATATGGTTAGGGCTATTAGAGTCCTCTATAATAGATCGCAGATGGAGGAAAATAATAATAAGGATACGCCGAACCCCGCGGTACCAACAGTATCATAAGCGACCCAAGTGACACCTAACCGTACTATTATCGAATCACAGCGAAATAAAAGAGTACGTGAAAAAGAAGGGGATCCTATAAATAATCAGCAGGCGCCTAAGAGAAAAAAAGGTGGACAGGACATTCTGAAAACCAGTACCAACAGCTCAGAAGGAGGAAAGCGTACAGCGAATGTAGGAAACTCGACCAGCGTTGCGAAGCCCAAAACGAACGAAAACGATAGATGGACTAAAGTTACCAACAAAAAAGCGAAACGGAAAGCAAAAGTGCGAACTCGTTCAAATGCCATTGTTATCTCCAGTAAGGGCAATCTGTCCGACGCAGAGATACTCAAAAAGGTCAAAGCAGATCCTGACCTAAAAGATCTGAGCGGAAATGTGAACAGAATCCGAAGAACCTAGAAAAGAGATCTCATGTTGGAGCTGAAAAGATCCAGCGTGGGCAAAGCTGATGACTTTCGCACTCAAGTGAAAAACTCACTTGGGGAGAATGCCGCAGTGCGTGCCCAAAAACATGAGATCTATATACAATGTAAGGATCTCGATGAAGTCACATCGAAAGGCGAAATTTGTACTGCTCTGAAGGAGGAATTCAAGTTGAAAGACCTTACAGACGAGTCTGTTGTGGGCCTACGAAAACCCTATGGTGGTACTCAAACGGCCACAATACGAGTACCAGCGGAGGCAACACAGATGTTGTTAGTTTCCGGAAGGGTTCGGATTGGATGGGTTGTCTGCCGTTTAAGAGGACAAACTTCACTAAAGAGGTGCTTTAAATGCCTCATGTTTGGGCACTTCGCGAAGGCATGCACCAGCAGCATTGATCGATCCGATCGATGCAGGAGGTGTGGAGAGAAAGGCCATATTGCGAGAGAGTGCAATAGGGACCCCAAATGCCTATTGTGCGAAGCAAAAGAAGGACAGGACAGGAAGGAAGGACAGGATAACCGGCACATTGTCGGAAGTGGCAAATTTCCGGAATTTAGGAAGGCGCTCACTGCAATGAGAAAATGAGGTTCATTGAAATAAACCTCAATCATTGCAGGGTCGCTCATGATTTACTTGATCAGACCACGTCCGAATCTGAGATGGAAGTTGCCATCATAAGTGATCCGTATAGAAACCGTCACGATGGCATATGGGTAACAGATTCGACTGGTGGAGCGGCGATATGGGCTTGCGGTCGACAGGCCATACAATGTATTGCAAGCCAGTGGCTTTGTGTGGGCGAAAATAAGTGATGTATATGTATACAGTTGCTACGCCCCACCAAGTTTGACGCTGTCTGAATTCGAGCAAATGCTTGATAATCTTGTTCTCGACGCAAGGGTACGAAGTCCAAAGGTGATTACCGGTGATTTCTATGCTTGGGCCCTAGAGTGGGGTAGCAGAGAATCAAATGCTAAGGGGCACAGTTTACTGGAGGCTTTTGCGCAGATGGATATGGTTTTGGCTAACGAAGGTGCTGTAAATACCTTTCAGAAATGGGGGTCAGGCACGGTAGTAGACCTGACCTTTCTCAGCCCTGCGCTGGCACGTCAGCGAACGCTACACCCACAGCGATCACCAGACAATCTTCTTTGAGACATGTGTCGAGCCACAGGACAAAGAGATATCATGCCCGAAACCGAAAAAGATTTTAGGTTGGTCTGCAAAATCTTTGGATAAGCATAGAGGTGTGGTTAGATCAACCTGATAAAGCAGACGCCTCTACGGAAAAGTATGTGACGCGTCCATGCCTAGGAGGTGCTCATTCGCTAGTAGAAGACCAAACTTCTGGTGGAATGATGAACTGACCGGCCTTCGACCAGCCTGCCGTCGAGCCAGAGGGCGGTAGGTAGAGTCGATCAGGGGCAAAAAGAGCGCGCCTATAAAGCAGCCCGCAAAACCCTCAAGTTCGCCATCAAGCGAAGCAAGAGGAAATGCTTTAAGGAGCTCTGCTTAGAAGCGAACATAAACCCGTGGGGGAGTGCTTATAAATCGTGATGGGACGATTCAGAGGCCGTTCCACTCCCCAGATCACGTGTTATTCCCCCAGCAAGAGGAGAACACCGACATATTCCAACTACCTCTGAATGTGACGGTAGTTCCTCCAGTCACCAGAGACGAACTGCTGGAGATCTGCGGCAGAATAGGAGACAATAAAGCACCGGGTCTGGACGCCGTGCAAAATAAGGCCCTTAAGCTTGCCGTCAAATCCAGGCCGGACATGTTTGCTGAGTTGTTCGAAGCGTGCATGTCCGAGGGAATATTTCCAGCGGTATGGAAGCGACAGAAGGTGGTGCTTCTGCCTAAGCCTGGTAAACCTCCAGGTGAGCCATCCTCATACCGACCCATATGTCTTTTGGACACAGTGGGGAAAATGTTAGAGTGGGTAATCTATAATAGATTACTCCCGGTAGTTGAGAGCCAAGGCGGCCTTTCAGATCGGCAGTATGGATTCCGTAAAGCCAGATCAACCATTGATGCCATCAAATTGGTTACTGGCTTGGCCGAAGATGCAATCCACGAAAAGGGTGGTACCAGCAAATATTGCGTGGTAGTAACCCTGGATGTGAAAAATGCATTCAATTCGGCCAATTGGAATCTAATCCCTAGCGAAGGTTGGTATTCCCGCCAATCTCGCCGCAATTGTCGATAGTTATTTAGCTGAAAGGAGGCTCTGGTACGACACTGATGACGGACCGCAGGAGTACGTCGTTTCCGCGGGTGTCCCGCAGGGCTCTGTATTGAGCCCACTACTGTGGAACATCATGTACAACGATGTTCTTAATCCAAAGTGGTGGGTTACGCTAACGACATTGCACTGGTTGTTGTCGCAAAGCATCTCAAAGATGCTGAGTTATACTCAAGCGAAGGAATCAGTGCTGTTAAAAGTTGGCTAGAGAGCGGTCTTCATCACGAAGCGCCGGAAGAGAAACTACGCCTGTATTAGAATCGGGAATCATATCATCACTTCCAAGCCGACCATCAAATACTTGGGGGTGGTGATAGACAGGAAGCTCAGTTATAAGCAACACGTGGAGTATGTTTGCGATAAATCGTCCACTGCTAGTATGGCCCTGGCGAGGATGAATGTGGTAGGGCCACGGCATACCTCTAGGTTGCTTATAGCCAGGGTGGTGGCCTCGATCATGCTCTATGCGACCCCAGTGTGGAGAGAGGCATTGCAGATGTCAGTTAACACTAACAAACTGAGTGCAGTATACAGGAGGACAGCCTTGTGGGTATGCTCTGCCTTCAGGACTGTCTCAGATGATGCAGCATTCGTCATCTCTGGAGTGATGCCCATTGACATCTTGGCAGATGAGATGGCGAATATATATTATACACTGCGAAGCCAATTTCTCCCTTATTGCAGACGAAGAACGCTGAGAGGGAGAGATCCATAAATAGATGTCAAGAGCAGTGGGAACGCTCGGGAAAGGGTCGGTGGACTCACAGGCTCATTCCTGCCATCAAGGAGTGGTTGGAGAGACGACACGGTGAGATTAATTATAATCTCACCCAGTTTCTCACGGGGCATGGAGGATATCTCCAATACCTTCACAGATTTAAATTCGAGACGTCACCAATTGTCAATTGTGATGGAGTCCCAGATTACCCAGAGCATGTATTCTTCCACTGTCCGAGATTCGTGGAAGAAAGGAGGACTCTAGAAGAGACTCTAGGAGAGGTGCTGGTACCAGAAAATCTGGTGCCGAAAATGCTAGCACATCAAGAGAATTGGGATGCGGTCAACTCCATGATCGCATCTATTCAAGATAAATTGCGAAAAGCAAAGGAAAAGAGAAAAGCGCGGTCACGTGCGCCGCGTATAAAAGAAATGGGATTAAGCTAGAGTGAGCTGACTGCGCCCCGTGATGTAATACCTTAAGGTGGTTTGCGTGGCAGGAAGGAGTCGGGGGTGGTTTTAGTGGGTAAAAATCCCACACGCTGGTGTGTCCAGACCAGTGTCTTTTGAAGATTTCCACCTCCTCAAAAAAAATCAAAATACAGACGGACAGACGAACGGACGGACAGACGCACAGATGGACAGACGGAGAGACGGACAGACGGACAGACGGAGAGACGGATAGACGGACAGACGGACAGACAGACAGACGGACAGACGGACAGACGGACAGACGGACAGACGGACAGACGAACAGACGGAAAGACACAGTCTCGATTCTAATAAGGTTTTGTTTCACACAATACCTTAAAAGTATCCCGGCAACAGGTCCACTGCTTTCTGCTCCAAAAATTTAAAATAAACTTGTTTCAGAAAAGAAAACAACACCATTTCTATCAACTGTTCGCAGCAGGCTCTCTGAAGGCGGAAAACTTGGTCCAGTTATGCGAAAATTTCCTTATATAATAGAATGATGTATTAGGATGTTAAAAACTGTAAAAATGTTGGCGTAAATGCTTTGGACAGATGAATCGATGATTCGCATGAAGTATAGTGATGGCCAGATGTAAGTAAGGCGCAAACATGATAAACTGCTGCCTTTTAAATGTACACAGTCTGATGACAAGGGCTTGACGGTTTGGGGATGTATTTCTGCCAATGGAGTAAGCAAAATTATCGTTCTGAAAGGCACGGCAAATTCTCAAGTATGTATATCTTAATTTGATGGAAAATATCACAATGCTGGACAGTGAGCGTTTAGTTCGAGAAAATTGTATTCTACAACTGAACATTGCACGAATTCACAAGGCCAGAATTGTTTTAAAATACATATTTGGGCAAATATTATCACATTGGGGTGGCGACCGCAAAACCCTGATTTATCGTCCACCCAAAATGCTTGGGCATGGTCACGAAGGGATACCCGAAATTTGACTGAGCTGAAGAATTTCATTTTGTGGTTCTAGCTTACTTTCAATCCAAAAATTTGCGGTAAGTATACACTGTCGCTACGCGGTTGAAAATTTTAGAGTAGATCTGATAAAAAATATATACATATAGGCCTATGCGGAATTAAGCATAGATCTGATAAAAAGTAACTATATAAAACGACGTTTAATATTTTATACGTATAAGAATAATTCCCACAACTGTGTCGAAAATATACCTTACTTCTATTGCAGACTTTTACACCTTCTATGCTATAAATATTAAAACCGCATTTCTATCGAAAGGTATTTTACCGAGTTCTGTATATTATTGCTGATTACACATTTTGGTTCCTTGAATTTATACGCGGCAAGAAGTGCAAAAATGTATTTCATTTATAATCAATAATTGCATTGAATACTTAAATGTAATTTTAATATTTAGATAGACAGAGAACTGGTATCGAATCTTTAGGCTTCATATAATAGCATGTTAGCAAGAATTTACATCGATTTGGATTTGTGATAAAAAATTCAGACTTTTTAAAGAGAATTCTTTAGAAATTCCTGTGCAGCAAACATGATTTCTGTTGAAGTAAAGGCTGTAGAAATAGGAATTTTTGTGGGAAGAAAGTATTTTGAATTATAATTCTTCTATATTTTCCAGTGCATCACAATACTCGTACTTAGTGAAATATCTTTCGGATTTACGAAGAATTTTAAATTCGAAAAGAATTTGCTCTTTTTCTATTTGGAATTGAAACGATCGAAAATATTCCTTGTTTTAGATTGAATGTTTTCAACGCTATTAAGAATATCCGTTTAAGGCCTGTTTTCACTTTTTCTGATCAATTTCAGAGAGTGCTAGGAAATATGTAAAATACAGTCACATGCTTGAGAAATGATCATATCAGTAGCTGAGGTTGTCATTCCTAAAATGTTTATAATTTTCGTAAAGCCTGTGGCACATGATTCAGCTGATCGGAAGTTTCTAATATTTGAATTGACCTGGAGCGAATTATTATCTGTATATTACAAATCGATTTTCTCCAATTGGTTTGGAGGAGGATCAACAATCCGGTTTTGTATGGGATTTATTACTGTATTCGTACATTTAACAGCATGTTTACGAAACCCACTATATGTATTAAACGTCATCTTATAGGATTCATTGCGTATGCATCTTAACACTAGAAATTTTGAATCTAATAGAGAATGAACCAATTTCAAATTTTGTATAATTTCGGACAAAACAGTGTACGTATTGCCACATTGGAAGCATTTAAATTTGTTGATTGTGAAAACTAAAGTATATGAACGTAAATAACTGCGGAATACTTCTTGATTTAGAGTAAATATGGACTTCGAATATTAACCTCAAATAAACATAGGTTCTACTCGACTATTTTGAAGTAAAATAACAAGTTATTTGAATACTTCACATGCAATTACTGTGAGGACAGCTGACAGATTCCAATGTTATTTGTAATAAGGAGATTTTTTAAATCCAAAAGTAATGTTAGCTGAGTAGTATCGTAAAGTTGCGATCAAAAGTACTCTAATTTTGGAAAAAATAGCGTTTTAATTTTCCCCTGATTTTAAATGTAAAAACTTCAAATGAAGTTCACATACAACAGAAGTAATTTTATCTGATTAGAAAAAATATATAAAGGGATTTCAAGTGTAAGTCGTATTCTATTTGGCATAAATAATGGAGGATAAAAACTATTTCAAAGCTTTGTAAAAAACCATACTCACTGGTCAGTGGTATGAGACCTCCATCCAATACAATATAATATTGTTCAATTGATGAATCTCCAGCTGTATGGTGCTCTGCCTGTGCTCCCCTCCAGATAGTCCCAATTTGCCAAGTTGCGCTGAAATGAATGCTTTCGACTACTTTCAAAAAGTATAAACAAATATGATTTTTAAATAACCTTAATTTATCCTTTCTGAAAATGACAATCCTGTTGACGGCCTTTTTATCCGAAAGTCTGCTTAGCTTCTTACATCCATGTGCTGTAGGTGATAAAAGTCGCCACAGGTTCAATACAGACAGTGTGTCAATATTGCAATCTAAACCAAAAACAACATTAGTAAATATAATATTTTGGTTGGACTACGGACCTTTCTCCTTATCAACTTCCGTGTATTAATTTTTTTTTCCGCTAGCTTTTAAAATCGTAAACATATATTTTTTATAGAAAGATGTTCCTTTTTCGGGGATATTTACTATTTCGTAAGATAGGTGAAAACATAATTAATCTGAAAGAAATTACTAAATTTATTATAGTTTAGACGAATTAATGTACTATTCACGTCAATGTTTTATGGAATATTCTGTTTAATACAAATTAAAAACTCATTTGTTACTTACCAACTTGGGACACAGAAAGTAGTATTTGAAATCGACTGATAACTCAGATTATCATTGTACTAACTACCATCTGTACTCCACTATCATTTTTAACTTTTGCTTCACTAATGGCAGCTTCTCAGGAAATGTGAAATTTTAAATAATTGCAAAACCTTTCATAATATCAGGGGACGTGTTTTCATTATCGTTTGCTTTATTTTCCTAGGAAGCCAAGTTGATCTTTTCTTCTTCCTATGTTCTTTTTTCCGCCCTATTTTTTTTCAATTTTATTTGCAAGAAGCCGTTAAAGATCGAATCGAATAACAAATCAGGTGGAAGGCACGGGAATAATTGCGTACAGGCACTGCCCGTAGCTAATTGTTCTTCTTCTGATGGATTCAAGTCAAATAATTGTTCTACGAGTATATATGCCGCAAGGTATTTCAAAATGATTCTTATTTCCTTCTGCGTCAACTCTTGCTTTCCAGCGAAAGATTGGAGAATTTCTCCACCCCACAATTGTTTCCTTATAAAGGTTCTGAGGTCGTCAGCTCTTCATAAGGCTAGGCCCGCTTGCGGCGTTACATCTTTTCAAAGTACGGGAATGACACGTATCACTTTGCTCACTTATGTTTTGGTTTGCACTCTTTGTTTCCACTTTAAGAATAAATCTATTTCTGTATCTGCAGCATTTATTATTATTCTGTTAAGGGAAAGTCGCACCGCGTCCTTAAAGAACTATTGTGCCCCTTTTACTGATTATAGTATACCTATTGATCAAAGTATCTCAAGCAGGCTTATAACCGTCAGGAACTTTAGTATGTTTCCTACTTCCAAATCTTTCAGGTTTGCATCTGGTATTAAGTGTTCTCCCAGATGCCTCGACCTACTTTCCACAAGTGGCGGACACTGTCCCAGGACGTATATAGAGGTTTCGTCATACTCCTCACAGAACCTGCAGGCAGTGTCCGTAGATATCCCTAGCTTCCCTAGGTAATAGTTCAGCCGACAATGACCAGTGAGAATTCGCACTATGATTCGGGGGTTCTTTTTGGTGAGGTTTAAGCAATTCCTTATGGGCATGGGTTCGTATCCCCCAATACGCACCCTGGACTGCTCCATCCCTGGTAGGCCCGCCCAGTATAGTTCGCTCAACCGTCGCTCTTCATTTCCTAGATTCATAGCCATAAAACCGTTTCCGATTCCACAGAAGGGTTCTGGCCCGTGTAAAGGCGTCCCTGCTCCCTTCTTGCTGGTTCGTCCACTGCCTCGTTGCCTTCCAACCCAGCATGGCCTGGAACCCAAAGTATCCAGACCTTGTTGGACGAGCCGAGTGTATTCAGTCTCTCAAGGCCTTCTCATACCAGCTTAGAGTTCACCTGATTGGACCTAAGTGCCTTGATCGCTGCTTGGCTATCGGTGAGAATAGCTATGTTTTGCCCCCTATAGTTCCTTTGCAGATTAAAGGAGGCACATTTATCTATGGCGTATATTTCCGCCTGGAATATGGTAGTGTACCTGCCCATTGGCTCAAAGTACATTTTCCTTGGACCAATGACACCGGCACCCGCTCCCTTTGTTGTGAGGGATCCGTCAGTGTACCAAGTAATCAGTTGCCTTATTACTCCAACGTGATTCAAAATTGGTGGTATCAGTAATTCGGGATACCGCCTAGATTTAGGCAGCTCCCCGCCTCACTCATACTACCGGCCATCCTGAATATCACCCTCCTTGCCTGCGTCTGTATGTGCAGATGGAGAGGGGTTAATTCCAGAAGGACCTCCAGGGATGCCGTTGGTCATGTCCTCATTGCCCCACTGATACACACGCAAGCCAGCCTTTAGGGCTTGTGTAATTCCCTGACTTGTGTGCTGAGTTCGGTTCTTTCTGCCCAGATTACCGCTCCATAGGTAATCATTGGCCTTACTATTGCAGTATATATTTAAAGGAGTATCTTCGGGCTGCAACACTATTTTTTTCCTGCTCTGGATCTACAAGTGATCAAAGCCCTCGTGACTTTCCGACAAGTGTTTCTGACATGTGTCTTCCAGAGTAATTTTTGGTCTAGCGTAATTCCCAAATATTTGACCTCTGTTTCTCGTTTCACCTCCATATCACGTAATGTTATGGCTCTCAGGTGATCAAGCTTACGCCTACCAGTGAATGGTACTATGGTGATTTTGACTGGGTTAATCCGCAGTCCCACCTTCTTGCACCAGGCACTAGTAACCGTTAGTCCTGTTTGGACTCTTTCACATCGGGTATCTTCATTTTTTCCCCTACAGATTAAAACAATGTCATCCGCGTAACCCTGGAGTTGTATTCCAATATTTGTTAACACGTCCAGGAGTTGTTCCATTACCATACTCCACATCAGCGGCGATAGTATCCCACACTGTGGACAGCCTTGAGTGATGTTCATGATAATAGAATTTGTACCTTGCTTTCTATCATTTTGCCCATCCAGAATGCCAGGAGGTTTCCCACTCCCTTGCAGCTCAGGGCATCTTGTATTTCTGTGTGTGATGTGTTGTCGAATCCCCCTCCGATATCCAAAAACGCACACAATGAAATTTCTTTTGTTTTCTATGGCATCGCGTAGTACATCTGTCAGCTGATACAGAGCAGTTTCAGTTGACCGTCCTGCCCGGTAAGCGTGTTGACAGTGATGTAGGGGATTACGCTTTAGAACGTTAGTTCTAATATAGTTATCGATGACCTTCTCCACCGTTTTGAGTACGAACGATGCTAGGGAAATTGGTCTGAAAGATTTAGGGTGAAAGGATGCTTTTTACCCGCTTTCGGAATAAAGGCCATCCCAGGGCTATGTTGCCCCTAATCACCTTTAGAAGAGACTCCAAGATGATTTCTAGGCCTCTCCGGATAAGTACTGGCAAAATTCCGTCTACTCCGGGTGATTTTAGTGGTTTAAAAGTTCTCACTGCCCACCTTAGTCTAGCTTCTGAGCATACCTCTTTTGCAAGTTTCCAATTCTCCTTTCTCCCCTTTTTAATTGTTGTTGGGGTGTCAGGCAGAATGTTGTCGCCTGCCACCGTGGGTTGGACCCCGGGAAATGAGTTCTAAGAAAGAGGTGTACAATGTCCGCCTCATTCTCGGTAAATGTCCCACCTTCCTTCTTCAAACAGACAGAGAATATTCCCCCGTCTTTAGCTACAGCCTTGTACAGCCTGGTTGCTTCTGTGATCTGTTCAATCTCTTCACAGAATTCCCTGGAGCTGTTCCGTTTCGCTTCCCTGATCGTGTTGCTGTAGGCAGTCAGTGCGTTTTTATACCTCTGCCAGTCCCCAGCTTGTTTTGTCCGATTGAAGAGTTTTCGTGCCATCTGCAGCATTTAACAAGTCGGAATACCGGAACCTCGCACTTCGGGTATAAAGGTTTTTTGTTCATCTTATGTAAGAAATTTCAACGCACATTTTTCTATCCGTATATAGCTACAAATCCAACATAATCTTCCATATTTTTCCAAACTACGAGACATACGTACACATTACAGCCGTAGATATTACGCTCACCCTAAACAAACAAACTGCCTATTTTAGAATACTGTACACATATAGGCACGTATATAAATTGATCGTACCCATATTTCCGACTTACTTCTTATATCTATCTGAATTAAGCACTACCTGTATACACACATGTCTGGTTGGAGTAATTGATATTCATATACAAATGACTAAAAAACTAAAACAAAATAATTCTTTCCCACCCCATTCATAAGAACTCATTTCGTTGTGGTATTGACGAATTGATATGTGATGATGACGTCATGCAGGTTGTAGAGTGCACAAAATTCACAAAAAAATGTGAAGTTTCACCCCCTATAACTTTGTTAATAATAGTTGGATTTTTTTCAAACTTGACCATTCAAAATCTTCTACCACTGAAGTTACGAAATCCATATATGAATGCTTTTCCTGTGTAAAACGAAACCTTATTAAAATCGATTCAATGTCTGTCTTTCGGTCTGTTTGTCTGTCTGTCATACCCGATTTACTCGGCTGAACTGATAGTCTCGAAATATGGTGAGAAAATGTGGTCTTTATGTTCCTTTACATGCAGTGAGTGGCTTCATTTTGTTTAAGATTAAAAGAGGGCTCCGCATACATGCAAAAAGGGGGTGTACATTTTTTTTACACAATATTACCATGTGGGATATCACATGTAAGGGCTTGCTTAGTACTTTCCGAAACTGATCTTTCTGATATTGGGGGAAATATAGGGGAGATACAGTTCAAAATATGCGCCCCAGAAACTGAAACAGTTCTCGTTCTCAGAACCTATCCAACCAAAAAACCTGAAAAAAATCAGTGACGCATTCATGTTAAATCTAGACCTCGAAATCTCGTTCCGATATCTGCACAAATAAAGTTAATAATGGTATATTTCCATGTTTACCGGAAAACCCCCCTAAGTACAAAATTTGGTATCAGCATAGGCTATGGGACATAACTCTGAACGCAATTCAACTATTATTAACAAAGTTAAGTCAAAGTTTCGTATTTCAGGTAAATTTATTGGACCCTACGACATGTATGACGTCATCATCGTATAAAGTGAACTTATATAAACGGCGGGGTCAATGGGGACGTTTTGGTTTTCGTTTTTGGCTTTTTTAGTTATTTGCATATCCGTATCGAGGAGGCATGTGCATGTATATGCAAGTGTAATAAAGCTTGCGGGTAGTGACCAATTAGAATGCGATAGATAAATATATTAATGGGGTATTAGACAACGTTTGTTTATTTAGAATGAATACAGTATTTATATCGTTGATATGTATGTACATATGTGTGTCTTGAAGTTTGGCAAACTACGACGGAATGTTTTATATACTTAGCTATGTACAAATGAAAATCGTGTATAGAGTTTTTCACTTAAAATGAACATAAAGCCGTTATACCCGAAATTAAATGTTCTTAAATTAAATACCAGTAGCAGCTGAAAGGTAAACAAATCGAAAAACAATTTACTAAATATTTTTGGCTTTAAACTAAATGACTATCATCGAGTCGATATTAGATATTGGGACACTTTCGAAACGTACTAATTAAGATCTTTCAAAATTTTTTTAAATATATGATGAATGGTTGATGGATCTATGTTAGTCGACGTTACTAGGAATGGGACGATTCAGGGTGGTTATGAGAATATATGAACCAAAGAAATCGCTGAACAGTTTGAATGTAACCAACAAGAGTTTAAGCTGATTATAAAAATACCCACTGGTCGCTGCATGTTAAACAGTCTTATAGGCTTAGAATATTAGGAGACATTGTTTGCATACTTTGTGAAAACGACAGTGAAATTTCTACACACATTTTGGGATAATGTCCGGCACATTCGACAAGAAAGCTAGTGTCAAGACAAAAATTAAAGCAAACACGAAGATTCTCTCTTCCAAAGATTTCCATTTAAATGAAACTCAAGTCAGACCCAATGTGACCACCGTAGGTAAGTATTAACTAGAAAATTCTTCGAAAAGGCATGACTGCCTTGACGGCGCTAACTAATGCAGTTTTAACGGGAGAAATTATTGAAGAAGCACTTCAAAATGTAAGTTATGAAGCGGCTAAAAGTCAATTGTCCGAAATAATTTATATGAAATTAATTCGCAATTAGCACTATGTGCTATTGTTAATGAACACAAACCGTGAGTTGTAATTCAATTCAAATTGAGATGTCAGACGCAGAATACAATTGAATTTTAAATCACTTATATATAGCTGTACCTTCTTTATGAAAACAGGGGTTTAAATATTCCAGGCAAGTGTGGGAAAATATCACTTCTCAAGAAATGCCAAAGTACTTTATTATAAAATGCAAATTAGCATGTTTTTCTCCGCGAGTAAATTGGAAGTGTTGCCGGAATGTGCAAAATGATGAACACTACGATTTCCAACTGGCTGGGTGGCACCGCTTCTACACGGAGATATCTAAGGCACATCTTATCAGAAAATATTCAGAGCTAGTTAATTTGGTGACAAAATGGAAACCTTTTTTACGTCTTTATTCATCATCATCATCATCAACGGCGCAACAACCGGTATCCGGTCTAGGCCTGCCTTAATAAGGAACTCCAGACATCCCGTTAAGCGACGGAATCGTCCATCGTCATGTAGGATGCCAAAAATTCTTCGCAGGATTCTTCTCTCGAACGCAGCCAAGAGTTCGCAGTATTTCTTGCTAAGAACCCAAGTTTCCGAGGAATAAATGAGGACTGGCAAGATCATAATCTTGTACAGTAAGAGCTTTGACCCTATGGTGAGACGTTTCGAGCGGAACAGTTTTTGTAAGCTGAAATAGGCTCTGTTAGCTGACAACAACCGTGCGCGGATTTCATCATCGTAGCTGTTATCGGTTGTGATTTTCAACCATAAATAGGAGAAATTTTCAACGGTTTCAAAGTTGTATTCTCCTATCCTTATTCTTCCCGTTTGACCAGTGCGGTTTGATATTGTTGGTTGGTTAGTCTTCGGTGCTGACGTTGCCACCATCTATTTTGTCTTGCCTTCATTGATGTGCACCCCAAGATCTCGCGCCAATTACCGCCTGCTCGATCTGGATGAAGGCAGTTTGTACGTCTCGGGTGGTTCTTCCCATGATGTCGATATCGTCAGCATAGGCCAGTAGTTGGGTGGACTTAAAGAGGATCGTACCTCTTGCAGTTACGTCAGCATCACGGATCTGGCAACATATGGTTTTTTAGCCCATGAATTGCACGGACTATTTTTCCTAAACTTGGTGGTGGCAGTATTTGTCCGTCGTCTTCAGTTGACGGGACCTCCAACTCGCCGATGTTCTGGTTGTTCAGTAGCTCATCAAAGTACTCAACCCATCGCTCCAAAATGCCCATTCTGTCGGAAGTCAGATTTCCTTCTTTGTCTTGGCAGGATGAGCATCGAGGTGCATAAGGCTTCATCCTACTGACTTGTTGGTAAAAGTTGCGCGTCTGGTGCGGTTGCTCCCTATACTTTTCGAGTTCACAGACTTGTTGGTTCTCCCAGGCTTCCTTTTTCCGTCTGTGAAGTCGCTTCTCCGCTCGACGGAGTTCGTGGTAAGTCTCTGCGCGTGCCTGCGTTGTTTGAGAATGCAACATTACTCGGTATGCGGTATGCGTTCCGTTGCTAGCTTACATTCATCGTCTTCATACATCTTCATTGCTCTGCATAAAGAATTTCAAATCAAAATTGCTCCATACTTTCGGGTGATGGTTTTCATCCACTAGAGAAAGAAACGTATTAGCATCGAAGCTAAATGTACCTCAGATAGCTTCTTAGACGCCGTCGTCTTGTTCTTTTGGAGGCCTATTAAACTCAAATTTCAGTTTAGATGCAAGGAAAGATAATAAACATGTTACCAAGTTATTTAATTATTTATGCTGTCAAGCAGTATTAAGTAGAACCTTTAAAAATGCTTAAATAGTCCCATAACGTTTAAAATAAGATTTTTAATTTAAAATCTCGCGGCCTTGCTGGAACTACAACTACTCTTGGCATCCTTTCAACACATTTAATGCAGTTTGTTTGAATTTTATTGCTTCTGTGCTTAACCGCAGTAAAGGCCACTATCAACTGTCTGTGATTCGTTATATTTTTCTGGGAAATTTTGCTTTTTTCATTGATTTCCAAAGGCTCTGACTAAAGTTCAGTTCCAATGAGTTACCAAATCATTCAAACTTCCTGCTCGACATGGCGCAGAGTCGTACACAAATATAAAGCGTTTCCAAGGTCTTTATATATTCTTCTTATTCTTTACACTTTGTCCGGTTCAAAAAGAGGGTCGACTCGTCGTGATCGATTAAGCAATTTTGTTCTATCAAAGGCCTGATCTGGATGTAGTCATGAGGCTTTCAAATCGGTCGCTTGCCATTGACTTCGATGTTTAGACTAATCTTGGCAACTGCATTCTCGTTATCATGAATTACTTGACCATACCGTCGAATACGCCTCGTTCGCAATCTTTTCACGATTGGTGCAATCCCGTATCGATTGCGGATATCCCCATTTCGAATGTGAGCAACGCGTGTTACGCCACTAGCCCAACGTAACATCTTCGATCGCCATTACCGCAAGACACCGATCGTTGTCTTTTATAGTCGGCCAAAACACAGGACGAACGACATTGCGGGAAATTTTATATTGGAAACGTTGAGGAGCGGACTTTATCCAGGTTGCGCTAATGCGCGATGTAATTTCACAACGCAGTCCTTCATTGGCTGATAACATTCACCAGAGATATTTAAATCGCTCAGTTTTGGGCTGGTCACTACCCCACCGTCATTGCCTGTTTCACGAGGATCATCATCATCATCATCATCATCAACGGTGCAACAACCGGTATCCGGTCTAGGCCTGCCTTAATAAGGAACTCCAGACATCCCGGTTTTGCGCCGAAGTCCACCAATTCGATATCCCTAAAATCTGGCTGGCGTCCTGACCCACGCCATCGCTCCATCTTAGGCAGGGTCTGCCTCGTCTTCTTTTTCTACCATAGATATTGCCCTTATAGACTTTCCGGGTGGAATCATCCTCATCCATACGGATTAAGTGACCCGCCCACCGTAACCTATTGAGCTGGATTTTATCCACAACCGGTCGGTCATGGTATCGCTCATAGATTTCGTCATTGTGTAAGCTACGGAATCGTCCATCCTCATGTAGGGGGCCAAAAATTCTTCGGAGGATTCTTCTTTCGAACGCGGCCAAGAGTTCGCAATTTTTCTTGCTAAGAACCCAAGTTTCCGAGGAATACAAGAGGACTGGCAAGATCATAGTCTTGTACAGTAAGAGCTTTCACCCTATGGTGAGACGTTTCGAGCGGAACAGTCTTTATAAGCTGACGACAACCGTGCGCGGATTTCATCATCGTAGTTGTTATCGGTTGTGATTTTCGACCCTAGATAGGAGAAATTGTCAATGGTCTCAAAGTTGTATTTTCCTATCCTTATTCTTCTTCGTGTTTGTGTTTGACCAGTGCGGTTTGATGTTGTTGGTTGATTCGTCTTAGGTGCTGACGTTGCCACCATATATTTTGTCTTGCCTTCATTGATGTGCAGCCCAAAATCTCGCGCCGTCTGGGGTCGTTCTTCCCATGATGTCGGCATCGTCAACATAGGCCAGTAGTTGTGTGGACTTGATTTACCTCAGCATCACGGATCACTTTCTCGAGGGCCAGGTTAAAGAGGACGCATGATACCGCATCCCCTTGTCGTAGACCGTCGTTGATGTCGAATGGTCTTCAGAGTGATCCTGCTGCTTTTATCTGGCCTCGCACATTGGTCAGGGTCAGCCTAGTCAGTCTTATTAATTTCGTCGGGATACCGAATTCTCTCATGGCCGTGTACAGTTTTACCCTGGCTATGCTATCATAGGCGGCTTTAAAGTCTATGTACAGATGGTGCAACTGTTGTCCATATTCCAACAGTTTTTCCATCGCTTGCACGCAGAGAGAAAATCTGATCTGTTGCTGATTTGCCTGGAGTGAAGCCTCTTTGGTATGGGCCAATGATGTTCAGGGCGTATGGGGCTATCCGGCCTAGCAAGATAGTGGAGAATATCTTATAAATGGTACTCATCAACGTGATACCTCTATAATTGCTGCACTGTGTGATATCTCCCTTTTTTTGTATGAGACAGATAATGCCTCGTTGCCAATCGTCAGGCATTGATTCGCTGTCCCACACCTTGAGCACAAGTTGATGAACCACTTAGTGTAACTGGTCGCCTCCATGTTTAACCAATTCGGCTGTAATTCCATCGGCTCCTGGCGACTTATGATTTTTTAGCCCATGAATTGCACGGACTGTTTCTCCTAAACTTGGTGGTGGCAGTATTTGTCCGTCGTCTTCAGTTGGCGGGACCTCCAATGTTCTGGTTGTTCAGTAGCTCATCAAAGTACTCTGTTGGTAGAACTTCCGCGTCTGGTGCGGTTGCTCCCTGTACTTTTCTAGTTCATAGACTTGTTGGTTCTCCCAGGCTTCTTTTTTCGTCTGTGAAGTCGCTTCTCCACTCGACGGAGTTCTTGATAAGTCTCTGCGCGTGTCCGCGTTCTTTGAGAATGCAACATTACTTGGTATGCGGCATTCTTCCGTTCAGTTCCTAGCTTACATTCATCATCAAACCAGCCGTTCCGACTCCTTTTGCGGCTGGGGCCAAGTATATTTGTGGCCGTGTCCATGATAACGTTCTTCAGGTGATTGTGAAGATCATTTGTTGATGCTTCATCTCCAGGTCCTCTGTTGGCTGTGGTTATTGCGGCATCCATTTCCCTCTTATAGGTGTCGCGGAGGGTTGTGTTGTGGATGGCTTCAGTGTTCACTCTCACCTGATTGTCAGAGGGGATTCTAGGTGGTATTGTTATTCGAGCTCGGAGCACCATGCCAACGAGATAGTGATCCGAGTCTATATTCGCCCCCCTATATATTCTGACATTCATCAAGGCTGAGAGGTGGCGGCGTTCGATCAACACGTGGTCAATTTGGTTGAAAGTGGTCCGTCTGGAGGGGCCCACGTATGTTTGTGGACCGCTTTCCGCGCAAACCAGGTACTTCCAACAATCATTTCGTGTCACCCTTCTAATTGAAAAGTCCGCAGTCCGTTATTATTTGTTTTTTCGTGTAAGCTATTGAAGCCAACGTATCGCCTGAATACGGGCTCCTTCCCTACTGCTGTTAAAATCCCCAAGTATGATTTTGATATCATATCTGGGACAGGCTTCGAGGGTTCGTTCTACTGCGTCGTAGAAGGTATCCTTCTCCGACTCTGCAGTCTCCTCTGTAGGGGCGTGAATGTTAACGAAGCTTATATTTCTAAACTTGCCTCGCAAGCGCAGAGTACATTGCCGTTCGCTTATGTTTTCAAAGCCAATAACAGCAGGTTTCATTTTTTGGCTGACTAAGAAACCTACTCCGAGCACATGGTTTACTGGATGACCGCTATAATATAGGGTGTAGTCGCTTTTCTCCAGGAAACCGGTCCCTGTCCATCGCATCTCTTGCAACGCTGTTATATCAGCCCTATATTGGGACAGGGTATCGGCTAGCTGTTCGTCCGCTTCATCTCTGTACAGAGAGCGCACATTCCATGAGAAAATGCGTAAATCGTTATTCGGTATTCGTTGCCGGGTCCGTCGTTTTAAAATTCGTCCTGTCCGAGGCTCCTGTTGTGGCTTCGTAACAAGTTGTTTTCCGTGTAGGGTTGTCAGCCCTACCCAACCCCCAACCAGGAGGACCAGTTGGTACAATTTATCCCGTTTTTAGGCGCGGGAGACTCGCCTTCATCCTTCTCCGTCTGCAGCTTTTCGTTAAGAAAGAGCTCCCAGCGGTCATCACGTGGAGGTGGAGGTAGGGTTTGGTAATAGAGCGGTTGGTGTTGGTTCAGCAGGCATTTCCCAGGTTTTATGCGCCATCGTGGGTACCAATCCGCGTCTCGCCCTGAACCTATACTACCCTTTGACCACGAGGTCGTAGGAAATTCAGCTTTATTTAGATTCAATCTGAGACCGTGTTGCATAAGGAGGCTAGGAAAACAACCTATCTGCATAAAACAGTATATAGGGCGCTGGTCATTGGATATCCCTTGTGACAGTGTCCATAAGGAGAACAAAGTGGAGTGTTGAGGTGGCGCTTCATTGATGAACACCGACAGAGACACAAAGCGGTTTTGGTAAACCCGTTACACTTTGCCCTCCACTTTTTGTATAGTGGAAGAGCAATTTAACCCAGAGCACAAGTCTTTCTGGAACTAGGCATTGTCGTTGAGCATATCAAATGAGTTCGTGTGGCGTACGGCCAAATGCCTTCTCCAAATCCAGAAGTGCAATGTAAAAAAGGCGATGCTTCTCACGGTGAATTTCCATGAGTAGCCGTGTCAGTAGTTCTGTAGTTTTTGACAAATCCAACTTCATTTACGGTTATTTGAACGATTTCGCGAATACAGTTGTCAAGAATGCGTTCAGCAATCTCAATGGAATGGGACAATAACCGAATCGGACGGTATTTTGAACATTCTGCTGTACTACCTTTCATTTTTCATATTGGAACTGTGGTACTTTCTTGCCAATTAATGTTCTACCTTTCTTAATAACCCGATTTAAGAATTCACTGAGCTACAGCGTTGGGTGTCAGCTTCCATAGCTCAGATGCGATATCATCGCGCCCTGCTGCTTTCCCCAATTTTTGTTTTGCTTTTATTGCTTCCTTGACTTCAGTGACGCTGGCAGGTGGAATTGGTCCAAATGTCGCCAATGCTCTCAGTGTGGAGAATGAATAAATTCTTTCAATAAAATCTGTTCGAAATGTGCTCGCCATCTATCCGTCACAGCTCGTTGGTCAGTAAGCAAAGTACCGTTCTTGTTCGGTCTTGCTCTTGTCGACTTTTGATAAGTCGATGCAGATTTCTCTCCTCATCCCGCATATTCAGTTTGTGGTAAAGATCTTTGTAATGGACCGCTCGGGTGACAGGGATCGCTTTCTTTGCTTCCCGGTTGCATTCTTATAAATTTTCCAATTTGCCAGCGTTTTATCATCGAGAAACTTATGGTGGTATCTTTGATGATGAACCCTTTACCTGGCTTGACGACCTTGAGGGCTGCATAGGCCGCTTTGTAGATCATGTCTTTAACTTGGTTCTACGATTGTAGATACTGACTGGCTAACTATTTTTATTAAAAGAAATCTAGTTACGTTTCTCCAATCGTCAACAATCCAATACGCACGTTATTTGCATCATTTGAGCCACTTTTCATCGTTGCAATGGTAAGTAGTATTTTTGTTTGGTGGACGTCGACATGAAAAACCTAATTACTTTAAACGACATTAAACGTTATCATGGATACGGCCACAAACATACTTGGCCCCAGCCGCAAAAGGAGTCGGAACGGCTGGTTTGACGATGAATGTAAGCTAGCAATGGAAGGGAAGAATGCCGCATACCGAGTAATGTTGCATTCTTAAAGAACGCGGGCTCGCGCAGAGACTTATCGCAAACTCCGTCGAGTGGAGAAGCGATTTCACAGACGGAAAAAGGAAGCCTGTGAGAACCAACAAGTCGATATCGACATTATGGAAAGAACGTCCCGACACGCACAAACTGCCTTCATCCAGATCGAGCAGGCGGTAATTGGCGCGAGATCTTGGGCTGCACATCAATGAAGGCAAGACAAAATATATGGTGGCAACGTCAGCACAGAAAACCAACCAACCAACAACATTAAACTGCACTGGTCAAAAAGGAAGAATAAAGATGGGAGAATACAACTTTGAGACCGTTGATAATTTCTCCTATCTAGAATCAACAATCACAACCGAAAACAGCTACGACGTTGAAATCCACGCACGGTTGCTGGCAGCCATCAGAGCTTATTTCAGCTTACAAAAACTGTTTCGCTCGAAACATCTCACTATAGGGTCAAAGCTCTTACTGCACAAGACAATGATCGTGCCAGCCCTCATGTATTCCTCGGAGTCTCAGGTTCTTTACAAGAAAAATTCCGAACTCTTGGTCGCGTTCGAGAGCTCCAGCTCATCCGAAAAATTGTTGGGCCCCTACATGAGGATGGACGATTCCTTCGCATACATAACGACGAAATCTATGAGCGACTGTCCGGTTGTGGATAAAATCCGGCTCAATAAGTTACGGTGGGCGGATCACTTAATAAGGATAATCCAGCCCGGAAAGTCTACACAGACAATATCTATGGTAAAAAAAGAAGGCGAGGCAGACCCGTGTCTGAGATGGAGCGATGATGTAGGTCAGGGCGCCAGACAGCTTTTAGGGATATCGAATTTGTGGACCTCGGCGCAAAACCGGAATGTCTGGAGTTCCTTATTAGGGTAGGCCTAGACCGGATACCGGTTATTGCACCGTTGATGATGATGATGATGAAAGTCAAACCTCCATTTTGTCAGTAATGCACTTTCACATTACCGTCATACTTCTTTATTTTGGATCGAAATCTATTGTGAGCATTCCACGCTCTCGCTCTCGACCCGCTTTAGGCAGGAACTCCAGACATACCGTCCTGGCCGACGCCTAGTCTAAGGCAAAGTCTACCATGCCTTTTATTCCTACCGTAGATATTGTCCTTATAGACTTTCCGGGGTGGGTCTTCTTGACCCATAATGGATTAGGTGACCCGCACACTGCAACCTGTGAGCCGGATTTTATCCACAACCAGGCGGTCCTTGTATCGTAAAATTTCTCGTCATTATGTACGCCACGGAATCATCTATCCTCATGTGGGGACCAAAAATTCTTCAAAGGATTGTTCTCTCGAAGGTGGCCAAGAGTTCACAAGTCTCTGAGGAATATAAAAGGACTGGCAAGATCATTGTCTTATGCAGTAAGGGCTTTAGCCCTATGGTGAGCCTTTCCAGCGAAACAGTTTTTGTAAGCTGAAATAGGCTCTGTTGGCTGCCAATAACCACGCGTGAATTTCATCGTCGTAGCTGTTATCGGTTGTGATATTCGAGGAGAAATTGTCAACGGTGTCAAAGTTGAAGTCTTCTTACTTCTTTGTTCTTTGAAGTTGACGTTGCCACCGTATACTTCGTCTTGTCTGCATTAATGTGCAGCCCGAAATCTCGCGCCGGATAAAGGTAAACTATACATCTCGGGTTGTTCTTATCATAGTGTCATTATCGCTTACGCCAGTATTTGGACAGACTTGAAGTAAGGTAGTGCCTTATTGTAAGGATCGAATTTCCAATCAAATTCGCTCTCGAAAATGTATCTACCTACAATACCTACCTACAATGATCGGAATTTCTATCATATCTGGGCTAAGTCCAGTGCATGTTGTGAACTTGAGCCAGCGATTACTTCAGTAAAGGTCAAGAGTAAGAACATGATGCTAATAAAAGGAAATTGGCAACAGTAAGTAATGATAAGCCTGAAACATTCCCCTCGCCAAAAATAAACTGTCTAAAATTCCAAAAACATTTCACCAGGAAACGAAATTTGTTAGTTAGTTAGTTAGTGGTATAAATTCGCTTGTATAATCGCCTCGTATTTTATCACCTTGGCATTGAACTTGATGCGGAACTCCTTTCATATTTTCATTGTTTGGAAGATGAAATACTGCAAAAACTGGGCCACTACCACCAAAGGGCATAGGAATAAAGGAAAGGTTTATGTTACGCTTCCAATGAATGACGCTGTAAAAGGAAAAGTGGCTGTACTCATAGACACTGGCCCTCGCATAAGCATCCTTAATCACGAACGCTAGCTCAAGTTCGCAACGTGTATCCGTGCTAGATATTTGAACCTGGGCATGATAGAAATTTCGATTATTGCAGACAGGTAGATAAATTTTCGAGAGCAAATTTGATAGGAATTTCGATCATCTCAACATCTGCATTGCGGCCAGGTTAAAGAGGACGTATGACTGGATATCACCACTCTTAAAAATGGGAGAGGGACATCCCCCTTCAACCTTGATAAAAGCTCGTCCTGGCCTTTCAAAACAGGTTTTTGTTATGTCTTCATGATAATGTGAAAACATTATCATGAAGACATAACAACCAACCGTCAAGGAAAAAGAATAGGGAGGATATGCAAGGAGAAGAGGAAGGTCTTCTCTCTAATTCCTTATGAAAATTGATGTGACTATCTTCGCTTAAAAAATCATCCCAAGTTTGGGCTATTTTCATGTTGAAAGGTTGAGGTTTAACTATGTAGAAGACAGTAGTATGAAAAGAAAGAAAAAGACGTTCGCTCTCGAAGCATTTTGAAAGATTGCAGCGATCATCTCCCATTGAAAAGTAATGGCGCTTCAAATGGGAGTTGTTTTGACATCATCATGATAAGTTTCGTCCTCCATCTTCGTGAAGGGTACGGAGAAGGAAGAACATCAAAGAATTGTGGCGATCAACTCCCGCTGAAAAGTTATCGCGCCTCTAAAAAGGGATATTTCCGTTACATTAATAAAGTGCGAGACAAAAGTTTACGTCCACCCCAAAATTTGTGATTTTTTAACTTTCCTATTTGTTTTTGTATTTTTGTATTTTACAGAATTTTGAAAAACGTGAGTATACCAATTTTCATATGACGGACTGAAAATGTTGAACTTATGAAAAAAAGTTGATTTTTCAACTGTGACAAAAGCTTGCGTCCACTTCTTTAAGAACAGACTGCGATGTTCTTTAAACGAGAACAATTAATCGGTGAAAATACAGCGACAATGAAGAATACAGCCGCAATAAAATCCAAATTGAGGGTATGGATTCAGGCGATCTCTACAAATGCCTCGCCATATTGCAAGCAACCACATCTGCTGTACCAGTTGTTAAATCTAAGTTGCCGGAGGAGTTTGAACAGCGTCTGGATCTTATCCTGAGAAATGAGCTGTTCGGGAAAAATAGAACCATGAAAGTCAATACATTTGCCATTCTCTTCCTTCTATATTCGTTTCGAGTGATCCAGTGGAGTAACACTGATTTAGAATCTGTCAATAAACAGGTGAAGGTAGTCCTTGCAAACAAAAGCATACACAATAGGGGTGTTGAGAAAATTGAGGATCACTATCCAACTTCATCAGGAAGGAAGGGGGATCCCATGTCGAATGTTGCTTCAGTTCAACAGAAAGTCGACATATGAAAAGAGAAGCCGATTCACGGAAATCATATGAAAAATTTGTTGTTGCCAGGCATTGACATCGAAACCTCCAACTAATTATTGATTAATGATGTACTATTCTATAAGACCGAAACATTCCTAACATCAATTCAAGGATGCTTCGTTCCCAACAAAAAATTACAGACGGTACATCCTTCCTGACTCCTCAATCACCAACTGCAGTTGTAGGTTATGTAACTAGGAAGAGGAGACCATCCAGCGCATAACATCTGCGTGTAGGATGTTGAGCAGTACCGAGGACACCAATCGTCATAGCTCCGTCTGCAAGATTCTCCATCAAAATCTTGCGTCGAAGTGTAACTGAGTGGCAACTTATCTTTACTATAAGTATACTCCCCAGAGAATCTTGGAAAATGATCGGGTCAAACTACTGTGGGATCACATTATTGCCACCGAGCACAGTGTTAATCACAACAGGCAGGATCTAGTTCTGCTTCTGAAGGAAGAACGAGTGTGCTTCATAATCGATATGGAACACTGTTGACTGTAGTTGAAGCAAGAAAAAATCCGGAACTTCGGCCCTTTGTCGGACGATATGAAGCAGACTTGGAGACTACAAAAGATCGAAGTAATCCCAGTGGTAATTTCAGTGACGGGATTAGTCCCGCAGAATTTACATAAGCGCTAAAATCGACCGATCTCACGACTGGACTATACATCTATGTAGATGCAAAAAGCGATTATAAACGATTATCCGAAACTTTGCCAGTTGTTCAGTTTCGGGCCTAGCAGTGAAGGCCTCATTATAAATTGGGGTAGCATCCCCTGTCAATGAAGGGCATCGTAACGTAATGACAATTAAGCCGGATCGGATTTTTTGAATTTTTTGAATGAAGTTTCCTCCCCAGAAAGGAAGAATGGGTAGACTCAGAATGGCAACTACCAAAAAGATTGACAAACTTACCTGCGGATATCATTTATAAGAATTGGGACGAGTATTGATGCAATTTTTTTCCTAATTCAGAGTCTTGAATTCCCTGCCTAGTAGTAGTTTCTGCACTTCACATTCCGGAATACTTCCATTTGGGAATATATCGGCTGATGTGTTATAAATGCTCCACTATCAAACCATTCTATATGTACATTGACTTTTTTATATGTACATACTACCTTTTAGGGGGATAGCATTAGGAGAAGCAATGAAATCAAAATCAAGTAAAACTGTTTCAAAATTAAAAATCATTTATTTACAAAAAACCGCATCAAAAGGCTTAACCGAACTAAATTTACTATTTCAATTATCGAAATCTCACGATGTTGTTAAATGTAACTATAATCAATATATGCATACACCGCTTGTTATGCTCAGTTTATTTGTTGATTTGTTGCCTCCCTATTTAAACATATTTATATTTCGTCTACCGCACACTAACTAACATAATTTAAATTTGATAACAAACATTCAGTGAAAACCAAACAAATTTAGTCTCGACAAATAAATGAGGAAAATCGTTTTTGTGGTTTTTCTATGATTTAACTTTGATTTTGCTTTTCTGAATATTGTAATGCATTGTCCTCGTTTATACTTTATTTATTGAATTATTGCTATAGTTGCCATATCTATAAAGCCTTCACACGTATAGATTTTTTGGTATTTGGGAGATTTTCTTTTTGAAGTCAAACTCAATAGTTTCCAACATAGATTTGCCTCAGATTTCTTCAGTTCAATTCACTTCAATTTATTTAAATGCATTTGTAAAAATATTATCAAATATAGTAAGAAAGAATATTTAATCTGCACTTAAAGTGAATGTCGTTAGTTGCAAACTTACTAACTGAAAACATTTAGCTCAGGAAATAGCACTTCATTCCATTAGAAGTATTATAATTCACATCACTTTTCAGCGGCTCCATTCCTTAATATTTATACAATTTCTATAAATCTGTTCTAGTTGGTAGGTCACTATTTTATACATACATATTTTATTTATATTTTCCTTATATGCAAAAGATCTTATGATCTGTCCATTAATTTGCCTTACTTCTATTTTTAGACAATCCAATTTTGATTTATTTCTCACACTTTCAATTTGATTTAGGTCTCTTCTAGTAATTTGCGGTAAATCGATAGCGCAGTGGTCTAGATATTATTTATATCAGTTGAATATTCCCATCAAAAAATACTTGTTAACTTCATTACGTACTGAGCACTATAAACTTCAACTTTGTTAGGGATCCATTCACTATAATTATAATTGTCAACATTGTGATAGACTACAGATTGGGGTTTTGTACAGAAATGGTCCGACCCATTTTTCGATTCATTTTCATATCTGTGAAAAAATTGGTATTCAGTTCGGTGAAAAGTTGTTGCAAATATGCACGCCTGGTACTTCCAGACATAAATAAAGAACGAATGTTTTACACAACATTTCACCAATCTACAAGCATACCACCCCCCATTAATTAGTTACTAGATGCAGTAAATCAATGCAAGTTGCGCGTTACTTACAGAAAATAGGTGTGTGAACTTTAATGGCTTTTAGCTATTTACAGGTACATGAGTTCGAAAGTAAGAAAGAATACTTATTGTACCGAATATTTAAAAGAAAGAAAATATGAACAAAAAATAAATCTACCAGCGAAAACAGCTCACTAATTAAATGATATCCAACAATACCCTTTTTTTAAATCGATTTATTGGAAGAAATAATGGAATTGAAGTTTTAAGTTCAAACACTTCGCTTCGTTGCCAAAACGATATTACCTTACATTATTCACTTATTATCCTCATATATTTTCGAAATACTTCTTGAAAATCACCCAAATCGAAACTTGCAGGACGATTGGGTTGACCCCGCTTTGAACTAGGCAAAGGCTAAGAAAGAACCAATGGAACCGTCTAAAATTTACCAAAACAATATAATTCTAGTAGCAGTTTCTATCTGGGTAAATGCTAACTAACCGTATCCCTCGAAAAAAATTCAGGAATATATTTTCTAATAGCTTGGGGATACTAATTTTCAACGCACAAACCAAAAGCTGGGAACTTCAAATCGTCACTCACAATGAAAACGGGACTTGGACGTCGTTAGGAGGTAAGTAAATTAGTCTGAGCAAATAAATACGTGTCTGCAGGCTAAATAAGAGTCCTTCGTGAAGACGCGTTGATATCTGCGTTCTACACGAAACCCGATGGTCTGGTGCCAAGAGCTGCGACATAGAACGCGAACGCAGTAAAAATGGCTATAACCTCCCTATTTTGGTAGTCCACACACTCAACATGGTTTCCGTGATGCCATTAAAGAAGTCGAACGATTTGATGACCGGCTGATGAAGTCCACCATTATATCAGCTGATCGCACTATTTACTTCTTCACCGCGTATGCACAACAGGCAAGTAGACCTGATGCCGAGAAAGATGCCTTCTGGCAACTTCTCGATGCAAAGAGCTGCAACGTACTTGCTGATGACAATGTCATCATTGTTGGCCGCCGTGCATTAAATGGTGGCGATTTCTTGAGAAGAAAGAAGAAATGATCTGACTTACGCGATTACCATCTATTATGACTGTGGAAGAATCGTGGAATCAAATTAAAGACACGATCGACAAAGCGGCCTTTGCAACCTTCGAGGTCACCAAGCAAGGTAAGTGGTCAACATCATACTACAACATCATCAACCGAAATTCTTGGCTTTGGAATGACGATGTTTCTCGACGATACGCTCGCCAATTGGAAAATTTATAAGAATGCCAACCGGGAAGGAAAGAAAGCGATCGCTATCCTCCGAGCGGTCCATTAGAAACATCCTTACCACAAACTGAATACTCGGGATGACGAGAGAGATCTGCAACGACTTATCAAAAGCCGACAAGAGCAACACCGAACAAGAACGGTACTTTGCCTACTGACCAACGAGCTGTGACGGATAGATGGCGAGAACATTTCGAACAGATTTCAATGAAAGAATTTGTTCATCCTCCATACCACCAATTGATGTCGAGGAAGCAATAAAACCAAAGAAATTGATGAAAGCAACAGGACCTGACGATATCGCATCTGAACTCAGGAAAGCGAAGAATTGGGACCCAATATTGTGGCTCAGTAAGTACCACCGTTCTAATATAGAAAACGGAAGGTAGTACAAGAGAATGTTCAAATTACCATTCGATCTGGTGGCTGTTACATTCCATTGAGATTGTTGAGTGCATTCTTGATAACCATATTTGCGAAATCCTTCAAATAACCGTGAATTAAGCTGACTTTGTCAAGAACTGTGGGACTACTGACGCAATACACGCTGCGCGTTTACTCAAGGGAGTATCATCGCCCTGTTTACATCTAGTACCAGAAGAACTCGTATGCTGCGTTAAATTCCCCAATCACGATCCGAAAAGTAAAGCTCGAAGTGTGGCGGGTTTATCAAAACCGCTTCTCTGTCGGTCTTCATCAAAGAAGTGCCCTCTTCTTGTTCTGGTTATGGATACTGTCACCCGAGATATCCAACGACCAGCATTTGCTTTATGGAGACGATGTTTTCCTGGCGTATAATAGGAAAGTAGGTCTCGAAAAACGTGCCCGAAAGTGGAATGATCGCCTCATGCAACACGGTCTCAGATTGAACCTCAATAAAACTGAATTTTTGATGACCGATCCCCGTGAAACAGGCACTATCACTGTGAATGGCGGCAAGCTGTTCAGAACTGAGGGATTTAAATATATCGGATCAATGCTTTCAGCCAATAGAGAACTGCGTTATGAAACTACTTCCCGCATTAGGATACAGTGGGATTCCCAAACTGGCGTTCTTTGTGATCAACGGTCGTTTCAAATGAAAAATTTATCGCAATATCGTCCGTCCTGTCGTCTTTTATGGTTTTGAGTGTTGGCTGATTACGAACGACAGCCTTCCTGTAATAGATTATCTAAACTTCCCGTCCGATAGCTGAGTGGTTAGAGCACTGGGTTGTCATACGGTTCGGCCGCGGTTCAAATCTCATTGATGGCAATGGGATTTGTATCGTGACCTGACGTCGGATACGAGCCGACTCAGCTGTAAATGAGTACCTGAGTCAAAATCAGGGTAATAATCTCGGGCGAGTGCAATGCTGACCACATTGCCTCCTACAGTATACTGTAGGGTACCGTTACGGTCTTGAATGAAGTGCTCTAACACACTTCAAGGCCCTGATCCAATGTGGATTGTTGCGCCAACGATTATTATTATTATTATAAACTTCGCAAGCAACAATAGTTCTTATAAGCTATTTGATTCCCTTTTAATATTTTAAACAATCTTAAAGCATGCATTTGCGAGGTACCATGAAGGTCACCTGATGAAAATATTTTGGCGGCAGAATGTGCACCCTTACCGAGTTGACTTCGCATTGATTTGATGTGCACAATTGCCATGAGATATACATCCGATATTCGAGATTTGAAAATATTACAAGGACAGCAAATGATCGACGCTACGTTTAACTTTAAATGTCAATAAAGTTGAATAGTTTTCAGAGACCAGGTATCCAGCAGGTTGAACGACCGCTCGATAACACATCATTATCAGTTTATCGATGTTTTTCCTCTAGAGAAATTAGTCTTGTCTTCCAGAGCCTGCATTTAGTATTGGAGCCTACAGTTTTAACAGTTCTTCTGCCAACTGTTTTGAAGAACTTAAAAATTGTCCCACAAAGATGACAAATCTTAGAGAGCAGTGTACAGGAAGAATTGGAGTAGGATGTCCCAATGTACAGCAAGAATTGGAATAGTATTTCCCTATTGTTGCGGTGGGCAGGTCACCCAAGCCATATGGGTGGGAATGATCTAGCCCGGAAAGTCTATAAGGGCAATATCTATAGTAGGTCAGGTTGTGAGACTGCTTTTAAGGATGTCAAATTGGTGAACCTCGGCGTAGAACCCGTGTCTGGAGTTCTTCACTAAGGCAGGCTTGGACCACATACCGGTTGTTGAGCTGTTGATAATAACTTACCACGTAGTCTCGCTCATCAAAGGGTCGATCCATGAAACACAGGTGCATATATGTCGAAAACTACTACAGAAAAGAAATAGCCAGCTTTGACAAACAATGTAAAAAATATTATACATGCCAACTGTACAGTACAGTACAGTAGTGTTAAAAGGGATCAAACCAGGCGTGGATTTATTAGAGATAAAAGAAGCTTTGAAGCAGGTTAGGTCGGTATACAATATTAAAAACCGCGGTAGAATTCCCCAGACGCTCTATAGAGTGGAAATTCCACCTGATGGAATAAAATTTAAGAAGGCTGAAACACACCCGCTATAGCCTACGCTATTTGCTGCATTCAAGAATTGTCGTAGAGAGCCGTGTAAATGACCTAACAACGCCAGAATTGTGAAGAATTTGATCATTCAAAAACATACTGCCTACTGGTGAATACACACAGAAAACCACAGAGGTTGCCCGGTGTATGCTGAAATTAAGCAAAAATCGCAAATGAAGCAACAAATTCAACGCGTCCAAACAAATACCATTCCCACCAGCACATATGCAATTGAAGTCTCTAAAAACATAGTTTGACAGGGCGTGAATTATGCTTACGTTTAGAAGTCTGCACCTTAAACCCAAGTAAATGCAAGGGTACCATCCCACAATCTGGAAGGGCAATGACTCAAACGGTGAACCAGGTTATTGTTTCTATGCGAAATATGATTCGTAATCACACTCAGATCTAACAGTTCATTTTCAGAACCAAATGAACCAGCTCCAAATATGTCATTGAAATGCAAACGGTGTCAGCCACCTTAAACTGGAAATACGATACTGCCTGTTTAACGAAGAAAATAATATAAAGCTCACATCCGAAATTCTTCTCACCCACAAAAACAATTTTCAAAATGAGGTGTATTTCTTCTATAACATTAAGTATCCGGAATGGAAAGCCCATGGCTTGTACCGGCGTAATTATCACATCCCACATTAAGCATTATCTTCCAGAAGATAACTGCGAAGACTTCACTATTCCTCCAAGACACTATGATCCGAAAAATGGAATGAGCCAGCGAGATAACCATCACTGCCATCTACAGTCCTCCACTTCCTACACTGAGGAACAGATTTCTTGCCGCTGGGGACTTTATTGCTAAGCACACTTACTGGGGATCCAGACTGACCACTCCCAAAGGAGCAGATTTGCAGAATGTGCAACGTGGACAGCCCATTTATTAGTCAGCAGATTGACGAAAAAACCAGGTCCTGATTAACTACTATGAGCTATTTTCAGACCACTCGTCCGTCATTATCACACACTCAAGCGTACGTCCTATAACAAGCAATACAACTAGGAAACTAACAGCCAAATTAAGAAACTTGTTGGTTCGGGTAAATATGCAAGCACTCATCTGCAAATCAACTCTTGTTTAAAAACCAACGGTGAAGTAAGCAAAGCTCTGTTGAAATTCGACGAAGTAACGACCCAGACTGCACAGCTCCCTACCCCACGCCCATGTATCGCCCAAAAATAATATAACGCATTGCATTCTACAGTTGGTCCAAGTAAAGCGGAAGTTAAGAAGAGAGTGTCAGTCTGACATATTTCCGGATTTAAAAAGACAATTACTCACAGTAATTCAACTACTCCATCATATCCTTCATTAACAGCCAATACGAGTTACAAAGCTACTTACGAGGTTTACTGTTTACGGTATGAAAAGACTTTTTCCTATGGAAAGCTACAAGAAGGTTGAAGTGACCTGCTCACTCGAAAAAGGACCGACATCTGCAAAACACGTGGGAAAGATATTCTCTCCCCCCCCCCCCATTTACCAAATTAAGATTTCCAAAAATATCTATGGCTACCTCGAAAAGAAGCTTCTCGTTCAACGCGAAACAAGTTGCTCAAGTTTTTAGAGAATGAGTGGATGCAAAGAGAGTTCCAGGATATCACCTAATCACGGGAAAATATTGAAGGAATTTCCAGATATCGCAATCATTCATGTGATTCCCATATCCAACGCCTATTTCCCCAAAGCTTGGGAGGTTTCAGAAATTACCATGATTCCTAAATATGGGAAGGATCAAACGCAGGCCCCTAAGTCTGCTATCTATTCCCACTAAAGTGTTCAAAAAGCTACTATTTTCAAAAATCTCGCCATATCTAGTGGAAACAAAGTGATTTCTCAGCACCAGTTTGGCTTTCGAGAGAGGTGTGATACAAACTAACAAGTCCACAGGAGTTCACTGGAAGATAGAAAGTATTGTTGAAGAGTCTCGCTTAGGTATGCCGCAAGCTTTCGATAAAAGATGGTATGTAGACTGATTTTTAAAATACGGAAGCTGCTTCCAGTCCAGTTTCATGGAACTTTGGAATCGTTTCTTTTGGAGCGCTAATTACAGGTGGCTCGTGAGTACAACATCTGAGCTCGAGTCCCTCAGGATACTGTCCTTGGACCGTCACTCTACCTCCTCTATACCCCGAATCTACAAACTGAACCTAACTTCAACGTTTGCAGATGATACTGTCATGAGAACTATTCACACCAATCCTCAGGTTGCATCAGAAAACTAGAAAACTTAAAAATCCACCTAAGACGAATTGAAAAGTGGTTTATAAAATTGAAAATTTGCGTGAGTGAAATCAAGTGCTATCACGTTACTCTCATCCTGAACTGACAAAACTACACCAAGGTCCCAATCAGTGGTGTAACAATCCCTCAAAAGATCGACATAAATTATTTCGGTTTGCACCTGGAAAGACGATTAACGTATAGGAAACTGAGACGAAAGTAATGCAAATGAAACTAAGAATATAAAATATGAGTTGGCTTCTAAACAAAAACTTTATGCTGGGACTCGGCTATAAACACCAGCTCTACAAAGTCGTCATAATGTATAAACTTACGAAATTCAGCTGCAGGTTTCAGCCTGCACATCTAACATCGAGTCGCTACAGACAGCCCAGTCCAGGATAATATGGATGATTACCGATGCCCCTTGGTATATCAAAAATGAAAAATGACGAGAGTAAGAGAGGAGATCTCTTTCCAAGTGACGAATTATAAATGAAGGTTAGCTTCCCATCTTAACCCTTTTGCCAGGGGACTGCTACAACAATCTAGTGTCAATCGATTAAAAAAATGAACACTCTAGAATATAAATAAAGACATTTTATTTAGTTTTTATTTAGAGAAAGATGTGGAAACGATTGCTTCGATAATGACTGTAAGCTAGTAATAGAACAGGACAATGCTGCATGATGGCTGATGAAAGAATTTCAAAAATGCCAGGCATTCGTGGGAGAGCAGAGGAGCCACCTGGCAAACAGATAAATGAAGCCTGGAAAGACTAACATGTCCATGAACTCGACTTCCGCTGCCAAATCATCCTGGCAAGACAATGAAGGAAATCTGATTTCTGACCATATGGGTATATTGGTCTACAAACAAGCTAATTGAAGCAGACTGACAAATGTTGCCACCACCAAGCGTGGAAGAAACTGGCCGTAAAATTCGGCAGCTTAAGGACAATTAGATGCAATTAGTAGTGTTTTCAAAATTCTGATTATTCAAATATGAAATAAAATTGTCCTTTTTTACTTTGAATATAAAGAATGAAATCAAAAGAAAAAATGTACTCAATTGCTTTTGTTCTTCTACATAGAGTTGCATTTGATGTTGAAGTTGCCTGACTTGTTTGAAATTTCCTGATTTGCCTTTGCGAAAAAACAACATTGCAAGTTTCGACTTCAAACTTTGATCGGTGATTCTTGGAACTATAATCTATCGAATTAGTAAATAAAAAAATTAGTAAATAAAAAAATCGCTGACTCTGAAAATCCCCTTAAGAACCATAAGTCGTGATTAAATTGCGATGAACTTCACCAAGCAGTTCATTAACATTCGATTTGAAACAATTCATCGATATCGAATGATTGGTAGCGAAGTATTAACTGCCCTATTCATAAGGAAGGATCTATCAATTAGTACAGCAAGTGTGCAAGGTGTTCTCCATTATCTTGTTAATGGAAGTAGCCACATGCTCCCCGAAAATCATCATTAGTTTTACCACCTTATCGACTTCAAGGTAAACCATGATAGCATTGTTTAATTACATTAATAATTCTGAATAGGCTGACCCTGACCAATGTGCAAGGGCAGATAAAAGCAGAGGGATTTCCCTTCCCACCTTTCACCAACAACAACGATGTAAGACAGGTGTTCTATCGTGCATTCCTTTCAACAGGGCTGCAGAAAAATGAACTGCCGCGATAAAGTGACTAACAGAAGCACTATTATGTTTAGATCCATCTAACTGTTGCCCTCTGCAGACGATATTGATATAATAGGAGTAATATCTCAAGATGCACAAACTGCTTCCATCCAGGTCAAACTGGCGATACAAGATCTTTTATTGCACCTTAGTAAAGGCAAGACGAACTACATGATGGCAACTTCAGCAGCGTAAAGAAAACAGCAGCATCAAATAGCATTAACAATGAAGGTAACGTTGAAAATTGCTTTTATCTAGGATCGAAAACACAACCGACAGCAACTACAATGATGGAATCCACGCACGGTTGCTGGTAGCTAACAAGCTAAAGCTTACAAAAACTGCCCCGCTAGAAACGTCTTACCAAAGCTCCTTCTGCACCAACTCGTATGTATTCTTCTGAGACTTAGAGATTTTTGGTCTCCTACAAAAGGGAAAGGCAGGAAATGCATGAACCAGTTGAATACTGTTGGGTTTTCGATGAAATCCAGCTCAATAGACTGCGTATGAGTGTGGACGATCCGCCCCAGAAAGTCTATAAGGGCAATATCTTTTATAGAGAAAAATATATGGCAGACCCTGCTTGAAATGCATCGATGGTGAAGGCCAGAATATCTAATAGCTGCAGCAGAAGTTGAATTGGCGAGTTTCGCCGCAAAATAAAGATCATTGGGGTGCCACGTTAAGACAGGAGGCCTAGACCGGACACCAGTAATTGCGCCGTTGATGGTAATGATGACTAAGATCACCCTCCAATCATTTCGCTCTCCTAGTTGAACGGAACATCTTCGTATTCTTTGAGTCTTTACTTTAATGTACTATTTATGATGTATTTCTTAATACAAGCGATTAAAAAATCATCAGTCTATATTGTTGTATACTTTCCATCTACATCTTTGAAGGATGAATATTAGGAATATCCAAAATTAACTATTATTTACTTGTCAAAATGGGCCAGAAAAGCCAGCAGCCACCTGCAGTATATACATAATTGAACTTGAACAATTAGTAGTTCGAATAGCATTTGATCCCAAAGCCAGTAATTCCTGTGCTCCTTTTGGGTTCCAAAACTATTCACCCCTATTACTACAGCCGAGCAAACCCTTATTTTCCTCCATCAATTGGGGTCTTCCGGGTAGCTGAGTGGTTAGAGCGCATAGCTATGGTACGGAAGGTCGAGGTTCAAATCTCACTGGTGGCAGTGGGATTTGTATCGTGATTCGACATCGGATACCACTCCAGCTGTGAATGAGTGCCTGAGTCATATCAGGGCAAAAATCTCGATTGAGCGCAATGCTGACCACATTGCCTCCTACAGGGTACTGTAATCTTGTAGTGTACCGTTACAATCTTGAATGAAGTGCTCTAACATACTCCAAGGTCCTGATCCAATATGGATTGTTATATTATTATTAATTGGGTTCTTTCGTATGTTTCGGATTCTGTCAAAAGATACTTTCTTATAAAAGCGTGTAATTTTTTATTAAACTCTATTGACCTTGTCATTCCAGTTTTTCCATTTCAGGGTAATGAGAGATTTTCGGTTCACTTTTCATTTCATATCTTCTTCTTTTCGTATTACTTCCCTAGGCCGATGTCTCACCTTTGAACTTTTCCTTGGAATAGATTATTTCAATGCTACAGAAAAGGGCAAACAATTCGATTTTGTTTAATGTTACGGCCAATAATATTCATTTGTTCCTGTTTTTTACTTCGAATGCTTTACATTTATAACCTTGTGTTTATCTTCATCTATCAACCGTGACGTAGCAGTTAGCCAATAGCAAATCAAACATGCAATGTTGTTGACAAAGTGACCATTTGTCCGTGCTTTGGATGGAAAGGAAGTAGTTTCAGCAGGAAAAGTTTCGGGACCACATGATGGGCTGACGATAAACGGTGTAGTTGTTCATGCAGAACCCATCAATTATGCTGATTCTTGTCCTTAACTAAAAGCGGCATTATTGGCTGGCCTTATCTAAATTTAAGTAGATTATGCTCCCCTTAAGAAACATGTTTGGTATTATTGTGTAATATATGTTTATTCGGTGAATTAATTTCATCAAAACTTCAGCATAATCAGAGCGAATATTTCGTAATTTTCTTTTGCATTTTGGTCACGAAGTACCACTTACAAAGGCGTTGGTGGCCTTGACTCTAAAAGAATGTTTCCATTGCCATCAAGAAACCAATCAAGCACAAAAGTGACAAACTACATCAGTTATTTCGAAAGCACTTCCTGCTTTGGGACATGGACGACTCATTTTAAGTCTAAGATCCTTCCTTGCTTTGACACCATGATTTTTTTCATCAATAAATGCTCTTTCGCTGATTCCCTTTAAATTATTTCCCGTTTTTTCCATGAGAACGTTCCTCGTAATGATTTATAGCGTTTTCCATGCTAATACCTCAATTCCTTTACAAATTATATCGCCATCACTGATCAAAGCTAGGCGTTTATGCATTGTAGAACGTGTCTAATGTGGTGAGGAAGAGAACTTCGCGTTTTAGGTGGGATTACATTGCGGGTATGTTCTATAAATACATTTCTCTGATTGGATATTGGCTAAATTTCGACATACTAATAGGATGTAATTAAACCTATAGGTTCGGCTCGTTATTACAAACTGATTCTCGTGGACTGTATTGAAAATAAGTAACCCGGTATATGCTTTCAAAGAAATTTAGTATGAATATTTCTCTCATTGAACTACATCCGCCTTAATCAAATTGAGTCAGCAAATATGATATAAAGTTTGAAGTAAACTTTGCGTATAATTCTCACTTTAAGGAAATAGCGAAAACAAGTGTCGGCCCTCCCGCGGAACATGATCTTTGTACACTCAAAAGGCAGAACAGTATCAATATGTTATCTCTGCATTATAACAGTGGCCATCCGTTTGTCACAAGGGAAATAAAAAAACAGCCTGAAATGTGGCGATAGTTGACCATTCAGATCCTCGAACACTTAAGTGCAGTTCAACTGAAGCGTCCTTTTGACAGCCACTTGTTGGTATGTACGCCAGTGTGGTGAGTGTGGTCAGTTCAGCCCTCACATGCTATTTACAAAAATCACGTGCTTTATTACAAAATGGATTTGGGGCTCGCACTGAGATGAGCCTTGAATATATATATTGGATAAAGTCCCGAAACAATAAAAGCTTGAAACATTACATTCACCATGGAAGATTATAGTAGACAAACTACCCTTCATAGACTTATTTGTCATCGATAACAAAGGAAAAATCGAATTGGACATTTGTCGCAAACCAACTTCCACGAAGAGAACCATCCCAGCACCATCACACGAAACCTCACAAAACAATGGCACCGTATGACGCAATGCTCCATCGTGTGCTAACCACACCATTATCACGCCAGATTATTGAAACTGCCGCAAAACACGATTTCAGCAAGGAAAGGAAGATGATTGAAGGAATTATCCGAAAAAAAGTTAAAAAAATGGAAAGAAATAACTTGACGGCAATTTTCACACAAGCAGAGCCACCAAAAAGCATCTGGCACCTATCATCCATTCCCAAATCAGCTACCTGGTCAACAATATCTTAAGGAACCACGACATCGAAGTGATATCTATTAGCAGACCACATCAACTGAAGACACGATTAGGAAACGTCAAAGACCCCAAGGATGACCGCGAAAAAAATTGATCAGATAACCTGTACCCATTGAGGAAAATCATATATAGGGCAAATTAGAAGACTAGCAATCAAGAGGTTCAACTAACAAATAAAATGAAGTAAATCTGGCGAAAATGTCAAATAGACCATCACATATCCTCAAATCATTAGAAGTTAGATTCATCATCGAGGGTAATTGAGGAAGTTAATGACTTGCATTAGAAAGTTTTATTATCCCTAAGATACGTGAGGATAAAATAGTTAATGGTGATCTAGGAAGCATCAACAGTTGGTTTTTTGGGTAAATAGCTAAACAATCAAATTTATTAGCAATTAAGGTCTACATTTAGATATTTAAAGAACGAACTGGTCCATAAGTAGTTCAGACTAAAGCTCACTGAGAAGAGCACAACTGCTCCGGCAATAAAAAAGAAATTGTTCGGCAGTTTTTAGTCTTTTCTCTCTCTTCCGGAGTCACGATCGAACAGAGTGAGATCAATCCATCTCATTCTTCTTCAGGTGACTATCCGGTACAACGTTCTGAACTCATTCAGTTTCCCGTGAAAGCTATTGCAGATGCCAAGTCATTTCTTTGGGTGATAATCGCATGATACCCATGCCAGATAATTAATATCTTAGGCCGTCCCCAAAGTCTGGTCTATTACTTCCCCCCGGATTGGCAACAATGCCAACCATAGTAAAACTCGTTGTCGTCTTATCTGCTCTGAGGTAATCCGAGTTTTTATGTATTAGAGCTTGACCCAATTGTTGTGGTCCGTCGGCAGTTATAATAGCATTTCTTGCTGCGGCGAATTTCCCTGTTAAAGGTATATTCTATTAAGTGTAAATATAAGAAATGCTAAACATTTGGATAAACCATCATGAACCTGATCTAACATTAACTTTAGAAGGCAACTTCAAGGAAACAGTAAGTCAGAATAATTTTATTTTAAGTCTCTTTCCTCCATAATTTTCAACTTGCATATGCCTCAGGTCCTTTTGAGTGTTACTAGAACAGACGACCATTCCAATTCGCAAAATGTTTGCAAGTGATGCGAGGGGGGGAGGGGCGGCTATTTTGTTGACCGAAAAGCTTCTCATAATTATAATGAAGATTCAAGACCCAGTGCCACCTTTAAAATAATACTATAGAAATTCCAAGATGTTTCAGCGCTTCCAACCAACAAATTGCACTCAATGTCGGAAAGCGAACTATACAAGTTAGAGGAAACTGAATTGTCAATTGCGAGTCCTAACTAATTTGCTGCTAACTGCACATTCGGTAGACCTTCTTCGCCGTTTAACATATTACATCAACCAAGGTTACTTCACGATGCCGTACTCGAATACCAGGGTAAAGCGTATAGGGAGACACCATCCCCTTTTTTTGAGTCATCATTAAAACTAGGATTCGGGGAGGGGGGCGATTATAAGGTTAAAAATCAAAATCGAACTGCGATGAGAGTATCCGCCGATGATTGTTGGTAGCCAGCGGAGCCTATTTCAATTAAAAAAAAAACGATTTCGCTCAAAACATCCTGAATGTTAGAAAGGCAAATGGAAGTACGGACAAGCAAAAATTCGATTGTCATGACCACTATGCAAGGTTGTCCACAAAGCATGATATTAACAGCGTTAATGTGAAGCATGGTAATTGATGAACTCCGAAAAGAGTTAACAAATACTGGAGTATAGGTAGACGGTTACGCTGATGATAATTTTTTAATCTATAAGACCAAATATGACGATACCCTATAGCATAGAATCCAAATTGGACTATGCATCACTAGTAACTGGTACGGACAGGTAGGGTTGCGCATCAATGCAGTCAAGGCCAATATATGCCTTTCACTGTTACAGGGGTGAAATATTTTGGAATCACACTAAACCAAAAACTACTCTGGAAGACACATGCTGGGAACATAAGTCGGAAAGCCGCAAGGGCTCTAATGACTTGCAGGTCCGTAGCAGGGAAAAAATGGGGATGCACCCAGAAAAAGCAACATCAGATATACACTGCAATAGTAAGGCCACTGATTAGCTATGAGACGGTAATCTGAGCAGACGGAACGGAACTCAGCACAACAGCCAGGGAGTTACAGAAGCTTCAAAGATTGGCTTGTGTGTGTGTTTTAATGGGGCAATGCAAATATGCCCAACGGTAAACCTAGAGCTCTTCCTCTGTTCATGTGCACATATAGATGCAGGAGGAACTGTACTGGACGAACTCAAAACAAAATGAAATAGCGCAGGGTATTCATGGAAGAATTCAAACGCTCGAAAGACTGTTTAAACCTCATCAAGAAGAACCCCCGGATCATAGTGGAAATACTCGCTGGTGACTGCAGGCTGCACCTGGGAAAGCTAGAGATATCTGCGAACATTCTCTCGAGATTCTGTGAGGAGAGTGATGAAACCTCCACCCATTTTCTGGAACAGTGTTCAGTACTTGTACAAAGTAGGTACCGGCACCTGGGAGAATACTTAATATCAGATGCCAAGTTAAAACACTTGGATTAAGGGAAAGTTCGTGTCAGTTATAGACTTAAACGACATACAATGGTTTATAGGTATACCGTTGCCAGTAAAGGGGCACAAAAGTTCCCTTAAGACGCAGTGCGACGTCCCTCGATAATATTTTAACCTATCTCAACAAATTATATATACATTGCTTGTTCACTTGTTTCTGAAATATTGGGTATCCATGCATTCTCTTCTATTTTTCTGTTATCTTTTTCATCCAATCCATTTTCAATGAGGCTGCGCTTTGGTTTTAGTATCATGATACCTACTGCGACGTTAATGATAAGCCCGCAGCGAACCAGCTGAATTAGTGTCACGCCGGCGAATGGCAATTTCAAGGTTTATTCGTAATATTTGTGATTTCCACTTCGAAAGTGGCAATTGTTTGGCTCCCGATTAGTCAATTCAGAAGCTGTAGAAGGTTCTGAATGGTACTTTTCATTAGTGCCAATGTATTTGTCAATATACCTACACAATGTACCGCCAATACAATGCAAGATCGGCGTGGAAAGCTAGGCGGGCAGATAAGGTTGAACTCCCGGTCTTAATCAAAATCCACCCCATAAGGTAGTACTACACAATTATTTCATTTTCATTCGTATAAATTTTACATTAAGGGATAATATAACATTTTGGGTAAACTCCTTTATTAATATTGCCCAATCTATCTTCTGTCATCAAATGAAAAGTAAGTTTATATGTCACTAGTAGATATGATTGAGGCTTAATGGTGGAGAACTCACCTGCTTGAAAATTTGGTATCGTTGCGCTTTTTCCATCTCTTTGGTGACACCTAAGTTCCTTCAGTCTAAGATAACGGAAGGAGTTTCACTAGATTCATAACCATTTGCGAACATATTAGTGCTCCACGGACCTCATAAAGGTGGTCATTAACACTATACATATATAAAAAAGAAACAGAAAAATGTTGCTTTTCCGAGAAAAGCAGTATGGGAAAGTGAATTACATTAGGAAAAGATTCTACTGTAGAAATGTAGAAAGCACTACATACATAGAAAACGAGCGCCTCTATAAAAAGTCAACAAGTTTCTATCAAATTTCTGCTGTGTAATTTATCAATCCTTCCATCCCCTGTATATTTCTTCTTACACACCTTGCATATTGCTTGCTACCACTCTAGGTTCAAGTCAGCTCTAGAGAGCGGGGTTTTTGTGAATTTATGGACGCCTTTCCGCACACACATCAGTTTTAGGATTTCAATGGGGCGACAGGTCTATTTAGGCATGACTGCAGCCTCACCTTTGTTGAAGTCCAGGGAACTAAAAAGAGCCAAAGTATCCTTAACACTATATCGTTTCTTTCGGACGAGGAACATGCCGAACTTTTGGTAATAAGGAAGTGTTTATAGTAGTTTATCTTAACTTCTGCCTGAAAAATTGATAAGCACTCAGTAAGTTTAATTCTGGTAATTTTACAGGACTCTCCAGGCCAATATCAATATGACTTTGCTTGTTCAAACCATGTAGGGAATATTGAATATATCTATACATGTATCTGTATTTTTTCACATTAAATGGAAATGTGAAAATTCTGCTCGATATGACCATTTCCATCCTTTCCCATCATGTCACTCACAACATAAAGGACGGTTTCGCAATTTATGTTTTTAAGAATACCAGGCGTGGTTGACTGTATCTCTTCGGACGGATTTATATAATTTTGTGGGTTTCAGTGAATTTATCTTCGCTCTCAAAGCGGATCAAAACAGCCAAACACATTCTATCCTTTACCTGTTTGACTAATACCACTCTTTGGCCCCCAAAAACAGTTTTGCTATAACTTCTATCTTAATAATCGATAATTGTGAGCTAATTAAAAGTTGAATTTTGGAAAGGATAGCAGGTTTTCTAAGGATTCAAATAGAATTAATAGAAATTTCTATTAGGGTTGAGCAAAACATGAAAAATATGGAAAAAGATTTGATCCTTTCTCACAAAAAATTTGTTCTATTTCCAGGAAACACAATAAAAGAATCATAGGGTTTTTATCAACATCCCCCACATGACACACTGTTTTATCCAAACTACTACTACGAGTACAAAATGCTGGTAGAATCGTTCATATGTTTGTTACTTGTATCATAACTTCAGCAGTTAATACAATTTTCTTTTTTTTTTTCGTTGGATAACCAACTTATATGTGATTTATATTTCATGTTTTTCTTGTGGAATGTGGGAAGTATCATAATCATAAAAATCTCATGTAGATAGATTTCTTTCGATTGAAGATATCTTTTTGGCAGGAACTTGAAACAGTCAATGTCAGTCAAAAACTAAACTCAAAAGGGAAAAGAAAAAGTTTTTATTGCCTCTGTATCTGAGGAGCGTCTAAATATCTCAGCACATATAGGGACGAAAACACAGAAGACAGAAAATACATCTACTGGAAAACGAAGGTACTTGGAAGGAGTGGGGCAGAGCAATGGGAGCCGACGGCCGGAGCGAGAGCAGGCATTGCAAGGCCGACAAACGACAAAATAATTTTATTAAGTTTTCGTAATTACCAGAGAATTAATTTTACTTTTCTCAACACTACTAAAAAATAATTCTTTTTTTTATAAATTGTAAACCAATTGTTTTTAGGTCAGAAAAGTTGATAAAAAGTTATTAACATATAATCCCCGCCTTTTAGTCAAAATATCCTTTTACGAGCGCAATGCTGACCACATTGCCTCCTAGTGTACCGTTACGGCCTTGAATGAAGTGCTCTAACACACTTCAAGGCCCTGATCCAATATAGATTGTTGTGCCAACGATTATTATTATCCTTTTACGTGTGACTTTGTACGTTAAGCGAACTGAACGGGAATATGGGTAAAGACTGGCAGATAAAAAATTCACTTGCCACTTTTCCTAATAATGTAGGAACTGCATTTTCAGTTTAAGCGAAAAGATTTAAAATCCCCAGAAAGCATTTTATTAATTATACTTCCGACGATGTAAACGGCGACCGTTCTTTATCCACTTCACTAGAAACGCCTAAAATATGCGCCCTGTGAGTTCAAGCTTATAATAATAATCGCTCGCGCAACAATCCATATTGGATCAGGGCCTTGAAGTGTGTTAGAGCAGATAATCATCGCAGACTATACTTCACTAATGCAAAGCATTTAGTTCAAAAATGGTACAAACTAGGACCTACCAACGGAAAATACACGGTTACAAACCTGAAAAATGTATAAAGGGACTGCAGATAACATAACTGGTACAGAAGATCGTCGTTTAGAATCACGCGATACGATCCCTCGCTTCCAAACACGCCAGTAAAAAAAGTATAATATATAACACTAGCGTAAAAGCAAAAACAAGTCCTAATTATTTAAAAGAAAACTAGTTGATCTTAAATGATGGCATCATGCACTTTCGAAAACTCGGCATACACGTTCAGTTCAGCTCTTCAGGCGTGACTGCTGAAGAGTCCGCATTTAACTTGCAGCGTTAACGGGGGTGCGATGCAGTTGGTCAGTCAGTCGATGATCGAAAGAAAAATGATTTTGTCAACTGGTCAGGCATCGCTGGTGAATATTTTTGATAAATACTCATATACTAAAATACCTCCAATTCTCCTCTCAACGGGTTCCATGTCCAGAGCTGCGGCTTACCAGTACATGGATGGTGCATTCAGTTCACCTGGCCGCCAGGTGCAATGCAGGCTCTTCGGTCGTATCCGACAGATTTGAATAAACGTTGATGACTGGTTTTAGAGTGCAATAAATACACATGCCATGAAAACTTTGCACTTAGTTATCTTTAGTTATTGGATTCCTTTCAACTTTCCCGAAATTAAGTCCCATATTTTTTTCCAGATTATTTTGCTAAAGAGGTTCTGAGAACAAAACCTGTTTCACATTTTGGGGCACACATTTTCACTCTTCCATATTTCGCCCAAAGTCAAAAGAAGAATCAATTTCGAAAAGTGCTAATCGAACCCTTTGATTTGATACCCCACTCCGCTATATTTTATGAAAAAAATTTGCAGTTTCCTTTCGCAAGTGTGAGGTGCCTCCCCTTAAACTCAACAACACTGGCCACATGTTTTTCGCGAATTTCGTGATAATAGGTGCAGCTGTTTCCGAATGAATCAGCTTTGACAGTCTGTCTTACAGTCATTGAATTGATTTGAAGAAAGTCTTGTTTCACACAAAACCTTAAAAGTAGAATAGAAGAAAATGCTACCGGAAATATGGCTAAGATGTTTATGACACCTCAACGATTGTCTCTAAAACCAAGTTGAGCACCCTATTAACTAACCTGCCAACTACGATGCTTCTTCAAAACGTTTGATATTACACGGTGCATAATATCCGGCCGTTTTTTATGAAAGGGAGTTCTATGGAGTAAATACTATTTTTTTCGTGTATGTGATTTCAATTTATTCCTTAAATGTTTTGTTTGGAACGCTTAAGGGGTCATCCCGTGTGAAGACCGTTTTTTCGCTCTTTTTAGAAATCTTGTGAAGAACCGGATAAAGATACAAATGCAATTTTTTCACTATATATTTACTAATATCTTGAGCATGTATAATAATTTGTCCAGTCCGATAGCATAGTTCGCTATTGAAATACAGAGCAATTTACATACCCATCTCCAAAAAAAGGTGTCTTTCAGCTGCCACGCTAGAGGGCGCTCCGTTCTTCTTTAAGAAAAAAAGTAAACGGAGTTTTAACGTACAGACTTAACTACAGTTCGCAAACTAGAATTATAAAATAATATTAAAAGATAAATTTTTAGTGCTGTGTTAAATTTTTTTTTTCTCAATTTTGGTGTTTTTCAAGGCTTCTTTAATGAATAAAGAAAATCTACTGAATGAATCGCAATTATCCTAGTTTGCGGACCATAGCAATATGTTCTGAATAAGTCGTGAAAATTTCAAAGAATTTCATTGGATAGATTATGAGCTATAGTGACGGCATATTTTCAATATACAGTTTCGATAAAAATGGATTCGGATCGATAATTACGCGCTTTATTATGACCATCGACGTAAACCTGGCATATGACCTATTGCGTATTTAACCCTATAATTTCCGAACGACTTGCAATATCAAAAAATCACTTTCCCCATATAGTCTACTCTATATCTAGAAACAATTGATATAAAAAAAAATCGATTCCGTGGATCTGACACACGGGATCACCCCCTTAATCAAGTTTTCGAATAGAAGAACAATATTTTTAGTTTTAGAATTTTTAGAATTAGAATAGAATAGAAATTTCCGTCATCTTTTATTCGAGTTTCATCGTGGAACCAAGTAGCGGAAACTGCCGTTTATGGTGAAACTGCTAACGCCAGAACAGCAGCTCAAAGATATTTTTCACGTTTGAAAGAGAGAAATTTTGACTTAAAGGATGTGTCACACTACAAACAATCACCAAACTTGAATAAAGGACAGTTGAATGCAATAATCCATGATAATATTCGTTAAATAATAGGAGAACTTACCAATATAACGGCTGACGACTATTTAACCATGGTTTAATATTTTAAATCCATTGGTAATGTCTAAAAACTACGAGCACGCGTACCACGGGTTTTGAACGAGAATACCAAACATCAACGAGTTTTAATAAGCGCTTCCTCGCTCGTCCGTCATCATTCGACATGACAACAGTACAAGGCGATTTTGTCCCGCATAGCCACCCGCAAGGAAATTTAGTACTTGTACGTGAATTTCAAGCAAAGAAAATAATGCCGAAGTCAACACAAGCAGGGAACGGCTGGTGTCAAACAAGGTCCTCCCCCAAAAAGCACGATGTCATGGCGTTGGTGGGATCAACTGGATGTCGTTTACTATGAACTTCTCCCAGTTCAGACAATTAATGCCGACCTTTATTGCCAATAACTTCGCCGATATCAAACAGCTATTCAAGAAAAAAGACCAGAAATTCAACATTAAGTGATATTCCATCATGGCAATGCGCGTCCTCACTTAACAAGCGTGACAAAAAGGATCATTCAGGAGCTCGGTTCACAAGTTCTTCCACATTTGTATTATTCACCGGATCTCGCGTCATGCGATTATCACCTATCTCGAAGAGTTTCGAACAATCTGATCAAAATTTCCTTCCACAATGGTGTTAAACTCAAAAAAATTAGGAAGGGATCCATTAATTTAGGGGAATGCATTATTGAATAATTATATATGATATTTTTATATAATATACTTAAACAAGATTTAGCAAACTATTCCAGCTGAAAACTTGTGAATCATAGGAAGGAACAAGTTCCAAAATTCTTGTGTATGCAATAATAAAAATTTTACTAGCAACAGAAATGATAACCGATTTTGTACTTTCTTCGCTGGAAAGATCGATTGGTACTAGGATGGCATAAAAAGCTATTTGTGTCTGATTGAGATTAAACATGTGGTCAATCTTGGAAAGGGTAACATATATTCTTAGGGATATCGACCCTCTTATTCCAAAAACATTCTGTAGCATACTAACTGTCACAGAGCAGAGCGGTAGAACATAAGGGTCGTTAGATTGCTAATGAACGAAACCAAAGTTAGCTGCAATTGATGAAACGAAGACATGGTGGTTATCATTTCTTTTCTCAACAACATTCCGAAAATACTTTCTGTTAATAAAATAACTCAAAGAACTAAATACGACCTCCATTTTAGCCCTTCAGGAAAGATATAAGGTGTAAGGGTGCGAATGGCCATTCCCAAGATTGCAAGATTACTAAAAGCAACTAGAAGGTTGGCATGCGCATAAACCCCTGGTAACTAGTAGATGAACAAATCATCATCCTTACTAAGGAACTCCAGACATCCTGGTTTTGCGCCGAGGTCCACCAATTCGATGCCCCTAAAAGCTGTCTGGCGTCCTGGCCCACGCCATCGCTCCATCTTAGGCAGGGTTTGCCTCGTCTTTTTTTTCTACTATCGATATTGCCCTTATAGACTTTCCTCATCCATACGGATTAAGTGACCCGCCCACCGTAACCTATTGAGCCGGACGGTCATGGTATCGCTCATAGATTCCGTCGTTATGTAGGCAACGGAATCGTCCATCGTCATGTAGGGTGGCAAAAATTCTTTGGAGGATTCTTCTCTCGAACGCGGCCAAGAGTTCGCAATTCTTCTTGCTAAGAACCCAAGTCTCCGAAGAATACATGAGGACTGGCAAGATCATTGTCTTGTACAGTAAGAGCTTTGACCATATGGTGAGACGTTTCGAGCGGAACAGTTTTTGTAAGCTGAAGTAGGCTCTGTTGGCTGACAACAACCGTGCACGGATTTCCTCATCGTAGCTGTTACCGGTTGTGATTTTCGACCCTAGATAGGAGAAATTATCAACAGTCTCAAAGTTGAAGTCTCCTATCCTTATTCTTCCTGTTTGACCAGTGCGGTTTGATGTTGTTGGCCCGTTGGTTTTCGGTGCTGACACCATATATTTTGTCTTGCCTTCATTGATATGCAGCCCAAGATCTCGCGCCGCCTGTTCGATCTGGATGAAGGCAGTTTGTACGTCTCGGGTGGTTTTTCCAATGATGTTCATATCGTCAGCATAGGCCAGTAGTTGTGTGGACTGAAAGAGGATCGTACCTCTTGCATTTACCTCAGCATCACGGATCACTTTCTCGAGGGCCAGGTTAAAGAGGACGCATGATAGGGCATCCCCTTGTCGTAGACCGTTGTTGATGTCGAATGGTCTTGAGAGTAATCCTGCTGATTTTATCTAGCCTCGCACATTGGTCAGGGTCAGCCTAGTCAGTCTTATTAATTTCGTCGGGATACCGAATTCTCTCAGGGCCGTGTACAATTTTACGCTGGCTATGCTATCATAGGCGGCTTTAAAGTCGATGAATAGATGGTGCAACTGTTGTCCATAGTCCAATATTTTTCCATTGCTTGCCGCAGAGGGAAAATCTGATCTGTTGTTGATTTGCCTGGAGTGAAGCCTCTTTGGTATGGGCCAATGATGTTGAGTGGAGAATATCTTATAGATAAACAAATACAAGACTATAAATAGAAAGTTTTAAAAGAAAAGTGAGTAATAACTGGTTGCAAGTCAAACTCAAAACTCGTTCAGCTAATTTCAAAACGTTCGAAACAAATTTCTCGGAACGATTTCCGACTTTCATTATAAAATTAACATCTTTATAATGAAACCTTATTAGAATTGAGTCAATGTCTGCCTATCACACCCGATTTATTCGGAAACGGGTAGACCGATTGTCACGAAAATTAGTAACAACGTGTGGTCTGTTGTACCCTTCACATACAGTAGTAATAATAATAATCATTGGCGCAACAATCCATGTTGGATGAGGGCCTTGAAGTGTGTTAGAGCACTTCATTCAAGACCGTAACGGTACACTAGGAGGCAATGTGGACAGCATTGCGCTCTCACATACAGTAAGTGGCGGCATTTAGTGTTAAGTTTAAGGGGGGTCCCCTGTACATATGAATGAAGGGCGCAAAGGTTTTTCTACAGAATGCGGCCATGCGGGGTATTAAATGAAAAGGCTCGATTATTATTTTTCGAAATTGGTGTCGTATTTGATCTTGGGTGAAACGTAGGGGAGTGAAGGTTCAAAATATGATCCCCAAAAGTGTAACAGATCTCTTTCTCGGAACCTATCAACCGAAAAATCTGAAAAAAATCACAGTGGGTTATCTAAACGAAATCTAGGCCTCAAAATACACCCCGTTCCGACATCCGACGTAAATTAGCATATTTTAGAAATTTATCCGGAAACTCCTCTTAAGTTCATGTTAGAAGTACAACCATAAGGAATGCCTTATAACTTTGGGAAATTTGAAGGAAATCAAACTATTATTAACAAAGTTATAAATCGTGAAACTTTTACATTTTCTATGAATTTTGTGAATTTTAAAACGTGTATGACGTCATCATGACATTCGCCAATACCACAAGAAAGTGAGCTCACTTGAATGGGGGTCGCATGGAAACATTTCGTTCGTTTTTTAATCATTTATATATCAATATCAATTACTCCAAACAGACATATGTATGTATTTCTATGTATATGTAAATGAAGCTTTGGGGTAGTGTCTAATTGAGGTAAATATATTTGTACATTAAACAAGCGGTATTCGATGTACGTACTACAGGGTGCGGCAGCATAACTTCCTTTTTTAAAATGCGCGCCACTCAGTTAGTTGATGTCATAGCGGAGCGCTAGTGGTCTCGTTCAAGAGGAGATACTGTAAAGTTTTGTCCTGACACGGTTCAGTCGCCATCATGCGTTGGAATAGTGAGGAGCGTGCCTTTGCCGTTGAGGTTTACTTTTCAAGCGGATGTTCGGTTATTGCAACACAGCGTGCATTTCGGAATCGCTTTAATTTAGCTCCGTTTTCTCCCGTCCCAGACCGCAAATCAATTGTTACATGGGTCACTACATTCAGACAAACTGCAAGTGCGACAAAAGGAACAACTGGAGTCCCTCGGCCCGTTAGATCACCTGCGAACATTGAAGCAGTGAGAGCGTCAATGTTGCGATCGCCACGGCGTTCTGCGCGCAAACACGCATCTGCCCTTGGACTATCCGATCGTCTTCATTTTCATCCCTATAAGATGGCGATAGTGCAGGAACTTTCAGAACGTGACTTCAATTCTCGGATGAACGCGTGTGAGCGTCTTCTTGATGTCGTTCCCGAGGGTGCTATTCTTTTTTTAGCGAATCCCGTGTTTATATGAACCATCCAAGAACCCTACAAGATTTGAAGACCAACATCCAAGAAGAAATCGCCAACATAACACCTGCTATGCTAACAAGAGTCATGACAAACGCCAGAAATCGGTTTACGCAATGTATGGAGAATGGGGGACGTCACCTAACAGATTTGATCTTCAAAACAATGTAAATAAAAACTTTAGACATGTACCTACATTATAAAAAATAAATAAATATTTTCCGATGCATACAATAGTTTTTATTGAATTTTGAAAAAAGGAAGTTATGCTGCCGCACGCTGTATATATGTACATATACAGTTACTCAAAAAAGTATCCGGACAATGGTTAATTTAGAATTGTAATGCGAAAAACATAGATTTGTAAAATAGTAACATAATTTCGTTTTCCACGATAATAATATTTTATAGCAACACTTTCGAATGAGCGAAAAAAAATCATCATTTCGTTTTAGTACAGTTGTTTTTCTGAGAATTTATGTATACATGCTTGTTATGAAAGTCAAAAAAGTATCCGGACAGCGATGAATTCTTGGAAAATGCACAATATTGCAACTGAGTTGTCTTTTGATTTAACATGGTGATTAAACATTGATTAGTAGCGCATTTAATTCTTCTGTGTATACACACGTTTAATAAAGATGGGTCGGAAAACGCGGGAGATTAGTAGTGATGTTAGAAAAGTTATTATTGATCTTTTCAAGGACAATAAACCGATACGAGCGATCGCGGAAATCGTGAAAGTGAATAAATCGACGGTTCATGAAATAATTACACGCTTTAAAAAAACGGGTTTCATCGATAAGAAAGGGCGATCAGGCCGTCCACGAAAGTTTAATGACCGAGAAGAAAGATGGATCGTGCGGAAAATGAAAATAAACCCCAAACTAAGTGCAGTTAAGTTGAGAGCTCAGGCGGAAAACAGGTTTGGTAAAGTTACAAGTGTCGAAACAATTAGAAATATTCTTCGAAAGAATAATTTCTACGGTAGAGTTCCCAGAAAAAAGCCCTATATAAGTAAGCAAAATCGGCAAAAAAGGCTACGGTTTGCTATTGCACATATAAATAGGTCTTACAATTTTTGGAAAACCGTTATATTTGCCGACGAAAGCAAATATAACATATTTGGATCAGATGGAAGTAATTTTGTATGGCGGCAGCCAAATACGGAGCTGAATTTGAAAAATTTAAAGTGCACGGTGAAACATGGCGGTGGTTCTCAGTTGGTATGGGGCTGTATGTCAGCAGCGGGAGTTGGCAATTTAAAGTTTATAAATGGGAAATATGACAAATATCAGCATCTCACAGTCCTTAACGAAAACTTACTTCAAAGCGCAAGGAAAATGCAAATGGAGCATTTTTGTTATTATGAGGACAATGATCCCAAACATAACTCCTACGTTTGAAGACTTTGGCGGCTGTACAATTGCCCAAAAGTGATAGATACTCCGGCGCAAAGTCCGGATCTAAATCCAATAGAGCATTTGTGGGAACATTTGAAAAGAAAAATTCAAAACTGCGAAATTTCAAGTCTAATTACACTTAGAAAAGCTTTGAAGGAAGAGTGGGCGACGATCAGTCCACAATTTTGTGAGAAACTTGTCAAATCGATGCCTAGTCGACTAAGGGAAGTAATAAAAAATCGAGGAGGTCCAACAAGATATTAAATTTTACATTAAAGGGGTAAGTTTCCTTCAAACGCTTTCTGTCCGGATACTTTTTTGACTTTATTTTTTGTAGCGTTCTTAACAGCGGAGCTATTTTTTTTTAAAGCGGAAACTGAGAAATTTTTTTTTTTGGAAATTTATTATAAACCAATCAAAGATAAATATAACAAATAATCATTAAGCAAATGTGCCACAATTGTTTATATTTCTTTGAAAATATCTATCCAACGGTCATGTCCGGATACTTTTTTGAGTAACTGTATATACTTTTATGCACGAAGTAAACCGCAAATATGTGTACGATCAATTTATATACGCACATGTATAAGTATAGTATTCGGTAATAGGCAATCTTCGGTTGTTTAAGGTGAACAAAGTATCTACGTATGGCTATGTCTACCTGTCTACGTATATCTTATAGTTTGAAAGAAATATGAATGAATATTTTGGGTTTTTAGCCATTTACGAATGGAAAAATGTGCTTAGAAAGTTTCTCACATGAGATGAAAAAAAAACCTCTATACCCGAAGCGCCAGCTTCCAGTATTCCGACTTATTAAGGTTTTGCGTGAAACAAAACAAGAATCGATTCGATGTCTGTCTATCTGTCTGTCTCGTCCGATTTATTCGGAAACGGCTATTGAGCATTGTCACGAAAATTGGTGAGAACGTGTGACCTGTTGTTCCCTTCACATACAGCAAGTGGTGCCATTTTGTGTTAAGTTTAAAGGGAGGCTCGCCACACATGTGAATGGAGCATGCAACATTCTTTTTCATAAAATGTGACCATGGGGTATCAAATGAAAGGGTTCAATTAATACAGTACAACTGGTTCCATATTTGATATCAGGTGATACAAAGGGGAGTGGGGGTTCAAAATATGACCATAAAAAAGTGTAACAGGTCGTGTTCTTAGAACCTATCCAACCGAAAAATTTGAAATAAATCACAGTGGTGCATCTCTATGAAATCTAGGCCCCAAAATAGTTATATGGGGTGAAACTTGCCATTTTTCGTGAATTTCATGCATTATACAACCTGTATAACGTCATCATCACATATCAGTTCATCAATACTAGAACGAAATGAGTTCTTATGAATGGGGTCGCAAAGAATTATATTGTTTTAGTTTTTTCAGTCTTTTGTATATGAATATCAATTACCCCAACCAGGCATGTGTGTATGTAGGTATATAGTATATGCCTGCTAATGAAGTTTGCGGATAGTGTCTAATTCAGATAGATATATTTGTACATTAAACCAGCCGTATTTATTACATATACTCTATATGTACATATGTATGCTTTTGTGCACGAAGTAAATCGGAAATATGGGTACGATCAATTTACATACGTGCACATATATGTACAGTATTCGGAAATAGGGCTTTTTGTTTGTTTAGGTTGAGGATGTCTTGTAGTTTAGAAAATATGAAGGATTATGTCGGATTTGTAGCTATATGGGGATCGAAAAGTGTGCGTTGAAGCTTCTTACATAAGATGAACACAAAATCCTTATACCCGAAGCGCGAGCTTCCGGTATTCCGATTTGTTTTTATTTTATCTCTGGGTTGACTGCATGCATATGATTTCGTTTCCCCTTTTGTCGCACACCGAATTAAGGGAAAATTTCAATCACTTGTATGCAGCGCTATTCTGTTTCCTCATATCTAACTTTCTGCATTATACTCCTTGCAAATTCCTAAATTCCATCCCATTGTATAATGTGTACATGTATACATGCACAAATTCTCTAATATCAAAATTGTTATTAACTTTTCTTGTTGCTTTCTCCATAAATCGCCGGACCATATGTACATGTGCTCATTCTAGGTGCCAACAAATGCATTTTTCCAAGTGGATTAGCTCCAGAAATTGCGAAACAATTATGCATGTTGCTGCAAAACCGCTGAACGCATGCTGCGCCTGGAGTTGCTAGTGTTGTTGTGTTTCAGGTATCGAGGTATCTTTGTTGCTTAGCTTATACCTCTGTGAGACGACCGGCATAGATATCGAGCGGAACGTTTTGGAAACCATGCCAATCAGTGGAAGGTTAAAATCTTTACGGAGATAGAACGGTCCGCTATTTTAGTGTTTTTTTAAAAATTGCTTATGTGAGTATTTTGCGCAAGTAGGTCGTCCAGGAGAGTTGAGATGTGAAGCGTGGAAGAAAGGAGCAACTGGTGTGATGCTAGCTAACCGCAGTTGCTCTCGTTCGTATCATTTCCGCATTGTTGCATTTATCCCTTTGTCGATGTTTTGCGTGAACATTTTGAAGCTTATATTGCGTGTAAGTGCTTAACTGGCGACTGAAGTAGAGTCATATTTCGGTTCATTATTTCCGGCAATATAAATGGCCTTCTCGGATTCATTTGCAGAAAACACAGACAGCAGCAAAATATGCCGAAACGTTCTAGCGTTGTACATGTCAATAAACACATTTGAGATGCTTTTCACAACAAAATGTAATGACAGAATATGAAGAGCGATGATCAATGACCATCCTGAGTGGCCTGCATGACCAAGAAGACAGAACTATCTATCTATCGACCCGTAATTATTGAAGATCCATCGAAGTGCTTCATTGACACTTGCTTGCATGCTTTTATGCTAGCCAGGCTTGGGAGTGTGGCGGGCGGACCTTTAAGCACTTCGATCTCTCACGTGGCATTATAACAAAAGCGCACATGCCCTTTTAACCGATACGTGGGCCCGCACCGGATATTCAGGCAATACGGGAGGTCACGTGCACTTATCGAATGCATCAAAATGCGAACTAAACCTGACAATCAAATTAAAAAATATAACGGTTTGGCCACGAACATGAAGCTATAAAACTTCGAACCCGAGTCTCACCATGAAAAGCTTCACAACGGGTCGATCGATGCTTCTTTTGTCTCAGATGTATGGTAAGCACAAGGTTTCCTCTCTGCCTTGGTATCGTCAGGTCATTCTCTTGAAAGATTTCCCCTTGTAATGAGAGTTTTGCGGAACTAGAGAAGAGGGGGAAGGAAGTCCCAAAGTAAAGAAATTTGGTTCGAATGCATTTCGGTTTACAACTCTTGGATTTCTTTCAAAGAAAATCAAAACCAAACAAGCCGGGAAACCGGAAGCTGGGCGCTTCAGGTATGAAAGGTTTTGTTTGCTTCTTCTGTGAGTATATTTGAGTGAAGAACTATCCCATTTGTACGTAGCCCGTTATGTATATGCGTTTAGCATGTCTGACTACCCACTTTAGTGTGATAATGATATTGATAGACAGACAGACAGACAGACGGACATACAGACAGACAGAAGCAATCAGGTAAGCGAGTGCGAGACGAAGCTTTGGGGAATCAACAGGCCCCAAAAAGGAAAAAACGAGTTTCAACCAGTCCAACAAATGGAATTAAAAGTTCAGAAGGGCCCAAAGTGCCCAAAGTAGAAACGTCGGCTAGCTAAGCGAAACGGAAAAAAAATAAGAGCGGTGGTTGAACTAACGTCGTGAACAAGAAAAGAGACAAGAAGCCAAAGATGCGAATTCGCCCGGAGGCAATTGTAATCTCCAGCAGAGGACATCTAACATATGCGGAGATACTGAAGAAGGTGAAATCTGACCTCGACCTAAAAGACCTAGGCGGAAGTGTCAGCAAAATCCGGAGGACCCAGAAAGGGGATGTTTGGGCTCAAAAAAACAAGCCTAGGGAAAACTGACGGCTTTCGTAACCAAGTTTTAAATTCACTTGGGGAGAATGTCGCGGTTCGTTCCCTAAAAAAGAGTGAGATCTATATCCAGTGCAAAAATCTCGATGAGGTAACATCCAGAGAAAAGATCTGCACTGCCTTGAAGCAACAATTCAAGTTGGAGCAATTCAGCGAAGGATCTATCGTGAGCCTAAGAAAAGCGTATGGCGGTACTCAAACGGCCACAATGCGATTGCCAGTGGAGTCAGCGCAGAAGTTGTTGGCCGTGGGGAAGGTTCGAATTGGATGGGTTGTTTGTCGGTGAAGGGAGCAGATCTCTTTAAAGAGGTGTTTCAAATGCCTAATGTTTGGACACGTCGCGAAGGCATGCACTAGCGGCATCAATCGGTCCGATCGATGTCGGAGGTGTGGGGAGAAAGGAAAGGAGTGCAATAGAGACCCCAAATGCATTTTGTCCGAAGGAAAGGAGAGATGCGATAGCCGGCATATTGCCGGAAGTGGTAAATGCCCGGAATTTAGGAAGGCGTTAATTGCAATGAAAAAATGAGGTTAATACAAATAAACCTGAATCATTGCACGGTCGCACAAGATTTGCTTGTGCAGACCACTTACGAATCCGCGATGGAGATTGCTATCATTAGTGAACCGTACAGAAATCTCTACGGGGGTGTATGGGTCACAGATTCGACTGGTGGAGCGGCGATATGGGCGTGCGGTCGTAAAGCCATACAATAAAGCATGCGTCAGGCGGCTAGTGGCTTTGTGTGTAAGCGGTATACTCGTATACAGCTGCTATGCTCATCCGAGCCTCACACTTCCTGAGTTTGAAGAACCGTTAGACGATCTTGTTCATGACGCAAGGGGACGAGGTCCAAAGGTGACTTTAATGCGTGGGCTGTCGAGTCGGGCAGCAAAGAGACTAACGCAGGGGGGCGGTAATTAGTAGAAACATTTGCCCAGTTAGATGTAGTTCTGGCCAACAAAGGCGATGTAAACACTTATCGGAAAGGGGGGAACTGGTTCAATTGTAGATCTGACTTTTATCAGCCCTGCGCTGGCACGTGACATATCCTGGCAAGTTAGCGAGGCTATCAGCAAGCTATCATCTTTGAACTAAGGGCGGCGCCACAAGGCAGGATACCCACACCCAGCAAGCCGAAATCCAAAAGAACACCAGGATGGTCTGCAAAAGCGATGGATGAGCAAACATTCTTGGAAGTGTGGCTAAACCTGCTTAGCAAAGCAGGTACCTCCACGGATAGAGCTCTCCATGTTACACAAAGCATCTCTAAGGCATGTGACAAAAGGAGCATGCCTATAGGGAAGCTCGCCATCCAGCGGAGTAAGGGAGAATGTTTTAAGGAGCCCTGTTTGGAAGCGGACATAAATCCGTGGGGTAGCGCCTATAAAATCGTGACAGGACGATTCAGAGGCCGATCATCTCCGCAGATCACGTGCCCTGAATATGACGCCGATTCCACCAGTCACCAGGGACGAACTGCTGGAGATCTGCGGTCGAATAGGCGACAGCAAAGCCCCGGGTCTGGATGGCATACCGAATGAGGCCCTCAAACTTGCCGTCAAATGTAGACCGAATATGTTTGCGGAGCTGTTCGATGACATAGCATTGGTTGTGGTCGCAAAACATCTCGAGGATGCTGAGTTGTACGCAAGCGAAGCAATCAGTGTTGTTAAGGCTTGGCTAGAGAGTGCATGGACTGGCACTCGCGGACGAAAAGACGGAAGGGGTCCTCATCACTTCGCGTCGCAAAAGAAATTACGCCTGCATTAGAATCGGAAATCGTATCATCACTTCAAAGCCGGCCATCAAATACTTAGGGGTGATGATAGACGGAAAACTCAATTTTAAGCAGCACATAGAGCATACTTGCAACAAAGCATCCACCACGAGTATGGCTCTCGCAAGGATGATGCCGAACGTAGGAGGACCGCGGCATACTTGCAGGCTGCTCATAGCCGGGGTGGGGAGTTCTATCATGCTGTATGCAGTCCCAGTTTGGGGAAACGCGCTCAGGTTTTAGCTAATGCATATAAAGTGAGTACGGCTTACAGAAGAACAGCTTTAAGGGTGTGTTCTGCCTTCAGGACCGTCTCAGACGATGCAGCGTTCGTCATCTCAGGAATGATGCCGATTGACATCCTGGCAACCGAAATGATGAACATTTACAACACCAGGTCCACCTCTCCCTTATCGCAGGTAAAAAAGCCGAAAGAGAGAGATCCATAAGCAGATGGCAACAGCGATGGGACCAGTCAGAGAAGGGTCGTTGGACTTACAGGTTGATCCCTTCCATCAGGGAGTGGCTGGAGAGAAAGCATGGGGAGATCAATTATAATCTCACCCAGTTTCTCACCGGCCATGGAGGATCAATACCTGTATATGTTTAAATTGGACACCTCACCTAATTGTCCAAACTGCGACGGGGTCCCAGAGGACCCAGTGCACGTATTCTTCCATTGTCCTATGTTCGTGGAAGAAAGAAGGAACCTGGAGGAAACTCTAGGTGAAGTGCAATCACTGGAAAATTTTGTCCGGAGAATGGTAGCTTGCCAGGAAGACTGGGATGCGATCAATTCCACGATCGCAGTAATCCAGGAGAAACTGCGAAAAGCAGAAGAAGTGAGGATAGCGCAGTTACGAACCCCGCGGGAAGACGGAAGGAGACCTAGTTAAAGTAAGCTAACTCCGCCCCGTGATGTAATACCTAAAGGTGGTTCCACGGGGTAGGGGGAGTCGGGGGTGGTTTTAGTGGGTAAAAATCTCACACTCTGGCTTGCCCAGGCCAGAGTCTTTTGAAGATTTCCACCTCCTTAAAAAAAAAAGACAGACAGACAGACATTGAACTGATTTTAATAAGGTTTGGTTTTGCAAACAAAACCTTAAAAAGAAATAAAAATTTAAAAAAAAGGAAAATAATATTACTGCAGCATAAACAAAGAAATAAAAATACGAAAGAAAATATATATGTGACCAAATAAAATAAGATAGAAAACAAGTCGAGAGAGAGAAAGCTGCATGCTTTAGGTATGAAAGGTTTTGTGTATTTCTTTTATGAAAATATTTGAGTTGACCTTTGTCACATTTGTGCCTAGCGCATAATATATGCATATATTATGTGAGAATATCCCCTTTAGCATGATACTGACGTTCAAAGTCTCGAATTTGCACAGAAGCGACAACTTTGATCTACTATAACTTTTTGGAATAATAAAAAAACTTGTTTTTTTTTTTGGTGTAGATATTTATTCTTGCAAATACCGATATTTCGGGAACCATCTGTTCAATTCATCAGTGCTAACAAGTCAAGGGACTGGGCTTAAGTGCAATGCGTCTCTGCGTTAGCGACTGGTGAAGGAAGCGGAAACGGCACAAGTAGGAACGATTTTGCCACTGTATCGCGAAAGAGCACAAAGGTGGTTGTAAGCCTTTCGACCATCCTGGGGAGGAAGTTACTAGCAGACTTCTCAAGATAATTAGCAACTGGAGAGCTAGGAGTAGCAGTTGTTCATGATTGTAAATTATACAGTATCCTGATAAGTTCCACTTTTGTATGTGGAGAGATTATCTTTGCCATCAACGCAAATCGAGCAAAGGGGTTTGTCTTGACCATCTCCAGAAAAAAATGTTTCCGTCCTAGAGTCCCAGCAGAGCTGCTACTTCCAGTAATTCCTATGAGCTGCGAAGCCAAGACCTTCCAAAATGTGTGGAAGGAGGGGACAATCAACCTGGAATACTTCATGGAACATCTCAAAAGTTTGATCGAGGGAGACAGCAGGCCAATATTCAAGTATGGTCGATGAGTGGGTCGCCATACAACTACAGAGGCAACTGAAGCACACTGCAAGAAACCAACAGAGATGGGGTATAGGGCTAGGTGACACGCTATGCTCCACACAGATGTTTATGGCAAGCACATACCTATGTATATACATGCGCAATGTGTCATCGGTTATTATTATCAATTTATTACAATCACAGCTAACAGCGGAAATCTTCCGTATTCGAAAAAATAGAAGAGATTTGGTGGTGTATATTTTGACGGTCCACTGAATATGCGTTCTACCCGTCTTGTTAATTCACTGAACGTCAAACTTGTGGTGTGGGATGTTGCGATTAGTTAACACTGTCGGTTCCAATGTCGAGTACTGCCCGCAGTTCATATCGGTAAACCAGACATGTTTCCATTACCAATAAATGCTTATATGCGAGGTTCTCATAAATCAACTTGCATGTAGCGTTATGCGTGTTGGTGTATTACCCCGGCACAATCACATAGTGCACTGGTCGTTCTCCACCCACTCTTCTATTATGACTTTTCGATAAGCAAGGAAGGCGCCCGCGCCGTCCAAGATAAAAAACATAAATTTTTCTGTCTTAGCAAAACTCCCCAACACGTGGTCATCTAACCGTCAAATGGAAATCGAAAAATGGTTGAAATACCGTGCATTGCTTTTGACTTCCTTCTATTTACCGATCCGCTCCTGGTCCAACTTTAGCCCACTCAGGGGATTGTAACATCAATCCTGCAAATTAAGTGGACTCAGTCCAAAATATGCCTTGCAAATAGCTGCATACAAGGCATTCGCCTGATCCTTGCTGTAAAAATAAGGACGCAATAAATCGATTTGGTTGTTCGTGATATTGTGCCTCAACGTTAACGTTCCTTGGCAGAATTTGGGCGATCGGCTCGAAGTTTGGACTTGGTAGTCCATATCTATAGCTAGACATTTTTAAAGTGCAATTGGCTATTGTTGCTTTGTCATTGTCAGAAACTTGGTTATCTGAAACTGCTTGTCACAAGGCAATTTTTAGACCAGGGAGCCGGCTTCTGAATACAAGATTTCGGGCCAGGTTAACAAACATTACAATCATCTCGACTATCAATGGACTCCAGGAGAGTAAAGCCGCTAGACTTGACGGTCTCCCCGTTGAGGTATTTACCACTGCACCTACGGGTCGAAAGAAGAGCACCCGTTTTAGAGAGGTAACTGCGTGCTTCCTGCTGTCGTAAAGATAATAACTAAAACAATCCTGGAATGAATCAAAGAATATGTCGAAAGTTTGATCAACAGAGAATAGACTGCTTTCTTGCTTCGAATCCTCCTGTATTCACCACATCAACACCTTGGTGATTATTTTGTGCGGAGTTTAGATCTTCGCTTCATACGCTCTTCATTGACTTCGAGAAAGCTTTAGATAATGTGAACAGTGAGTGTAGCTGGCGTATTCAATGAAGGAGGGGCATTCCGGAGAAACTATTATAATAGCTATTATCAGACCTACGTATGATGGCGCAAACTATTACGTGCTGTTTCTGAGTAATATCTAAGGAAAACTCGAGGTTGAAAGCAGATTCCACCAGCGTTGCATCTTGTCACCAATATTTTTTTTTGTTTTCGGTGACGTCCATGTTGACTTGTCCGCAGGAAGCGGAGGAATGGAATCGATTATGACATCTTTCTTCAAACAATTGAACTACGCTGCTGATATGTATTTGCGCTCTTATTAGGTCATGGACCATTGTCAAATGGCTCCGGATTTGAAGACGGAGGCCAATACAGTTGGATTCAAGATAAACACAAAAAAGCCGAGTTTTTCAATCTGATCTGATCGTTTCTTCCCCATTTGCATTATTGGGCAGAACATCGGAGGCGGAGTTGTATATCTAGGGAACGTGTTTTTTGCCGACCTCGGCACCGAACTGAAGGTTGCCCAACGCGTTAACAATGCTAGAGCGGCTTTTACTCTAGCATATGGAAAGTGACCAACACTGTCACTCAAAAGCTCCAAGTCTTCGTTAACACCTACACCTGATGCGTTATCGTAGCACGCTGGTCTGATACCTTCAGCGGTGATTCATTCATTACGCTTACCTGGCAACCACTAAAGTCAATTAGTTTAGTTTGATTGTGGCGCCGCAGCTCCACGCACTTAGCCTTTGTTAAGCACATTGCACTATCCCCGAAGATCGAAGGTCTACGGAGACGGCAGCTAGATATGAAGTACAGTGCCATCTCTTATTCCTCCTCACATTAGCTGCATATAGCCGAAACCATCACTCCATTTTTTCCATGTGGTAGTATAAGGATCAGTGTTCCGGTAAAAGCCCTACTAGGGTTACGGTGCGCGACTTCTTAAGGGATAACAAAAATACCGCTCTAGCGGTCCCCCCATTTTTCACAATAAGTTTTACGTGCCGCCCCATCATAATGAATCTAGAATTTTGGCAAGCCGGTCTGTCAACTTCCTCCTTACCAGCAATGTTTGAATGCCTTGGCACCCACATCTGCACATTAACTGGCTGGATATATCGTTGCTATTTAGTGCTGATAATGCTACTCGACTGTCGAAACAGATTCGAATGGTGTGGCCCTGCATTTTTGTCGCAAAAGTTCTTCCATTGCCAGTTTACTGGAATATGGCCGTTATTTTTCCGGGAGGTCGGGTTAATTTCATAATTGGATTTCCCGAGAATGACCCTGCACCTGATCCGTCTTCACGCGTCGGTGAAGATTATTAAGTCTGTAATCCCAAAAGACATGTAGTCATTAGTCATTACGAGCAGTATGCCAAAGACGAATGGAGAGACCATATGAGCAGCGGGCATCAGAGCCACCTGATGTTTGCCAAAGAGTTTCCAGATGGACGGAGGACCATTTGATTGACCGCCAATGGTATCAAGCCTATATAGTAAAAGTTCCCGGTTCTTACCTATCGCGGTTCTATATTTCTGGATTCGATTTTTGGTATTGTTCCTGGGTACGGTGTTTCCACATTAGCTTGGAGTCGAAATGTACTCCTAAATATTTGAATATCTCTACTAGCTGGATTTCCGCCCTTGCTAAGGTGGGTAACATGTAGCCCCACCTGATGTACTTAGTGAACACCACTAGGCCAGCCTTCCTAGTGTTCATCATGCGTCTGTTATGGAGGCATCAGTTGAGGATTACATGGAGAGTTGCATTCAACTGATCGCATATTGAGTCGAAAACGTGTCGATACTTATTACGGGTAGATCGTCTGCAAATGCTTGTGCGAAGACCTTTGCATCTTTCTGGAGCCATAGCAAGGTGTCCATTACCTGAAGCCATAACAGAGGAGACAGAACCCCTCCTTCTGAGCAACTCACAAAACATCCTGTCTCAACAGACTTCTCCCGACTAATATATGGAACTTTCTTAACACTAGCATGTAATGAATTCAACTGATAAACCGGAAATCAATCCCATGCTGTCTTGCCGCGTGACAAATCGCCACGAATGAGGTATAATTGAAGGCGCCTTCGTTGTCCATGAATAGGAATGTCGCCTACAGTGTGAAGTGGCTACCTAGGGATACATGTATCCCTTATGAATCGAACTTCCAACGCGCAATCCGTTGCTCCTATCACCGTAAACTGCAAATTCTGGACGCTCTGGTGGAGTTCCCTCCAAAACAAAAAAAACGTCGCAACCGACTGCATCCAACAACAAGTTTCCTTTTAAATGTGTCCACTACGGGTGTTTCACGGAATAGTCTTGATAGTCATAGCCCCATAGTCTCGATAAATCCTATAAACTTTTTCCTTCAACGGTGCACTTGCATTGCCAGTACTGATTTGACTCTGTCCAAGAATGTCCTACCTTAATGGCCCTTGTCAACGTTCCAAACAAATTTTTCATTGCTAATCTGTTTGAGCGTGCAAACCAATACCACGAAAGCAAATCTGTTGGCTGTGTCAGCAAACAGTCGAGACGCAAACCCATTATTAATTTGAGGTAGAATTCTCGGAGTGCTGAAGATGCAGAGAGCCTCAAAGTTCCTGGTCTATGCTCTGGATCCATTTCCGAAAATTCTATACACGTTCTTTGGAATTCGTTCTCAACCACAATGAAGACTTCAGCCGGACGGAGACATCTTCGGCAAGTACCGCTTAGGTGTCCATTTTGGGAGCCTAACTCAGCAACGAAATTAGAAGACTTCCCAGTTGACCCTAACAGACCTCAAGTTCTTTCTTCCCCTCATTTACTGGTTGTGCATTTTATACTTGGCTGCTATTTCTATTAACGTCCCAGTATATCATTAAGTGAAAAACCCAAAACGAATCAGCTAGCCTCTTTAAGCTTAAATGCCTTTCATTTGGAGCTTAAGAATTATTTCCTGAAAACAACCAAACTATGAGGTTTCCACCGTCCATTGACCCATTTTTCCATTATTATTACTTTTCGGCCTGATATTCCTACCTTCCTCTATACCTGCTGTCCTTATTTAGTGTTTGTGTTTATGTAGTTTTTTCAATCCATTTTAAGCCTTTCATGATTCATAAACCTAATTAATATGTAGCTTAAATTCACCACAATGTAGCGCCAGGCGTAAAAACATTTGATGTTCCAGATCAGGAAGCAAAGGAAAGTTGGACGTGAAAATTGGAAGCACTAAACTCGTCTGTTCTCCATAATCGGTTTTAAAATGCCAGATTTTCCCTGCCTACTATGACGAGATATTATTTCAAATTTTGTTGCCATTCGTTCAGGGACTATTAATCTTTGTGAGTTATCACCTCTAGTTCCATTATAAACAAATACAATATTACTCAGAGAATGTCGCTTTTATATATACATAATAAAATATGATAACTTCGAAGTACGTATAAAGGATAATAACATTGTTTTCCTTAACTTTAGCAATTGACCCGGACATCGAATTTAAGACTCTTCATGCAGAATGTTCGGTTACTTGAAAGAACAGCAACCGGAATAGAATAGATGGCGAGTTCGAATTACAGAGCTTCGATTGTGTATTCCTTGTACATAATCCTGGAAACAAATACCTCCTATCATGCTGCCTGTGCAGTGAAAGTTTGTTTCTGTTTCAGCATTTTTTCCACAGTTTTCAAATTGAATACGATGTGGGAGTCTCCATCACCACTCATGTAACTAATTGAACAGCTTTGACCCACATTGGAGAACACAGAAGCTGACGTGAGCGTACAATCAAATAAATATGTATGGAATACTGTTTCGCCCCTGCTTCCAAATCGACTGAGCAAACCCTTATTAGAAGTTCTGTAGCGAAAGTAAATTCACCTCGTGGCGTTCCAGGGCCGGCCCTAGCACTGGGATGTCAGCAGCGCGGGGGAGCCGTAATTAGGTTTCTCAACACGCGCATTTGGGCACGTTCTGTGCATATTAATTTTGCAACAATGGCACAAATTCCTATAACAAACAATACCAACGACTCTAATCGAAGTGAATGTGGAAATTGTGTGTAGTCTACGTACGTTAACTACGAATGTGGCCATTCGCGTAGACTTTGATTTCCGTTCTTGCACTGAATCGTTTATGATTATTGATATGGAGGGTGTAGGCAGAGAACATAAACAGCACAAAAGGACAATCAACACAATCGGATTCCGCTTACATTTGCAACATACGTAGATTATTGCTCTATTTCGAACAGTAGAAGCAGCAGTTAAGGTGTGAGGTCCCTATTTTGCTGATTTCGTTATAGTTCTTACATTTCAACTCGAAAATAACTGCGATCCGACTCGATTCTATTCTCGAATCACAAATTGCAAAAGCCGACCTTCATAAGCATTAATTTAAATAAATAAAATCACAGACGCGCTAATCACTATATTAGTTTCGATCCGCCTGAATCATTCCCTCAACTCAGACGTTACTATCTACTAAGGAGAACTTCATTCTAGTTTGAAGATTCTAAAGACGAGCCATCCAGGTACGTTCGACGAGAATTTTAATCTATCCTTTGTCCGTGCCTGCAGTGGACAACCAGGAAATGGCCAAACCATTTGTAAAATGCACGATTAAATGCTGTTCATTGCTACCATCAACTGGATTCCACACAATGTTCTGAGAAGCATTGAAAAGCCTTAATTGATTTGGAGTCCTGCGATAATCCCATCACGTAACAGATTCCGCCACCGTCACACATAATTAAATTCATTCGTTTGTAAAATGCATCCAATTGTATCATGCGATTAATTTGAAGCAAACCAACGTTAGTGATTGATGAACATGAATGGAATTGCCGAGTATAAAGCGAATATCAAGAATATAAGGGAAAATAACTATTTTCGGTCCATGTCCTATTAAAATTGAATTTATTCTGTAGGAAAATATTCGCAATTGATTAATTTTCAATTGAGATGCGGCAGAGAAAATTTGACTGATGTCGTTGCGAAAGACATATTTAGGTTTCGTATTTCTCCGTAGGTATTATTAGGTAAAGCTGAAACTAGTTACGAAAAGGGTAACGTACCCCACCTCCTACTCTTAGGGACTTAGGGACTGTTGGATTTAGGGTTGAGAATCTTTCTTTATAATAGTAGTGATAAATAAAATACCATAACCAAATGTTGATCTCAAGGCGCCAAGAAAATGAAATTTAAATGCACCATGTGCTATTTTCTACTTTTAATATTTCCTTGAGTGTGGATAACCAACTTCCTGATCCCCAACATCATTATCCTCAACGAAATATTGCTCTTATGCGGTAGAGAATAATTTTCAGATTTTTCAGTTTGGTAGTTACTGACAATGGTCCCCTTAAAGAAATGATCACTTTCATCACCCCACACTCCCCACCTTTCAAACAAATGTCAAAACTAAGACCGGCTTCGAAAAGTACTAATCGAGACCATTAATTTGATACCCCACATGACTATATCTGATGAAAAACAATTTTACACCCCCTTTTGTGTGTAAGGCCCTCTCCCCCTTAAATTCAACGTTAAAAAAAATGTAACTCACTGTATGTGTGAGTGTTCACAATTCCCACCTTTCTACCAAATTCGGTGTACGTTGTCTCCGCGTGTGTCCGTACTGGGCCCACTGATGTGGAACATCATGTACAACGATGTACTTAATCTTTCCCTTCCGGAGGAAGCCGCGGTGATGGGCGATATAGCGCTGATTGTGGTCGCAAAGCACCTCGAGGATGCTGAGTTATACTCATGCGAAGCGACCAGTGCTGTTAAGGGTTGGCTAGAGGGTTCTGGTCTGACACTTGCGGAGGAAAAAAAAGGAAGCGCTCCTCATCACCAAACGCAGTAAAAGAATTTTTGCCCGTTCAAATTGGGAATCATATCATCACCTCCAAGCCTGCCATCAAGTACTTAGAAGTGATGATAGACGGGAAGCTTAGCTATAAGCAACACGTGCAGTATGTTTATGACAGAGCATCCACTGCAAGTATAGCTCTGGCAAGGATGATGCCGAACATGGGAGGGCCACGGCATGCTTCCAGGCTGCTTATAGCTAGGGTAGTGGGTTTGATCCTGCTCTATGCAGCTCCAGTTTGGGGAAACGCATTGCAGGTAGCATTTAACGCTAACAAACTGAGTTCAGTCTACAGAAGAACAGCACTAAGGGTGTGCTCGGCATTCAGGACCGTCTCAGATGATCCAGCATTCGTCATTTTTGCAATGATGCTCATTGACATCTTGGCAGATCAGATGACGAATATATTTAACGCGGTCTATCTCTCCTTTATCGCAGACGAAGAACGCCGAAAGGGAGAGATCTCTAAATAGATGGCAAGAGCATTGGGAATGCTCGGGAAAGGGTCGGTGGACACACAGGCTCATCCCTGCCATCAAGGAGTGATTGGAGAGACGGCATGGTGAGATTAATTATAATTTTATTTAGTTTCTAACGAGGCATGGAGGATATCACCAGTACCTCTTCAGGTTTAAACTAGGTATCTCACCCGATTGTCCAAACTGCGATGGAGTCCCAGAATCCCACACGCTGGCGTGTCCAGGCCAGTGTCTTTTAAAAATTTCCACCTCCTCAAAAAAAAAAAAAAAAAAAAAAAAAGACAGACAAACAGTAAACCGATTTTAATAATTTTAAATTAAAACACAAAAAAATCAAAAATCAAAAAGGTCAGTTAGAGAATATGGGCTCTACGTCCGTGAAAAATATTGGTAATCTTTACTACTGCAATTAGGGTAAGTAGTAAATAATTTATTAACAAAATAGTAAATATGTTTGTGGGGAAGTTATTCAGGTCAGTGCATATATTATTTTCAAAATTTCGACTTTACAGAATCAGCTGACAAACGGATCAAAATTATAATTTCTTATAATTTCTTTCTGAGTGACAATTCTTTTAACGCTTAACTACCGTGGAAGTGCGTTACTGTGTACATTTAAAAAAATAATTTTTACAGTGTTGATTTTAAAATTTACCCCAAAATGGGCAGAAAAAGTAAAAAAGAAAGTACTTCCCAACTTGGTAGGCAATAAAGAAAAGCCGCGTGCAATCATCATACGATACAAATTTTCCGAATCTTTTAGCAGCGAAATGAGACTCTAAACTTTTAATGTTTTTCTGGAAACTATGTTTTTCGCAACAGTTGACATGATATCTCTAATTCTACTGACCCGATTTGTTTGTTTGGTTGCACACAGCTCCTTAATATATTGAAAATTAGTTTGACGAGAGGTTTTCCAAAATATTTTTTTTTCACTAACAATAATTTTTTTGTTTCAGTTCCCCAAGAAGTTTCGGATTTTTGACTCCCCACTTTAATGCCCCTTTTTAAGGTCCAAAAAGAAAGAAACCCGATACAAAAATGCTTATAGCTTCTTTTATTACGCCTAAAAATACGTCTGGATTAGAATACCCCCTTATAGGAGGAAAATACGCAAATTCACCCCGCGAAAACAAAACATTGGCCTACCAGCTCATCCATTGCTTTTAGAGAGCTAGCCTGTTGTCGTTTGACACCTGACATCAGGCTATTCCTCCTGCTCCCTCGCCTAGGAAGCCTTTCAATTAAGGAATACTGTTCACCTGTGGGAGGAAGGCAAGTTAATTCAAAGAACTCCTTGCTTCCCGGTCCCTCAACAATATCTACATGGATTTTCTAACGTCGCACTTATGAGAAAACGCCTTCTACTAGAGGTAGAGCCTTCAACGTTCGCCATTAGTTTATTTCATACCGCCGTGAGGTAGCTTTGATCAATCCAAAGTTCTTGACCTTTGACTTTATAATCTTCTCGAATATTACCTTTTGAGCCAAGACGACTACATATGTCGATTTTTTCCAGGGTAAGATTCAACGCAGCCATCCATCAATTTACTCATGGCATCAATATGCTCCAGTCTTATCGAGAGCCACACGAATGACTCCAAATTTGGATACCCTCACTAATAAAGGAAGAACTAGCGAAAATACTTCGAACGAAGTAATTCGATATCTGTGGAACACGAATATTTAAAAAATGGCTATACTATATAGCTACTTTGGTAGCTCACCTGGTTTTGGCGCTGTCACCTCTGAGGGCTTCGGCGACGCCATTTAAGGAGTCGAGCAATTTGGTGACCAGCTTAAGAAATCATTTATTATATTATCCGATCGCACGAAGGTGATCTTTATGGTGTTGTGCGCAGAAAGGTGCCGTGAGCACGGGCTTGCTCCACAAGTAGGGATTGTCAATACAAGTCTTATATTACTACATTTTATAGTGGAAACAGTAAGAGACAAATCTGTTGAATCCTCATAAAACGCAGCCATGCTCATGCAATTCTAACTGCTGAAAACTCGCTTACAACGATGCACGCTGTTGGCACCAGTCCGAACGGAATGCGTAGGGAATAATGCCGTACAATGGGGTCCATCTGTATTGTTCGTGCTGTTTTGAAGGTTGACTATTAATGTCAATTACTATAAAATTCGTTGTTGGTGAAATTCCGAATAAAGTCTTGCAAAAGTAAAAATGTTCTTTTAATTTCCTAGAACGGCAAAGAAGGTGATTATGGTTAGTCTACTGTTTTCAAAGTTTCTTTTGGTAATTATTTTACATATTTTGATAGAATAGCAACTCAAGAACATCTGTTTAAAATTTCGAGTCAGTATCTAAATTCGTCATCTATGTAAATATCGGTGGATAAATATCACAAGAACTATCCGAAATGTTTAACGTAAAGGTGTAACTAATGCCCGTAAACACTGCAGATGTGAAAGGTTTTGTGTATTTCTTGTGTAGGTATATTTTAGTGCAGAACTATTCCATTTGTAGGTACCGCCTAATGTATATGCATTTAACACTTTAGTATGGTATTGATATTTAGTGTTTTGGGTAACAGTAAGTTTACATGGAGGAGGCATGTTTTAGCTATTGGAATTTTGTCAGTATTAGTACGATTTTGCCTCTTTTGTTTGACCTTCGGTACGAAAGCCCTGTGCTCTAACCACTGAACTATCCGGACACATAATATTATTATTAACTTGCTTTGAAAAGATATCGGCACGAGCGGTACTTATAGAATCGACTTTGTGATTTTTTTAGATTTTTCGGTGGGGTAGCCTCTGAAAATGGGCCTGAGAAAGAAATGGTCTCCTTATAACCCTCGCACTCCCCGCCTTTCAAACAAATGTCAAAACTAACATAACGTTCTGTTTTACAAAAAGCCTTAAACACTACGGTTTCAGAGGCAACCAGCAAATTTTTTCCGCAAATTCCGATAGTCCCAGTTAAGAGTAGAACATATGATATTTCAACAGATCCAACAATATCATATTATATCATATCATATTATATTAATTTCAGCCTTGTGTTCGGTTCGCTTTAAAGTATTTTAAAATATAAAATTTGCGATAAACATTTAATAAACAAGGCGGAATACCAGAAACTGGACGTTCCGAGTATAAAGGTTTTGTGTTCATCTTGTCTGAGAAATTCCCTATTCACGTTTTTCCGTTCACATGTACCCTCAATTCCGAATATTCCTTAATATACATATGGATTTCCAAACGCCAACTACGCCGTTCATATGAGTTCACTTTATATGATGATGATGTCATACACGTCTTAGATTGCGATAAATTCACGTGAAATACACTACACTTTTGACCTTATATAACTTTGAATAATAATTTGATTCTCAACAAACTTTGCAAAATGATGCACTGTATTATTATTTATAACCGTACAAAACTTTGTACTTCCAGGATGAACTTAAGGGGGTTTCGGGTGAATTTGTAAAATACGGTAATATACTATTAATAATAATCGTTGGCGCAACAATCCATATTGGATCAGGGTCTTGAAGTGTGTTAGAGCATTTCATTGAAAAACGTAGCGGTACATTACAGTACTCTGTAGGAGGCAATGTGGTCAGCATTGCGCTCGTCCGAGATTATTACCCTGATTTAACTCAGGTAATCATTCACAGCTGAGTCAACTGGTATCCGACGTTAAATCACGATACAAATTTCACTGCCACCAGTGAACCACAACCTCCCGTACGACAGCCTTGTGTTCTAACCACGCAACTATCCGGATACTATATATACTATTACTAACTTTATTTAAGCAGATGTCAGAATGGAATGTATTTTGAGGCCTAGATTTCCTATCGATGCACCATTGAGAATTTTTGCGAATTTTTCAGTTGGATAGATTCTGAGAACGAGACCTGTTACACTTTTGGGGCACACTTTTTGAGCGCTCATTCCCCACGTTTCACCCCCACATCAGTTTAGAAAAGTACTAATAACACACCTCACAAATTCTCGTGACCATTGATTTAGTCGTTTCCAAGTAAATCGGGTGTGACGAACAGACAGACAGACATCGAATCGATTCTAATAATCTTTACGCAAAACTTTCAGAACGAATCGCCAGGAAAGAAACAAAAAATAACTGTTGTGGAGCCATTGTAGGAAGATAAATGCACATATCATCAGGTAGGATTTGCAGATTAAGGGTAATTTCAAAGTTTTTGATATCTTGAAGAAAAAATATCAATTACAAAAATTTAAATGCCTTTTTCTCAAAACGTAATTTTTTTAATTTCGAATTTCGTTTTTGGAAAATTCAAACCTTAAAGTAATGTAAATCGGTTTTAGGCGTGAGGGCGTTTTCGGCTCTTTAACTACTAACTAACAATAGCCACAATCATACTAAACCCATTTTTTCTGGATTTCTTTTATGTGCTGGCCAAGTGAGTGTTCAATGTACAAAATGAAACGACTTAAGGGAGGAAACCATTTCAGAAGGCTTCTTTTCACGAATATTTTTGGGACTTTTTTAGTGAGAAGAATGCATTGGAATCAAATTAGTAATATTTCGCACTTTGAGAACTTTTTTAAATCTAATTCAAAAATAATAAACTTAGGTGGCACAGTCCACCGAAGGGTTTACAATTGCATTTTACTCCTTTACTTATTTTCTGAGAATATCATCCTCAATGCAAGCGAAAATAATCAAAATTAAAAATTTTGCAGCTGCTAAAAAAAATTTCTGCCACCACGATTTTTTAAGGTTTTGTGCAAACCCAACAATCCATACTGGATCAGGGCTTGAAGTGTGTTAGAGTACTTCATTCAAGACTGTAACGGTACACTACAGTACATTGTAGGAGGCCTGAGATAATTGCCCTGATTTGACTCAGATACTCATTTACAGCTGAGTCGGTATCCGACGTCAAGTCACGATACAAATCCCATTGCCGCCAACGAGATTTGAACGGCGACCTTCCGTACGACAGACTTGTGCTCTAACCACTCAGTTATCCAGTTTTGTACAAAACAAAACTTTATTACTGTCTGTGGTACTTTTCTCAGAAACAAAAAATTAAAAAAGCTTAAAAAGGAAAACTAAAATGTACTTTGTGTAATGATGACGTCATACACTTTTAAGTGTGCAATAAATTTACTTGAAATACTAAACTTTGGGCTTCGATAATTTTGTTAATAATAGTTGGATTTCATTTAAACTTCCCAAAAATCTGACTTATATTATCCCTTATACCAATGTATTCATGAAGTGGGGTTCGGGTAAACTTCTAAAATATAGTAATATATAGTATTATAATAATATTATAAACTTTATTTGAGCAGACATCGGAAGGGCTAGATTTCGTATGGATGCACCATGCATCTCAGATTTTTCGGTTTGATAGGTTCTGAAAACGAGACCTGTTTCAGTTTTCGGGCCACATATTTTGAGCCCTCACTCCTCTATGTTTCATCTAATGTCAAAACAAGATCCGCTTCGCAAAGTACTAGTCCCCTTCATTTGCAACCCCGCATGACCATCTTCTGAGGAATATTTTAAAACTCCCCTTTCGAATGTATGGGGAGCCCCCTCAAACTCACCAAAAAATGACTCTACTTCCTAAAAAGGGATGCACAGGCTACATCTTCTCACCAAGTTTCGTAAAAATTGGTTTAGCCATTTCCAAATAAATCGGTTGTCAGAAGTGATCCTGACGGTTATAAAACACACCATATTATTAAATACGGGAATTAAGTTGTTTTTAGGAAGAAATTTCGCATGCCATTGGGACCACAGCCGCAGTTGATATCTACAAGAGAAAGGAATTTAATGAAATGAATGAAATTATTCGAAAGAAACTCACAGGCTGATTGACCAGATCACTGAATAATATTGTCAAATATGTAATATAGTGGGGTAGGGGCGGAAAATATGGCCCCCTGAGATCAAAACTCTTAATGTACAAGACAATGATCTTGCCAGTCGTCGGATTGGAGAAAAGAATTCTCCGAAGAATTTTTGCCCCCTACTGAAGGATGGAAGATTCTACAGCCTACATAATAATAAAATTTATGAGCGATATCACGACCGCCTGGTCGGGGATCGAGATAAAAATGCTGCGGTGTGTGGGTCACCTTATCTGCATGGATGAGGATAATAATACCCCGGGTTTGGTTGCGAGTTCAAGTTCTTCTGATTGGTCTATACCTTTCTCATTTTTCGACTAATACCAATAACAATTTACGAAACCCTACCCTATGTGACGCGCCATAAACCGCAATGCCTGTCAAAATATCTACTTGGTTTTCAACTAAGCGACATAATGCGGCAGAGTTACTTGGCAGAGAATATTTTGTATGGTCGTGTGTCATTTCTATATAATGAACTTAGGTGTCTACTATGTTTGTCCAGTTTTGGTTTGTATCTGGTGCACTGGTGCAATATAGACATGTCACTTCGCTGCGGTTGTGCTGAATGTAGTCTCGTATCGCGTATCGTATGCGTATGCAACAACTACACCCAGAGAATAAGATTCCCCGTTCAAACAAGGTTCACACTGAAATTGCATTGTAAATAGCAAGCAATAGAAAGAATATTCAAGTTAGCAACGTGACCCACTCATTCGATTTTAGAGCCATTGGCCCTAGTGGGGCATCAACTTTTCGAGAAGCTTATATTCTTTCTCCACCATATAAGAATATTAATACGGGACAGTCTCAACTTAATGTTGGTGTAGAGATATTTGCATTTGCAGATCTTGAAAGAAACAGCAAAAACAAATCTAGCTCTCTTAATGCGGTGAGCGAAATCAAGTTCGGCTACCGCAACGAAACCCCTCAATTTACGTTGGTGTTTGTCTTCATGCCTCCTTCTCTAAAATCCGGAACCATTTGATCAAGGTCCGTGACTCTTTAAGAATAAACCATCAGCGTGGTCGAAGTATTTAAGGAAAAGTGTCATAGACCAATAAAGCCCTCCATGTCCTCCAGCGAAAGTAACCTGGAGATAGGGAATTTTTAGGATTCAGTACTCATATATAGGGATCGCATTATACCTGCAACCACCTCCGGCGAAAAGTTGAAGGAGCATCTGAAAAGTTACCCCTGTCCTGCACATCACCGTTGACCGTTTCCAAATTTCAAGAAAGCGGAAATGTTGACTGAATCGAGTGGTCTTCAACTAATAGTTCGCCATCAAATTCAGGTAGAATTGGAATTAACTCACATTACAAAATATTAAGTGAGTGTTGTTAGCATTGCAAAACATAAGCTTTGATACTGCAATTGGCCAACTTGACCGCGGGGACTAGGTGATTCAATTTGAGGGTAAGTAACCGCTTTATTGACATGCATGTAAGACAGTCGTAATTAGATATTTCTAAGAGAAATTTTCGGCTTTGAACTAACCACTTTTTTTACATGTCCGGTATTCACTTTCATAATTCTTGAATTTCCCATTAGTAGCTTGTTAAGAAATACATAATGACAATTGGTGATGATGTATCTTGCAAGGATATAGTGGACTTCAATGCACCACGACATCGGTCTTTAAACACGTCGACTATAATAATGACATCAGGTTACTTTCTCACCCAAGAATAGTGAGAATCGCAACACAATTAACAAAAGCCGAGCCAAGATTCTGAATCTGATAAGTTATGACACATATATGGATTGCATTGATGGACGGGATATTGTGGGCTTTGATCACTTTGTTTATTTAGTCAACATTATTTTTGCGAATCTACTTCAAATATTGTATAGAAAACATGTGTGCCCGTTGAGACGCAGAGTGGCGCAGTGTGAAGCAGGAGAGCAGAAACTTCTGTTCTATTCTGTTATTAAATTGAAAATTAGATTCCTATTATTCCGTAAAAATAGAATATTCACAGCAAGCTTTGTTAAAGCAGTTATTTAAAAAAATACATGTATTCATTCATAAGAACGATTTTTTTTTAATGAAAAGTATGAAGACTGTAATTGTTTACCCCATGAACAATATTCTTACTTACTGGATTCACTGAAAGGTCAATAGTTTCCAGTTTTCACCCAGTGCAGTTCTAATAACGCTCTCAAGCTGCGTCAAGTCAACATACGTGCAAACATTCGCTGTTATATTTATTTCCTAGATTATCGCTTCCGATGCTTGTAGAATCTCTGTAGAACTTAAAACTAAGTTCTATTCATTTTCTGGTTTCACAAAAAGTCGCTTTGAGCGAAGTCTCATCACCTCACTAAACTGAGCCTTAACTTGCGGAGCGACTAAGAACCTGCGTCCCAATGTTTGGTCTACATTATTACATAAATGGGGGAACTCAATGAAAAAACGCCGTGACTATTACTCGGAATCTGCACCAGAGGACGGGCCCTAGAAGACCACTTTATTGTTGGCTAGTTTTGTAGATCCTATGGCTATCCCAGAATAACCAACGAGTGTGTCGTCCTAAAACTATGTGAAGTAAGTGAGACTTTCTAGCGTGGTTACGGTAATTTTTCCAAGTAGAAATTATATTGGTGAAATATGTTCATTGTAACTCTAAAGTCGCTTGCTGCAAGTCCCCGATATCTCCAAAAAAATGGTGGAGAGAGATGAAAACCATCCTTCTTCTAAAAACATTTTTTGCTTTTCTCTCTCTTTTACTTTTGACATTAGCGCTGGCACGAGGAACACCCAATGCCCAGCACCCAACACACTATTCTGCGCAGATGCTGGTTTCCTGATGCTTGGCAACACGGATGATCTCGAGCAGCTAGTCCAAAACTTGAATGGAATTGCTTTATGTGATGATGAAAGAAAAAGAGTATCTGAAGCTGAAATCCGACCATTTCAAGTACTGTGGGTAGTACTCTCTCCCTTAATGAAGCTCTGCGTCATGAAACTAGTTCGCGAATTGGAGCAGCCTGGTTGAAGTGACGCTTCACATCTGCGATCGTTATATTCGAAATCTAAAGCAGCATCGTTCACTCTGTATAAACTCTATAAGCAGCCTTCTACGATTAGTTTCCCGTTAGTTTGCCTGATGGACTGATGAACCGACTGACGAAAATTATTCAAATTTTCAAAGCAAATTTGTCCGTCTGGTGAGGTTGACTGTTGGTGGATTGAAACTTTTGTCAGACTGAGAGGAAATGGATCGTGTGAGATCGCCCTATGTATCCAAGTGCTGGGCAGCCAGTAAAGATATTGAAGGCCGCATCGAGGTTACGAGACGAAAGATTCAAAACGACCCAAAGTTTACTCGAAGCAGCAATTGTTAACCATATTAGAAAACCTTGACTCCAAGTGCACCAAGCAAGAGAAGTGCCGAACTCAATCCAGACAAGCCGAGTCCACTACAAACTATGACAAAGGCTAGAGAAGGAGAAGAAACAAAATGAAATTTTACCCGTTTCGTATATTAGCAAAATTTGTTCTATTCAATGATTTAAATTATACAAATGAACACAATACAACATGACCTCGTTAGTCGGAAATCCGCACAAAATATTGGCTCGACCTTTCGGGTATTCCCACTTTCATCCTTAAATTATAAAATCTCTAACTGAATAGCACTCCAGAAAAAGTTAACATGAGAATATACTCGTAAATGTAAAACGATAACTTGACTGTTTAACTGTTGTTTCGCTAAATCAATCGTAGATTTTCCATTGGAAGAAATAAATGCATAATTTCGGTACAACGCCAATTACTAACACAACTTTCTGCTGGTCCTGGAAGCAAATAAATAACTTTATGGGGTTTATAGTGTGGACACTTTGTTAGGTATAGCTTTGTCGACACTCGAAGTATCTTAATTCTTAGGTTTTAGACTTTTACACAAGATTTTCTATCACAAACATCTTTCAAATCACAATCACTATCAATGCATGAACTTACGGCTAACATTGTGAGCTAAATTGTTAAAATTTATCTATGCATACGCCATACTCGTACAGTCAATCAATCGTCAGTTATCAATGTTCACAACACATGGATTATCTGTGATGAGTGAGAAATGGTGAAAGTATTACACATGCATCTATAAGAAAGTCTATTTTATATTGCTTGGCTTCTGCTTCTTTGTTCGTAGACAGGAGGTTTTCTCGCGTGTGTAGAGTTCCCGTCTCCCGGTATCGATAAATTCTTGGTCTCATCATCGAACTCAGTGATTTAACGTACATACATATGTATATATACAGAAGTTTAAGTTCTCCCTCCTTTCTTTTAACTTATAACGTTATAAAAAATTGTTCAAAAAGTATCTAATAACCAGATTCGATATTGCTTTTCATTGTTTTGTCCTTACATGGCGATTCGGAAGGAGTCAGCTATAGGGGACACATAAAAAAGACTTTGACTTGTTATCGGCCCTTTGATTCTCTCTGGAAGCACCATCTTAAAATTAAATAAGTGAGAATTTGTTTCAGCGCTCTACTACGTACTGTAATTTTAATCGTAACCTAGTTATATGTACTCGTAATCTACTCATTATTGTATTGTTACGGTCAATTATATCTTTGGTTTCCATTATAAACTCTCGATCATTTGTGTGCTGGAGCGCATCTGTGGATGGCTAGAATTTAGATAGCTCTCTGAATACACACTTTTAGCGCGATTGTCATACCGCAAACTTGATCGTCTTACATCTACGTCTAAAGGTAATCTACCTCGCCACCACGAGCAGAACAGGCAGTTGAGGGTGCTTCGGAAAGCCTCCCGGAAGTCCCGATTGAAGTACGCATAGATGAGCGGGTTGAGCGTTGAGTTGAAGTACCCGATCCAGAAGAGCAGTGTCACCACCGCCTCGGGGCAAGGGCACGGTTCGCCGCACAGTGTTGTTATCACGTACCTGAAGAAAAGATTCATAAGATAACATTGAAGATGAACAAACTGTCTAGCTCTGCTAGCGCTCGATGGAGACGCTGGGCCGAGCGTTGCACACTCAAGCATTCCAGGATCTTACCACAGGAAGAAGGGTAACCAGCACAATATGAATGTTCCCATGATTATGCCCAGAGTTCTGGCAGCCTTGTGTTCACGTTTCATTTTGATTAGGTGTCTTTCTCGCGTTGGGGTGTGGTCCTGCTCCAAGTCGTGGGTTGTTAACGTTTTCGATGATCCCGAGCCACTTAGAGCTTCTCCTTAATGGAAGAGTATTCTTATGACAAATTTCCACAAAGCACGCACTACCATGGAAGCTTACCATTTGTCCCGCCACCTGTTGAGTGTCGGTGCATGAGCATCGCGTTGCCGTGGCGCACGGCCAGCTGTTTCTCTTGACGATTTGCCTCCCGGAAAATGGCCAAGTATGTGAAAATCATGATTGTGCACGGTATCCAAAATGATATTGAACTAGAAATAATTGCATAGGGTTTGTTAACTACGAAAATACACATGTCAGGATGTCGTTCCACATCCCGTAGGTGCTCGTCGGTAGTGTACCAGCCGGCGAATATCGGCACGAAGGACAAGAGAGCAGGCGAAATCCACGTGTTGAGGAGCATGATCGCGACTACTTTCTTCGTCATGTTTATGGGATATTTCAGTGGCTTGACTATGGCGTAATATCTGTGGGAGAGCTCTGATTGAATGCATCTGCCAGTGGGTATAGAAATAGCCTACCTGTCCACAGATATGCAGCACAAGTGGATGATGCTCGCTGTAGAAAAGTACACATCTAAACTATTCCATAGGTCGCACAGGAAGGGACCAAATATCCACCTGGAAAATCACTGGTTAATATCACGTTCATGGAGCCCCGCGGTAGGGCAAAGCTATCGGGACAAACCTCTCTAACACTTGATTACTGAAGTTAAAACTCATGGCCATCATTGCTACCATTATGTCGGCCATTGCTAAAGACACTACGAAGTAATTTGTTATAATCCTGAAAGCAGGAGCAAAGTTCCACAAATGCAGGCAAATTGAGTCTCCGTCACGGACTTACCTTAACTTTCTATTTCGCATCACAGAAATTATTACTAGTAAATTACCAAAAATGGCAGCCACAATTATGAATATCATAACTGAGGCCTTCAATACTAAGAGTACAGTTGTCACCCAAGCAGTTTCATCATCGGATGGAGGAGAATCAGTCGAAAAGTTGGTAAGTATATCTGCAGAAAGAGGAGGAGGTCCTGTCGAGCCAAAGATACCCGACATATTCGTTGGAAGCTGTGATTTGTAGTCCGCCATGCTGCCACTGCTGCTCAGGTTCATGGTGCGATGGGGGTCAAGTTGTGCCCCACCCGATAAACAAGGTCACGTGTACCGTGTTGCACCGGAACACCACCGCACCGAGACTGACGACGACAACGACAAAAAGGTTAACTCGCACGAGTCCTTGCCAGCGTCCACACGCAACGGAAATTTCGCGTTTTCGCGCCAACCGTCAAAACACTGTAAGTATTGCTGCTCGTCTCCGTTAAGTTTGCTGGCCTCTTGCGAATTCTATCTGTTCTTTCCTTTCTATCTTTTCTGACCGACAATGTATCTAAATCTGCTTGTGATGCTCTCTCTGTTTTCGACCGTGTCGCTGTTACCAAGAACGATCTGATCATGATGGCATCCGTCCAAAATTTATCTCTGCAAAAATAAAATCGAATTAATTATAAACGTGTCAACTTGTCCTCGATGGTAATATTTTTGTATCTTGTGGATCATTTGAAAGTTCTGTTTGAGTTCTTGGAGTGAAAAGCAACTCACTCGCAGTGGGAAAAAAGAAGACGAAAATATGGAATCAAAATAGAAATTTCATTGATGTTTTAATTGTGGCCGCACGTTTCGGGATTTTTTATATTTTTTTGGAGCTAGGTAGTTTGTAAATGGGCTTCAGAATACTCGACAAGCATAACCTTCGTCATCCGCTCCTCAGACGGAGTCTATCGATCTCAGCTAAGAGTCCAGTTGCTAGTGTTCAAACTGTGCGATTCGATACGTCTCGCAGGGATTTGTTACCAAGTGATCAAGGATACCTCAGTTTAGTGCCAATCTTCCTTTGCTTCCTAGTTGAAGTAGCTGAATGAGACAATGAATTTCATATATAACAAAGATTAACGGTTCGGAACCTCTGTGCGTAAATAGTAATCAGCCTTTTCATTTGCGTAGGCGTATCACTCAAAGAACATTAATTATAGAGGTGATGTAACTGGAGCACAGTCTCGCAAAAGATACAGTGGAAGAACAGCCAGAGAGACGGAATGTTTACGGATGATTTCTTCCTCACAGAAGAGCAAATAGGAGCCGGAAACTTTGGAATAATCCATTGAATTTTTGAATTTGTGTTATTTACATAGACCTGGCGCCTTCAAATTAGCCTACAGCTAGTCACATAGTGCCATCTAAACTAATCAAAGGAATGAAATTACTAGGCATTTCCCCGTATACGGTGTAGACTCTCCAAATCTCCAAAGATGCAACAAATTTAGGAGTTTTGGTAGCCACCTTCTTAGGCACATTAACTTACACCAGCAATAAATTATTGTGTGTGAATCGAGAACTGCTTAATGCACGATTTTGTGAATAAAAATGATGAAACGTGCAGGGAGGTCTACAGTAATCTTTAGAGGTGCATATTGATATGTCAAAATAAAATTAAATTATCACTTAGGGATTTAGGCACCAAAGACGTTGCAGTGCTTCGGGGAACGAGGAGTAAGTAACATATATGTTACAATCATTGCAACATCTGGGAAAATGAAAACAAACCATTGAAATAGGAATTTTAATCCATAATTGAAATTTTTATCTTATAAAGCTATCTGCTAAATATTTATATAATAATATTACATAGAAAACCTTTTTTGAATTGAACTTGGAAAGAAACATGTTTGGGAGCGTAATGTCTATGTTATCCTCCGGTTCCATCTAGCCGAAGGTAAACTAAATCATGCAACTCATCGTAGAAATAAATTTCAAAATTGAATCCTGGCGAGAAAGAAATGAACGGTTTGATGAGTAGTCAAAAACACGCTTGACAAAAAAAAGATAATTTCCGGGCAATACAAAAACTATGAACTGTTTTTCCGAGAATGACCGGCAAAGAAAAGAAAGTACATTACTTTAAGGGCAGGTTGTACAGCATTAATGATAGCGTTGCAACTTACAAAGTAATACAAGTTAACAAAATGTTCAAAAAGGAAATGGTTGGCTTTGAACAAGGAACAAATTGTCCAATTTCTGGTGTCAATCGTAAGAGAGGTTAGTTAACGAAAACTTTGAAAAATTTCACAGCTAAATATAAAAGATTATGGCACAGAGAGAGTTATATAACATATGAAGCACTCCACTTCGCAACCAGCATTAGACAAGAGGTACTACGTTGGTCAGCAGTTGGAGGATGTCATATCAGAGAATAATCAGATTCGATATCGAGGGCAACTCGGAAATAAAAAGAATAATAAAAACTGTCTGGGGAACGGATTGGGATTCCTATGCAACGCACCTAAGCACAGAGGTAAGAAAACTCTTCAATCGGACAAAGTAAACCAGAGACTGGCCGAGGTACAAAAATGCACTGACTGCCTATAGCAACGCCTTTAGAGAAACAAAACGGAACAGCTTCAGAGAATTCTGTGTAGGCAGTAGCCAAAGGTAGGGCAATATCTTCTGTCGGTCTGAAGAAGGAAAATGGGGAACGAGGAGGCCAGAGTACACTTGTTTCCCAGAACTCATTTCCTGATGCTCTACGCCACGGCGGAAGGCGACAACATTCTGAGGACAACACCAAACAAAAGTGAAAGTAATGAGAATTGAAAACTGGCAAAAGAGGTATGCTAGCATCACTACTCCAGAGAGGTCTAGAAACCATATTAGAGGCTTTTCTAAGGGCAATCAGGGGCACCATGACTCTGGGATATATACCAAGCGCATGGAGGCGGGCAAAAGTAGTCTTTATTCCGAAAGTGGGTAAAAAGGATGTTTCTCACCCTAAATATTTCGGACCAATTTGCCTAACATTGTTCGTACTCAAAACTATGCAGAACTAGCGTTCTAATGTGTAATCCCCTACCTTAGTGTCAACACGCTTATCGGGCAAGAAATTCAACCGACCCTGCTCTATATTAGATGTACTACGGGATGTCATAGAAACAAAAGAAATAGTACTGCATTGGTTTTTGGATATCGAGCGAGCACATGATAACACATCGCACCCAGAAATACAAGATGCCGCGGTCCGCATTGGAATGGGTTACGCCACATTATTTTAATCTTTTTTTTTTTTTTTTTTGTGCGTACACGGAGTCGGAAAATCTTAGAAAGACACGTCCGCCGCCCGAACGGCGGAACAACAGCGGGCGCGTGTGGGATTCACACCCACTAAAAACCACCCCCGGTCTCTCCAGCCCCAAGCCCCGCGGGACCACCATTGAGGTATTACTTCGCGGGGTAGGTTTGCTCTTAGGCACTCATCCTTCTCCTATTTGCAGCTTTCCTCCTTCTTTGTTCCTTCAGCAACTCCTCCTGCATTTAGATGCTTGCGGAGCCAACAGCAAGCCACTTCTCCTCGGACTCCAGCATCTCAGTAACCAAGCTCTCCGGGGTCCCGCTCCTGCCCAGCACCTGGTTTAAGCTCCTTCTCTCCATCGCAAATCGTGAGCAGTGAAACATCACATGCTCTGGATCCTCCGGTATGCCATCGCATCTGGGACAGTTCGGAAAATCATCTAACCCAAAGCGGTGCAGATACTGCCAGTAGCAACCACCGTGTCCTGTGAGGAACTGGGTAATGTGGTAGTTGGTATCCCCATGTTTTCGCTCAAGCCACAACCTAATGTTGAGAATGAGCCTGTGCGTCCACCGACCTTTCGCAGACTCGTCCCATCTGCGTTACCAGAGATTAAGCGACTCTGACCTTGCCGCATTTCGACACTGTGCATGCCCCTCCATATGTCTTGCATTGTACAGGACACTCATTTCTTTGGCCAGAATGTCAACCGGGATCATGCCTGCCACCACCAATACTGCCTCATCTGATGTGGTTCTAAAAGCACTGCAAACCCTCAAAGCCATCCGCCGGTAAACCGAGTTCACCTGCTTCAGTCTCTGAGAGTTTGCAAGCGCCTCTGCCCACACAGGCGACATGTAGAGCAGGATGGAGCGCACCACTCCGGCTAGCACCAACCTCCGGCAATGTTTCGGCCCACCAATGTTTGGCAACATTTTTGCAAGTGCCGTGGTGGCACTGGCTGCCTTTTGGCATGCATACTCTAGGTGCTCCCTAAAACTCAATTTGGTGTCAATTATTACCCCCAGGTATTTGATAGCCGGCTTTGATACGACCGTATGTCCACCGACCTCCACTTTTACAGTATTATTTTTCCTGCGTTTCGTTATCAAGACCGCTTCCGTTTTCGCGTCCGCCAAGGTCAGCCCGGCCTTTTCTAGCCAGGACTTTACCGCTCTCACTGTTTCCGTTGCGTAAACCTCCACATCTTCTGGGTGTTTTGCTGCAACAACCACAGCTAGGTCATCAGTAAAGCCGACAATCGTAGTCCCCTCTGGGACGGGAAGAGCAAGCACCCCATTATACATGATATTCCATAACAGGGGACCAAGTACCAATCCCTGTGGTACCCTGGCTGTGACAATGTACTCTTTGGGGCCCTCATCCGCCCCGTACCAGAGAGTCCTCTCTGAGAGGTAGTTCTCCACCAAATTCGCTAAGTATCCGGGAACACCTATGTCAGCCAACGCCCCTTTAATTCTATTCCAATTGGCCGAGTTGAACGCGTTTTTGACATCCAACGCCACCACGGCACAGCAGCCGCTAGAAATCAGTGCACCTTTTGCCAGGTTTACCACCATGCTAATTGCGTCCACCGTAGAGTGGGCGCGTCGGAAACCAAACTGGCGTTCCGACAAACCATTGCTGGCTTCGACCATGGGCAGGAGTCTGTTGTAGATGACTCTCTCCATCATCTTCCCCATTGTATCCAACCGGCAGATAGGACGATACGAAGCTGGGTTTCCAGGTTGCTTGCCAGGCTTCGGAAGCAACACCAACTTTTGCTTTTTCCACTGGGCAGGGAATATTCCTTCTTTTAGGCACGCCTCGAAGGTGTTGGCGAAAAGGTCGGACCTAGTCTTCACTGCCAGTTTCTAAGCTCGGTTGGGGATTCCATCCAAACCTGGGGCCTTGTTGTCACCGAACCTACCACATATTTCCCGCAGCTCCTCCACAGTTACAGGCGTTATTATGCCGACATTTGGCTGGACAAAAACTTGCCTTCCCTTATTTTCGTGGTGAGGGAACAGAGTGGTAACAATCTGTTTCAGGAGGCGCGGACAGGTCACCTGGGGTGATTTCCGCAGCCTTTTCATCACCACTCTGTAAGCCTCGCCCCAAGGGTTTATGTCGGCATGGTCGCACAGCTGTTTGAAGCAGTTCTTTTTGCTCCTCCGAATGGCTTCCTTTAGGCGGCCACGCAATTGCTTGTGTGCCTCCTCTCGACCGTCGCCACCGGGTTTTCCCCTGAGCCTCTGGCAAAGCCTCCTTGCCCGAAAACATGCGGCTCGCAAACTTGCGATTTCGCTGTTCCACCAGTAGTTGGGTTGCCTACTGGGGAGAAATCGCCTTCTGGGCATAGTAGCATCGCATGCTTCCGTCACCCATCGAGTGATCTGGGTGGCTTTCTCTCCAGCCGTACCATTCAGGGATATGTCGGATTTGAGCACCGCGGAAAACGTGTCCCCCTCGAACGCTTTCACTGTCCAGCCAAGCATACCACCCGGCATTTTGCGAAAACTCTTTTTCGAGCTCGATCCGCCCTTGATCTCTATGCAGATTGCCTGGTAGTCGCTGTGAGTATAGTCCTCACTGACATGCCAAGCGATTCTACTGGCTAAAGTGGCACTCACGTATGTCAGGTCCACTATAGACCCCAGGGCCCTTCCCCGGAAAGTGTACGAAGACCCAACATTCGCCAGTACCACGTCCAGCTCCGCGAATGCTTCGAGGAGAACACGTCCCCTCACATTAGTTATCCGGCTGCCCCATTCAAGAGCCCACGCATTGAAATCGCCTCCTATTATGATCGGCCAACGTCCTCTTGCATCCAAAACAAGAGCAGCAAGCTTCCGCTCATACTCGACGAGTGTAGCGCTGGGTGGAGCATAGCAGCTGTAGATGTGGATGCCCTTCACCTTCGCTCTGATGAAGCCCTCCTCCGGGTACTCCATTATTTCCTGGAAGGCTTGTTCTCCACAAGTCCACAGCGCTGCTTGGCCCGTTTGGTCCCTGACCCAAACGCTACCACCGCGGTTTCGGTATGGTTCACTTAGTATGGCCACATCGATGTTTTTCTCGCGGATGGTTTGCGCGAGTAGATCCTGCGCCGCCTCGCAGTGGTTGAGGTTGATTTGTATCAACCTCATCTGCGATTTGTGCTAAGGGCTCTCCTGTATTCCGGGCACCTACTGCTGCCTGCAATGTGCCGATGGTCCACACCCTCCTTTCCTTTGCACAGTAGACAATTTGGGTTAGCTCCGCAGTCCTTGCTGATGTGGCCTTCCACTCCGCATCTCCTGCATTGCTTTGACCTGTCATTTGGGTTAGTGCATGACTTCGCAATGTGACCAAAGCCAAGGCATCTAAAGCACAATTTTAACGCCACCTGTTCCCTAAGGCGACACATAACCCAGCCTATTCTCACTCTCCCTGCTGCTAACAGTTTGAGTGCGTTCTCCACTGGTAGGCTGATGATGGCGGTTTGTGTTCCCCCATAGGCTTTCCTTAGCGTTTTCACCGCTGACTCTTGTAGTCCGGCAAGGTCGAACTGTTTCTCCAACGCTTCGCGAACCTCCTCCTTCGGCGTGATTTCATCTATATCTTTGCAGATTATAGTGATCTCCGGCCTGCTAGCTCTTATGTCGGCTTCCTGCCCTAAAGTCTTCCCGATTTCGCTTAAGAATTTGTCCGCGGTTACATCCTTGGATTTCTTAAGTTCCAACATAAAATCTCCCTTCTGCGACCGTCTAATACGGCTGACGTTGTTTCCCAAATTGGTGAGTTCGGGGTCTGCCTTCACTTTCCTGAGAATGTCGGCCTATGACCCTTCGCCTCGTTTGGAAATGAAAATCATCTCCGGTATAATCTTCCTCCGATAATTTCTTTTCCGCGGTTCTACCTTCCTCCAAGCTTCCGCATCCGCCTTTGAAGGTTCGATCCCTTTTCTCGAGGTAGCCACTGCAGTATTTTCCCTGGTAGCCTCAGACGTACTTTTCATGAACTCCGCCTTTTTGGGAGTTGAGTTCTTTTTTCTTTTCGGGGTTTGCTGGCCTATTGAGTCATTCAGCTTCTCGCGCAGCCTCTTCCCCGGTTTCTCCCCTTTTGTGTTTTGAACCGGCGTTACTTGAGTTGCCTGGTTCACTTTTCCAATCGGCGACTTCCCTACTCGTTCATCCTGGGCCTTGCCGTACGTCAAACGGATGCCTCTTATCATGGCCCTTATTTTAATCTGTAGGGACAAATATGAGGATACCCCATGTGATAGAATCCAAATTGGATGAAGTGTTACTAACGCCTAGTACAGAAAGACGGGGCTGCGCATCAATCCAGCCAAAACCACTTGATCACCTGAGAGTTATAAGGTTACATGGCCTGGAATAGAACGAGATACAGAGATCAAATATTAAGGCCATTAATAACTTAAAAAACACAGAACACAAGTCGCGTTACATAAACTCCCAATACTCCCGATGGGAGCGAGGCAATGAGGACATGCCCAGCGGCATCCCCGAAAGTTCTTCTGGGATTAACCTCTCTCAGGCAAGGAAGGCAATCTTCAGGGTGGCGGCTAATATGAATGTGACGGGTTGCTGCCTAAATCGAAAGAAAACTAATATCCTTTCTAGGCGGTATTCTAATTATTTATACCAAGAGATAACATGACAACAAGGTTTCACTTCGATAAGAAGTTTGAACACATTGGAGTAATATGACAAACTTGGAGAACGTGGTTGTGACATACGCCTTAAAGCAGCAATTGATTACTTGATACACTGCCGTATCCCTCACAGCAGGGGGAACGGGTGCCGGGGTCATTGGTCCAAGAAAAATGTACTTGCAACACATGGGTAAACACACTAGCATATTCCAGGTGGAAATATTCACGATAGAGAAATGTGTCTCCTCTAATCTCCAAAGAAATTACAGACAGGTAAAAATTACTATTCTCACTGGCAGGTAAGCGGCGATCTGAAAGTGACATAATGCCTGGCAATATACCGATATACCGAATACGCTTGCTCGCACAATAACGCCCGGATACTCTGGGTTCCAGGCCATGTAGGCTAAGAAGGCAATGAGGCAGCGGACGAACTGGCCAAGAAGGGAGCGGGGACGCTTCTACACGGGCCAGAATGATTCTGTTGAATCGCATTGGTGACTATGGCATTAAAAATGAAGAACGGTTGAGGAAACTCCATTGGGCGAGCCTAGCAGAAATGGAGCATTCCTGGTGCTTATTGAGGAGTCCATATTCCCCAAGCGAAATAAGGACTATTTAAACCTCAGCAAGAAGAACATTCGGGAATACCCACTGGTCACTACCGACTAAACTGTCACTTAGGGAAGCTACGGATATCTACGGACATTGATGTTCTGGAACAGTGCACGACGCTTGTACAAAGTAGGTCGAAGCCACCTGGAAGAATACTTAATACCAGATGCAAAGTTTAAGGATCGGGAAGTAGGAAATATACTAAATTCCCAACGGTTATAGGCTTGCTTGACATAGTATAGTTAATAATAATATAATAATAATAATCGTTGTCGCAACAATCCAATTGGATCAGGACCTTGAAATGTGTTAGAGAACTTCATTTAAGACCGTAACGGTACACAATCCAATTGGATCATAGCCTTGCAGTGTGTTAGAGCACTTCGTTCAAGAGCGTAATCCCTGGACTTTTATGAAAAGTTTTAGAACGAGAAAAATATTCATACATATGTACTTTTTGTCAACCTTAATCGGCTTTGTAAACCATTAAAAAAGTCTACGGGACGAGGAAATTCTAATAGAGTTAGCAAATATTAACAAATTATGTCCGTCACGATCAACAGTAGATTTAGAAGTTGCCACCTGGATGTACGTAACAAGAGAGACGTTGACATAGGCCTCAAAAGGTATTACTATCTGATGATTGGTTACGTTCATTTGCGTGTTGTAAACGCCACTTCTCCAGGGTTCTCGATCTGCGGTGGTCCATATTCAATATCGACCGCTTGCATAACCCAGCTTTCCCTCGACATTGGGATGGCTATCTTGCTGTTCGGATGGCAGAATATCGATGCGCATTGCGCCGCCATCAAAAATGCTCTTTTCTCAGGTGCTACGCAGGTCGTCGGCCAAGATCTGGCTGACTGTCGAATCATAAGATCTGGCTAACTGTGGAATCACACAGAGTGTATGAAGACGATAATCATTAAGATTCCAAAGAAAGACACCCGTTTTAAATCTGACAATTGGAGGCGTGCTCCCTTCCAAAGCGGAATCCGCCAGGGTTGCACTTTGTTACCGCTATTATTTCTTCTTGTTATTGGTGACGTGCTTCTTGCAGTCTTGCCCAGAAGACGTGGAGGAGTTCAAAGAACTATGATATCTCTCCTTAAACAACTCGACAACGCTGATGATATCTGTTTGCTCTCTCAGCGGGTTATGGATCTTGGCAAATGGCTCTCGATTGGGAAAGAGAGACAAGTAGAGTTGCGCTGAAGATAAACACCAATAAAAGCAAGGTTCTCAGTTTGACGGGTCATCGAACTCTCGCTAAAGAAACGACAGAAACGGCGATGATTCCGGCCGGCGGATGGATATAAAAAAACTCGTAAAAAGGACGAAGGACAAAGCCAGACTTTCTGAACGGATGTTACCAAAATGAAGGCTATGACGAAGCTTCATCCTGATCCTTCAAAATAAAGTGTCCAAGACGACAGAAGAAGCAATCTTTTACAGACTCATACTTCTCCAGAGTCTTCGGGCAATGCAACATCACCTTTTGTTGTGTAAAGGAGTTCGACTTGTCTGGAAAGATACTCTGCGTAAAACTCCTATTAAAAATGATAGAAATGACAAGGGAAATGTGAGGATTACATTTTGTAAGAAAAGATTTGGCATGCTGTCAGGAGCGTAATCGCAGATGCAGGCACAGCGATCAATAAGTGTACGGAAAGACGTCAAGCCAAGCCGCTCTACTCGATGTGATTGTTCACCGAGATAATTCTCTTTTATTTGAGATAATTCTCTTTTATTTGATAGTGACGCACTATTTCATCGATAAGAGACGGAGCTTTACCAGATGTGATAATGGTAACAACTGTGGTGAAGTCTTCCTCCCAGCTGTTCGCCATCGTGAATGAAGAATTGACCGTTAGGGTGGTTCACAACACTATCAAAAGATTTGCAAGCACATGCAAGTTCTTTCGCTATAAACGTCTCTGAAAACATCGACAACCGCGTCAGCTTCTGCTTCTGTGACCAGCGCAACAACAAATTCCCTTTAGTACCTCCTCCTTCTCGGTCTCCTTCTTCGCCCGCTCCTTCTGTTGCTACTATTTAACTTGCCGACTTTACTGCCATTTTTTTGAATCTGAATGCGAACTCCACTGAGATCATTTTTCTCAAATTTATTCTTCTAATTCTTCGTCCCATTCCTTTCCTAATGTAGATGATACCACAGTCATCGCATTCTATATTCCATTATTGATAGTTCTGATGTTAATGATGGTTATGGCCCTGATGGCACGTCAAATCTGTTCTTAAAAAATGTAAGCATCACATTTCCCTTCCCCTTTATATTGTTTTCGATAAGAGTTTGATCGAAGGTATCTTGTTGGACAAGGGCAAGGAGGCTCGTGGCATCCCTTGAAACAAAAAAGTAATGTTACACTAGCTGGAAACTACCGCCCGATATCCTTCCCGCCAATCTCTTAGATGACGTTTGGCAGCTCCCTTCGTATTAACTTTCATTATGTGGACATCCTCAGTCGAGCTTTCAGAATTTCCGGCTTTGTCCTTCGTTCTTGCCACCAGTTCATTGATATCCATTTCTCAGTCATCTTTTTTAATTTTTTCATACGCGATAATCTCGGGTATCCTTCCAATTAATGCTTAATAACTAGTAATGGGCCACTATATGTCGCATATATTGTAAAGGAGATATCACTCACCGCGGCGATTACTAGAGATAGTACCTTGATGAGTACTGTCTATAAGATTTTCTCTGCTATCTTGCTAGACCGGGTAGCCCCTCACAACCAGAGCTTCCTAGCAGATAAAAACAAGTCGAGAAACTGGAAGAAAAATCTTTCAGGTATGAAAGGTTATGCGTATTTCTTATTTTTTGTATTTAGTTTGTCAGACTATTCATTTTAGCATGGTACTGACATTCAGTCTTAGAGCGTAATAAAGTTGTACAAAAGAGACAAATTTGAATAATTATAACTTTTTTACTAATAGTGTGATTTCCACCAAACTTAACATAGTATTATGCTCCACATTACATCGTTGTATTAGTGCAAAACGGTCCGTCTTGAATGAAATGCTCTAACACACTTCGAGGCCCTGATCCAATATGGATTGTTGCGCCAACGATTATTATTATTATTATTAGTGCAAAAGTTGATGATTCCAGGGTTCCCATTAAATTTCTAAAAACTCTACTAATAGTAAATGTAGTAATATACTCTTATTAATTTCATTTAAAAATATATCGGCATGAATAGTATTTTGAAACGTTGGTAATTTCTGAGAATAGGTCCGTGCAAGAAATGATCATTTTCCAGCCTCCGCACTCCCCCCTCTTACATCAACCTCAGAACAGCTCTGGAAAGTACTCATCCATACCTTTCACTTGATACCCGAGACGACTATTTTCGATATTATACCCTGTTTTTGCATGTATGGGGAGACCCCTTAAGCTCAATGTGGAAGTATATTACTCACTGCATGCGAGGAGAGTCACTGTTTCCACCGTTCTACCAAATTTCGTATCAGTAGTAGTAGGATTAACCCTTTTTGAGATAATAGCTGTGACAGATAGACAGACGAACAGAAAAGCAGATAGAGAGTAAATCGATTTTAATCAGGTTTTGTTTTACACAAAAGTTTAAAAAGGCTTTACTCCAAGTAAATCAGCAACGTATTAAAAAATTGAAATATTGCCATCAATTGGGCCATCCCTTCATCGACTTCAAGGCCCCTTATAATATCGCAGCCAGGGTAAAACTGTACACAGCCATGAGAAAAATCAGTGCCTCGAAAAAATTAATAAGACTGACAGGCCAATCGTGACCAATTTACGAAACCGCATGAAAGCCGACTTTGGAAAGCATTGTCACAAAACCTAGGCTGCAAACAAGCCACTCAACAACCGGAAGAGTGGATGTTCCTTTTAATTCGTGAGATACATAGAATTTTTTTCAAAATGATTTTGAACACTTATTCAAAATATTGTCCTGGTGGGAAAAAATGGTAAAGCTTCAAGGATATAAATACTAGTCAGCAGCCTTCACCTGCCGAGTTTGAAAGAGCAAAGACTTGAAATTACCACACATGGTTCAAGTAAGCAAAGGTAAATTTTTTCATTTCGCTAGCGTTCAAAACCTCAGAATCCTTAATAAGCATTAACCCGTCACTTTTTAGAGTATTCTCGCAAAATGAGCGGAATTGAATAGGAAAACCAAAATTAACATGCGGAGTAAAAGAGCATTTTAAGGGAACAATCTAAAACGCATTAAAGTGTGCGAAATTCACTTTTGCTCATTTCCTGCTGAAGGGAAGCAGTACTTACGCAAACCTCGTAAACTTACTAAAAACAAAAAATTCCTGGTCCCATATGTTGATTTTTCAACCCCTCCCCCTAGCTTCACCATCTCCCCCACCAGAAAGCATCACTGCACGGAAAACACTATGCTACCTTCGCAAAGGATTCACTCCTGTTCACATGTGCACGTCTGTGCGAACGTATATTAAAACATTGAGAGTGAAATTTCGAAACGGGAAAATCGGGTCAACAACTTAACTGAACTCGACTGAAGGACTTGATAAATCCATTAATAATATTTTCGAGTTGGAAAAAGAACCGAAACAAGAACCTCGAAAAGAGGATATTGGTCGAAAGCGGACTTGGAAATATGCAAATTTAAACTTTTTGCAGTTTTGCGCGTTCCAGATTTAATGACATTTTCTGTGAACATTTGAACGCTTGCAATTAAACACGTTTCAACTGGACTCACTTTCGGTAGGTCAGGAAGTAATTATGAAATTCGATTGCACCTTTGTAAAGTCGATAAGTAAGTGGAACTTCCAAGTTAAATAACGCACCTGATTTCTTATAGTGTGGATGGGAGCAAGCAAGGGACTGCAGGATAAACCGATATAGAACATAGCTTTCTGGATGCCAGCCTATTACTATTCGGGGGTTGATATGTGACTCTCCCGTCACCTGGCCTCTCGTCTTCCAAAACCGTTAATGCGTGGTATTAATAAAATACTAGCGACCTAGACTGGGCACTTGAAAAACACGTACGCCAATTCAACCGCGCCCATTGGATAATTAGAATGTCAGACTGCTTACTTTGGTGAGATATTTATTCAGTGCCTAAATTTACACAGAAGAGTCAAATTGGCGCTACTTTCTCTTTGTGAGTAATAGTGGGATTTTCACTAAACGTGCAGTAATATAAACTACAATAGAAACCATGATATTCCCGCTTCATATGTAGCTCATATTACTGCAAATTTTTATGACTAGGATAAACTTGAGGGAAGTTTCTAGTCAATTTCTCAGAAACGTAGCAATATACTATTAATAACTGTATTTGAACAGGATTTTTTGAGGTCTAGACACCGTATAGTTGCATTCAAGAGATTTTTCATTTTTCAGAGAATGTGTCCCCGAAAGAAGTAATAATTTTATGGGCTATCTATCAAAATTAAGACCGGCTTTTCGAAGTACTACCCGAGACATTTCACTTAATGCCCCACATGGCTGTGTTTGGTGAAAAAAATAGCCACCCCCTTTTGCATGTATGGACAACCACCCCCGAAAACTCGATATAGAACAATACAACTTACCATCTGCGTCGTTCAAACATCCCAGTTTTTTATCGAATCTCCCATCGACCCTACACCGCGCACAAACTGGTCTATAAGCTGGAGGCACATCTCGCAATAGTGTAGTGGAGTCAAGGTCAACAGGCTCCGGAAAGACCTAAGCCTTTAAAAGCGTAGCCGATGAGGGAACCAGCGAAGATCAGTCCACTAGGGTGGAATGCTCTAAATTGCGACGTCGAGGCAAATTGCAATTAAGGGGGTCATCCCGTGTGTCGCGTTGGAGAAATCGATTTTTTTTTACATGAATTGTATCTATATATAGTGGAGAATATGTGGGCAAAGGGATTTTCCGATACTCCGAGTCGTTCAGAAATTACAGTGTTAAACAGGTAATGAGTTTGTAGCCGCGGCTAGAGTACTCGATGAGAAAGAGCATCGAATCTTTCTTTACCTGTTAGTTTTTTACCTGAGCCTTATAAATTCGAACACAGGTATAGACATAAAAAAATGAAAAACCAATCAATTGTCTAAACTTATTTGCCGTTTGGAATAAAAAGGATAATCCATTCTAGAGTGAGCGCTGAAAGGCTTTCAAGCTATACTCAATTATATTCTGTTGTGAGTATTGTGCTGTTTGTGTGTTCAGTGATTTTTTTAAATGGATCGTACGAAGGGAGATCGCTTTAACGTTCAACGTCATGCTCGCACTAAAAAACGAGTATTTCGTGGGAATCGATACTTATCAGAGAAGAAAAAGGACTTCGCATCAACATCAGCAAAGCAACTTTTAGCAAGCATGAACATGGATGTTCCAATTGCGACAAGTTTTGTATATTGTATATTGGATTTTGCTGGAGTTTTCTCGGGTATTTCTACAAGTTTCTGTAAATAATAAAATATACGTAGTAGTAAAAAAGGAATGCGTAGGACATGTCGAGAAAAGAATGGGAAATCTGCTAAGAAATGCAAAGAAGAATCACAAAGGCATTGGTGGAAAAGGGGCTGGAAAACTTACTGATAAGGTTATTAACGACCTTACTACATTTTTTGGGCTAGCTATTCGTCGACACGCAAATTCAAAATTGTCCAGCAGGCGAGGACAGTTGCTGTAAATGGCGCAAAGCGGAAGCTAAAGGAGAACTGGATAGTTTTCACCACGAGAAGGCACCTTTGACTGAAGAAGTTCAAAAGGTCATCAAACCAATCTACGAAGATGGTTCACGAGATGATATCTTGAACAGATGTTTAGGAGCAGAAACCCAGAATAACAATGAGTCGTTAAATGCATTGATCTGAACTTTCGCTCCTAAATACCTGCATTTTGGGGCCAAGGTCGTAGAAATAGCCACTTTTCTGGCTGTAATTATTTTCAATGAAGGATTCAATGGCATTCTCAAAATCCTAGTGACAATGGGATGTCAAGTTGGTCACATATGTCAGGTTTATGCCGTAATGAAGTGCGAATTTCTCGGTCCGAACGATCATCGACTGACCTCACTAAAAGAGCCAGAATTAAAACCAGAGAGCAACAATCGGCCCTACAAAACTTTTTTGAAGATACGGAGGGCACTCTCTTGAACCAGGTATAGTAGGCCTACAAAGTTCTGTCGGTTTTCACAATAGATAGCGTAGCTTGTTTTTCTTTCCATTGATCCACATTTCCAAACATTCATCGGAAAGCTACTGTCAATAGGCACAAACGTCAGTATAAATTATTTAATTGAAGTGTAAACAACGATACTTTTTCATCAAAGAAAATGGCCAATTTTGTACCAAATAATGTGTTTTTGCGGGGAGTTCTACTTCATTAATTCAATATGAAGAAAAAATAACCGAAAGCATTTTGGTGGAAGTTTACGATGACCATGCTCTACTGAGCGAACGTGTCAGAGGTGGTTTGGACGGTTTACAAGTGGCAATTTTGACTTGGAAGACGAAAAGCGCGCCGGACGGCCAACATTTTTTGAAGATGAAGAATTAGAGGCATCGCTCGACTAAGATCCATCGCAAATGCAAGAAGAACTTGGAAAAACACTTGGAGTCACTCAGCAAGCCATTTCCTACCGTTTAAAAGCAATGGGAATGATCCGAAAGGTCGGAAATTGTATGAACTGAAGCCAAGAGATGTCAAACGCCGTTTTTTCGCGTGCGAACAACTGCTCCAACGACAAGAAAGGAAGGGTTTTCTGCATCGAATAGTTACTGGCGATGAAAAGTGGATCCATTACGATAATCCCAAGCGTTGGGCAACGTGGGGATACCCCGGCCGTGCCTCATCATCCGGCCAAAGCGAATATTCATGGTGAGAAGATCATGATGTGTATATGGTGGGACCAGCTGGGTATGGTATACTATGAGCTGCTAAAACCAAACGGGCAAACTCTACCGACGTCAAATGGTCCGTTTGAGCCGCGAACTCAAGAAAAAACGGCCGCAATACCAGCAAAGGCTGATAAAGTGATTTTGCAACATGACAATGCTCGTCCACATGTTGCACAGCCCGTTAAAACATATCTAGAAACGTTGAAATGGGAAGTCCTACCCCACCCGCCGTACTCTCCAGACATTGCTCCTTCTGATTATTATTTGTTCCGGTCCATGCAGCATGGCCTGACTGACCAGCACTTCTCCAATTACGACGAACTCAAAAAATGGCTCGATGAGTGGATAGCGGCCAAGCCGGCCAATTTTTGGCGTGATGGTATCTATGAATTGCCTGAAAGATGGAAGAAAGTTATGGCTAGCGATGGGCAATACTTTGAACAATGAATGTATAACCAGTTTTTCACAATAAAGCTTCAAATTTAAAAAAAAAAACGACAGAACTTATTTGGCCTTTAGATTAATGGTGAATTAAAATTTTACCACATTTAAATTTTCAAATGCGTTTTTCTCGAAACTACATCTTGAAAATCGGCTACCACCATAGCTCAAAATTTATCAAACCAAATTCTTTGAAATTTTCACGACTTCTTTAATACATATTTCTACGGTCCGCAAACTAGGATAATTGCGATCCGACGGGTAGTTTTTTTTTATTCATAAAAAAAGCCGTAAAAAAACACCAAAATTCAAAAAATTAAGTTTAAAAGTCCACCAAAAATTTACCTATTAATATTTTCTAATTATCCTAGCTTGCAGACCGTGGGATATAGTCCACATTAAAATGCCGTTTAGTTTTTTTCCCTCAGATGAACACAGCGCCCTCCAGCGTGGCAGCACAAAAACACCTTTTTTTGGAGATGGCTGCATAAATTGACACGTATTCCAAAAACAAGCTATTAGAGATATTAGTAAACATATGGTGAAAAAATCACGTTCCTATCTTCATCCAGTCCTCCAAAATAATTTTTCAAAAAAAAGGCAAAAAACGGCCTTCACACGGGATGACCCCCTTAAGGGACTATACCAAGGCATACATCGCAACAGACCTTCCGAAGGACACAGCGACGTAGACGGAAGAGCTGTTGAAACTGCTAATCGTCCAAAGCGAATATCTCCATACACGGTTGTGAAGAGAATTTAGAAGCAAAGTGGAGGACAAAGGAAGAATTCATGATCGACAAGGAAGAAGATAATGCAGATAATTTGGGATTCTTCCTGTAAAAAATCAAGAGCTTGCATCATCCTGAAATTTAAATTAAAATATCACAGTCCAAGTTGCATTGAAAGTCTCGAAAGGCAGTCATGGCATCGGGCTACTTTTCAGTAGACGGATCCCAGCAAAACAAACCGTTAGACTCGTGAAGTACTGTAAGATGAAGATGCGACCATTTCTCCCCGCTGCGATGCCAACACACATAACGCCATTTGGGGAAGCTGCAACACTAATCTGAGAGATGAATACCTTCCCAAGTTCATCCTTAGGAATATATTAGAAGTATATAATGTAGAAAGGCAAGCAAAGAGAATAATAAAAAATTCGAAGAGGATAGATTGAGATTTTAATAGAAGGCACCTAATGTTAGAAGTCGACGAAAGTCCTCCATGCAAGCACAGCGGTCCTGGTTTATACTGAGTGCAGGCTCAGCATTCACACCAGTGGATGCGAGGCCTATCTAACACCTCTGCCGCAACTAAGGGGTACGGCACTCGAGTTTTACAGCGCAACTCCACGCTTGAGCTCCGAGGAATTCTGACCGCGATGTAGGCATAACCATAATCATCATGAAACTCCCACTAGGGCGCCAACCGCAAATAACTGGGCCGAGAGCACATCCTCCAGGATTTCTCCTTGAGCATATGCTATCAGAGGGCCATCCCCGTTCCCATGGTACCAGATAATCTCCGGTGAGGCTTCGTGGTAGAGCCACTTCAGATGAGTTCCTTGCAGACTCGGGTCTGATCGCCCTCCTCGAGTACGTGGGGACGGAACTCCCCAACGGGTTAACTGGAATCAGCCCGAGGCGGAGAACCGCGACGGAACCTTTAACCAGCTAACTACCGCTCTGCGTACGTTAGAAGTCGACGATTATATCACAGAGTAAGTAAGTAAAGTAAACTTTCCAGTCGTGCGAAACAGAGCGGGGACTGCCTGTAATACAAAACCGCACTGGCAACGCGCAGCAACGCGATTAGAGAAGAAAAGGGAAATAGCTGATGTTAGCTGAACAGACCACGGAAGCATCGAGGCTATACAAAGATATAGCCAACGATATCCTCTCTTCTTTCTGAAAAGGGAGGGTGGGAAATTTACTAAGGATGAAGAGGACAGGGCATATCCGTTTCCCAAAACTCATACCCCGGGATACTATCCCAAAGCCGAGGACAATAAAATTCTGTTTGACACCCCACTGAGAGATAAAATCAGGAAAAAGGAGAATCGAACAACAGCAAAAAAGAGATCCTCGCAAAGTTATCATACGGGCAGTGGGTACTTCTAAAGTTCGAATAGATGACATCTTCCCAGCACCACTTCAGAGGCACCTAGAGGTAATTTTAAGGTTCCTCATAAATGCAAATTCATCCTAAAAGCAAATCATTTACACTGAAAACAGTGAGAAGGTCTCGTACAAATGTAATAAATTAACTCTTTTTGCGTAATCTTTTACATCAAAGGGCAACCTGCTTATCGGGAATAATGGTCAACTGAAGCTTCCTTGTATCAGTTATCGGATGTATAGGGCAAGGTAAAACACAACACCGATAATGTGAAGTATATATATATGGCGTACCACGTTTACCCTCACCTGAGTTGCAAACGCAGATCTGCATGCGACCAGGCGCGTGTCATCGGTTGCGGATAATGACATGACCCACCGGATAAGCTACAAATATCGCAAGTCAATTTTGTAAATAAGTAGCCGCGAACAAGCAGAACGTTTCCCTTTGTGTTCGTCCTCCCTTACCGATTTTTCCCTTTCAGGGGTAGTAAACCTCTGTAACAAATCCGGGGTGAAGGGATCGACGCACCTATCGGATGAATTGCAGTGACGTTACTCTGTATTTCAGCGGCTCCCCTCCAAAAACCTTCCCTACCTTTGGAGGTAACCATGGAGGATTGCAACATTGGGGCTCTGTTGCAGGGTTGACTGCCTACCCAACACTCGTGGGAACAAAATTGGGGATAATATTTCAAATTCTTTTGGTGGAACCCCAGGGACACGAAGACAGTACCCAATACGGTTAAGGGTCGTTCAACAACACCAGAGCGGCTCTTCGCCCTTGGATTTTTTGGCGATTATGCCGTCAACCACCAGACCTAGGCGTCGTATGGTTTGGAAGAACAAACTAAACGAATTTATCGTCCGCGCCTATTACCGTGTCACGGATTTGAAACGGAGTCCATCAGGGTACAGACACTGACTCCATGACGCGTTCATAACCCGCTTCCCGGAACTAAGTCATGTGCCGGAGAAGAACGTTGTCAATCAATACGGGGTGATAGTGAAAAATAATTGAGTTGCCCTACCAACTAGGCAACAAATTTTTCACGAAGTTCCACTTGAGCTCGGTCTGGAGTCACCAACTTACCGGACTGAACAAAGGAGCAACACGAATACTCCACTTATAAGGCACTCCATGAACCCAGTAATCAGGAGAAGCTTGGTGACTGGGGATGTCGACCCAATTTATAATGAGACTTTGACCGCACTCCAGGTCGCATTCACAGAGTATGCTGAGATTCTCCCAAACGCTAGGTCAAAGATCCCAAAACTGAAGTTTACTTCAGCAACTACTAACATCATTGCTGCCGCTGACAGAATTTTGGCTGATCGTTTAGCTAGCGAGATTACTGCTAGAGAGGTTCACAACCTGATCTACGTTGCAGCTGCCACAGTTATTCGTCTCCATAATCAACATCTTAGAGCGAATAACAGAGGTATGCGCAGAAGGACTTTACCGCTCTGGGTGTTTCGACTCAACAAAAGAGTCGAAAAGTTGATAAAGGAAATTGGCCGTGTCACGCAAGCACTCCTTGGAAATCCATCACCAAGAGTGCACAGATGCATTGGGAACATCATTGGAAACGACCATCTGTCCAATGATATGCCAAACGAAGAAATCCTCGAGATGCTGAAGCAGAAACTTACGCTATGCTCCAATCGCATCCGTAGGTACCAAAAAAGCTTTCAGCGAAGGACAGACAACACCTTGTTCTTCCAGAACCAACGGGAATTCTACAAAAATCTCACCAACTCAGGTAGGGAAAGTAACCTCGATCTGGATCAGGCAGAAAACTTCTGGAGAAGTGTTTGGAGTGAATCCAGCAGTTGCAATTTAAAAGCAGCGTACCTCCCACACCTTATGCGTTCATGCGAGGCTCTCCCCGAAATGGCCATGCCTGACGTAACTGTCGATGTAGAAACAGCCCTTGATAAGGCAGGTAACTGGAAGGCGCCAGGAATTGACAAGATTCACAATTTCTGGCTGAAGCGGTTCAAGAGCACGCACAGGATATTGGCAAATCAATTTAGTCAAATAATTGCCGATCCTGTTTCAGTTCCACAATTTTTCACCAAGGGGATAACTTTCCTCATCGCCAAGGAACAGATTGTCTCTTGCCCTTCAAAATGGCGGCCAATTGCTTTTCTTCCTACCATCGACAAGGTCTCAATCTCAAAACATTTTGATGTTGATTAATTGACAGCTGAGGAGCAAAAAGGATGCGCAAAAGGCTCCCAAGTTTGTAAAGAACAGCTTATAATCGATACGGTCGCGGTAAAGCAGGCTGTCCATCAGAAACGAAATATCTCGACAGCCTACATCGATTATAAATCGTGGTTACTACAAGTCTTACGCTAGAATTGGAGCACGAAGCTATCGGTATCCTCACAAACATCAGGAGGCATACCAATCAGGCGTGGCATTTTCCAAGGCGACTCTCTAAGCCCACTGTCGTTTTGTTTGGCTTTGAATCCACTATCCCATCTTTTGCATGAAAGCAAATATGGGTTCCAAGTCAAGCATGGCATATTGTCGAAATGTACATTAAGCCAAATTGTATGCCAAAGATGAGAACCAACTTTGTTCTTTACTGGACATCATCATTCAGTTCAGCAGGGATATCGGCATGCAGTTGGGTTTGGAGAAATGTCGCATAAAAACATTTTTTTGGAAAAAACACCGACAACGAAGGATACCGCCAACATAACATTGAGGATATGGATTCGGACGACGTGTACAAATCCCTCGGCATATTGCAAGCAACAACACCCGCTGTGACAATAATTAAATCTAGGTTGCTGGGGAAATTTAAACGGCGTCTGCATCTTGTCCTTAAAACTGAGCTGTACGGGAAAAATAAAGTCATGGCAATCAACACCTTCGCCATTCCCGTCCTTCTATACACTTTCGGTGTGATACAGTGGAGTAATACGGATTTAAAATCTGTCAATAGACGGGTAAGAGTAATTCCTGCAAACAACAACATGCACATGTCACGAAAAATTGAGGATCACTATCCCACGTCATCAGGGAGGAAGGGGTACTTGATTTAAAAACGTTGCACTCCAATAAAGTGCATTCTTTTCGCGAGTTCAATCAATCTTCTAGCCAAATACATCAGGCTACCGTCATGGCAGATAATAAATGATCTCCTTTGAACTTGAGAAGGAGAGAATAGGATCCCATGTCGAATGTTACTTCAGTCCAACAGAAGATCCACATCCACATTCATGGAAGTCACATCAAAAATTTGTTGTTGTCAGGAATTGACATCGAAGCCTCCAACAAATGGTTGACTAATGGTGTACTTTTCTATGAGTGTGTGTGTGTGTATGGTGGGGGAGAAGCTACAGCTTCTGAGCACTCAGGCCGTGTTGGCCCATTGTACTCGCCTCCCCTTTCTAACGGAATATTCCGGATTCATTAACGTATCGCAGGATTTCCGTTAGTGGATGTGATGCTACCCGTCGCAATTGGAGAACATCGGCACCAAAGAAGAAGTTTGGTGTGTCGAGCAGCATTTAGGCTCTGCCACCTGTCACTTTTCTATGAGACTAACGCATTCCTAACTTCAATTCAGGATGCTTCGCTCCCAACAAAAAATTATAAACGGTACATTCTTCATGACTCTTCAATCACCAACTCCAGTTGTAGGTTATGCAACTGTGAAGAGGAGACCATCCAGCACATAACATCTGCGTGCAAGATGTTGAGCAGTACCGAGTACACCAATCGCCATAACTCCGTCTGCAAGATTCTCCATCAAAACCTTGCGTTGAAGTATAACTTAGTGGCAACCTACCATCCTTACTATAGGTATACTCCGCAAAGAATCTTGGAAAATGATCGGGTCAAACTACTGTAGGATCACACTATTGGCACTGACCACAGTGTTAATCATAACAGACCCGATCTAGTTCTGCTTCTGAAGGAAGAACACGCGTGCTTTATAATCGGTTAAGCCATACCAATCCGGAACTACGGCTCCTTGGCAGACGATATGAAGCAGACTTGGAGACTACAAAAGATCGAAGTAGTCCCAGTGGTAATTTCAGCGGTGGGATTAGTCCCGCAGAACTTACATAAAGCGCTGAAAACGATCGATCTTAGGGCTGGACTATACATGGAGATGCAAAAAGCGGTTATTCTTGCAACCTGCGCTATAGTCCGAAGAGTCCTATCCGGTAACAATCTGACCTAATGGGTTTCAGTTTTGATCCGCACTGTCTTTGATTGAAGATCCATGTCCCTGTAGTGTAGAACCACTGCGTCATTGGGTGAAGTGTTTGCGACAATCGTGATGTAGCAATACATTTTCGCATGGTCGCACACACTTTGCGTTAAAACGCATCATCGCTGTAATGCGGGCCTTTAGATGTTGCCTTCAGCCCATCCTTAGGTTGGTCGCCTCTCGGTCCGGCTGGGCGGGGAGGGTCCGTGGGCTTTTTTAACTATATATATACATCTTCAGTTAAAATCTATATATGTATATACATCTTCAGTTAAAAAAGCCCACGGACCCTCTTGCCGCCCAACCTAAGAGTGGGCTGAAGGCAATAACCAAAAGCCCGCATCACGGTGATGATGCGTTTTAACGAAAAGTGTATGCGACCATGCGAAAATGCATTGCTACATCTCGACTATCGCAAACACTTCAAACAATGACACGGTGGTTCTACACTGTAGAGACATGGACCTTAAATCGAAGACAGTATAAATCAAGACTAAAACCCACTAGGTCAAATTGTTACCGGACAGGACTCTTTAGACTATAGCACAGGTTGCGAGGATAACCGCTTTTTGAATCTCCATGTATAGTCCAGCCCTAAGATCGAGCGTTTTGAGCGCTTTATGTAGGTTCTATATGTATATTTAGATTAGTTCATTAGGAGGATTCGCAATTCCAAGTACTTACGCCTTTTTTAGTTTCATTGTACTAACCCCTAAAACGCCTATTCATTAGCCTCCCGACTGCGACATTTGCAGGCGTTTGCGGATCTGAGGGGCAAAGAATGCATTGATTCTTCGTTGAAGGAAACTTTACCCAGGTATCTTCATCCAAGATTTGAGGAAGTATGGTATCTGTACATGAAGTGCTGGGTTGTCTCCCCTCTTTTCCTCACATCAGCTTCTTCCCATCTTCTTCAGAGCAGGCTTGGAAGAGGGTGGTCTGACGCCAAATCTGGGCTCTGGTCCCATCATTGTGAATCCAGGCCCTTGTCAGGTTCTTCATTACAAGTGATGCTCGAATACCCTAGCACCCACAAAAGGAATGCTTTGGTTATTTTACCAAGCTTTAGCAGCACCTGGTGGCAACTCCACACCAATTGGCTTTATATGTTATTGCAATGTAGTGTCGATAACACAGCCCGACTTTTGGAACAGATTCAAGTTTAGCACACCCGCAATTTTTGTTATAAACATTCTACTGCTGCCTTTCGGCAGTGCAATGGCATCTATCTTCGCCTGAAGTATAACCATAAGATTTACGAAAGATCGGACTAGTATCATAATCGAATTTTTTGAGAACACCCTTGCTGCCGGTCCGTGTTCCATCACTGGCGATTAATAGGTAAGACTCGTGACCATTCTTGTCTTCTAGTGATTACGATAGAGTATGTCTCCTCAAAAACAAATCTGAAAACTTTATGATCGGCAGGCATTAGAGCCAACAGATGTTTGCCAAGCAATTTCTAGATGGGCATATGAACGTCTGATTTGTCGCCATTCCACGCGCCCACCTCACGGGGTAGATTTGAGATAACTTTGAGATCTGGCGTAGTACTCATTGTTTCAGTGACATTGAACCAACCCAGCCTTTGAACCTGCGTCAGCAGCGTCTTGCTGCTAGCAAAGTTCAGCCTTGGCTCTATTACTAGAGCAGGAATGATACCACCCGGGTCCCGAGACTTGTACCTATAGAATGAGTTAAGTGTCCATTTCACTCGCTCAACCGATACTATTTTGCATGCAAGGGTCGTCTCCCGGTCGGCGGTTGTACCCGTTGTTGTGAGATTTCGAATACTGCCTCGGAGTTCCAGCATGGCGATTTACATTTCTTCGGCTTATTGAGCGGACAGTTCTCTTTGAAATGCTTTGAAAGCATGCTAATCTCAAGAAATTTTTCGAGCGAAACGGAAGAGTTTGTTCACCCTTCACTTTCACAACCACTGCCGGTATTTGGACCAATTCCGCCTGTCAGCATTCCTAAAGTAAAGGAAGCAACCAAAAGAATGAAATTGGGAAAAGCAACAGCTCTGGAAAGCGAACAGCTGGGACTCAACACTGTGGCTCAGTGAGCTCTTCAATCGGGTTATTGAGGAGGGTAGAACACCATCTGCATGGCGAGAGACACCACCGTTCAAAAATGGCAAAAGAAAAGTAGTACACAGAAGATTCCAATTACCATCCGATCCGGTTGCTGTCCCATTCCATGAGGATTTTTGAACGCATTCTTGACAACCGTATTCGGGACATCGTAAAAAAAACAGTATATACTGCTTTATGCAGATCATGTTTTGCTAGCGTCTCATAGCAAAGTTCATCTAGAGCATGAGACACGGCCCCATAGTGAATCTGAATAAAAATGAATTTTTGATGACCGACCAGTGAAACTGGCGTTATCACAGGCAGCGCGTGCGACCAGCTCACAACTGAGAGATTTAAATATATCGGATCAATTTTGTTAGCCACTGGCGAACTCCGTCATTAAATTACTTCACGCTTTATTTAATTGACGTCATTTGTGATCAACGCTTCAACGAACGGTAATGAAGACGAAAATGCTACGTTAGATCAGTGGTATAACACGCTGTGATCACATCTGAAATGAGGATATTCGCAATCGACATGGGATTACACCGATGGTGCAAAAATTGCGAGAGAGACGTCTTCGATGGTATGGTCATGTAATTCGCACAAATGAGAATTCACTTGCCAAGATTGACCTGAACATCGAAGTCGATGGAAACTGATCAAAAAAGGGGCCCAATCAATGATGGCTTGATACGCTGAATGATGATCTGAAAGTCAAATCAGGCCTTTGTCGAGCCGACCCCGTTTCTAAACGGGACAAAGTCAGAGGAAACAAAAGTAATTGTCACCATCCCCCTTTTTAAAGTTTTGTGTAAAACAAAACATACAGTTACATCCTTTTACGTCGAATTTAAGGGGAGGTCCTCGTAAATGTAAAAGGGGGTATAAAATGAAAGGCCTCGGTTAGTACTTTCCGAATCTGGTCATAGTTTTGACATTTACTGGAAAGGCAAGGAGTTCGGGGGGTCGAAAGTGATCATTTATTTAGCGGGGCCATTCTCAGAAACTGCTCAACCGAAAAATCTGAAAAAAAAACAAGAGACTGCCACTATATCGTTTGGTGCTATTCACTTTCCGGTAAGAGCGTAACGTGAGATCAATGACCTCTCGCCTGACCACGATAAAGAAAGTGAGTTCTCTACACAAGTTTCGTGATATCCGAGACGAACGTCTCAAATCTAAAGTTTACCGCAATGTCGTCCGTCCAGTCGCTCTCTATGGTTCTGAGTGGCGTACGATAAAATACAATGAACGGCATCTTGCGGTAATGGAGACGAAGATGCTACGTTGGACTAATGGCATCACACGTTTAGATCACATCCGAAATGAGGATATCCACGATCGTTATGGGGTTGCACCGATGGTGGAAAAGTTGCGAGAGAGGCGTCTTCGATGGTATGGTCACGTAATTCGTGCCAACGAGAATTTACTTGCCAAGATTGGTCTGCATATCGAAGTCAATGGTAAACGACCAAAAGGCAGACCTAAACAACGGTGGCTTGGGATTTGAAAGCCTCGAGATTGCACCCAGATCAGGCATTCGATAGAGCCAAATGGCGAAGCCGATCACGACGAGCCGACCCCGCTTGTAAACGGGACAAAGGCTGAAGAAAAAGAAGAATCTCCGACAAGAGACGCTATACCTAGAGATTCTATCGTAATGTCCATAACCTCTTTCTAACCACCTTGAAATGGGTTCATAACCCAAGTTGAGGATCTGTAGTGCGGCTCCAACCAAAACTTCTCGTGTTGATGTTATAACTTCACCAGCATATATGGTGGGCGTTAACATTACCTCCTCCTATTACTAACACGCCTTAACTTTTGATATTTTGAATAGCTCTAATGATTGCTGCACTGGGAACTTCGTCCCCGTTGTAGAGAAAAGAAGCAGATTACCAAAGAATCTCCTTATCGCCTCCGTTAAACCAATCTGGGTGATGGGGGTCTTTGGAAACCACCATGCATGAGCTGGGTATAGTACTTCCATTGGCATACAATAGAACAGTATACTGAAATTTTAAGAGAACTAAAAAATACTGGAACACAAAAACAGGGTTGTACTGACGGTATATGAATTACACTAGACCAAAAAGTACTGTGGAAGGCGAACGTCGGGAACATACGTCCGGAAGCTACATGACTTGCAGGTCCTTAGCCGAGAAGAAATGTGACTGCAGCTGCTACACTGAAGGGTACTTCAAAAGAGAAGGAGCGGGCGCAGCTTGTATTGGCCTAAGGAAAACTTACTTCGGACTAGAGGGTAAGCATGCCAGTAGATTTCAGGCGGAAATATATTTCAGGGCTAAGCGCGCCTATTTTAATTTCCAAGGGAATTATAGGGTGCAGAATACTGGAATTCTAATTGACAGCCAGGTGCCATCAAGACACTTAGACCCGATGCATTAATAAATTGAATATGTTCGGCTTACAGAGTAAGATCTGCATACTGTGACTTTCAGGCCACTTTGGGTTAGATTGCAATGGGATAGTGAATCAACTCGCCTGGAAAGGAGCAGAAACGCTGCTGAATCGGAAAGGGGTTCATCGCCGCGGCGCTTAGTAATTAAGACGAACGTTTCAGGGAACGATACTCGTGGAACAGGAATGTTCCTGGCCAGGCTGCTAATGAAGAAACACAAATACGCATGAGAATGGCGCAGGATTCGTTAAACTGCACCAAGAAGGCCAATAGGATCACAAAGGGAATACTCTTGGGTCATTGCAGGCTAAACTACTACGAGGGGGAGCTAGGAGTATCTGCGACACTGTTCATAGATTGGGTGGGAAGATGATGAAACCGTACATATTGTAGCCACTTGTGCAAAATAGGTTGCGGTATCTGGGATAGTAATTAATACCAGATACACCCTAAAATTCCTGTCGGTAACAAGTACTATAGTCAAAAAGTACATTATAAACATTAAAGGGGCCCAATAGCTCTTGTTGGACGTAGTGCAACTTACCTTATTACACTGTTTTTATTATTTTATAGTGTGGAACTGAAATGAATGTGATTTTTAATAACGGATAGGAGTCTAAGCATAAAAAGGACAATGCGGAGGTGGCTTGAATCATACAGTTTTCATGCCTTTGAAAGGTTTTTTTGTTGTAAAGTATCTCGCGACAATGCTTGCCTCATTTGCTATGCTAATTAATAGGCGTTGGATAATGAAAGTATAACCGAACGAAATGAATCCAATTCCACCTGAGTGAGCTCCCAGACAAACTGTGTTTGCGAAAACTCCGCAACAATGTATGCAAGCACTCAATCATGAAACGAATTCGCTTTTAATGATGGTCGATAGTCGATAAACTGAACTCATCGCTTAAATGATTCATCAAATTGGCCGAACGAGCTAATTTGTAGCAAGAATTCAAATGACTTAATTGAATTAATGAAATTCCCCGTACATTGTTCAGATGTAAATATCCATTCAACCGGCCAGAGACTATCCAACAACCGCATTATTGTTTGTCCTTGGCGACGGGGCGCGTAATTTTAATTAAACGACAATTGTTTTACATCCATAATTTGATTGCCAATTCTGTAATTTAGTAACCATTAGAGATTGTATACGATTTTAATTGCGCCTCCCTCTTTCTCTAAATTTATGGCTTCCGTCACATTTTGTATTGATAGCGGCAAAGAAGTGGCCACAATTTGTGGCAGATTTTATTGTAAATAAATCAAGTAGCAAATTATCGGAATAGTATTTTTCGGATGCAGAGATAGCGGGGAGAAATTTCTGTGTGAAATTATGATTCTGATTCCTTAATTGTAGCACAAAATTGAGCGACATGTTTTGTGTAAAATGAATGGTAGTTTTATTCAACAAATTCAATTTGACTTAATATTTGTCTTCTTGAATAATTAATGATTTCTTGGGGAGTGCATAGACAGTTCCCCAGGCGCGCTTGCTCCTCCTCTTTCGTGGCTCGCCTCACGGAGCGTGTGCAGAAATTATTTATTATGATTGCTGCCTTTGAAGCTGTTCTTCCTTAAAAGCATTTATTGATCAGGTGTCATATTTCGATTTTAAATTATTTCAGCGCCTTGATAAAAGGAAGAAATAAACACATTTTCTAATTCAGATACAATACACTCTTGTCATTCTCATGTACGCATATATGAACCACCTATTATTTTCACATATCCAGGCTATTAGAAATTAAAAAATTGATACAAAAGTTTTGAGCTATTCATCAAAATCATGAAGAATAGCTGATTGGGTGATTAGTAGTAGCACGAAATTGGTATGTCGAACAAACTACCGATCTCAAAGGCTTGAAAGCAGGGTTAAGTCGATGATAACAGTGATATCCTGGACCAAAAGTCACAACAAATGTGTGATCTGCGATTCTTTCAATGAATTTGTAAATTCCAACCCGGTGGTGCTTCAAAGGTTTTCTGACTTGTACAAGATGCACATATTCATGCTCAGAAAGAATAGATAATCCATTAAAAACTAAGTGGTGCGGATTTGAACATAGTCCGTTTTCCCAGTGCCTTGAAAATTGTATGAGGAAACTGTGATTGAGGCTTTGAAATGGAGTCATGCTTTGAGCTTCCATATTTACGATTAAAATTGCTTGCGATCACGTCAGGTATCGGCTGGCCATCATGAAAAGAATCGGCATTCTCTTGAAGTTTGCAGCGATCCAAAGATACCTTTGTTTCGACATGATTGTGGATTTTGCTACTTTGATACCCCACACAAATGCGGACTCAGTTATTGATATGCTTGACTAGATAACACATGCTGGATCATCTTGGTCATGGATCGCCCTCGTGGGTGTGATATATGGAATAACTTATATCGCATAGACTATAGACTCAACAATTTTATTACGAATGCTCTACGAGCATCGCTTTTCCGTATACTGGGGGAACCACTCATTGCAACGATTTCAAATGCCTAGTTGCAGGTCCCATTGTTTGCTTGCTTCAGACCACTCCCTTACCTGTATCCGAAACATCGCTTTCAATTGCGAGGGATATACTGAACTGGATGACGTTGTGAAAATAATTGTCTCAGGGAGCTACGTGATTTTCATCTTGTTCTCATACCCGTATAAGAGAGCTTGGCCATTTCAACTCCTTCAGTGAATTTCCGATAGAAATTAATCATATTCAAGATTGCTGACATTGCTTAGCCTATAATGTGATAATTCTGTATGGCATCGCATGCATACGCTATGCAAAACATAAGTCCAAACTTCGGAGAGTGTGTTCCTCTCATCTCATCCAATCTGGCGGGCAAAGCTAATATAAGTTCCAGGGCGAAAGTGCGAAACTCTAGGTCCATCTCCATGTAGTATAATGAACAAGAGAGTAAGTCCTTCGCAAAATACATTTATATATGCAATAATAAAACTAATTGTAGTAGGAGAGTTACTGGTTCTTTCGTGGAAACTGAACTAAAAGAAATCGTAAAACCAAAACGATTATTTAGGCCCAACAGAACCAACTACTGCTTCTTACTTGGGTAATATTGACAAACCTACCTTGGGAATGATTGTCACGAAGCTATAGAAAGAGCCCCGGAGTGAACTGACAAGATGGCGACGGACATTCGCTATAAAGACTGATACTCTGCCCCAATATAAGGCTGACATCTGTACGTTGCAAAAGAGGCGCTGCACAAGGACCGGTTTCCTGGAGAAGAGCGACTATAACATATATTCTAGCGGTCATTCAAACTGATGTTATCGGCTTTGAAAACATAAATAAACGGCTATGCAATGTACGCTTAAAAGCCTAATTCACATTTACGCCTTACAGACGAGACTGTAGTATCAGAGATTGAATATTTCTAGGAGGGCAATGGGCCGATTCCACACAGTCTGAATCAGGAAACTTTAGCATGGCGATGGGTCGACTCCCATAGCGAAATGCGGATTATCCAACAATCTATACCACACGGAATCCAACAATCTATACTACACATTGAGGATATCTAGTTTGCACTGGAAGAGATCTACAGACAACGGTAAGTCTGTCCAAACGAGACCACTAAGATCTGGGGAGGTATTTTCTTGCTAATTTCTGACTGGGCACATTAGACAAGGTCTTATTAAATTAATCGGGGTGTTAAAATTTCTCACGGGTTTGCAACCCTAGCTGAGCAAACACAGGCGGCCTTGAAGTGGATGAAAAAATGGGCACCTAGTAGCCATATTCCAACATTCGCCTCATCCACTGTGGTATAGAGAAAATGTAATCTGCCGATGAGTGAAGCCCCTGTGGCATAGGCGAACGATATTCTGCGCATATCATTCTACCCTGTTTAGCAAAATAGTGGAGAACATCTTAAAGATGGTATTTAGCAATATAATTATTATAATTATTAAGGGTTTGTTGAAAATATGAAAATTAAAATCAAATATTAAAATTGGTCTACTGTCTTCCTGTCTGTCTGTCACACACACTTTTTTCAGAAACGCTTACACCTATTGACAAATAATTTAATCGAAAGCTTAAAACTGTAAACGCCCATACATATCTTGAATTATATTCGTGCACATTGAGCTTAAGAGGGGAGAGTCTCCTTACACCTAAAGGGGTGAACATTATTTTTCCTTTCAAATATAACCATGTGGGTCCGAAGCGGGTATTAGTTGTAACCTTGGGTGCAAAAGCGAGGAGCGCAGGGTCCTAAAGTTGGCAATTACTTCAAGGATCCATTTCGATAGACTACCCAAACGAAAATTTGAAAAAAATTATGGCCATCGATGCATTTGGTTTCTAGGCTCCGAAATACTCTCCCTCTCTCTCTCTCTCTCACTGTCACCAGTGAGATTTGAACCGCGACCTTCCGTACGACAGCCTTGTGCTCTAACCACTCAGCTATCCGGGACTTGCGTTAAATAAAATATCGGTAGTACATCGAATTGAATATTGGGTATTTTCGATGTGTATATATAATACTTTACATACATTGATAGAATCATCATTTAATCAAATATTCTTACATTAAAAAGTAACAAAACCTTTTATACCTGAAGCACCAAGCTTCCGGTTTCGGATTTGTTTATGTATGGGGCAGATAATGCCTCGTTGCCAATCAGCAGACAATGATTCACTGTTCCGCAAATTTAGCATGAGCCGGTTAGTATCGCCTCATTATTTGACCAGTTCGAGTTCTATTCCATCGGCTCCTGGCGACCAAAGTGGTAATCAACTCATCGCTCCAATATAGCCATACTTCCGGAAATCAGATTCCTTTTTATTCTCAGCAGGATGAGAACCTAGGTGTGTATGCTTCATCTTGCTGACCTTTTGGTAAAACTTCCTCTCCTAGAACTGTCACTGAAAGAAGGAAACTTCGGAATCATGCACTTGTGGCATGGCAGGCAGTATTGGTCGTGGTCATCCCAACGTCACCAATGTACGACCACTATTCGGAGCTCATTAAAATAAGATGTAGATCCGTTTAATTACTTTTATTAAAATAGTAATAATAATCGTTAGCGTAAAAATCCAATTGCCTCTTTATTGAAATCCTTGAGGAAGCAATGTGGTCAACATTGCGCTCGACCGTTATTATTATTCTGATTTGACTCAGGTACTCAGTCATATGTGCGACTAATATCGTTTTTCCAGTTAAGATGCAAAACACACAGCCATCAATAATATATAAACCACTACCTTCCCTACCAACCACCCAGACATAAAATGATAGAAATGGTTGTTGGAAGTACCCAGCTAGCGGAAAGCAGTCTATAAACATACGTGGGTTTCTCCAGACGGGACCACTTTCATATATATATAGTAAGGCCAGACTTGAACCACTATCTCGTTGGCATGGTGCTCCAAGCTCCAATAACAATACAACCGCGAAAACCCTCTGACAACCAGGTGAGAGTGAACCCAGAATCCATCTATAACAGAATTCACCCTGAAACCAATAAGGCGTCAATGGATACCGCAATAACCGTAGCCAAAAGATATCTTGGAGATGAAGCATCAACAAATAATCTTCATAACCACCTGAAGAACGTAACATTTGGAACGGCCACACAGCTTTAGTCGCAGAACGAGTCTAAAGGGCGGGTTCAACGATGAATGTAAGCTAGCAACGAAACGACAGAGGCTCATCACAAACTCCGTTGGGCGGAAAAACCACTTTACAGACGGAAAAAGAAAACCTGGGAGAAGCAACAGTTCTGTGAACTCGAAAAGTACAGGAAGAAACCGCACCAGGCGCTGAAATTTTACAAAACAAGTTAGTAGGATGAAGCCCTCTACAGAGAGAAAAAAGAAATCTGATTTCCAGCAGAATGGACATATTAGAGCCATGAGTTGAGTATTCTGACGAACTGCTGAACAACCAAAATATCGGCGAGTTGGAGGCCCGCTAACTGAAAATTATGGGCAAATGTCACCACCAAACAGGAACAGTCCGTGCAATCCACTGGCTTAAAATACATAAGTTGCGAGGAGTCGATGAAATTACAGCTGAATTGGTTAAATACGGAGGCGACCAATTACTTCAAGCGGTTCATCAGTTTATACCCACGGTGCGGGAAAGAGAATCAATAGCTGAGTTCGGCAATGGACATTATCTGTCCCATACATAAGAAGGGACACATCAGATAGTGCAGCAATTATGAGGTATCAATTTGCTTAGTACCAGCTATAAGATATTCCCTGCTATCTTGGTAAGCCGGATAGCCTCATATACCCTTATTATCGGTCCATTCCAAAGAGGCTTGATTTAAGGCAAACCAGCAACAGATCAGATTTTTTATATGTGGCAGGCGATAGAAAAACTGTTGGAATATGGCCATCAGTTGTACCATCTGTTCATCGAATTCAATCCGCCTATGCCAGCATAGCCAGGGTAAAACTGTACACGGCTACAAGAGGATTCAGTATCCTGGCGAAATTAACTAGGGTGACCCTGACAAATGTACTAGGATGCCCTATCATGCGTCCACAATGATAGTAAGACGAAGTACATAGTGGCAATGCCATCGCCAAAGGCACCATTGGCAACATCAAATCGCACTGGTCAAATGAGAACAATGAAGATACGAGACTACAACTTTGTAAGTCATGATAATTTGTGCTATCTAGCGTCGAAAATAATAATCGATAACGGCTATGACTGTGAAATCCCCGTATGGTTGAGCTTATTTCACCTTACTAAAACTGTCCCGCTGGAAACGCCTCACCATGAGGTCCAGGCACTTACTGTACAAGACAAGATAATGCCAGTCGTCATGTATTTTTGGAGATTTGAGCTCTTACTCTGCAAGACAATCACCTTGCAAGTCCTCATGAATTCGTCGGAGGTTTGAATTTTTCATCATCATCATCATCAACGGCGCAACAACCATCTTAGGCAGGATCTGCCTCGTCTCCTTTTTCTACCATAGATATTCCCCCTTTCCGGGTGGGATCATCCTCATCCATACGGATTAAGTGACCCGCCCACCGTAAGCTATTAAGCCGGATTTTATCCACAACCGGTCGGTCATGGTATCACTCATAGATTTCGTCATTGTGTAGGCTACGGAATCGTCCATCCTCCTGTAGAGGGCCAAAAATTCTTCGGAGGATTCTTCTCTCAAACGCGGCCAAGAGTTCGCAACTTTTCTTGCTAAGAACCCAAGTTTCCGAGGAATACGTGAGGACTGGATCATAGTCTTGTACAGTAAGAGGTTTGACTCTATGGTGAGACGTTTCGAGCGGAACAGTTTTTGTAAGCTGAAATAGGCTCTGTTGGCTGACAACAACCGTGCGCGGATTTCATCATCATAGCTGTTATCGGTTGTGATTTTCGACCCTAGATAGGAGACATTTTTAACAAGAAGAATTGGGAACTCTTGGCCGTGTTTTAGAGAAGAATCTTCCAAAGAATTTTCGGTCCCCTACATGAGGATGGAGGATTCTGTAGCCTATATAACGGCCAAATTTATGAACGATACAACCACCGCCTGGTTGTGAAAAAAATCAAGCTGAATAAGTTGTGGTGTGCGGGTAATTTAATTCGCATGGGTGAGGATGAGCCATCCCAAAAAGTCAAAAAAGGCAATATCTATGGTAAAATAAGACGTGGCAGACCCTGCCTAACATGGAGCAATAGCGTAGGCCAGGACCTTAACCAGGATTTAACGATATCAAATTGGTGGACCTCGGCGCAAAGCCGGAATGTGTGGAGTTACTTATTAAGGCATACCTAGGCCGGATACCGGTTGTTATGTCGTTGATGATGATAATCTTCTGTTGCTTGCACCCGTGAAAATAATGGTCTGAGCTGCTCTGTAAACGGAACGTCTGCTGCTGGATCGTATCAATAGTCTCAGTAAATGCATGAAACAATTCTTTTGTTTAAGACACTTGCAGCGCTGGGCACTCTAATTGCTAAATCGTATGCATAAAGCTTTAGGTGAAAGATTGATGAATTTAAAGGTGTTTGTATTATTATGAGCATTCAAGATGAAGGGGTATCCTGAAATGAAATGGCCATATGCTAAATGAAAAACGGGACTTGCGTATGCTAACCGCATCTTAGGTACCGCGTTTGATACTTTCTACTTTAATCACATTCAAATTAACGTTAAGGGCGCGGTTTACGGAAAATAAAGCGAATTTTCACTGCCAATTCAAATCTGTAACTTGAAACTAAAGCCACAATTCAGAGATAAAACAGCCAAAGTCTAACTCCACTCCGAGTGAAGGCGTTGTTAAGTTAAGTGAATATTTTTCTGGAATAGTCACGAAATCAAAGTAAGTCGAAAAAGACAATAGAATACACCACATAAACTAACGGCAGAAATTGTGAGAAAGAAAGTACTGTTTCACGACAGCGATCTCGCTCTAACTTCGGCCATCTCCACGATCAAAATTGACAAATTCACCATAGAATTGATGGAGAAAACATAACAGTAGCGCCTCGGATACAACATTTGGCTATCGGGAACGGCTGTCGATTGGTTTTGAGAAGAGGGGGTTGAGACTGGATTTCTAAAGATGGTAATCTGAATACAGAAGCCAACACTTTGCACGGAGATGTGATAGGGAGCCATGGTCTTGATGATAGTCGCAACAATGGTGAAAAATTTACAGATCTTCGCAATCTTAAGAGCCTCTTCATTAGCGGCACATGACTCAAACACTGGGCCTGTCACAAGCTCAGTTGGGTCTCAGCCGACCGGCAAAGAATATTGCGGTCAGTAGTGGATTTGAGAATCGCCATCCAAATGTGCGTAACTCAAATCGTGTTGGCGCGGGCTTTCATGTCGCTATTCTGACTACGTTGCGAGACCTTTTTCGTGATCTGACTGTCGTCTATTATTGGGAAATTTTTTTGCAGCTCAATCGACACAAATTCTAAAACAAGTCGGGAAACCAGAAGCTGGACGCTTCAGGTACGAAAGGTTTTGTGTATTTCTTAGTACGTTGTACGTAATATATCATATATTATATGAGAGTATCCTCTTTCGGGTGATATTGACATTTATAGTCTTGAATTTCCAAAGAAGCAACAACTTTGTTAGTAATAGTGCGATTCCCACCAAACTTGGTAAGATCATGCTCTGCATTATAGCCTACATCACTGGTGCTAGGATGAACTTAAGGGGGGTTATGCAGCCAATTACTAAAAATTATAGTAATATACTATTATTAATTTTATTTGAACAGATATCGGTATGGAATATATTTCGGAGCCCAGGCACCATATAGTGGCAGCTTCCTGATTTCTTTTAAGATTTTTCGGTTAGGTAGTTTCTGAGAATGGCCCTCTTAAATAAATGGTCACTTTCAACCCCCCGCACTCCCCACCTTTCCTACAAATGTCAAAACTAAGACCGGGTTTGAAAACTACTAACCGAGACCTTTAATTTGATATGACTATATTTGATGAAAAAAAATTTTACACCCGCCTTTTGGTACCCCCCTTAAATTTGTCGTAACATGATGTAACTCACTGTATACGTGAGCGTTCATAGTTCCCACCTTTGTACCAAATTTGGTGTCAATTGCTGTAACGGTTTCCGAGAATGCCTGTGACGGACAGACAGACAGTAAACAGATTTAAAAAATGGATCGTCATCAAAAGTGCCTTTATCCATGGTGCGGGAGATAATGATGGTCACGTCTGAAAAAGGGGACCACAAAACCTCACTGACTACGGAAGCGTAAGAAACTGAGAGGTCTGTTGAGGTACAAGATACGTTACGCCGGAATCAGAAGATGCCATAAGTGGTAACGAGATGCAGATAGTGAATATAGTCTGCTCCTTCAAATTTCGAATTATTTCTCCTCCCAATGCAATCCAGCGGAGTAAATCCTCCCAAACCTTTGTGTAACATTTCCATTTAGGGTCGTCACCCCTTTGCGACTTTGGAGAGTCGTTACTTCCACTTATTCGGAAATTCTGGACCCCTGAAAATATTCCCATCTTGAGGACAACAACTAAAGGAATATTTTCCTATTCTCAACTACTACAAATATTATAGCTAAAATAATCCCAGAGCAAGCTCGTTCCCGTTCTGGATCCGCCCGATTATTGTGGAGCAGTTTACGGAGTTTAGATCCCCGCTTCCTTTGCTTTTCATCAATTTCGAGGGCCTCCGGCACCTTCAACAGAGGGTGTTTGGTATACTAAACGCAGACGAATAGAGGGATACGATATCTAGGTTTTGAAGTACTTAGACTAATAATAATACGTTATTTATTTTTTGGAACTTGACCTGTTTATTGCTACCGTTCTTTGTACTGCCTTAGCTGGAAAACGTGAAGGGTTGGAGGCACGATATTACATTTCCTCAAATATCTCGGCTACGCTTATGACATCTGTTTGCTCTTTTATGGAATCATGGCGCTTGGGCATATGGTAAAGATTCTCAGTATGATGGGTCATGACACTCTTTCTATTTGTATTAATGGGCAGAATATTGAGGGCGTGAAATAATTTGTAAATCTGAAATGCGTTAACTTTGCAAACAAGAGCACCAATGCCTAAATACGCCCACGCTGTTATGTTCAAAAACTGGAAATGTACACTACAAGTTGAGGTTGTTCCGTTGTAATTATTTTCCTTTATTGCTATGTTGGAAACCAGGAAATGAACATCCCATGTTAGTCGAGAGATCTAGGTTTTTCATTAATTCATCCTGCGTCGTATCATCGGGATATTCTGGCCTGAAGTACTAACAAAGGAAGGACTTTGTTGGCGCACGGGCCAGCCGTGGATCTTTTGTTGAGAAGGCGAAGGTGGGAGTTCATAGGCCAAACATTAAAAAACGAGACAACTCCCTTGTATGTTTACTTTGCAATAGAGCGCACTATTCTAGGGTAGGCAGCGAGTTGGTCACCTTGCGGCAGAACGTAAATGAAGAGTGCATGCTTCTCGGAAAGCCGTGGGTGAACTGAAGCAAATTTCCGAAAACCAACTGTGGTAGCACGGTATGCTGTACATAGGGGTCTATGACAACTATATCATATTCTTTGAGCAAAACCGGCTACTTCTTGCTTCTAATTTCAAAGTTTGGTTGAGAAGTCATTCAAAGTTTGGTTGAGAAGTCATTGTAACCACCTAGCAAGATGGAAGACATTTATTTAGAAGAATTATATTGGTGGGAAGAAACATATTAACTGCATGGTCGAGAATTTATTGAAAAAAGAATATAAGTTTAATTCAAATATTGAACTTATTGAGGACAGCTGAAGGAAATAAAGGGCTCCAAATTTATTCCTTTGTGATTACCTACGCAGTTACTTGCTGTTTGTTGTTATTTACAAAGAAAAGAGGCTTCTGGTTCGGTTGAGATTTGACTGACAACGTAGCTTTTTTTCATATTATTTTCAATATAGCTTTCAACGACAGTTTTTCCAAATCTCAAGAAATTTGGCTATTTTTTGTGAGACAGATTAGCAAATACCACTTCCATGATTGTGTTTCGGTGTTAGAACGGAGACGCTTATAGAAATAAATGAAGGTAATTCATTTATGTTCATCAATTGCTTTTGCAAGAAAGTATGGTTATATATTTGCCTCAAGTGTGGAGACTAAAAGACTAGCCGATATCAATACCTTTACATCCGCGGTCTAAAAAATAGTAAAAAAAATATTCAGCATTCAATGAGGTTTAACTCTCAACATCGCAGTTCTTTGCAGGGAAGAATTTGGTTAATTATTCTGAGATATTCGGGATTTGCTTTGCTTGCGCTGAATCTAAGAAGAAAGAATAAAAGCCATGACATGTTTATTTGGCCCGTTGGTAAGACTTGCAAGGTAAGCTCTTACCTCTGAAAACCATTTTCGAATCTGCATAACATATATTGAGTAACGGAGTAAATATTACATATATATAACAAGTGAACAGACTTGTAGTGGTTTCGGAAATATAGATATTTGCAGTAACGGAGGCCTCCCCTCGTTAAGCTCAACGTGGAACTGTGTTATTCCCTGCGTGCAGTGAATTTCACAGGTCCCACCTTCCTACCGAATTTCGTATGAATAAGAGCAGCCGTTTCTGAGCAAAAAGGTGTGTCAGACAAACAGACGAACGCGCAAACAGACAGTTAACCGATTTTAATAAGGCTTTGTTTTAGAGGAAACCTTAACAATGAACAAAAGTTCTGAAGTACTGATGAACTGTTATAGGTACCAAATTTAGTACTTTGGTACTACTACCACCGAGTTAGGAATTAGCGGCCGGAAATAATAATAGCCGTTGACGCGGCAACCCAATTAAATATTGTCCTTGAATTGCATTAGAGCACGTCATTCAAAGCCGAACGATAACATACACTAGGAGACAATGTGCTTAGCATTGCGCTTATCCATAATCATTATCTTGCTTTGACTCAGGTACTCAATCATACGAGTCAATCCGACATCCATTCAGTATACAAACACCTCTGCTACCAGTGTAATTTGAACCGTGACCATCTACCGCGACAGCCTAGCGTCCTAACCACTAGCTCATCCGGACATTGCCCGACTTGACAGCTCATAATTAGTAACGATTGCTGAATTGTTGGAAGCCGTCACTGCACCGAGACAACACTCTTAAATTATCCCTCATTCTATTGTTCTATAACGTAAGGTAATCTTTGATCTTCACGCTTTTTTAGGCTTTGTACCAACGATTTAGCTTTCTACCAAAATCACAGTTTTGTTGGGAAAATGGAGGTTCAAGTAAAGGGAATTCCCTATCAGAAGTATTTAGAAAGTTTTTTTTACAAATATCAAAAGCCCACTAACACTTCGATTTTACGGAAGCGTTGAATGTAGTCATCAGGTTTCTTTCGGTGGCATCTCCGAAGGGTTGAAGTTGGGGTTGAATTACGAAAGGACTATTTAGCGGAAAAATACTTTTCGAACTCAGCTATTGTAATTTATTCGTCCTTTCAGTCTTAGTCCTTTTCATTTGAAATGTCGAACTTTGCGTGGAAAAGAAAATAGAGAAATCCCAAGAAACTTTTCAAAATTTACATTTTACATTGGAGAAGGATGAGAGTTACTTTTCTAATTAGTAATTTTCTTTCTCCCTGAGTTTTTCCCGGTTCAGGTTTTCTTTCTTTACGAAAATCGGGTAATCAAACGTTAGGAAAGTTTATATCGTTTTCTTTACTCTTTCCATCTCCGAGTAACTTGCGGATCCCAACGAAAAGTTGGTTGAGTTATAATTAAATGACAGGCAATTATTATATGCTTCCGTATCTAATCTTTGTGGTACCCACACTCCGCGAAGTAGGCTCAGGCAAGATAGAGCTTTTCAATCATCGTCCTATTTGTAAAGTTATTCGCTTGATGCTTCTTTAGCCATTCCATTAAGCGATGTTGGTCAATATCTACCGACGGATGCCCAAAACAAAAATTGAAAATATAATAAATGAGCACTTGGGCATAATGGATCCTGCCAGCTTATTTGAAGAGAGAAAGAATAATTAAGGTTCATATAATATTAATTAATTAGGTGCTTAGCAAGCGAGAGATTTTCCCACGAGATCCGGTGCCTCCAGGAATTATGCGAAAGCTATCCATATTGATTTTCCGGAAAGGATAACTTTATAAGAAAGTTTAGGGAAATACCCTAAAAGCTGGGAAGGATGCAGAAACATGAGCGAAAGATGTAGACAGTTAAACTGAATTTCAAAAGCAATAAAGAAGTTCCGTTTTATCGCTGCCAATATTGCCGCGAACAATTGCACCCTCATAACTAATGAGATAATTTCCACCCTGCAGCTGAATAGCGCGCGGAAGAGTCAGTCCAAGAGCATACATAAGCGAAATTCAATTAATACCCTTTTGAGCGATGAACGAATACTTAAACTGTGTAATTCGCAATTTTGAATCTTCGCATTAATTTTCAATAATACGAATAAATTCAGTCCAAATTAAATTTTATTAAACAACACGAAAAGGCTGTTATAGGAACATTGAAACAAGGGAAAATCAGTCTGAAATTTCTGGAAAATTTTTAATCAGTCACAATGAGATTTTTAAAAAAATTGTTTTGCATCTGCCGATTTGCAACTTTTCAATTCCGCATATAGTGCACGTAGTGCAGTGGAGCTCAATATGATTATTATCTGTTATTGGATTATTCTCAATATGATAGATAATTTTTGTTTTTAGAGAACAGTTGCAGTTTCGAAATAGCGACAATTCCTAAACAGTTAACATGAAGTTGTATAAGAATAGATTGAATTTAGTCAACTTTGTAGTCATCAGAGGAGAGTAGTGTAATCGGAAGGGGAGAAATTATGGTATTAAAAAATGTGACAAGAAGGTGCAAAATAATACCTTTTTGACATTTTCCTGGAGGCTGAAACTTGCACAACAGACAAATACAATTTACTTACAAGCCAGACACAGATAAGCGGAAAATACCAGGTGATCATGACTATCGATTTCAAATGTTAGATGATTCTTTATTAGGTCCTTCGCGTCAGATTTTCCAAGTCACCGACAACCATTTCAATAAAAATATTTGTTTAGTTTTGATGAGAATCGACTGCACGCACCTAAATCCGGGAGCAGATATATCATTTATTATCTTAGAAAAGGTGCAAAAGAAGAAATTGAATTTTTTTTTAAACACTAGAATAACCCCTCTTCTTCCTCCTTTGGTCTATAGTCTGACTACGGTACTTGGTCTTTCGAAATCTGCATCTCCACACTTCTTGATTGAACGACGGCCTTTCCCAATTTTTGAAAACGAGCAACATGGCGCCTGTGTTGTCCGCTGAGTCCTCCCATGTTTCTTGGGGGTATCCGTGTAGTCGCTTACCTTTCATACACCTTTCAGTAGACTCTTGGAATATGCTTCACATGGCCTGGCCAGTGGAACTTGCGAATCTTAATACACATTGTGACTTTTGGTTCGGCCTATAATGGGTACAACTCACTTTTCTATGTCATTCAGAAGACTCGACCTTCGAAAGCATTGATCTTTTGCTTTCCGGCCTGATACGTCATCCACATCTCACTTCTGTTACAAAGGACCATCCGAATTGAAGTTTTATAGATTGTGAACTTTGCTTTTCTGTGTACATTTTTATTTTTGACAACTAGCATTACGAAGACACTTGATTTTTGACAGATCCATCTGTTGATTTATTGTCTGTTGCGAGAATTATGCCTAAGTACACAAAACTGATGATTTGTTCGAACTGGTAATGGTTAAATCGACCCCAGACATCTGCCGCTTGCCGTAAGCCCCAAACTTTCACAAATGTGCAAATCAAAAACAAAAGCTTTAACAACCTCTGCAACGAAGCTGACATAAACCCCTGGGGTAAAGCCTATAGAGTGGTGATGTCTAAAATAAAGGGGAAGAAAATCACCGCAAATAACTTTTCCAACAATCCTGGCATCGACAGTGAAGACATTGTTCCCGCAAAGATCAAACACAGACATTGAAGCAATCGATGCAGTTGGTTTAGAGACCACGTATTACTGAAGATTAACTGCTCCAGGTATGCAAAAAAATAAAGGAGAAGAAAGCACTGCGACGTAATAGTATTCCCAATAAAGCAGTGAAAGCTGTCGCCCTCGCGAGACCAGACAAGCAATGCAAAAATGCCTTGTCAAAGGATTTGGTTTTTTTGCAAAAGGAAAAAACAACCTGGCGATCCGTCATCACATCGCCCAAGGCATATTGACGATACAATGGGGAAGATACTGGAGATTGCGTGACGCAGCTGAACATAAAACGATCGACGCTACCTGATAAGCATAGTATCTGACTACTTCACAGACAGGGAACTAAACTACGATAGTGACAAAGACACCCTGTCTCAGCTGGAGTCCCTCAGGGGTCGGTACTGGGTCCACTCTTGTGTAACATCATGTATGATGAAGTCTTCCTACAGCATTTACCAGAAGGGTAAAAGTAGCAAGTTTCGTCGACGATATTGCTGTTGTTGTGTGCTTTGCACATCCACGAGAATGAGGTGAGCAGCGAATGAAGAGATTTGGAAAATTGAAAGTTGGCTGGAAACTGCCGTTTTGATAATAAGCCGGAAGATCCTTTAATACTTCGAAATTTGGGTTGAAAGCCCGACCATAAGAAGCAAGGAGGCGGTTAAATACTTCGGTGGGATGCTCGACAACAGACTGAAAATGCATGTACACTCCGTCGAAAAAAGGCGGCACTATTACAGGCAGCATTTCGTGACCGTTGCCAAATATTGGCGGACCCAAGTACGTTAGAAGAGGGTCGTTACCTCGAGTCATTAGCTCAGTCTTGCCCTAAGACACTGTACGATAGCTCAATGAAAGGCAGATGGATGCATAAGCTGACCTCGAACATCTGTATGTGGGTCAACCGTCACCATGGAGCCTGTAGTTACCAGCCAGGTTTGGGCATAACCACTCACCAGCATGCTCAACGTGCCTAGGGGAGGAAGAAAGTGTAGAGAATGCAATATTCTACTCTAGTCGCTTCGCGGCGTGAAGATCCAACATTCCGAGCGTGCAACTTTTGGTGAAGTCGGAAGGCAAATGACAGGAATTAGGAATTACGTGACTAATGTACAAAAAGACCTTCGGAATGACGGACATTGCGTGACAAGCACTTGGGACAAAATAACTTTGATTTATGCCAAGAAACCGACACTCCATCCGATTGGTGGCAAGCGTTAGCAAACCTACACATAGCAAGCCAACTACACTATCCACACGTTTCCGTTTACGATGATTTGGTGAGGTTTGGCAAGTGTGCGGACACGTGTGATTGCCTACAAGCGCTGGCAAACCAATACGAACCAAGCCAATTACCCTATCAACACATTTGCGTTTGGGACTGTTTGTTAAAGTTTGGCAAAAGCGCGTCCACGCGCTTTTAAATGTTGCTCCCTGTGGGCTAGGTGCGTTTGTTCTACTTTGTATTATGACGCCAAGGCTATCCTCATGTTTTCTTTTCGTGAAGTCATCACGCCAGGAAATCTACATTACCCGCATAGCGAACTATCTGCGATGATTTATACAGTAGTGTGACACTGGCGTTTTTCAGATTGAATGCTACAGAGCAATGTTAAATAGCCATCATGTTTTAATCGGGCTTGGACCCATAGGAAGGCCGCCTGAGGGCGGCTGGACGATTTCGTAGCCAATATAACGACGAAATTTATAGGCGATCGTCTGATTATAGATAACATATAGCTTAATAGATTGCGTTGGGCAGATCACCTAATTTCGTATCGGGGGGCCTGGAAATGCTATAAGAATGGCGTAAACCAGTCGCCATACAGCTTTTAAAGATATCGAATTGATGAATTTCGGCCCAAAACCGGTATGTCTGGAGCTTTCTAATTCAGGCCTAGACGAAATATCGGTTGTTACACCGTGGTTGGTGATGACTGCGGGGCATATTTACTCTACTGATGTATGCCGATTGACTGCGGCTGTCCAGACGCCGTTGGGTCTGCAATTTTAACGCTGTATGACCTGGTGTGGAAATTACTTACCAAGCGGTGTCGCGGAGGACTTCAGTGGCGGCAAAAAGGAAAAGACTCTGTTAGTAAAATCATTATTAACTCCTGCGGTTTCTTTTGTTAATTAAGATAACCAACATATTGACAACGCAGGCTAAATTCTACTCCATCGATCATCCACAGTGCCCAAGGCAAACAAATGAACAACAAATATTAGTTTGGTCGATTCAGCATCAATCAACCTTTGCAGACAAATTTCCACAGAAAGCAAAATATACGGGTTCTCTCCATAATGAATTCATTTATTCCTTAACCTCTGACCGGGAGCCTCATTGTGGGGTTTTGTACGCAGTCTAATTTGAAGAGAAGCCAAGACACAAGATTCGCTTTTGTTATTTTGTGGATTCCAAAAAACATAACAATAAAGTTATTCATTCATTCATTCTGAATCAAGCAAGCAGCTTCCATTTTAATTTAACTCAATCATAATATTTTCGATTCAACACTATAAATTAGCAAACCTGCAGGGCTCGTGCATCTCCAAGAATATCCGTAGGTATTCAAAGTAGGAATAGACAGCATCTTTTACATACAATATGGGAAAATAGATATATCTACATAAATGGGCCAAAAGATATATTGCATTCTTAGGAGTTTTTTCTTGAACTTTTCCTTTTTCTAGGAATTTTAATGGACTTTCCGTTGTATTACATCCAAACTGAAATGGTCCCGCATTTCATACAGTCCTTGAAATTATTCCTAATGGACTACATTTTCACGATTTCATCTTCTACTACTATTAGCGTAGTGGGAAAGCAGAGGAAACACACAATCTTTAAAGGAAAATTGTTCCCACGAGCAGCAACAAAACCAACATTCAACATCCTCAAAAAATAAAGTGAGCAGCACTCACGTTTCCCAAGACGGAGGCATCATTTCCCCATCTTTTCATTCCTCTGTTTACATGGATTCTGAACGTAAACACTTGGAATTTTAATTTATATTTTGTTCGTTCATTTATAATGGCTCGTCCTAAAGCAATTAACGTAAAATCGGCTTTATTCACATAGAATGACTTTGGGAGATGAATACGTACCACTTTGTGATTTCTTAGTAATAATTACGTACGTACATATTTAATGTGTTTTTTTAGGATCGGATTTGGGGAGGTTTTAAAGACCTCTATTGTTGTCCTATTTTTGGACGGATGATGTTTTATCCGGCGTTTCATTGTGTCCTCAAAGCCGATTAAGTGTGTGTTGAATGAATTTGATAATTGAGCTTTAAGGAGCCATTTACTCTGCATGTGCTGGAGTCCGCTCTATAATGGCAATGTTTAGCTCAGTCGATAAGATTTAATTCTTATTGAGGAAGTATCTCCGAAGCGATATTTATGCACATTTAATTTCCAATTCAGGGATAAAGAGACGATAACTTATACGGATTTACCACAAATTTCAAGTAAAAGCTGTTTGTACCGCAGTCCATACTGCATGTTATGCACAAACAACCTGGTTCTGGACAGGACCACCATCAACTAAATTGACCAAGTGCAAATCGATCGCGGCCACCTCTTAGCCTTGATGAATGTTGGAACATATAAAATGGCCAATATAGACTTAGATCATTGTCACCTTGGTATGGCACTCCAGGCTTGAATACCAACCCCACCTGGAATCCCCCTTTTCAACCTACTGAGAGAAAATACCGAAGCCAGCCAATCTAAAGTCTTTTGTAACACATATAAGGGGGCACAATAGTTCTTCAAGGACGCGGTGCGACTTTCCCTTAACACATATAAGGACGAAATGAACCCGGCAATAACTGCAGTTATCAAGTGTCCCGGAAATGAAACATTGGTAAATAATCTTCACAACCAACGTGAACACAAATACGGCCACAAACATATTTGAAACTGCTCACAAAAAAGTAGGATCGACTGATTATATGATGATTGTAAGCTAGCAGTGGGGGACATACGTAGAGACTTACTACGAACTCCGTCGAACGAAGAAACGACTTCACAAACAGAAGTTGAAAACGGAAAGCTCGGTGCTTCAGATATGAAAGGTTTTTTTGATCTTTCAATAAAGGTCTTGGACTGTATAGCAAGACCAAGTACATAATAGCAACGTTAGGACGAGAGAAAGAATCCCGATAGGTTTTATAGTTAAGGAACTGATTCATTTGGTACAAAATAGCCGCATGACCAATTATCCGCCATGCAAAAAAGAAAAAGAAAATTAACTTTGGGACCAAAAAATTTGTACGAATTAGCCGAACGTAAGAATAGTCAATGTACGAATTACCACTTTATAAAAATTGCACTCAACCAACTGACCAAATGGGAAGAGCAAAAGATAGGGGAATACAAGTTGGAAACAATTTCTCCTATCTAGGGTCGAGAACCACAACCGATAACAGTTATGAAAAATTGGGACACGAATATTAGCAGCCAATAGAGCTTATTTCAGTTTAAAAAAACCTATTCCGCTCGAAACCCCATGGGGTTGACGCTCCTATTGTGGAAGATAATAATGTTGCCAGTCCTGATGTCTCTCTCGGCGGTTGCCTTCTTAGCAAGAAAAAATCCGGAATCTTAGTTGCATTTGAGAGAAGGATCCCTGGAATCATTTCTGGCCGCTTGCAAGAAGATGAATGTAGCCTCCATGACGATGGAATCTGATCTGAAGTTCAGCTGAACATGAGGATGATCTAACTTTGCCTAAAATGGAGCTGTGTCATAGCTCAGAACCTCAAGCAACTGTTAGGGTGGACTAACGGAGGTCTAGACTAAATATGAGTTGTTGAGCTGTTAATGGCCATGAAAGTTGACAGAATCTATTATTTTGGTTACAAATTTTCGTTAAATGCTGAGAACCAAATTTTTCTTTCTTAGGGTCGCATCAAATATCAAATTATGGAAGCGAAACATTAAGCAAAAGAAGTTTATATTATGGATGAAAGTTAATGTTTGACGAAAGAATGTAAACAGTATCCGATCTAGGCCTGCCTTAATAGGGAACTCCACACATGCCGATTTTGCGCCGAGGTCCACCAATTCGATATTCCCAAAAGCTGTGTGGCGTCCTGGCCTACGCCATCGTTCCATCTCAGCCAGGGTCTGCCTCGTCTTCTTTTTCTACCATAGATATTGCCCTTATAGACTTTTCGGGCTGGATAATTCTCATCCATACGGAATAAGTGACCAGCCCATCGTAACCTATTGAGCCGGATTTTATCCATAACCTCGTCGTGGTATCACTCATAGATTTTTTCACTATGTAGGCTTCGGAATGGTTCATCCTTATGTAAGGACTAAAAAATCTTCAGAGGATTCTTCTCTCGAACACGCCAAAGGATTCGCTAAGAATCCAAGTCTCCGAGGTATACATAAGAACTGGCAAGATCATTATCTTTTACAGGAAGAGATTTGACCCTATGGTGAGACGTTTCGAGCGGAACAGTATTTGTAAGCTGAAATAGGCTCTTTTGGCTGCCAACAACCGTGCGCGGACTTCATCGTCGTAGCCGTTATCGGTTGTGATTTTAGACCCTAGATAGGAGAAATTATCAACCGTTTCAGAGTTGTGTGCTGACGTTACCACCATCTACTTTGTCTGCCCTCATTGATGTCCAGCCCAAGATCTCACGCCGTCTGCTCGATCTGGATGAAGGCAGTTTGTACGTCTAGGATCGTGGACCTAAAGAGGATCGTACCCCTTACATTTACCCCAGCATCACAGATCACTTACTCGAGGGCCAGGTTAAAGAGGACGCATGATAGGGCATCCCCTTGCCTTAGACCGCTGCTGATGTCGAATGGTCTTGAGAGTGATCCTGCTGATTTTGTCAAAGTTTATCATGTATTAATCTATCTAATATATGAGATTAACAGAAAAAGATGTTTTTTCCTTACCCTTTCCTTTTCAGTAGTGTTTGCGGCTCATCCAGATCGGATTTGAAACTTGCCTCAATCAGAGCGTTAGTACGAGTGCAATAAAGAGGCTTTTAAATTACCAATCAGTGAATCAACAAATCATTGTTTCGGTGGGCCTTTGGGTCGACCCCCATGGGCTGCGGTGGGAGAGCGTAAAGGTTAAAGTCATCCAATACGACAAGATCCTTAGGAGACCGGTCGCTCACATCTGGATCCGCATGGATAAAGACAAGCTCGTCCAATCCCTGCACCTTCAAAACGCCAGGATTCCCGAAGACGACGGGATAGTTATTAAAGTGGAGGAACCGCATTTGAATAGTCAAACTTTTCTGTTCCATATAAATGGAGAGTGCCATTCGGAGTCAGGACGCCGCTAACGAACTTTTGGAAGAGATGAGGATTGACGGTCCGACAAAGACTGACGAATCCCCCCCCCCCCCCTCTTTCACAAAATCGATATCTCACCAGCATAGGAGCCTTGGATCGGAGGCGACCGAACCGTCAAAGGGATTAAACTGCATAATAGACGTTAATCCGGCCATATCTACAGCATGTATGATCGCGAGGAAGAGTCTGCCCGCTTTTCTGTGAGCCAGCGACCTAGCCGTGGTTAAACTGGAGCAGCCAAAACATGGCATACGCTTTGGAGCGGCTCGGAAATCAATAAAAGAGGTGGGTCATTCTTTGATTTTATTATTAATACAAATCTATCCCTGTGTAACGGAGAGCTGTGACGGTTGCGAGGAAGTCCTTGATATCACCTTACTAAGCGATAATAGTATCCTTAGGGTGGAGAACTGGAGAGTGACTGACCAAAGGTTCCCCTCAGATAATGATTGGATAATTTTTAATCTAGATCTTTTCGCAAGGGTCTGCAAACCCTTTAGAGACCCCAGGAGGATCGGCTGGGGAAAGTTTGGTCAAGTTATCACAAATTCTCCAGTATGCCAATGGTTGGATGATGATTGGAACTGAAGTCAAAAGTCGTGGCTCTGTAAAAGGTATTCGAAACTGCCTTTAAAGTCCCGTGCCCTGCTAACTACAGCAAGATGACACTGCCATCGTGGTGGAATGAAGATCTGTCTAACCTCAGGAAGTAGACCGGGGAGGTCTTCCACATCTGCTAGAGGCACGTATATTGGTAACCATGCAACGATTTCCTGAAGAAGTACAAGTCCGCCATGAAGACTACCACGAGGCGGTTCTGATTAGACTATTGTCAGAACGTTGAAAGCAGCAGCGAATGTGTGAGGCTTAGTAAGATTCTGATCAAGGAGCATAAAAGCCCATCCTTTCTTAAAAAGTCGAAAGGTTCGGATGGAATTTTCTGGTGAAACCTTGGAGCTGTTAGTTCAGACGTATTTCCCCGCCAGAGAGAAGGACTGTGAGTGAAAGCCTTGCTTAGAGGGTATGCAGCCGCCCCAGCTGCGCGAGGCTGGTAATTACCGAGGATAAGATCGGCTGGATTATAAACAGCTTCTCCACATATAAATCCCCGGGCCCAGATGGGATAAGGCCAGTTATGCTACAGAAGTAGCAAAAAGGGTTGTGTCTTGGCATGTCGAGATTTATAGGAGTTATATTTCTTTGGGAGACGTTTCACAGTCTTGAAGATGCTCGCGAGTGGTTAGTGCGAACGCCATCAAGGAAGCCTTGCCAGTGTTGAATTGGAGGAGTATCTTACACATTGGATAATATCCATGCTAAGAACCAGGACAATCCAGTCTTATCTGCGAGATAACCACTTGATCAAAACTGTGTCAATGTTTCAGTCCATTATGACCGACATCATGGAGGGAGCGTTGGCAAAAGCCTGTGGGCTGCAAGATGCGACATAAACCCAACCAAATGGAACTAATGCAATTAGATAAGGGTACCCGAATTCCGAACTTCTTTCCTCTTCCTGGTCCAATATAAAGTACCGGGGAGTTCTTCTCTATCGGTCGTCTGTGGTTACCCAGAATGGTCTGCTGGCCATCACCAAGTTCACTAAAGTCATTCCACTATATTCATGATATTAAGGGAAAAATTGTTATTTAAGGACAGTAGCTTAGCAGCTTAGCAGATGCTGAGATGAGCCAAACAGAATTCCCAAATTCATCTACCCCAAGCATTATACTTAATTAAGGGACTTTTATTGAATAGATCGTCCCAGAATACGCTGCAAATTTCAAAATACGTATTCCTTTAGATGTAATGAACGAAGAACTGAGTGCTTGTCGGGTACAGCCTCAGGCGCCCAGGAAATAATAGCATTATGCCGTTACGTAATCCTGCAACGCTATGTAAATAGCGAATGAACCAACCATTATGAAATTTGAAATCTTAAAAATCACGAAAAATAGGGAGTACTTTTTTGCATAATTAACGAAAAAAATGGTGGAATTTGAAATGTATCTTATTTAATGTTTTATGTTAAACAAAACCTTATTACAATCGATTCAATGTCTGTCTGTCACACGGATCTTTCTCCAAAACGGCTAAAACGGTCCGAACGAAATTTGGTGGACAGATTGGAACTATGAAATCCCACGCATACAGCGAGTGGCATAAATTTAGATTGAGTTTAAAGGGGGGCTCCCCATACATGCAAAGGGGGTATTCACAAATTTTCAACGGATATAGTCGTGTAGGGTATCAAATGAAAGGTCTCGATTTGTACTTTCCTGAAATTGACGTTAGTTTTGGCATGAATTGCAACGTGGCAGAAGGCGGCGGTTCAAATCTCACTGGTGGCAGGGAGATTTGTTATCGTGGCTGTATGTCAGATGCCAGTCGACTCAGCTGTGAATGACCTGAGTCAAATCAGGGTAATAATCTCGGTCGAGCGCAATGCTAATCACATTGTCTCCTACAGTGTACTGTAGTGTACCGTAACGGTGTTGAATGGAGTGCTCTAACACACTTCAAGGCCCTGATCCAATATGGATTATTGCGCCAACGATTATTATTATTATGAATTGCAAAGTGCGTGAGTAAGGAGTCAAAATATACCCACTTAAAGTGAGACAGGACTTATTTTCGGAAACTACTCAGCCCAAAAATCCAAAAAATATCAGGGTGGTGCGCTTAGATCAAATCTAGGCCTCAAAACATGTCCCATTCCCATATCTGCACAAATAAACTTACTAATAATATATTACTACTTTTTAGAAATTTAATAAAAAAACCCCCTTAAATTCATCCTAGGACCTCCGAATTGTACTCGCATAGAGGACAGTATTTCGTATATACGCGCTAAATTTCGTGAAAATCTGGCAATTAACGCCAAAGTTATAGCAGTTCAAACTTTGCAATTTCGAGGGAATTTACTGCTTCCCAAGCCATGCAAAGAAGATGCTGACGTCATAATTAACCGGAATAATTGGCATCCGCCTGAAATATTAAAGTCGGTAAGGTAAGGTTTTGTGTAAAACACATACATGAAAAGTAATCTTCGAGAGATGTCCCATTCCGGTATCTGCTCGAATAAATTTACTAATAGTACATTATCAACTTTTAGAAATTGACTAAAAAACTCCCCTTAGGTTTATCCTAGGTGTACTAAACTGCCCGAAATAGAGAACAGCCTCGTGCATACACATGCCAAGTTTCATGAAAATCTAACTATTAGTGTCAAAGTTATAGCAGTTCAAACTTATCGTGCGAATTAACAGCATCCTAAGCCATACAAATAAGATGCCGACGCCATAATTAACGAGAATAATTGACCTTCGAGTTAAATATTAAAATTCCATTCAAGAAGAATCCAATTCCCCTCAGCCTTTTTTAAGGTTTTGTGTGAAACAAAACCTTATTAGAATCGAGACGGTGTCTGTCTGTCCGTCTGTCTGTCTGTCCGTCTGTCTGTCACACCCGATTTATTCAGAAACGGCAGGACCGATTGTCACGAAAATTGGTGAGAGTATGTAATCTGGTGTTCCCTTTACATGCAGTAAGTGGCGCCATCTTGTGTTAGGTTTAAGGGGGGGCTCCCCATACATGTGAATAGAGGGTGCAATTTTTTTTTTCATAGAATGTTACCATCTGGGGTATCAATTAGTACTATGAAAGGTCTCAATTAGTACTTTTCGAAACTGGTTCCATATTTGATATTGGGTGAAACATAGAGGAGTGAGGGCTCAAAAAATGACCCCCAAAAAGTGTAACAGGTCTCGTTCTCAGAACCTATTCAACCGAAAAATCTGAAAAAAATCACAGTGGTGTATCTAAATGAAATCTAGGCCTCAAAATATATCCGGTTCCGATATTTGCACAAATAAACTTAATAATAGTATATTTCCACATTTTAGAAATTTAGCCGGCATCCTAGAAGTACAAAATTTGGCATGCGTATAATGAAGAACATAGTGCACATGCTAATCAAGTTTGAAGAACATCCAACTATTATTAACAAAGTTATAGGGGGTGAAACTTTGCAATTTTTTGTGGATTTCATGCACTCTACAACCTGGATGACGTCATCATCACATATCAATTCATCAATACCACAACGAAATGAATTCTTACGAATTGGGTCGCAGAGAACTATTTTGTTTTAGTTTTTTAGTTATCTGTCAACCAGACATGTGTGTATGTAGGTATATAAAATATGCGTGCTAATGAACTTTGCGGGTAGTGCCTAATTCAAATAGATATAAGAAGTAAATCGGAAATATGGGTACGATCAATTTATATAAGTGCATATATGTGTACAGTATTCGGAAATAGGCAGTTTGTTTGTTTAGGGTGAGCGTAATATCTATGGCTGTAATATGTACGTATGTCTCGTAGTTTGGAAAAATATGAAGGTATACGTTGAATTTGTAGCTATATACGGATAGAAAAATGTGCGTTGAAATTTCTTACATAAGATGAACACAAAACCTTTATACTCGAAGCGCGAGCTTCCGGTATTCCGACTTGTTTATATTTATGTAGGTTATATTCTTGGGATTCGCTAATAATATTAAACTGAGAGTGTGTTGAGTACGAGGTTGACCATTATCAATACAGGGGTTTCCATCAAATGATTTATTTAAATCGCTTTCTAAAAAGTAGAGGACAATGGAATTTTTAGCTATGTGGCAGGGAGCTTTCGTGCACTCATCGCTCCTCACATCTTTTAATTTTTCATCAGCCTTTGTCCCGTACACAAGCGGGGTCGGCTCGTCGTGATCGGTGTGCTCATTTTATTTTATCAAATGCCTGATCAGGATGTAATCGCGAGGCCTTTAAATCCCCATTCAGCGTAGCAAGCCACCATTGTTTCGGCCGGCTTTTTGGTTGCTTACCATTGGCTTCGATGCTCAGACCAATATTGCCAAGTGAATTCTCGTTAGCGTGAATTACGTGACCACACCATCGAAAACGCCTCTCTTGCAATTTTTCCGCGATCAGTGCAAACCCATATCGATAGCGGATATTCTCATTTCAGACGTGATCAAAATGTGTCACGCCACTCGTCCAATGCAACATCTTCGTTCCCATTACCGCAAGACGTCGTTCATTGTCTTTTATAGTCGGTCAACAACCAGAACTATAGAGAGCGGCAGACGGACGAGGTTGCAGTAAATTTTAGATTTAGGACGTGTGCTGATACGTCGATCACAAAGAACACCAGTTGTGGAATGCCACCTCATCCAGGTTGCGTTAATGCGTGAAGCAATTTCATTACGCAGTTCTTCATTGGCTGGTAGGATTGACACGAGATATATATGGTAATGGCAGTAACCTGCCCCTCGAGATATTTAAATCGCTCAGTTCTGTCAGTGGCAGTAACCTGCCCAGAACTGGGTGATTTAAATATCCGGAGTCAATGCTATCAGCCAATGGATAACTACTTTAAGCTCCTCACATAGGGAACGACACAAAACCTTTTATACCTGAAGCTTCAAGCTTCCAGTTTCCCGACTTGTTTAATGTTTGCAAATTTTTAATTTTGTTTATTTTTATCTGCATTGAAGTTCTATATGATTAGAAAATAAATTAGTAATGCAAAATTGAAACCGTTTTGGTTTCAGATAAAACTTGGAGTCACTACACGTCCCGCAATTTTAAATCTCTAGTTGCAACCTTTAGCGGACTAATATCACGTATTTTTGTTACTTTTGGATAATTTACAATATATATATTATATATGTATATACAATATATATAAAAACGTTTGTTGTATATATATACTAATATAAACAAGCTGAAGGATTACCATTTTCAAAGCCTTTTCTCAACTTAATAGTATTTTTTCACGTTGATGTGTAAGATAATTCATAAATAAGCTTTTATTTTGGTAAAACTTTCTAAATGTTGAACCTACAAATTGCGAAATATCATTCTCAATTTTTCGCTGAAAACTTGTATTTCTTAAAAGCCTAAAATTTTTCATAGTTTTTAACACTTTGTAAGTTATTTTATTTATTATTTATAATAAATCATAAAATTGTTTATTGTTTCTGATTGATTCCCTCCATTGCATTTGATTTGATTGATTTGAAACAAGTATAAATATTACCGCCATTTGGTTTGTCAAAGGTAAAACCGAAATGAAAAATTCCAGTTAGCTGATACACTACATTATTTAAAATAACGGAACGTTTCTATAAGAAATGTTCGCTTACTTACTATTATTATGAGTAGAGCGAACTAATTTGGTCGGCAAATCCGAAAGAAGAGTTGGCGTTCGAGAAATTTTATTATATCCATCAGACGAATGCAAAACGTCCAGTTTTGCCTTTGCTTTCATTGGAAGTTGCTAATATATTTATCACCCGAAGGCGCCAAGTTGTCATGTAATTTATCGAAGTCACAATAAATACGGCAGAGATTTCAGCGAATATGAAAGGCTATCATCTTATATTCATTGAGCGTAAGCCCAACGCCAAGGACCGAACAACTGAAGTTGATCACAGATTGGCACAGCATGTCTTATAAGCTCTTTTACTGCTAACAGGAGAGAGAAAGAACTTTTCCATGGGGATGTGTCTAATTTTTCCATCAACAAACGAAACGCTGCAAAATTAAGTTTGGTTACTAACGAGAATTCAGTTGCGTAATCTAATTCATTTTTGAAGTTTAATTTATTCGAATTCATTTTCTAATAAGTTGTTATGATGTTCCATGCATATATTTTCCCCTCCCTACGGCGGGTCTATTTATTCGTGTGCACAAACAGATCCTTGTTCGATATTCCATAGGACCGAATGTTCAACAACAAGCCGAGCTCTCACCTCGATATATCACCTGTGCATTAGTTTTCCGATGGTCTCTGAAAACCGCAGCCATGGAAACATTTTCAATTAAGAAAAACAAGAGGACATAAACAAACTTGAATACCGATTAAATTCTGTCCAATTTTGCGCAATAAATTTATTCCTTTTCCCATCTGAACCACAGACCGGCTCTATTCCAGTTCTAAAATTAATTCAATCCCACCCACCAATAACTAAAATGCAAATTCCAGAAACATGAACTTTACAGGAACGATAATAAAATTTCCATTTTAATATAAAAAAAATTTAACTGAGACTTTAAAAACTTCAACCTGGAGCTCGGCGAAGGTAATCTCTAAGTGGGACCAGTTACAAGTAGGCCACATTTTACCATTGCAAAGCGAATAAAAGATAGGGAATTAGAAAATTGTGGATGTAAGTACGTACTTTGCATTGCAAACGCCTACAATTTCACCGCTACAAGCGCCATGGCGCGAAGGTTCTTGGGTGGGGGTGGACTTAGAACACCTTAACAAACTCCTTTCATTCTTAAGCAGTCGTAATGAAGTTTTTAGATATGTCGCACTGTGTACACCTCTCCTCAGAAATATTGGTGAAGTTTGAGAGAAGATAAAAGTCTCAGCGCCAGGATTTACACGAAAAGCAGGTTACCGAGTCAGATACAGTCTCGACTTGCACGGGTACATCCTAAAAAGGGGCAGATTATTCGGGGAAAATGTAAATCTAAAAAGCAAAGAATAATGAAGAGAACTTTTAATGCAGGTAGACGAACACTCGAAAATATGATAAAATGAAATGTTAAGCGTGGATTTGCAGATGTTCAAAATTTACGCGCAGAATTATGAATCATTTTGAATACTGAATAATTTGAGGAATTCCTGTCGTTTATTTCGTCTTCGTTAATCTTGGCTTGTTTATGTTTCTTTTATTTACAATTTACGAGTTGTTTAATGTTATTGTTGTATTATAGCAGATACAGAGGTTTACTACAACACAAGCTTTGGCACCACTGCTAGAGTAAAGTAATTAAATTAAGCCATGAATAAAGTCAATTTCAGCAACCTCATATTTGTCCTTTTTTAAGGTTTTATGTAAAACAAAACCTTATTAAAATCGAATAACTGTCTATCTCTCACACTCATATTATTATATTAAATCTAGGCGCATAGGTCCCACTTCGATATCTGCTCAAACAAACTAAATAACAATTTATGACCACCTTTTTGACCGGAAAATCCTCCTTAACTCTTAACTGGTATTGGGAAGTGAACACAGCCGTACATATGTTGTGCTTTAATGTTGATGTTTTTTAACAAGTAATTTTATTACGTCACGCACTGCAGTGGTTGTCGGACGTAGGGCGATTACTCTTTGTTAGAAGCAGAAATACAAAAGACTTAGGGTCCAAATAAACCCACGATACCAGTTATGTATACTTTTTTTAAAATTGAGTTTATAAATATTATTTTTGTTTTTTTCATTAATTTGAAACAGAAATGTCAGGAAATCTAGATGCCCATGCAATGGGTGTATTTCTGGAAGATAACCTCAATTGTGAGAAGGATAATGACTTAGGCAGGCCTAGACGGGATACCGGTTATTGCGCCGTTACTGATGATGATAATGACCTCGACGGAAAGGATTATGTGACGATGTGCTCTACCACTAAAGAGAACGTTAGTTGCTCGGAAGACGATAGCAATACCCATGTGAATTGCTTTTTCAGTGCAATTAGCTCCCGGAAAAAGAAAAGCGGGTTCGGTTTAGGGTCTTTTAGTAGCAAGAATCGATGCAAATGGCTCGTGTTGCAAAAAGTTTCACACCTAGAAAGGTCTACTAATGCAATCAATCTAAAAATAATTTGTACAGATTTTCTGAAACCGTTTGTTCAGGAAAAGCAGATTAGATACTCGATAATTGTTTACTGAAAAATTAAAAACCTTTCTGGCTTTTTATATCGAAACCATTATAGCAAACCAACCAAGAAAATTTTAGTGTGGGCATCATGGAAAAATCTGATCTCTATAAAGGGCATTGTTATCTACATGACCGAAAAAAGGATCAAAAACAATCTTAACAATGTTCAAAGTGTTGGAGCTCTATTTCATCAGTTCATTGTTTTCCCTAATATTTTGAAGATACATTTAGTTTGTCATTTTTAGGGTTTTGTGTAAAACAAAATCTTATTGAAATCGGTTTACTGTGTGTCTGCCTGTCCAACTGTCTTTTTTTTTAAGAAGGTGGAAATCTTCAAAAGACTGGCCCCCTACCCCGTATTACATCACGGGGAGAAGTTAGGTTACTTTAGCTAGGTCTCCTCCCGTCGTAACCGCGCTTTCCTCACTTTTTCTGCTTTTCGCAGTTTCTCCTGGATTACTGTGATCATGGAATTGATCACATCCCAGTCTTCTTGGCAAGCTTCTATTCTCCGGACAAAATTTTCCGGTGATAGCACTTTACCTAGTTTCCTCTAGGTTCCTCCTTTCTTCCACGAACCTAGGATATTGGAAGAATACGTGCGTTGGATCTTCTGGGGCCCCGTCGCAGTTTGGATAAATAGGTGAGGTGTCCAATTTAAACCTGTACAGGTATTGACGGTATCCTCCATGGCCGGTGGAAACTGGGTGAGATTATAATTGATCTCCCCATCCTTTCTCTCCACCCACTCTCTGATGGAAGGGATCAACCTGTAAATCCAGCGACCCTTTTTTCAATGTTGCCATCTGCTTGTGGATCTCTCTTTCGGATCTTTTCACCTGCGATAAGGGAGAGATGGACCTGGTGTTATAAATGTTCATCATTTCGGTTGCCAGGATGCCAGTCGGCATCATTCCCGAGATGACGAACGCTGCATTGTCTGAGACGGTCCGGAAAGCAGAACACGCCCTTAAGGCTGTTCTTTTGTAAACCGTACTCACTTTATATGCATTGCCTAAAACCTGCAGTGCGTTTCCCCAAACTGGGACTGCATACAGCATGATAGGACTCAGCACCCTGGTTATGAGCAGCCTGCAAGTATGCCGCGGTCCTCCTACGTTCGGCATCATCCTTGCCAGAGCCATACTCGTGGTGAACGCTTTTTGCAAGTATGCTCTATGTGCTACATAAAATTGAGTTTTCCGTCTTTCATCACCCCCAAGTGTCCGACTGTGTGTCTGTCTGTCCGACTGTCTGTATATCTGTCCGTCATGCGCATTTTTCTCGGAGACGGTTATACCGATTGACACCAAACCACATCAACTAGACAACGTTCGACATAATTGGAATTTTCACGATCGCCACGTACACGATCTGCTGTGCATTTTGAATAAACATTTGAACATGTTCCTTCGTGCCAGTTGGCCATGAAACACGTTTGGCAGCATATGCTATCTTAAGTCTTAATAACGAATTTTTTATGAAAATTCATCATGAATGACAAAATATATTTCCAACTTAGTGGAAACGTGGGTAAAAAAAATTTTCTCATCCGGAGCTCTGAAAATCCTCGCATCATTCATGAAGGGTCAACATATCCATCCAAAATCACTGTATGGTATGGAGTTTCCCCTGCATGTTTTATCGGTTCATCCCCGCGATACAATGCTCATCTTAAAGCTGCTTCCAGACCGCGTGATATCACGTTTAGGCGGTATTCACTTGACATTACCAGGTTTAACCGTCCCAGAATTATTTCTGTGAGTTTTTTCGAAGCTACGGGTTTAAATGAATAAGACTTGGAACCCCTTAAGAAAACACACATTAAGAAATTCAAAACTTAACACATGTAAAAACCAATAGAAATTCCATAAAATAGGCCTAAATGCTAATTAAATATAGCAGCAGTCACTTAACTGATATCATTTTTCAACCCATAACCATTCTAAAGATGCAAAAAGCAGCATTGTGTCATTTATTTGGATAATTTTTAAGGTTGTGTCCTTCATTTTATAGTCTGCCAGAAGCACTTTTCTCAAAACTGGATATACCATTCCATTTTTATTTATGCTGCTTTGTCCAGCCATTTTTTTCAGTAAGAAAAAACTAAAATAAAATACTAAACTTTCCTTGAAATGCTAAATATAAATTTTTTCCCCATATGTCGGTATCTCAAGGACCAGTTGTCCTCTTCCTCAGTCAGCTAAAACTCACTCTTTTAGTATTCCCAAAAAGTGAAAAATAAAAATTTCGAAAAACCCTCCAAGCATGGGGCAAGCAATCATTAATGAAAAAAACTTTGATTTTTTTTATTTCAGATGATCCAATACAATTATTATGGACAGCTCAATCCTACTTTTTCACTTTTTCTTAATAATAGCTGCCATTGCCTTATTTTCTATATTTCTTGATGAAAATTTTGCTCGAATTAACAATCGCGCAATCTTTCATCGTCGCTTCCTGTGTACCAAAGCTTTATTCCTCTATCTTGTCGGATCAGATACGGACATTAAATGGCCAATGATCTGATTGTGTGGTAATAATCATGTTGGGGTAATCAAAACTTTTTGTTTGCCAATGACTAACGCTTTTGTTGTCTTTAGTCGTCTTACTTCACAATTTGGTGTGGTATACCAACTTGCCTTTGTATACAAAAGGCATTCGGCTATGCCTAAACAGACGGGCCTTTTAGTTGCACCTGAACAGACCATAGCCCATCTCCTCGCGTTTTGAACCGAAAACTTCATACACGTATTGGCGAGCCCGAATTCACCGTCGGCTGATCCTTTCCCTCACTACTTAACCAACTACCGAGCGACCATCAACCCGGCACCACATCTACCGACTTGCTTGCAATCCCATGAAATCATTGGCGGAATCATTTTCAATCGGTCACCGGCCGCCTGAATAGTAAAAAATTGACAGGTAAGCCCCAAACATGTTCCTGCCACCTGCTATCTATAGACGGTTCCTACGTAATTAAGAAGTCTTCTAGAGGGTATATGGCTGCTGCGTTCCTAGACAGTCTCTCAATATTACCTATAGTGGTAACGCTTGCTGTGGTACCACGCTATCTAATGTGTTTCAATTGCTGCATCAGTACACGGACTTTTGCGTTGATGCAACATGCAACATGCATTTTCATAGTAACCATCTAGTCTGCTTCCTGAAGCTGCTGTTTCATCGGGCAGCAGCGTAGTTTCCCCGGCCAACTAATTTTTTTCCAGTGTAACTGTAACAAAACGCACCAGCCCGATGTTGTCTCCAAACTAAAGTATCCCTAACAATCGCCTTCCGTCCGAGGGACACGTTCCTTATTGTGGTTGTATGGCAGTATTCTAGATTTTGAACTCCTCGAATGTTACATTGTCTTTCGTTGTGGTAGAGACTACACTGCTCTTGGTAAGTCAACCGGTGGACGTTTCTGGATAGCTGTTGAGTCCTCTGTCCATGATGAAACCATCTTTCCTGCTTCTTTTTCCCTGCCCGCTGTACGGAGCTTTCTTCGACAGAATATCAGAAGTCCTAACCGTTCTATACCCCTCTCTTCCTTCCTTTCATCTTCTGTGCTAACTTTAACTTATACTCTTTTGGCTTACTGTTCTCAGCCTTCCTTCTCTCCCCAGTAACTCCACCAACTCTTCCCTTTCTTTATCCACTTTCATGAACACCTGTGCTCCTTCAAATTTAACCATTCCAAAAATCACCTAAATCGCACTTTTGATCTTTTTCTCTCTAACCTTCCTGTGCGTTGCCCTTTCTAATCTCCTCATGCCCCCTCTTACGTTGTTCCTAACGCCCATCATCCTGCTCTCGAGTGTGATGCCCAGACAACCCCACTTCACTCCTTTGTTGCGAACAAACCTGCCAAGTTTAACTATCGTAAGGCAAATTTTGAATGTGAACTCAGCCCTGGCGGTAATCAATTGGGCTGCCTCCTCTCTCCATTAAAGTGTAACCTAGGACGCAGCACCTTTCATTTCATTTTATAATATCTTCTTCCCTCCTAGGTCCAATCGTATCTTAAGTCCCAGCGCTATTGGCCTGGCAGGTTCACCATTAAAGTCCACCAAAAACTCCCTGAAGAAGTTTCTGTCCTTTGGAACGCATACTGACTTCTTTTTTTTTCAAAACCCTGAGTGCCTCGACTAAATCTTTAATTCTCATATCCAGCAAGGAATATCTAGCTAGTATTGAATATTTACTGGAGCGTAGAAACCTCAAAATATTCTGGTCCTTCATTCTCAACTTCCGCAGTCCCGCTCAGCTATCTCCTCCTCCCATGAAATGCTGTAGCTCCTCTGCAAACTCCCCCTAACTTTCTTGTGATTTACCACATTTACAACTTTTCCTTAGTTTATGTTCCCTCTCCTGCCTCCTCTTCTCTCCTGCTAGTCGATGCAGCTTGCCCCGTATTTCCTACCATTCTCCTCCTTACCCCTCCCTTTGTCGAATAAATCAATGTCGGCCAGGGATGCAAGGGTCTACCAAACCATTTTAAGGTTTTGTGTAAAGTAAAACCTTATTAAAATCAATTCACTGTCTGCCTATCTGTCACATATTCTCCAAAGCAGCTAGACTGATCCGAATGAAATTAGGTGGACATAGGAGAACTATGATATCCCACACATACAATTAGGGATATCAACCTACATGCAATTTAAAGGAAGGTTCCCAATACATACAAAGAGGGCATGTACAATTTTTTTCATCGTGTATAGTAATGTAGCGTATCAAATGAAAGACCCCGATGAGTACTATCCGAAACTGATATTAATTTTGACATAAATTAAAAACGCGCGGGTAAGGAAGTAAAATGTGTACATTTAAAGTGAGACAGAACTCATCTCCAGAACCTACCCAACCCAAAAATCTAAGGAAAATCACGGTGATGCGCTTATATGAAATCTAGGCTGTAAAATATGTCCCACTCCGATACCTGCTCAGATTACCTTACTAATAGCATATTAACAAGTTTTAGAAGTTGACAGAAAAACCCTCCTTAAGTTCACCCTAGGAGTGCAAAGTACACATGCCAAGTTTCATGAAAATCTGACTATTAGTGTCAAAGTTATAGCAATTCAAACTGATCAATTTCGTGCGAATTAACTGCTTCCTAGGCCATTCAAATAAGATGTTGACGTCGTAATTACGGAGAATAATTGACATTCGAGTGAAATAGTAAAATTCCGTTCATGAAGAATTACTTTACCCTAGCCTTTTTAAGGATTTGTGTGAAACAAAACCTTATTAAAATCGGTTCAATGTCAGTCTGTCTATCACAACCGATTTACTCGGAAATGGGTGAACTGATTGAATTTCATGAAAACATGTGTTCGGTTCAAATTTCACTGGTGGCAGTGGGATTTGTATCGTGATTTGACGTCCAATACCAGTGGACTCAGGTATGAATGAGTACCTGAGCCAAATCAGGATAATAATCTTGGGCGAGCCCAATGGTGACCACATTGCCTCCTATAGGATACTGTCACTGTAGTGCACCGTTACGAACTGGAATGAAGTGCTGTAACACACTTCAAAGCACTGATCTAATATGGATTGTTGCACCAACGATTATTATTATCTTATTTCTGATTTTACATGAAACAAGGGGAAGTGAGTGTTCCAAATGGGTGCCCCAAAAAGTGAAACAGGACTCGTTCTCAGAACCTACCCAACCGAAAAATCTGAAAAAAATCACAGCGATGCATCTTTATCAAATCTAGGCTTCAAAATACATCTCATTCCGATATCTGCTCAAATAAAGTTAATAATAGTATATTACCATATTTTAGAAAGCACAATATTTATGCCTTTAATATGTACGTACATATGCATATTATGTTTGCTAAAATATGACGGAATATTTTGAATGGAAAAATGTTCATAGAGATTTGCTCACCTAAGATGAACACAAAACCTTTATACCTGAAGCGCCGAGCTTCCAATATTCTGACTTGCGCGTATCGGTTGTAGGTTAACTCTGTCAAATATGTGAATAACATCCTAGTGTGAAGGCTATAAAGTTGAATATTTAACTATGTACTCGCGTCATGCACTCACTGTTCCTTACATAAGAAAACACAAAACCTTTTACTCCGGAAGCATTTAGCTTCCGGTTTCCCGACTTGTCTTTGCTTAAAGCTAGTCAGTCCGCTTTCTCTCACCATTATTTTCAACGCCTCAAATGACGATCACCCTTCTTCTGGCCCTGCTTGCTCTATGCCGACGACCTTACCCTGTTTTCGGCTATATGGTCGCGAATATGTCTCCCTCCAATTAAACCTAGACACTCTGGCTCACTGGTGCTCTACTAATGGTTTAGCGCTAAAGATCTATGTACTACTCGCAAAAATCATCACTGACTTTCAGCTCCTAGTCTTTTGAGGGATATTCCTTATCATATCAGATCTACAATCAAGACCTCAACGTCACTTTCGACAATAACTACCGTATATGCTAAGCAACGATAAAAATATTATAATAAAAAAGTTTGAAGTTATCCTTCAGATTAATATGAAGAAAGACCAAAAGTATATTAAATAAGGACGATTTTTAATACTTCTGTGACACACTAAGCTCCATATTTCGCACAGATATCAAAACAACATCAGTACTGTAGTTCAATCGAATCCTTGACGAAAGTATCATTGCAAGCTACGCAGGACCACCTCGAAGGAATAGGAGGACCATTAAAATTCAGCCTGACGTAATAATTCCAAGAAGTTAAGTATCAACATTGATTTCCTTCAAAGTTTTACATGAATTACCACTCAAAAAATCCCTTGTGGTAAGTCAGTTAGTCCCATATGAATTTGTATCGCAGGAAATAGCAAAAATCCTTGAATTCGACAGATCTTATTTTCACAACATCCTACATGACACCTGATATTCCTTCCTTCCTCTTTTTTATGATCTCAGAATATCGTGGTGAGATATGTTTAATATTCAATTTACCAATCTTATGCAATCAACACTGACATCAGCAAAATGTTGGCACCTTTTCCTTAAAGCCAACTCAGCAAACACAACCAGAAAGAAGGAAAACCGTCGCACCAGGCAATCAGATTAGAAATTCAATGCAGGTGTATACATTGACTTAAATCAATTATGGTTCGTTAGTTTTTTTCGCTTTATCTTGATTCCAACAAAACTTAAGATTTCTAGGTTAAGCAATATCATTTTTGCACAAGTTTATGGTACTGCGAGATACTTGAAGTAAATTACTGTAGATATTGCAATTGGTTGTGATGCAAAATAATTTCAAAAATTTATTCACCTGTAATGAAAGCAGCATCTGAATAAGAGCTTGTTTTCAGATTCAGTTTAATTAATAAACCTGTTTACATGTTGATTTCCGTGGTCCTCTCTCTTTTTCAAATAGACCGCAAGAGCCAAATTACGGATTTGAAAAGTGATATATGTACATATGTATATCAATCGTGTTATTCAGAAATGCTTGATATTTTGCATTGGATAAACGTAAGTTTTGAGCAGGAAAATCATTCTTTTCAGAATATAATCTCATTCGTTTATGTTTACACAGAACCTAATAACTTTATAAAGTGCTCGAAACGCTGATTTAGACGTTCTCGCTGCATGTGCACCTCAGTGCATTTTACCAATCATAAGATACAAAAGGAGTACGATGAAGGATAGCTCCTTCTGGTATTGCGAATCTTTTACTTTACTTTTAATATAGCCTTACATTCGTACTTGCATATACCCTATTTACAATATATTTATGTTGGTTTTTCTTTTCTTTATTCCTGTCTGCTGCTTTGTCAGTCCTGAAGTTTTGTGACAGATGATGGAAAACGTGTGAGTTATTACCAAATATTAAGGGATCTGTTAAGAATCCATAAAGTTTTTGCCTTGCAGAAATCAAACCAAAAGCACAACATATAAAAAGGCTCTAGAAAAGCAATGATACAAGTATATAGTATTACCCAACGTTCCTTTGGACGTACTGCATGATGCCACCCGTGGGACTTTACGATCATTTTAAAATTTTTCATTACTTTGCCTTTCCCTTCTGCTTGGTTATGCCCTAGAATTGCCATTGTCATACTTCCTAATCCACAATATGCACAAATTAATATCTGTTGAAAGAAAGTTACTTCCTTGTTTTTGCTTTCATTTCTTTCTAGACATTCTATAAAGAAGAGAAAGTAGAAATTACATTGTTGGATGGGAAAATACGGATACAGACGTCAGACGCAGGTTGCACCTCTAAATAAATTAGGATCACTTGCCTCATTCAAACGAACCTATACTTTTCTCAGCAGAAGTTGTTTCAAGCTAACAATTCAAGATTATCACTAAAAAATTCGGAATAATATTTACATAAATCAAATCTGTCTTTGCGCTGCGGATATGAAAAAACTATGACACGGTTTAAGATTCTCTTTGTTAATGAGTTGTAGCGAATAGAAGAATTGCGAACTCTTGGCCGCGTTCGAGAGAAGAATCCTCCGAAGAATTTTTGGCCCCCTACATGGGAATGACGATTCCGTAGCCTACATAACCACGAAATCTATGAGCGATACCATGACCGTCCGGTTGTGGATAAACTCCGGCTCAATAGGTTACGGTGGGCCGGTCACTTAATCCGTATAAATGAGGATAATCCCACCCGGAAAGGGCAATATCTATGGCAGAAAAAGAAGACGAGGCAGACCCTGCCTAAGATGGAGCGATGGCGTAGGTCAGGACGCCAGACAGCTTTTGGGGATATCGAATTGGTGGACCTCGGCGCAAAACCGGAATGTCTGGAGTTCCTTATTAAGACAGGCCTAGACCGGATACCGGTTGTTGCGCCGCTGGTGATGATGAATAGGGCCTCGGGAACCAAACCAAAAAATTGGGCGCCCTCGATCACCGTGTTCCATGGAAGCAGCGAAAATGGATGAAATGGTGCAGGGCTTTTTCCTCTCCAGTCCATTCGAGCTGATGCTGTTGACGAGACAGTGAGTACTGGGGAATAAATACTCTTCACTTCAAAGAAACTAGAAGAGGCGCTCTTGTCCATCAAGGACAAAAAGTATCAGAACCGGATAGCATTCCCAGCGAGCTGCTGAAACTTGTATGCAAGTCGAACTTGCTACCCAGCGCATTCAACGCATGTTTAACAGCGGCTACTTTTTCCTCTCAATGGAAGATTGCAAGGCTTGTGCTTGTGCATCGTCATCGTACCGTCCTCTCTGCAAACTGGGCCCAGCGGGGAACCTGATTATTTGAAAGCAGTTGTTTCACTCATCAAGCCAAGCCTGATTGACGGAATGCGTGCTGTGGGAGACTACTCACCAATAAGTCTTTAGAACGGGGTGATCCACAATTATTGCGAACAAAAAAGTGTTTCATACAGTGAAGCTGATTGAGGCACACACTTGCCATTGTCGGCAAGTGGTGCTTCTCGTGACCTTGGACTTAAGAAACGCCTTCAACTCTGCCAGATGGTGCTACATGCTTGAGGCGCTGACAGTTCGTTTGCACGCTCTATGCTACCTTTCGCGGATATTGTGGAACTATTTAAAGGATTGTGGCTTGCTTTATGAGACCTACGAAGGGCAGTACGAAATAAAGGTCACATCGTGCGCAGCTCAGCGATCTATCCTCGGTCCGGACCGTTGCAACGCCTCCTACGATACGACTCGAGATACCTAATAAATCACATCTGGTCAACTTACTAAAATCACGGGCTTTAATTTCAGATAGCAAGCCATCAGATATCATAGTTCCACAGCGGCCATCATTAGCAGTTAGATACTCTTTGCCCTGATTTTTGAAGAAATATGAAGTGATAAATCCGCCGGTCCACAAAAGCCATTGTTTTCTGTGGTTGGAGTTGCAGCTCTTGAAATTCTCCAAGTCTTTATTAGCCCACATACGACAATTGTATTTACTAACGTATCAATTGAGCCAGAAATGCGCCGATGATGGGAACCGTGAATACCTCTAAGCACACAAAAAAACACGAATGCTGATTTTCGTAGTACGGCTGGACAGTTATAGACGTTGGTGCGGCTTTAATCTTTCCATAATGATTTGCCAAACGGCACTGAATAAAAGCGACATGACAGTTTAATACGAGTCATCTGTGATCTGCCAAAAGAAATTAATACAAACAAGTCGGGAAACCGGAAACTTGACGCTTCAGGTATAAAAGGTTTTGTGCTTCCCGATGTGAGGAGCATAACGCAGTTCTCCATTGACTGATAGCATTGACTAGATATTTAAATCGCTCAGTTCTGTGAATGGTAGTAACCTGCGCAGAACTGAGCGATTTAAATATCTCGGATTAACGCTATCAGCCAATGGAAAACTACGTAATAAAATTGCTTCACGCATTAACGCAACCTGGATGAAGTGTCATTCCTCCACAACTGGTGTTCTTTGTGATCGACGTATCAGCGCACGTTCAGACTCTAAAATTTACTGCAATGTCGTCCGTCTGCCGCTCTCTATAGTTCCTAGTTGGCCGACTATAGGAGACGATGAACGGCGTCTTGCGGTAATGGGGATTAGGATGTTGCATTGGACGAGTGGCGTCACACGTTGTGATCACACCCGAAATGAGGATATCCGCGATCGTGGAAAAACTGCGAGTGAGGCATTTTTGATGGTCTGGCCACGTCATTGGAACAATGGTGGCTTGATGCGCTGGATGGGGATTTAAAAGCCTCGGGATTACATTCAGATCAGGCATTTGATAAAATAAAATAGCGAAACCGATCACGATGGGCCGACTCCGCTATGAACGGGACAAGGGCTGAAGAAAAAGAAGAAGATGTGAGGAGCGACGAGTGCTTGACAGTTTCGTGTCACATAGCTAAAAATTCCGCTGCCTTCTATTGTCTAGAAAGCAATTTAAATAAATAATTTGATGGAAAGCCCTGTATTGATAATACTCAACCTCATAAAATATTTTTTGAAGATGCTTTGCTCTGGGCTACGTGCCTTCCTCTTGGTAGAAATTAAGGTGGTTTTCATACCTAGGCCGGGGAAGGATTACTATTCAAATCCAAAGAACTTCAGGAAAATCAGCGTAAGATCAGGACGCAATTCTGAAAGGCGAGTACGCGATGGGAGTGTTCATGGACATTGAAGGGGCATTTGACTGTGCGCCCTGCCAAAAGAGAGATGAATGGATGAAAGCCTGGTGTTGATGAAACTTTAATTAAGCGGATCTACGCAGAGATTGTGTGCTGAAGTGGGTGTGATGTGATCGCTATCCAACAACGGAAGCGAAAATGTGCTTCTATGTAGTATGTTGATTGACTTACTATCATACAATACGAACTGAAAAATTTTCCAATATACGCTCAGGCATGGACTTTCAGTAAAACCGCAATGGTATTATTTACAAAAAGGAGGAAACGGAATGTTTGTGGCGCGTAGGATTTGCGGCATTCGAAATTTATTTCGAATCACGCCACCGGCGCTCTCCACTCAATTTAGAACTCGCCACAGGACTGGAGAGCAGGCGGTGGAAGAGTGCGGCGGAATGACAAGAAAAAATGGCGAGTCTTCCGTCAGCCGTCATAGAGAGAAGCAGATTACGAAAAAAGATTTATGTATCTTATGTATTGAAGTTATAATTTTAACTATTTACAAAAAAATTAACTCGAATTAACAAAAATCAATCCCAATACGTTTTTATAATAATAGTGTTAGCTATAACGTGTAAAATAAAGTTGTGTTAACTAAATGGGTATTATTATAATAGCTAAATGGCCTTTGCCTTCTAGATGTGAGGGGTGCAACCTTTCAACTCTCTGAAGAAGTGAAATAACTTGTAGATTTTCGATACACGAAGCTTCTTTGGAAAAGCATATAGAGATAAAGATGAAACGAGCTCTCACAGCTTATGGGCTGTGTAGGCGGACCCCTGCCTCAGGTAGTAATGTGGATGTATGTTGCTATCATCAGGCCGACGTTCACATATGCATCCGTAGTGTGGTGCGTTAATGTGAAACAAAAGAGTTTTCGCTGCCAACTAGCTACACTGCAAAAAAAACTATGTGTCTGGGTATTTCCGGTGCAATGAGCACGACATCCTAGCCAAGCTCTGAATGTATTACTCAATTTGCAACCCTTGGATTTATTCAAACTACTGCAATGAGGGCAGCTCATAAACTATTTCGATTAGATCTATGGGGAAGCAGTGGACATGGGGGCACAGCGCATTGGAAGAGTTATTGGGAGAACTGAATACAGTTTTCCCAATGCCTTCCGATTCTCCAATACCCATACATCTGTTTGCTGCTAGAAGATATGAAGTTATTTTGAAACGAAGAGAAAACTGGGACGAACCAGAAGAACACGTCTCAGGATATACTGACGTCTTCTACACCCATGGCTCAAAAACAGAAAATGGTTCTGGATCAAGAGCCTACCTCTCGAATAAAAACGAGAAGTCGGCTTTTCTCTTGGCACAATATACAATCGTCTTTCAGGCTGAAGTGTATGCGATTCTAAGGGCGGCAACCTGGATGACTAACGAGCGGTTGAAGGGCAGACGCATCGCAACCTATAGCTATAGTCAAGATGCATTGCGGGCGATGAGCAACCCTTTGATCACTTCGAAAATCGTTCAGGAATGTAAAAATCAATTGAAATCTGTTTCCAAACACAACACGGTGAAATTACTCTGGGTACCCGGCCATGTTGTGTAAAGGGAAAAGAAATCTCGGATGTTTTAGCAACAGAGGATTTAATTTCCCCACATGTCCAAACCGGAACCACCAATTGGTGTGTCAGTTGCATTGGCTAAGCTGATATCAGAAAGCGGAAACAAACTTCCCATAATGACAGGTGACTGAGCCTTAATGCTACTAAACACACCAAACTTTTCCTGTCAGAAGTAAAGAAAGTATATCCTGTCGAAAAGCAGGAAAGCATATAAAAGTATTGTGGGCATTAATTCACTAGCTGGACATATCTTTAAAATAGGAGTTTTTCAAGATGATACGTGACCATCCTGTAATGAGGAAGCGGATTCCACGGAACATTTTTTATGTCAGTGCCTCGCTTGTGGACGCATCAGATATTAGATTTTTGTTGCTGATGTTCTACAACTGCAGCGGGTAGCATAACATTCACTAACGGAAATCCTGTGGTACATAAACGAATCCGGGATATTTCGTTAGATGAGGGAATCTTGTACAGTGGACCATTAGGGTCTGACTGCTCAGAAACTTTGCCACATAGTAGAGATCCACTTAATTCAAATTTCATTGACATGGTGCTCTCTGGCGGCATCACAAAATATTTGGGAAGGCACACCTTCAAAATCCACAAACACCTCCTTGGCTTGCTCACCTTTCAGAATTGCGTTCTCTATCTTTGGAACCAAGGAGTGAGGTCCAGACTCATAGAAATTTCCACGCTGGTGAGCATGTTGCTTTTCATTTAGTGGGGGTGCCCATATTGAAATGTTATAACAAGTCGAAGCTGCATCCTTCGCGTGAATCTACTAAGCTAATATATAACATCTCAGTATCACATTGAAGTGATTACTGGGACATATTCAATGAATACAAACTACGAGCAATGTACAAATAGATCTGTCATCATCCAAATATTCCTCTATAAGAAGTCCATAAAAGCTTCCATACCTGGAGCGACCAGCTCCTGGTTTCCGATTTGTTTATAACTTTCTCTTCTTAAACAACCCTTAGCTTTTGTCGTGGTGATAATTGCTAACGCAAGGTAGCTATTCTCGATGCAGGACCATCTACTCAGAATTGAATTTTCAGCTACATTCGAATGAAATGGCTATTCACCGAAAATACTTCACATAACAAAACCTTAAGATCTTTCATACTAAAAGTGACCATCTTTCAGTTGCAGGCTTATTTTTTCCATATTCTATGAATGATCGAAGAAATCCTTCAGTGGCAACATCCCATCCGTTAGAATTTTCAAATACTTCTATCTACACGTGCTTTGCTCTTTCTTTCAGAATGTTTTCATTTTCCTCCAAATTTCTGCTCAACCATCTATGATTGAATTTCATTTGATGAAAACATGTCATCTGCCTGGATACAGTCAAAAAATATCTACGGAAAGGTTGTATTATTCTCGTAATACAGGGTCTAAACGGCAAAGTGACTCTAACCTGTTGGGAAGATGAAAAAATTTCATTAACTTTTCATTAGGTTACTATTCGTGCAGAGAATTTGCATGGTTTCAGCACATTGGCACGCAAGTAGGTTGGGTAATTTACAGTGGTAGCGAGTCAGGCATCTAAATTCAATACAAAAAATTTCAGTGATCTGGTTATGCCGAGAATTATCTTATTCTAGAGTTGCAGAGATCATAAATGCTTTAAATACCAATAAATATATATAGACTTACTTTCAGTAGAAGCAAAACTACCCAAACAATGAACGACAGCCTGATACCATCCTAAAGAGTCCAAATTAGAGTGTACGTCGTCATAAAAGGACTACAATTAGGAGCGACACAGAATGCTATCTCCCATGCTGTATGTATATCGGATGTCGAACGAAGTGTGCGGGAGTGAACGATAGCTAAACGTTGCCCATCTGGTAATTATTGCACTATCTGCGACTCTAAATCGAACCATATCGTTTGCAGTGGGTGCCACCGATATAAACTGCAATTTCAAGCAGGAATTGTATTCTATTGGTAACATAAATACCCAAACATTTAAGGATTCCTTGCATAATTACTTTGTTGATTTGAGATAGTTCGTATCCGTAAAGAGTGTTTTCAATAGAGTGAAAGAGAAGGTAGCGATTGCTCCGTCGACACTCAACCTATGTACAACTGTAGGGTACGTTCTTACTTCAACAAGGGTAAAAATACCATGTAGAGTTATCCGCGAACGGATGACCGAAGCTCTGCCAGTTCCACCAGACAACAGGGCACGAGATTCACTGAAGTCCATACGCCTTATTAGGCCCACAATCCACGTTTACCTTTATCACATGAGAAAAGTAAATGTGAGTGACATACCTGTAAAATCTTCAAGCAGGCGCATCCCCTTGTGGATATGAACACGTCCAAGTACACACAAGTCGCGTATTTGTGCGAAACCCCTCCCCTCCCCCCCTTTGAGCACAAAAATTACCACTGGAAGATCACCAGAATAAACCAATCTAGTCGAGAAAAGCCGTAACCCCGGGACCAGTGGCTTTTAGGATTGGGCAAGCAGAATCCCGGTCGACAATATACCTCAACTGCAGTATCTCGGTGGTGGACAGCATGACCATCGTTGTATCTAATGCTACAAGCAGTTTAGAAAAGTACGTCACAATATAGGATGCTTATCTTACAACAAACCTACGCAGAAGTGTATGAAGGCACAGAGACGACGATCATCTAACCATCAGCAATGCCAACAGAGGGATTATTCGTCGCCTTAAAGACGAACGATTGGCCGGAAGCATTTACAAGTACGGCTGTTAAATGGAAGTATAGGCTTGGGAGGCAAATTTAGAACTATAAACCTCGCTAACATTCATGCCCCTAAAAAGGAGACTGCAAAGTCGGGGAAGGCCTCCTTCTACGAGGCGGTTGAGCGGACCCTCGAAGCCTGTCCCAAGTATGATATCAGGCGATACGTCGAGTCCCGCAGCTTAAATAAGGATACCAATGATAATGGACTGCGGATTAATCAGTTAGCAGTATCGAACGAAATGGTTGTTGAAAGTACTTGGTTTACGCGGAAAGCAGCCCACAAACATACGAGGGCCTCAGCAGGTGGGACCACTTCTAACCAAATTGAAAACGTCCTAACTGAACGCCACCTCACAGCTTTGGTGAATGTCAGAATAAATAGGGGGGCCAATTTAGACTCAGATCACTATCTTGTTGGCATGGTGCCCCAAGTTCGAATAATAACACCGCTTAGAATCCCCTTTCACAATCAGATCAAAGTGAATATTGAAGCGATCCAAAACAAAGCTCTGGACTTAATAGAGCTGTTCAATAGCCCCCGCCAGCTGAAGATAACAGAGAAATGCTGCCACCACCAAGGATGGAAGAAACAGTCCTTGCAGTTCATCGGCTTAAAAGCCATACCTCGCCAGGTACCGATGGAATTACAGCCGAATTGGATAAATATGGAGAGAACCAGTTACTCCAAGCGCTTCATTAACTGATGCTCAAAATATAGGAGAGAAACCAATACCTGACGACTGGCAACGAATCCCGATATATCGTATGAAATCGTCAATCCCTTCACCATACGAATTGTCGGGATTTTACTGTACTTCAGAGAATCCCCGAAACTTTTAAAGAAAAGCAAAACCAGTCAGGAAACCGAAAGCTTCAGGCATAACAGGTTTTGTGTACTATTTATATATGCATATTTAGGTGGTCATTTATCCCATTTGTACTTAGCATTTGTGTTCAGTTTGATACTGACATTCAAACACTTAGAATGTAATGAATTTTCTCAAAAGTGAAAACTTTGAGCTTTAATAGCTCTGTTAGTGATAGTGCGATTTCCATCAACTTTTTTTCAGATAGTTAGGTTGGGTAGTTGAACTCACTGACTCTTTTCTGACCCCCGCATTCCTCCTCTTTGAAACCAATGTCAAAACTAATATCAGTTTCATGAAGTACTAATGGAGGCCTTTCAGTTGTACAGTACACGGCTATATTCTGTGGAAAAAAAATGTTCACCCCTCTTTTAGAGCTATTATACTCCCTGCATGCAATGGGATTCACAGGTTCCACGTTTCTACCAAATTTCGTATCAATAGGAGTAACCGTTTCTGCGATATACCATAAAGTGTGACAGACAGGGAGACAGTGAACCGATTTTAATAAGGTTTTGTCTCACAGATCGACTCAGCGATGATCATGGACACGGTTTTGCGGAGACGCAAACTCACTCAAGGCAACATTGAAGAAAAAGTGGATTCTTGGCGTTCGACGTTTGCTGAATGGGAAATACGTTGAAAACGATACACCATTTGCTTGAGTTCGTATCCAAGAGCAATTATTGCTCTAACTCTAAACTGATATCCTTATAAAAGATTATGGATTTAGGGCCATAATCCATGATCTGTAATTGGAATGAATTAAATGGGAGTGTAGCCTATTCCAAAAATAATTTTATCCCAGTCCTAGATAAATATCTTCAAAACAAATTTGTCGGTCAAGCCATGAAAAGTAATACTAAATAGAATTTGTGTCTAATTAGAAATCGAACATCGGCGCACCCTCGATTCCTTACAGCTTTTCGTTTTCGACTTGTTTGTCATTTTGACGAAACAATTTCAAAGACACGTTGATGGGTTTTTGAATCGCTCATTCTTGTACTGAAGAAAACACAAAAATTAGACCTAATGTGTGGGTCTTTCGCAATGTAAAGTTCATATGTTAACGTTTCGCCAGATTCAGCATAGATGGACTCTTGCGGTATCGAGTAGCTTGGGATCTTTACCTTGCTATTTACCAACGAAAAGGAGTTTTCAGTATATCACCATTTCCCACATATAGACTTATAGAGCGAGCTAAAAGTAAAAGTATAATTTTTTATAAAAGAAAATGAATAGTTTCCTAACCTTTCGTGTTTTAGATTGAAAATAACAAAGTAATGAAAATAAATTACCCCCTGCAGCTATTGGCACTTGCATAGCCTTTTGACGTTTCACATTCTTTCCTGTTAAAATACTGGCATGAATAAGAAAATATGCGCATTAAGTGCAGAAATTTGTTCGTTGGATGATAATCGCTTTCTGATATCGGAACGGCCAAGAATCATCTCCTTAAATTTCGTACTAAAAGGGTTTGAAAAACTACTTAACATAAAGATATAATAAAAGCAAGCTTTTGGTAGAGATCTGCATCGGAAATATTCCCATAGATATCTGTAGAGCGTGTAGTTTTAGGAGCGGTTATGCCATCTGATGAATACAAATCATTGGATTTAGTTCTTTGCATAAAGATGACGACTTTAACAGAATGAGGAATTGCTCCTGATATAAATGAATTTAATGTTTTCGCTCTGATGAACGATAATCAGTTTGGGGAAAACCCAACACCGAAATTAATAAGGATAATTTAACGCCTCCAATTAAATATTTTGTTGAGGGAGTAGTGTTCGATATTGCACGACAGCATCTGGTGTCAGAGCTTATTTCCATCCTTCATATAAGAGACCACATCACATAAATCTATATTTTGAAAATTTCCAAAATGGTGTTGGGCATTGTATATGGATATTATTTCGAGCAAGGATGTAGCCGCAGGTAATTTACTACCACTTGATGCAACTCCCATTACACTTTAGCCGTTGTGCTTTGGCTTGATAAGAACGAAAGGGAAAGTACTATATAACGGGTAAGTGTCAATTAAAACAGCTCGTTATATGGATATTGATGAGATTTAAGTTACACTATTCAGAAAATTGAGCTTCTCATGCAGAAATTTATAATGAGGTATCAGTTTGAATATTATATGACATGGATGGTTTGAAATATGCTACCTAGCTACCTTATATCAGTGTCGACCTTATACAGATCACCCCGGTACTGGTTTATATTAAATTTCTGAAACTACTCTTTGAAGTGGTTGAAATTGGCTTTCTTGCATCAAGTTTCTTGAAAATATGAATGTACAGGGGTAATTGGTTGGGTTGGTTAGGCTCTACAGTGATTCATCCCTTAGTTAAAGATTCTGTTTGGGTTGGTACTTTCTACTGCATTGTGGCCAGCATTGACTGGTTCTCCTCCAAGAGCCTAAGGTTCAAATGACTTAATCTCTTAACTAAAAGTACTAAAATAAGTTTCAAGTTTTTATACTGATCATGAGAGCTGGAAATTGCAAAGTGAACATCCGAGTTAACTCCTATGATCATTACAAATGCCACCCACAGCAAGGTCTCCAAACCGTCGAGCTGCCTAATTGCTTATTTTGGCCCAAAATTTGGTCTTCCGATTATAGGACCGAAATAAATTCAGTTTGCCATTTCCTTTCAGAGGCAAACTACAGGTTAATTTGACTCACCTTTACAAATACTGTGAGCGTCAAAAATAAGTAAACACCCATCTTTTTTGTATTTAAACTTTTATTGCACAATGTTTATTGATAGAAATTAAAATGTTTTATCATAGCTTGAAAGGCTCATATAATAGAAGTTTATGTCAGCACAAACACTTAAACAAAACAAAACATTTTCAAAAATAATTCATCTTGTCTTAAAATACTCATGAATTTACGCGTCAAAAGAAAGTATACAGTGGCAACACTTCTCGTTTTGTTTTTAATTATTTCCGGGAATCACACAAATTTCTTTGAAACTGTTTATAAATGAAGTAAGCAAATATAGTGCACTAATATTTTTCGTAGATTTTCTTTGTTTCTGTTTGAATAAGTGCAAAAGTATAACATTTAAGATAATGGGTAAGCAAACCACAAACGAAACACGAAAAATAATTTGAGATTTACGTAAAGAAAAGAAATCTTTGCGTGAAATTGGAAAAATCGTTAGAAGGAATCATTGTACGATAAAAAAAATTATAGATAAATATACGACTCGTCATACTATTGAAAATTTACTGCGGTCTGGGCGACCTAAGAAGCTTACTGACTCCGAAGTGCGGACAATTGTACGAGAAGTAAGGAATAATCCAGTTTCAAGTGCAGTAAACATATCAAAGGAAATAGCTGAGACTTCAGGCAAATCAGTGAGTGCAAGCACAATTCGAAGAGCGCTCCACAAAAATGGTCTACATGGCAGAGTGCCACGTAAGAAACCCTATATTTCTAAAGCGAATCAAAAGAAGCGTATAAAATTTGCCAGAAAGTACCAAAATGAGGCTCCAAACTTTTGGGAAAACATTTTATACTCCGATGAGAGTAAATTTGAAATATTTGGGGCGAAAAAGCCACCAAAAATATGGCGAGCGAAAAATGAAGCATTTCTCGACAAGTGCGTTACAAGCACCATAAAGCACGGTGGAGGCTCAGTTATGGTCTGGGGATGTATGGCGGCATCCGGAGTTGGAAATCTAGTTTTCATCGAGTCTAAAATGACTAAAATAGACTATTTAAATATACTGAGGGGCAATATCACTTCTAGTGCTGACAAATTGGGGCTGTCGGGAAACTGGATCTTTCAGCACGATAACGATCCGAAACATACGTCCCACATTGTTAAGGAATGGTTGTTATACCGAACGCCAAAAACCCTTGATCACCCACCGCAGTCCCCAGACCTTAATCCTATCGAGCATTTGTGGGAGCACCTTGACAGGAAAATCAGACAAAGAAGCATTTCCAACAAGGACGACCTAAAAAGGGCTTTAATCGAAGAATGGAACAACATTTCTCCAGATATTACAAAAAATCTTGTCAAATCAATGCCTAAAAGACTGAATGCTGTTCTAAAGTCACATGGAAAACAAACTAAATATTAAAAATTATTTCTAATTAATTATTGGATATTATTTCTTAGAGAAGTAAATTCTGTATACTTTCTTTTGACGCGTAAAATCAGCAGTATTTTGAAGCATTAATAATTTTTTGAAACGGTATTTTGTTTTGTTTAACTTTTTTCAGATTTAAACTTCTATTATATAATACTTTTAACCGGTGATGAAGCATGTTAATTTTTATCAGTAACTGCTATGAAATTAAAGCTTAAATACGAAAAAATTAAGTGTTTACTTATTTTTGACGCTCACAGTATATTAACTCCATGCCTTATTCCTATGATTTTTTTTAGTTCCTCCTATTTCACCGTGCAAAATAAAATTTCATGTGCATTCCTTCCCTATTGACCAAAAAATTCACTTTGTTTCCGTTGTCCCTGGAAATACGGTCCTTTACGACCCTAACTAGTAAACATTTGCTGCCCGAATTTTCTAGAACTACCTCGATTCCAATCACTCTTCTTTTCTTTAGAAGCTTAACTCGAACCAGGAAATATACTAGAATTTGCTACTTCAAAACAGGTGCGGCTATTGATTAAGTCCAAAATATCTTTTCAATTAAGGAGTACAAATGCGAAAGAAATCTAGAGGTGCATAAATTTCAATCCGCTTGAATTTAATTGGACCGAACGAACACAAGTAAACGTGTAACAAATTTTTGGAAGTTTCAAATAAATTTTGTCTAATACTTTCTCATAAGAAAATAACCTTGATTCGAACAATCTGTCAAAATGCATCTGACGCCTGCAAATGGCGATGCGATGCCTCTGAGACTTCCCGGTTTTCTTAACGTTTTAGGATAATTTCATATCTTTTACCAAACAGATGAATGGCGATCCGGTAATCAAAAAACATTGTAAGAACTGGATACAGTTTTTCTAGTAACTTTTCTTTCCCCCTTAGATCCAAACAAATTTGCCGTTGAGCTACTCTCATTGCAGTGCTTTGAATAAAAACATCCAGGGGCTGCAAATTGAGCAATACATTTATAGCTGCGCCGGATGTTGTGCTCATAGCACCAGGAATCTCATCACACTATGGAAGCATAAGCGAACATCGTCCTAGTGAACGTACACCCCATGTCCCATGTCGAGGCGAAGGTCCGTTTGTACAGCCCCTAGGCTGTGAGAGTTCATTTTATTTTTACCGCTACATGTTTGTTCTAAAGAAATATTTTATCTAGAATAACTTCCACGTATTTCACTTCTTCGGAGAGTTGAACTGTCTCTGGGAGGAAAAGTCCATCAAATTTTCTTCTTTTTAAGATTCTGTGAGAAACAAATTTTTTTCACCGAATATAGTCATGTGGGGTATCAAATGAAAGGGCTCAATTAGCATTAGAAACTGTACTAATTTCTAGTACTGGGTAAAACGTGGGGAAGTAAGAGCTCAAATGCGTGCCCGAAAAAGTAAAGCAAGCTCCGTTCTCAGAACCTATCCAACGAAAAAATCTGAAAAAAAAAATTATTTTTCCGAAAACCCCCTTAAGTTCACTCTACAAATGCATTGTATAAAGAATAATGATATAAGGCATAACCTTGCGAAGTCTGAATGAAATCCAACTTTTACTAACAAAGTTCTAGAGGATCAAAGTTTCGCAATTTTACTAAGCAGGCCATTTGCACTGCCCCATGGTTGCCTCCAAAGGTAAGTGAGTTATTTAGAAAGGAACCGCTGAAATAAACTGCACAGAAGAGGTGCGGTGATTAATCCGCACCGGATTACTAACCCGAATATCATTGGAAACTGCTATCTCTCCTGTGATATGCAATCACTGAAATCCTGGAGATACGAAAAGAAAAGCTTGCCGAATGCTCTAATCATAACAGCAGGTATCAAAGCAGCTTTCAGCGAAGGATTAATAATACCTTGTTCTTCCAAAAGGATTTTATAAAAACCTCACCAACTCAGATCAAAAGTCACCTCAATCTAAATAAGGCGGAAGACTTTCGGAGAAGCGTTAGGAACTAATGCCAACAATGAGTTCATGAGAGGCTCTTCCCAAAATGATCATCCCCGACATAACTGAAATTGACGCTGAAACGGTCCTTGGAAAGGCCGTTAGGAGCTGATAAGACCCACAACTCCTGGCTAAAGTGGTTCAAGATGATAATTGCTAACCTAAATTTGGTTATACGCGAATATCTCAAAACATGATGATATTCATAAACTCATAGTTGAGGAGGCTGCAAAGAATAGCTTAAGTTCAATCCAATAGACGTAAAGCAGGCTGTTCACCAAAACCGAAATATTTCGTCAGCCTACTTCTTCTTCTTTTCCTTCAGCCTTTATCCCGTTCAAAAGCGCAGTTCTCCATTGGCTGGTAGCGTTGACCCTTCAGCCTACATGGATTATAAATCAGTCTCCGACTCTATATCATATTTTACTGCAAAATCGACTCGTATGTCGGGTTTCTGCTGAGAACAGTAATCAAGAACTGGACCACAAAGCTATCACAATCCTCACAAGCATCAAAATTAGTCAGGAGTGGAATCTACCAAGGCTACTCTAGGCCTGTGATGACTTTGTTTGGCATTGAATTCGTTATCCTATCTTTTTTATGAAAGCAAATGCGGGTGGTTAACTAAACATATATAGTACATTGTTGAAATGTACATTGAACCATAGAGTGGAGTAACACTATTTACAATCTGTTAACAGACGGATGAGTGTAGGTCGCGCAAACAACAATATGCACAATAGAGCTTCCGAAAAGTTGACGATCCCCCAGGGAGGAAGGGGAAGTACTTCGTTTGAAAATTTTGCACTATTCCTCACGAATTTTTCTACGTGAACCAATCTTCTAGCCAACTATACCAGGCTCCTGGCAGACAATAAATTACCTATTTTGAACTTTAAAAGTGAAAACTTCAGTTTTCTGTTATACAATTACGAAGAAGGAACCATCCAACGTGTAAGATCTGGGTGCAGGATATCAAGCAGTACCGAGCACTCCAGTCGAAGCCATTTACTCTGCAGAGAATATTGGAAAAGGACCAAGTCAAACTATTGTAGGATCGTTCTATTGGCACCGAACACAGTGTTGAATTCAATAGGCCTGCTTCTCAAGGAAGGACGAGCATGCTTCATATATTACGTGGGCGTACCATTGGACCGGAACAAAGGGGCAAGACAAGACAAATCTGGAACTGCGGCCACTTGCAGGTGATATTAAGCAGACACGAAGACTACGAAAGGTTCAAGTAATCCCAATTGTGATTTCAGCGCCCCGCGTCTCCTGTTTAGTAAAAAACCAAAGATAGTTGGAGGAGATTTATAGAGAACTTATTCACAGACAAAAAGATATACTTCACATATATTCTATCCCTCGTTAAAATAGAAATTTGTAAGTGGCGAAGAACTCAAACATATTTCACCTATTTTAAATAATCCATAGAAAGGTGAAAGATAAAATCTACTTTAGTAAAAACTGCTTACCTTAAATTCGCTGGAAGTTAAACATGACCGCTATTATCGCAAATCCATCGTTAACAAATTAATTAGGCCATTCAATTTTCTGGAAAGAAAACAGAGAGATATCTTTTAATATATATATTTATTACCAGATAATGAAATTCACTAGTCAGTTCTTAACCAAAAACCTAACAAGTCTGGAAACCGGAAGCTGGACGCTTCAGTTATGTAAGGCTTTGTGTATTTCTTAGTACTTAGCACGTAATATATGCATATATTATGTGAGAATATCCACTTTCGGATGATATTGACATTCATAGTATTAAATTTGCAAAGAAGCGACAACTTTGACGTATTATAACTTTTTTAGTAATAGTGTGACTTCCACCAAACTGCGTAAGATCATGCTCTATGTTATACCCTATATTGTTGCGTGGTGCTAGCATGAACTTAAGGAGGCTTTGCCTGCCAGTTACTAAAAATTACAGTAATATACTACTATTATTATTAACTTTATTTGTACAGGTATCAGTATGAAAGGTATTTCGGAGCCCAGGCACTATATAGTGCCAGCCTCCTGATTTTTTCAGATTTTTCGTTTGGGTAGTTTCTGAGAATGGCTCCCTTAAAGGAATAATCACTTTCAACCTCCCGCACTACCCACCTTTCTAACAAATGTCAAAACTAAGACCGGCTTCGAAAAGTACTAACCTAGACCTTTAATTTGGTAAACCACATGACAATATTTGATGAAAAAACCCACCTTTTGCATGTATGGGGACCCCCCCACCTTAAATTAGTCGTAAAAGGATGCACAAACCTTAAAAATGGCAAGGCATGTGACCCTTCAAATGTTTTTTCGTGGTTGCGTTTAGTTCTTAAAAAACTCACAGGTCATACTCCTAGGTTGTGACTTTTGTATAAAATACAGATGATTTGTAGAAAGTACCAACCACAATCTCTAATAAGCAATTACCTCACTCAAAGGTAGAGACTTGTGAAAACATTTGTCTGTTTGTTCGTCACACACATTTTTTTTCGGAGCGTAGCAGCGATTGACACCAAATTTGGTGCAAAGGTGGGAACTGTGAACGCTCACCAATACAGTAAGTTACATCATGTCTATCAGAAAAATGCAGAAGAAATGGAAATTTGTGAAAAATAATTTCGGAAAGAAAGAGTTGCTTCAGGTATAAAAGGTTTTGTGTCTCCCTGTGTGAGTAGCTTTGAGTATGTGGCCGTTACCCTTCCAGAATAATTAATAATTCAAATACGCACCCTTTTTCAACAGCCATTGACACAAATAATTTGTTCGGCAGAGTACTCTGTCAATTACAGTTAATTACCTACGATACATTAGGAGTTCAATCATCATCATTATCAACGGCGCAACAACCGGTATCCGGTCTAGACCTGCCTTAATCAAGAACTCCAGATATCCCGGTTTTGCGCCGAGGGCCACCATCCCTAAAAGCTGTTTGACGTCCTGACCTACGCTATCGCTCCATCTTTGGCAGGGTCTGGCTCATCTTCTTTTTCTACCATAGATATTGCCCTTATAGACTTTCCGGGTGGAATCATCCTCATCCATACGGATTAAGTGACCCGCCCACCGTAACCTATTGAGCCGGATTTTATCCACAACCTGACGGTCATAGTATCGCTCATAGATTTCGCCGTTATGTAGGCTACGGAATCGTCCATCGGAAAATTCTTCGGAGGATTCTTCTCTCGAATGCGGCCAAGAGTTCAATATTATTAGTAAATGTGAAGAAGTTCACCTAAAATAAGAAGCTGGACAGTTCAGGTATTTCGCGTGCTGCTGACATTCAAAATGTTGGAAGCGACAATTTTGATCTACTATAACTTTGTTAGTATTAGTATGATTTCGACCAAACGTGGTAGGATCATGCGCTATATTATGGAAGAACTTAAGGGGGTTTAACAGTTAATTACTAAAAATTGTAGTATTATAGTATTAATATTAACTTTATTTGAACAGATGTCTGTATGAAGGGTATTTCGGAGCCTAGGTACCATATAGTGGCAGCTTTGTAGGGAATAATTCTACCCCCAACAAATAAAATACTTTTCCTTTTGTATAATTTAAATATTTTTTCTATTTGAAATATATTACATTATAACTAAACATAAGCATAATCATGTATTTTAACTAAATTTAAAAAATGAACTTTGTTGAAAGGCAACAAATGCCGGCGGAGGAGACTACAGCGAGAGTGATCCTTATTTCGTGCAACAAAAAGGTCATTCCTGACATTTGTCCTCCAGCCGATGTCAGGCCATCTGTTGAAGATACTGCGGCCATTATTACAGCGGCGGAGGCAAATCCACGATGGCGCCTAGGTTCGCGCCTCCGATGCATCGCCACAGCTTGGTGATTATTTTGACATTTCCGGGTTGAGTAGGTTTGAAGAATGGGCTCGTGAAAGAAATAACCATTTTCAGTCCCCTCTCTCCCCATTTGTGAAATAAACGTCAAAATTGAAACTAGCTTTGAAAAATATTAATCGAAACCTTTGATTTGATACCCCACGTGGCTATATTTGATTAACAAAAATGCTAATAAAGTACGCATATTAAATACGGCTGTTTTAATGTACAAATATATCTATCTGAATTAGACACTACCCGCAAAATTCATTAGCACGCGTATACTATATGCCTAAATACACACACGTCTACTTAGAGTAATTGATATTTATATACAAATGACTAAAAAACTGAAACAAAATTATTCCTTGAGGCCCCAATCATAAGAACTCATTTCGTTGTGGTATTGAGTAACTGATATGTGATGATGACGTCATACAGGTTGCAGAGTGCACGAAATTCACAAAAAATGGCAAAGTTTCAGGCCCTATAACTTTGTTAATAATAGTTGGATTTTCTTCAAACTTAACCAATTTGTTCATTATGTTATCCCTTACGCCCATGCCATGTAATTCTGGGATGAACATAAGAGGGATTCCCGGGTAAATTTCTAAAAGTGGAAATATACTATTATTAACTTTATTTATGTAGATATCGAAACCGGATGTATTAGGTTGTTGCAAATGAAATGGCCGTTTTGGTACTAAAATCTGAAACGACTGTAAAGCTTACAAAAATTTGTTTATTTAATCAAAATAGGTGCCAGTCGATTCAAAACACTTCTTCCAGCGAGATTCAAGAGCATGTATGCCAGTTTCGTAAAAGTGCTCTTAAATTCCACGGAGAACGATGTAACTCACTGTGTGCGTGGACGTTCACAGTTCCCACTATTCGACCAAATTTGGTCACTCGCTGTAACTGCTTCTGGTATTTATTTCCTAAAACATGAAAAGGGAGTATACTTTAATGTTGTGTGCTATAATTCCTTTCAACGCAGGACAACGACCACAAGTACACTTCTTTACCGTCACGATAATGGCAATCGTATATTTTCTCACGGCGACTCTATATGCCTTCCGAATCCATAAACTTTAACCTAGTTCAATTTAAAACATTTCCTCGAACTCTTATAGAGTTAGAGAAACATCTCAAACAATTATGTTCGGAAAATTTATAGGAACCAGTAGTGATTCTACAACTTTCTAATTCGAAAGATTTTTACAAAAGGCCTCCATAAGAAAACCTCCAGGTGGGTCGATGCACGAAAGGAGCTGACAGTTCTGTATATAGTTGTCAGTATAGGCACAACGCGCAGAAGCTTCGCTATGCATTAATGCAAATGTAAAGGGTGATTGTAATTATCTTACATCCAACTCTGATTGGCCCTATCCACATCCAGAGCCAGGCCAAGGTCCATGACTCGGTGAGAGAGCTAGCGGATGCCATCGGTGTAGTCGGGGTTTTTAGGAAAGATTTAATGGTGTATTAAAATCCTTCACACCCTCCGGATAAGACAGCAGCGATAAAACAAAAAAGAGTATTATCAGACTCTAACAAATGACAGCTTTATGATGCCCTGATAACAGCTATTTATTTCTCACTAGACACTCTCACGCTATCGGAAGCCTTCTCGAAATCGATGAAGAACAGGTGAAGCGTGGGTCTGAACTCCAAACACTACTCCAAAATGATCCGAAGGGCGTTAATGTAGTCAACTAAGGAGAATTCAGGACGCAATTTAGGCGTGACCGATGGGTCCAAAAAGAGGCTAGTATTGAGCTTTAGTGGTCGAAGCTCTCCACCACTGTGTGAAGATCTGTGGGAAGGTCTGGACGAAATATGCAGGCGAAGACAAACGACTGTTAAATGACAACTCCTAAATTTACTGCTAATCGCCATGTGGTCGGTTTGACTAGACATACGTTGTTGATCAGTTGGAACCCAAACATATGGCACACTCAACTAGGCGATGATAGGTGCAGAAATCCACCAAGCTATTGTCAAGCGATCCTCAAGACCGTGTTTCCCACTTTCGCATTAAAACCACCCATCACAATCACAATGTCTCTTTAGGAAACCTCTCTGCACTGAGTTGCTCAAAGCTCCCTTCTCGTTTGTATCGGAAATTCCCGATGGTTTGTAATACTACATTATTATGATGTTTCTCATAATAAACTGGAATTTCGCAGTTGATATTCTGTCTGACAGCTCCCATGATATGTGGGATCTACCGCATGCGGTAAGAATTAATCCAACAACGAACTGAAGACCAGTTGCCTTCGGTAGGCTTGTCAAGAAAAATTCAGTAGGGAACGCCGATCCTGTTGTTGAGAAGCGTTTGGAAAGTGGAGAATCCAATCGCAAATCCGTGACGAACGCGAAAGGATGTAGCCGAAAGATCGGCATAGTTCCGCAGCATAGTTTTCGTCTCCCAAACATAAGGAGTTTGAAGTTTTTTAATTGCTTTTTGACACAAGCAAAGAATGCTTCGGTAGATTCTAAGTCCCGGCTAATAAGCAAAGCTACTATCTTAGCGGGGCACTTAGCAGTAATACCGTTGTTCCGGGTGGAGTTTACCCTACTTATTTCTTGAAATGCTAAGGTGTCACATGGCCATTCAAACTGTAGTGAGCCTTCTTCCGCTCTAAGAAACGAGCTTGGAGCCGTGTATAGTGTCTTACATTAATTAAAATTCTAAACACTCTGAAATTTTTGAATTTTTTCTTAAATAGAAACAAGTTTCTGGTGCGGTTTTATTACCGACGAAACTATATGTTCAAGAAAGTTGGAAGCTGCTAAACAAAAGTGGGAAATTGAATGACAGAAGTGTGAATTTGACTGAAGAAAATGCAAATATGCTTGACGCACGTTAAGATGGACTGGGAGAAACTTCCCATAGTTCCACTGTCCCACTCCATTTGTTATTGACGAAGAATGTAGAGATAACATTTTCCAGCGACCGTCTACAGAAAACGCTCACTCTGCGCCACTAATAAGGAATCCGTGTACATTAGGAAAAATTTTCTTTATCCCTATTATATCTCCTATTCACTTCATTCTGGTGCACAACGCTATTCACACAAACCGTTTTTCGTATCGTCCTAACACAAAACATCTCCCTTAAGAAACCATCCTTATTCAAGATGTGGACAACGCTCCATTAGATCAAGACCGTCTCCATCTGAAACTTACTCGTAAATATTTATCCTTTTTAGTCGCGTTAGATGGGTAAGGGGCAAATCGTGAGAGGATTTTTAATTACATCTTCTAACCGCTTAGTCCCTGAAGCGCTCACATGTTTTGCTGCCATTCAAAATATAGAGATTATCCACATTTCCTTTTTCAACCAGGCTAGAGATTACCTTCTATAAAGCGGACTAGCTAATATCCGACACCTAAATGCAATTGAGGGAAATTTATCGGTCGTTCTATACATTTTTAACGGCTCCATCAAAGAGTTTTGCCGGTTTGCGCCGACTGAACACTTTGAATCCTGGACATGGTCCCGTAGTGGAGTAATTTCATGGTTATTCTGAGACTTGCACTGTTTTATTGCTATCCTATTTATGCCAGTGGCGTCCTGTGTAAGCGTGTAAGCTGTATCACCTCATATCTTTCTTAGCGAACCGACTTTAAATTTCTGTTCGCAGCTGTTACAGCTGAACGGTACGCTCAGATTGTCTTCATGAACCATTTGACCTAATTTCAATGCAAAGTTGGAAATTCTTTTCGTGTAATCGCCACATTTTTTCCTAACGCGTTTCTTTACAACGAGTTTTGCGTTAAGTGTTAAACTTTGTCTGCCCATTTCACGTCCTTTGTTGATGGTGACGTTGAATTTATTGACTCTCATCTTGGCTTGATGTCGGTACTTATGTATGTATGTGCCAACACAATTTCGTCAGCACATCTTTCTTCAGATATCCATATGATTCCACCGTCAGAAGTAGTCTTTATATAAAAATCTGTCCATTAATTCATTGATATACATATAATACATTTGTAGGCTACGCTCCCTCAAGGTGTACCCGCTATTATCTGCCTAAGCCACGGTATTTTCAAGGTAAGCCTGATTAATATAAGGTTTCAGTTATTGACTTACGAAACAATATCAGCTAGGGGAGGTTGAGACACTGTTTTTCTTATTATTCACGACTCTTTCTTCTCGAAGCCATTTGCGCGGGATTGGTGCTCACCATTGGGCCGAAGTAGATATTAAGATCGGAGTGAAATTGTGTATCCAAATTCGGAACATACTAATGAAGTTTTCATTCGTAATATAGCAACCATGACCCTCCAATTAATTCATCTTTAAGGTTTTGTGTAAAACGTATTAAAATCGCGGTGTGCTAGAAAAAGTGAAACAGATCTCAGAACCTATCCAGCCAAAAAATCTAAAAAAATTCACAATGGTGCGTCTACAGTATCTGTCCAATGAATTAAGAACTCGAAGAAATTTTAAAAGCATTTTACACGAAAAACGACGATTTAGTTGCAATTTGAATCCCTTATTCTACCCACCCGGAAAGTTGAATGGTTAGAGCACAAGGCGGTCATACAAAAGGTCGCGGTTCAAATTTCACTGGTGGCGGTTGGATTTGTATCGTGATTTGACGTCGGATGCCAGTCAATTGAGCTGAGAGCGCAATACTGACCACATTGCCTCCCACAGTGTACTACTGTAGTGTACTGTTACGGTCTTGATTGAAGTGCTCTAACACACTTCAAGGCCCTGATCCAATAGGGACTCTACCCACCCATGCCGATATGTGGAACCTATGTTCTATAAACAGTTTAACGTAAAAAATAATATTTTTCAAGAAGTCTACTTTGATCTTAAAAACATATACTGATTAATGCAAAATGAAGTAACAAGAAATGTTGTTATATATTCTAGGCTTCCAATAAAATCATATTGAAATTTAAAAATCTTGTTAAAAGGAGAAATAATGATATAACCTTCACATTTCGAGCGTCACAATGTACTACTACCTTAACATTGCATTTGAGAAACTCGCTAAACAAAAATGTTGTGTCATACATAGCTTTGTTATGTTATGTGTTATGTCCAAACTTTTCTATTTCAACCGTCATTTCTACAATTCTGTGTTACATGTCAACCAGTTTATATAAGAAAGTCAAGGCTTTGTTGTTAACCTGGGGCGCTATCGTAGTGCACACAACATGTCGATCACACCTATGCGTTTCCAACGAAGTGAATCACCTCCTCCACAACTTTCCGATAAGCTTCAAATCTTTCTCCCCTGTTGTGTTCATGGTGTGACTAAAGCACCGATATCTGGCCTGTATAACGACGAAATTCATCTCATGATTAGTTCAGGAGAATCTAAAGCCGAAATCAGCCAAGTTTTATCGATAGTTGATGCGTTGCAAGTTTATTTTAGCTGTTAGCATCGCAAAGATAGGAATCGCGTAAATATTCATCCACTAGTCTCACTTAAGGTGGGTGTTCCTTATAGGGATCTTACCTGACATACTCCGCCAACTCAATAGGAAAGATATGAAATTCCCAGCATAATTAATTAATATTTTATGACTTGGTAAAGACAACAAGATCTACACAAAAAAGTTCCGCAGGGAGACTCTCAAACCCGAGGTCATTACTCCGTTTGAGCACATTGATCATCGTCATCAACCGGCATCCGGTCTAGCTCTGCCTTAATAAAGAACTCCGGACATCCCGGTTTTGTGCCCAGGTCCACCAATTCGATATCCCTTAAATCTGTCTGGCGCCATCGCTCCATCTCAGGCAGTGTCTACCTCATTTTCCTTATCTTCTTTTTATACCATAGATGAGGCGGCATCGTCCTCATCCATATGGATTAAGTGACCCGTCCAACGTAACCTATTGAGCCGGATTTTATCCACAACTTGTCGATCATGATATCGCTCATAGATTTCGTCGTGATATAGGTTACGGAATCGTCCATTTTCATGTAGAGGGCCAAAAATCCTTCGGAGGATTCTTCTCTCGAACGCGGCTAAGAGTATATTGATGGCAAAAATAATTCCGCTTCTTTTAGGGAGAGCAGGCCGTATTCGTATGTGGCTTGTAATCACTCACAAGAGGTGGACCTTTATACCAGTGAGAGACGTGATGAGATGTTCTTTCCGCCTTTTCCGCTGCTTGTAATCGTACATGGAAACCCAACTGTTAATGTCTAGTACAGGATCATCGAAAGGCTTACGACTAAAACAAACTTTTTCGTGACACGGTAGAGGAGTACCCTCCTGAGTCACACCATCTCAATTCGCTTAGGTACAGATTGGGTCTATTGGTTTGGTAACTAAGTAATTGCCGATTTTCTCTCTTTAAGTAAAACATTTCTCCATCAATCCACATTCAAAGAATCAACATTCATATCATCCAAGGCGTTTTACAAAGATGAAATAAATGATAATCTGAGCTCGGGCCATGTTACTGCCAATTAGATTACGCGATGTGATCAAAAGGCGGAATTGGCAGTGAATAGGTCACATACTGAGGAGGGGCGACAATAGCCTTTCTCGCTACGCCATGCCGTGGAGTCCACTCTCCCAAGATAGCCTACATGTGGGCCGTGCCAGAGATGGAGTGCAGGCATCTCGACAAGTGCTGGGGGAGCTGACGAGCAACGCGAGTGATGGCCCGTTGGTGGTGTTAGCGCACTATATGCCACAAAGGAGTAAATGGCAATCATATATAATTCTGTCCAGTTATTAAAAGTACACACTCGAATTAATATTAAGATCTAAACAAGTCGGAATACCGGAAGCTCGCGCTTCGGGTATGAACGCACATTTTTCTATCCGTATATAGCTACAAATCCAACATAATCCTTCATATTTTTCCAAACTACAGGAAATACGTACATATTACAGCCATAGATATTGTCCTCACCCTAAACAAACAAATTGCCTCTTTCCGAGTACTGTACATATATATGCACGTATATAAATTGGTCGTACCTATATTTCCGATTTACTTCGTGCGCAAAAACATACATATGTACATATATAGTACGCATATTGAATTAGACACTACCCGCAAAATTCATTAGCAACCGTATACTATATACCTAAATACACACACGTCTACTTAGAGTAATTTATATTTATATACAAATGACTAAAAAACTAAAACAAAATTATTCTTTGAGGCCCCAGTCATAAGAACTCATTTCGTTGTGGTATTGAGGAATTGATATCTGATGATGACGTCATGCAGGTTGTAGAGTGCACGAAATTCACAAAAAATGGCAAAGTTTCAGGCCCTATAACTTTGTTAATAATTATTTTCTTCAAACTTAACCAAATTGTGCATTATGTTATCCCTTACGCCCATGCCATGTACTTCTGGGATGAACATAAGGGAGGTACCTGGGTAAATTTCTAAAATGTGGAAATATACTATTATTAACTTTATTTATGTAGATATCGAAACCGGATGTATTTCGAGGCCTAGATTTCGTAGAGATGCACCACTGTGTTTTTTCAGATTTTTCGGTTGGATAGGTTCCGGGACCTATTACACTTTTTGATAGTCATATTTTGCGGCCTCATTCTCCTATGTGTCACCCGATGTCAAATATGGAATCTGTTTCGAAAAGTACTAATTGAGCTCTTTTGGTTGATACCCCGCATGGCCACATTCTGTGACAAAAAAAATGTGCACTCTCCATTCACATGTATGGGGAACCTTGCCTCAAACTTAACACAAAATGGTGCCACTGCATGTAAAGAGAACAGCAGATCACATACTCTCGTGAATTCTCGTGACAATCGGTCCAGCCGCTTCCGAATAAATCGGGTGTAACAGACGGACGATTCTAATAAGGTTTTGTTTCACACAAAACCTTAAACAAGTCGAGAAACCGGAAGCTGGGCGCTGCAGGTATGAAAGGTTTTGTTTGCTTCTTCTGTAAATATTATATATGTGAGTGTAGAACTATCCCGTTTGTACGTAGCCAGTTATGTATATGCATTTAGCATGTCAGAATTAGTACTTCAGGTTGTAAATTTACACGGTAAAGACAATTTTGAGCTACTGTAAGTTTGTTACTAATAGTATGATTTTGATCAAACTCAGGGATAATATGCTCTATATTATGTTTTATACTAATACCAGTTCTACAACTCTGAAATAAACCTAAGGGGGGTTTTACTCAATTTTCCCGAAAATACTGTAATATCCTATTATTAACTTAATTTGAACAGATATCGACATGGAGAGGTGGCCTGGGCACCATATAGAGGCACCCCTCCCACTCCCCACTTTTCTAACAAATGTCAAAACTAAGAGCGGCTTCAAAAAGTACTAATCGAGACCTTTCACTTGATATCCCACATGACCCCATTCGGTGAAAAAAAAATTTACACCCCCCTTTTACATGTGTGGGACCCCCCCCCCCCTCTCACTGCATGCCTGGGGGGCCACAGGTATAGCCATTTCTGAGAAAAGTGCTTGTGACATACATGACAGACAGATAGACATTGAATCAATTTTAATAAGGTTTTGCTTGACGCAAAACCTTAAAAAGGAAAACAAGGGAAGGTAGATTTCTTTCAGAATTTGTTTCACGCCGCAATAAAAAAACTGAACTGTCAATCATTCAATTTTTTTTCTTATAGAAGTTATATTATGCCTATCAGATCCAAAGTATTAAAATCTATTTTGAATTTATTTGAGTATTCTAGTTGTTGGGGAAACAAAATATCGTTTTGCAGATAGAAATGTTATCCAGGTATCAGAGCAATATAATTGATCTAACGAACAAAGCCTTATTAAAAATTCACAGGAAATTTGCGACTCATGAAAACGTTGAAAAGGTCATATCTGAAAAGGGATTGCCATTTGGTTATTTTCAGTCATATCATTCACTTTCTATAAAATGTCAACTTTGAATCGAATAATGCACACTCTAATATCCTTGCTTGTAATCCTAAAACCCTGGAAAATATATTTTTCATGTAAGCCTAAGCACTAATTGGTATATTTCTGGAATCTAAAGCGAGACGGTATAAGATTACCTCTAACCAAATTTGTTAATTATTTTATCCTTGCAGCTTATTCATTTCACGAAGCACTAACGCAGAACAGATTAGCTCCTAGGAATAATTAATTTGTATTTTTTCAGTCCTTGCTTCCCTTTCAAAGCATATGCAAATTATGAGAGTTTGTGAAAAGAGTTTTCTGAAAGTCAAATCTGCTCGGAAAACCACCTCCCTTCAGCTACGTTAGTCGCAGTCTGAACTTCGACTATTCCAGCTTTAAATCCTTCTTTTATCCCATAATCCTGTTCCTCTTCATTCCCAACACACCGCCAAACGCTGCAAGTTGTTCTTCAACTAGAGCAGATTGGATTTGGGTTCACAGTAAACGTAAATCCAAAGTAAATCTAGAATGAAGCCAAAGTAAACATGTTATTCCTGAACTCAGTTAAATTCACTTAGCTTTGAGTAGTTCCTGAAATGCACTTTTCTTATGTAGTGGAATTGGAGACATAGCCCTCACTATAGATTCTTCTTTTACCCGTATAACCTCTGCATTAAACACATGAAGATAAAGGCAAAATGAGGCGAATCTCAAGATATTACAGATTAAATCGGAAAAATACCGCATTAGATCGGAACAGCCATCTCGTTCACAACCCGAAGGAAAACAAGTCCTCAGAAGAAATGAAACGGAGCGAATAATTCCAAACGCAGTTGACTAAAATTGTAAAGGAAACCCAAACATCTTTTCAAGACTCAAAGTCGTACCAAAAAGGATACACGTATATGGAAACTTCCTGAGCCGGGGCCGCATATATCCTAATGTTTTCTTTGAAAATCCTTTGCAAGTCCTAAAGCCTTAAAGATACCCTCCGAATTGGAATTATGCAAATTTCTACTACTGAGCCCAACTTAACTACACCTCGCCACATTTGTTATGATTACACGACTCCATTTAGGTTTGTTATTTTATTAGACGCTTTAAAGGGCTTTCTCGGCCACATCATCATAATCATTTGCATTAAAGACTTCCAGTGTAAATAACAGAAACAGTTGAGGCGTACATAGGTACCGTAGGACGCATACAAACCTACGGAACGGTGTATGTCTGCTCTCTATAAATTTCTAGAATGTCAAGCATGAAACGCTTGTGTAATTCTAAACGATCGTTACATATTTACTTTCACTAACATGCTCTTATAACAGTTTCAACAAACTGCCACGGCATTCTTCGTTAGGGAATTTTCATTGAGGACAAAGTATCTGACATGTATATCCTTCAAGTCCCAGCTCCAGCCTCTCCATCCCAGGGGATGGTGCACAGACGAACATTTTTACTTACCCATCTTAATTTCTAGTTGCTGCCAGACAACAAAAATATTCCCGTCGGGCTGGGTGGTGAGCAGGGGTAATTCCTAGGGGCGCCACCTCCTCGTAAATTTTCCCAGGACTTTTCAGAACAAGTCGGTCGGTATTGTACAAGTACTCCCCTAATTTGCATAGTTTCACTACATTGCTCTGCCGAAAACTTTTCTCTATGTTTTGACTCGGCTGATTTCAGTGTTTAACCCGCACAGTGAGCTCACACCGAATTCTATGTTATGTCGATAGTTGGCGTCGGTTATTACGCGTAAAGGAAAGTTATGGAAAATTCGTTAAATATTTTTAATAAAGCTCTAGGGCTGTTTTCGATTTTATAAAATATTTTAGATTAAAACAGGGAGGAGATATTTCGACGCTTTTAACTCTCCCCATTTTAATCTTTCTGCCCAAGCATGTCGAGTGCCCGCTCCGTATTACAGTCATGAGCGTTCAACGAACATCGGGTCGTTAGCCCTATCACCACACACCATCAACCTAGTCCTAGCAGAACATAGGGAAGGAATTCGAATTTTCCACAACAGAAGAACAATAGCGTTAAAGACTCCAGCGATATATTATTCGTTATTAGGATCTGAACTAATGGAAAGGAATTTCGGGTGCTTCAAGTTATAAGCAGATCGCCGCCTTCGAAGCTCCGAGTTTGGAGAACAAAAAGAGTAAAAAGAAGGCGCAGAAATAATTTTAGGGGGTGGAACGACGAAATGATAGACTCTGCATTACTTTGAAGTTTACTGAACCTTGTAATTGAACAGAAATCCATCGAAACTGAGAAAAGAGCTGCAATTTCAATTCGAGCGTAAGAAGTCTTGATTGGAATTATTTTTCTTCAACGGCTTTATTAAAGAATGTAATTAGAATAAATGTTCATTTTATAGAATAAAATGCAGCTGTCTCAAGATCAAAAGCTGAAATACGGCAGATAATAGCAACCGAAGAGGCGTGGACGTACATTTTACTGAGAATTTTCAATTGAAGATGGATTTTTATGCATGGACTGCTTGAGGATACCAGTGTTTCGGTACAATGTGCGAAGTTGACACTATACACAACAACAACAAGATTTACTTTGAAGGTGACCCGCTCTGCGATTACATTTTTCTCATTTTATGTCTCATGATGGCAAGATCTAATTCCCCGATGGGGTAAGAGTTCATTTTTTTTAATCAGATGCTCGCTAGTGAGCAACTGAAGTGGAAGGACGTGGAGGAAAGCTACCCGTATGGAGAACATAGAAATCCTCTAAGTTGAGGGTCCGGCGGTGGAGATGGCATATGCTAACCGGGTTGATTGTAACAGGGACAAGTGCAGCAATGCGGCCCCAAAAATCAAAAATGCAAAAAAAATTAAATCGAAAACACAAAGCAAAAAATCGCTATTGAATTTTTGAGCGTAAAGACGGATAAGAATAATAAATTTAATCATGACTGAAAATTTAAACAAATCCGGGAACCGGATATGGACATTTCAGATATGAAAGGTTTTGTGTTTCTCTATGTTAGAAACGATGAGTGCAATTCAATTGCCCTCTTTTTTAAAAAAAAAGCCGTTTGTACAAATAATTTGATCCGGAAAGCCCTTTATTGACAATACTCAACCTCATACTTTTCACATTGGGAGTTCTATTATATATTATTAACCTACAGCAGGTACAAATAAGTCGGGAAGCCGGAAGCTAGACCTATTAGGTATGAAAGGAAAGATTTATCCATTCTACTTAATGCGAGCAAGGGGCTCTTGAATTTTATAATAAACAAGACCGAATACCAGAAGCTGGACACTTGCTCATCTGGTGTGAGAAATTTTCTATATTCGCTTTTCAATACGTACATAGCTAGAAATTCAAAATATTCCGTGATATATTCAACTCCGTCGTCCATATGAGCCCCTTTATATGGTGATGACGTCATACACGTCATTGACTGCCATAAGTTCACCTTAAATAGAAAATGTTGACCTTCTATAGCTCTGTTAACAATAGTGGGATCTCGTTTAAACTTACCAAAGTTGCGTATTATACTATTACTTATTATGGTACTAAATTTTGTACTTCTAGGAGGAAGTTAAAGGGGGCTTTCGAGTTAATTTCTAAAATATGGTGTTATGCTATTATTAACTTTATTTGAGCAGGTTTCGGAATGGGATGAGCAGGTGCACCATTACGAATTTTTCAGATTTTTCGGTTGGATCGGTTCTGAGAACGAGACCTGTTGCACTATCCGGGGTTTACATTTTTAGCTCTCACTCCCCTATATTTAACTTAATATCAGCATTAAGACAAGTTTCGAAAAGTACTAATCAATCCCTTTAATTTAATACCCCACAAGATCATGTTCTATGGAAAAAAGTATTACACCCCGCATTCATATGTATGTGGAGCCCCCTTAAACTCAACAGAAAATGGCACCGCTTGCAATATGTAAAGGGGTTTGCAGATCACACGTTTTCACCAAATTTCATGACAATAGATTCAGCCGCTCCAGAATAAATCGGGTCTGACAGACAGGTTTCGTTCAAATACAAAATTTAAAAAGACAGATGGTGTGACGGCCCAAATAAAATGCCCACAAATAGAAGACAATAGGAAAGAAAGATCCTCGAGCGATTGAAGTCCCCTTAACTCGCCTGCACCCTAAAGGAAGAGAAGGTGTCGGAGGAAGAGCAGGAAGAAGTACTTAAAATGCTTTAGGAGACAGGAGTTGAGATCAAATTCCTCCCTGTGTTGCATTTTAGTACCAGGAGATCCGTGTAGGCGAAAAGATTTCTTCCGCACTCCTCGTAAAGATAAGCCCGGAGAATCGGAAAGCGATCCGATCAGCATCAGGTCATTTAATTACCAGGCAGGAAGCTAGCAAAAGAGGTATGCTCAGAAGCTAAACCATTGAAATCTTCCGGAGTAGATGGCATTTTCCCAGCACTTATCCAGAGAGGCCTAGGAATCACAGAATTATGCAGAAGCTCATAGACAACTACATTAGAACTAACGTTCTAAAGCGTAATCCCCTACATCACTGGTAACACCCTTACCGGGCAGGACGGTCCACCGAAACTGCTCTGTGTCAGCTGACAGAGGTACTACGGGATGCCATAGAAACAAAAGAAATGGCACTGTGCGCGCTTTTCGATATCGAAGGAGCATTCAACAACACATCGCACACAGAGATACAAAATGCCCTGAGCTGCAAAGGAATGGGAAACACCCTGACACCCTGAAGTACCGACAGGTACAAATTCTATTGTCATGAACACCACTCAAGGCTGTCCACAGGGTGGGGTACTATCGCCGCTGATGTGGAGTATGGTAATGGAACAACTCCTGGACGTGTTAACAAATACTGGAATACAAGTCCAGAGTTACGCGGATGACATTGTTTTAATCTGTAGGGACAAATATGAAGATACCCTACGTGATAGAATCCCAACTGGACTAAGGGTTAATAGTGCCTGGTGCAGGAAGGTGGGACTGCGGATTAACCCAGTCAAAACCACCATATACCATTTACTAGGAGGCGTAAGCTTGATCACCTGAGAGCCATAACATTACATGATATGGAGGTGAAACGAGAAACAGAGGTCAAATATTTGAGAATAACGCTAGACCAAAAATTACTCTGGAAGGGACATGTCGGAAGCATTTGTCGGAAAGCCACGAGGGCTCTGATGACTTGTAGATTCATACCAGGAAACAAATGGGATTGAAGCCGGAAATACTACTTTGGATATATACTGCAATAGTAAGGCCAATGATTACCTATGGACCGGTAATCTGGGCAGAAAAAATCGAACTCAGCACACAAGCCAGGGAATTACATAAGGTCCAAAAGCTGGGTTGCGTGTGTATCAGTGGGGCAATGAGGATATGCCCAACGGCATCCCTAAAGGTCCTTCTGGGATTAACACCTCACCAACTGCACATACAGATGCAGGCAAGGAGGGCAATATTCAGGATGGCCGGTAATATGAGTGAGGCGGGGAGCTGCCTAAATCAAAGGAAGATTGATATTCTTTCTAGGTGGTATCCCGAATTACTGATACCAAGGGATAACGTGACAACGAGGTTTCACTTCGATAAGAAGTTTGAAACACGTTGGAGTAACAAGGCAAGCTGGGAGAGCGTGGCTGCGACATACGGCTTAAACCAGCAACTGATTACTTGGTACACTCACGGTCCAAGGTCCAAGGAAAATGTACTTTGAGCCAATGGGCAGGTACACTAGCATATTCCAGACGGAAATATACGCCATAGACAAATGTGCCTCTTTTAATCTGCAAAGGAACTATAGGGGGCAGAACATAACTATTATCACCGATAGTCAAGCAGCGATCAAGGCACTTAGGTCCAACCAGGTGAACTCTAAACTGGTATGGGAACGCCTTGAGAGACTGAATACGCTCAACTCGTCCAACAAGGTCTGGATACTTTGGGTTCCAGGCCATGTTGGGTTGGAAGGCAACGAGGCAGCGGGCGAGCTGGGACGCCTTTACACGGGCCAGAACCCTTCTGTGGAACCGGAAACGGTTTCATGGCTATGAATCTAAGAAATGAAGAGGAACGGTTGAGGGAACTATACTGGGCGGCCTACCGAAGATGGAGCAGTCCAGGGTGCTTATTTGGGGTACGAACCCATGCGCAGAAAGAATTGCTTAAACCTCACCAAAAAGAACTTCCGGATCATAGTGGGAATTTTCACTGGTCATTGTCATTGACTTAGGGAAGCTAGGGATATCTACGGACACTGCCTGCAGGTTTTGTGAGGAGGAGGACGAAACCTCCTGGGACGGTGTCCGGCACTTGTGCAAAGTAAGTCGAGGCATCTGGGAGGACACTTACTACCAGATGGAAGGCTGAAAGATCTGGAAGTAGGGAACATGTTAAAGTTCCTAACGGTTATAGGCCTGCTTGAGATACTATGATCGATAGATACACTATAACTAATAAAACAGGCGCAATAGTTCTTCGAGGACGCGGTGCGACTTTCCCTTAACAGAATAATAATAATAACTAAAGATACTTCATTCATAAATGCAAACTTTTTATATTTGCCTGGAGTGCTCCAGGGCAGCATCTTGGCACCGACTTTATATTTAATGGCAACTCAGTTTCTAAAAACAGAACTAAAGTTTTAAGGAATATAGACATTGGTAACATGCTTTTCGATCCTAAGATACACCCTGATCATTTGACTTTACGAACGTTGGCTAGATATATATCTTATGTTCAGAAGAGCAATAAGAAAAACCCACACAAGTTTCTGATATTTTATGTCAGTTACATTAACACGATACTGCATTTCTATGATCATTCAGGGTGAAGTAATTTCGCTTTGAACATAATACGTGACTTATGGTACAATACCTTCGCTGGCAACAGTAAGGTTGGACGAGAGTTTCTAGTTTCAGTGACTGCTGCCTCACTGCCATTTTTTCAGACCGTTCCCCATTTCGAGGTTTGAACCTGACTGCTCGTTCAGTTCTCGTCCATCTAATAAACCATCCTCAACCATTTCCAAAATACGTGCCCTCTTTGATGTCGTATAATACATTTCTTTTCTGGACACATTTATTCTTTGCTATGTACCACGTCTATAAGGACCCTTTTAATACTTACAGAAATATATGTATGTAGTAGCGGCGTTATCAAATGCGCTCGTAGTCTATTATTTATTCATCCGCAGCCTAAAACGATGAGGACGTTTCACATTTCAGAGAAGTTACAAAAACTTGCAGACACAGCGAGTGAAAAGTTTCGTAGCCACAGGTGCTCTTCGAATATTTTAGAGCGTGTGTTGAAATGTTTGAACCATTACAGCATCCCTTTGAGAAAGTTACTCAGAAAGTTTTCTGAGTCAAATGAAATGCAAAGGCTGAAAGTGCACCAATTCTTTTTCTTGCAATGCAACCTGCAATGGAAGTACTTTCTACATTAATGGATCCCCTCAGTGATTGGCTTCCAACTATAAAAGAATGATCACCCCATGTACGCAACAGGAGCCTTAAATATTTAAATTAAGGGAAGAAGCCAAAATTCACCTGTGATCCTTTTCAAAGAAAAATTGCATATAATTAACCTGCAAATTATTATGTCGATAAAATTCTAGCAATGGTTGAACACCCAATAAATGTTGTATTTACATTGTCATGTGCATATGTACGTCTGCTCGCCACATTACAATCAATTAACTTTTAAAATGCCAGGATTTCGATTACACAAATACAGTTCGTTGTATTAAATTCTCATTAAATAATGAAAGAGTTTCGAGTAATTAGCATGGAACAAAAAATAGACAGGCAAGGGTGAACACTTTGTACCAGTTAAATATTTGTGCAGACCTTATAGTCCGCAGAAAATTAATTGCGTGAGTAAAGCCCATCATCAAATTGCATGTTCCTTTCCAGAAGCTGGATAAACATTTTGTCCAATTATCCTTAATACGCGAGGAGCTAATGATTCTATTTGCATTGAAGTTGAGTTCATGTAATTTAAGCAGGAGTTCCGCGTACCTATCAGCCTTCGCTGCCAGGTGGTGAATGAGGTAAAGCCATTTGCTGGCAATTTTACATCTGGACCACCTTATTTATTTAAAAGCTTTATGCTTCAAGATAAATTATCTTAGTGGCAACCAAAACTGTCCTCATGGTAACGAAATTGGGGATAAAAATAGGAGCAACATATAATGAAAATTCACTCTATACATTACTCAGGCCATAGACGCTTTCAAGATGTGTTCTTCCATTGTTTGTTTTCCATTTAAACAGCAACAATAGTGCAGGTGACGCAAGTAGAAATTTTCATCAACTTAATCCCGGACCGGACCAAATGGAGAGCAACTTACTCTCTTTTTTTGGTCCACGGACCCCTTGTTTAGGGCTTAGCACCCAAACTTAAAAAAAAGTATAATAACAGCTCTGGCCAAGCTCTGGCCAATAAGGCGGATTTGCGCTCAATATAATTCGTAGTCATGCCGAACTGAGCGATTTAAATACCTCGGTTCAACGCTATCAGCCAACTGAGAACTGCGTTATGAAATTGGTTCACGCATTAACGCAATCTGGATGAAGTAGCATTCCACAACTGATGTTCTTTGTGATCGACGTATCACCGAACGTCTCAAATCTAAAATTTATCGCAATGTTATCCGTCAAGTCGCTCTCTATGGTTCTGAGTGTTGGCCGACCATAAAAGACAATGAACGGCGTCTTGCGGTAATGGAGACGAAGATGTTACGTTGGGCTAATGGCGTTACACGTTTTGATCACATTCGAAATGAGGATATCCGCGAGCGATATGGGGTTGCAGCGATCGTGGAAAATTTGCGAAAGAGGCGTTTTCGATGGTATGGTCACGCAATTCGTGCTACCGAGAACTCACTTGCCAAGATTGGTTTGAACATCGAAGTTGATGGTAAACGATCAAAGCGCAGGCCTAAACAATGGTGGCTTGATACGCGCTGGGGATTTAAAAGCCTGGAAATTGCATCCAGATCAGGCATTCGATAGAGCCAAATGGCGAAACCGATCACGACGAGCCGACCCCGCTTGCGAACGGGACAAAGGCTGAAGAAAAAGAAGAAGAAGATAATTTGTGGTCATGTTGTGTTCTGCCAATTATATAAAGGAGCACTTAACATCTGCGAGCCGCTTCGGTCACGCTGCTCCCAGGGCAGAGGTGAGGCAGCGTCTGACGATTTGCTTCTGCCCTGGTAAGAAACCGTAAAGCCGTCATCCCATGATATTTTTTTTTATGAGTCACTGTCCCAAGACTAATAGGGGTGTTTTCGACGTGGTTTTATGATCCACCCAAGATTTTGTTTTACAAAATCAGAAAAGCTGTTGCATCTGATAAGCAAATTCCGGAATTTGTAGATTTTGAATTTCTCGCTTTCATTCGTTTCTGCCTATTCCAAAAAGGGTCGATAAAGGATAATGACCTACTATGTGCTGCAACATTGTAGCAGCAAAATGTTTGCTTTCTTCTTTTACCCAGTATATATTATAATTAGCGGGTTGAACGGTGCATCTCTTATCAGCCATATCCTACTAATAAAGACATCGCCAATCGTGTCCGCCATCCAGATGTGCCTACATTTTCTTCTTTCTACTCCCTGAGATGTTCAAACTATTAAAGCTAAAATAGTTACTCCCTTCGCATTCTTAAATCTTCTGCGGTATTTCTCTTATAAATCTGCTGCTTAGTAAGCAATGTTAGTAATATTGTTGTATGCGAATGCTTTGCCAGATAAAACTAGAGCTAATATCGTCATCTAAAAGAACACCTTCCGAAAATTCTTTTTTTCGTCTGTTGAAATTCTGAGTCAAAGGATTTATTTAAAGTAAGATGTGCTTTTGCTAGCAAAAAAAATTGTTTCTGGTAATTTTGATGAACACAACATTTTTTGCTATTAACTAGCTTTTAACAAAAGGACGAGAGACCCGCAGACCATTAAGGCGATTAAACCGCACAGAATTAATTTTTGGAAGAAGGAAACCAGAGTAAGGATAAGAAAAGGAAGTAGAAATAAATGCAAATCGGTATCCATCGGCAACAATCTAGAGGTCCTTGCCAAAATTTAACGATAAGGATTTCAAGGAGCAGGTTGGGAAACACGATTTATGCTGCAGAGGCTGTTTCCATTTCTTTTATCATACATTTGAGATAACAGATTTCTTATTTCGAATTTGTATTACGCATTTACCACTTACCAGATATATGTTATGTTAATGTATTACGCTCCAGTGCTGTCCTGTCCCTATTCGACAATTGCGACTTATTGAAGTGGCAGTCAGTACTATTCACTATCTAAACGTAAGTAGTAGGCTGACATTTGTAGAGAAAGGACGTGTCTACAAATTGATATTATTAATAAAAATAATTTAAAATTGAAATTAAATTAACTTTTATCAAGAATATAAAAAGATATTTATATTACTCAATTAATAATATATAATTTGAAACTTAATTGAAACTAATTTACTTTTGAGTTATTATCTAAGTTACTTTTCCTTAAAAAGTTTTGAGAAAAAATTCGTTTCTTTGGCTTGGCCGGAATGAGCGGCGAGCCGCCGGCGGGTGGCGGACCAGACCGGCCCCCCACCATAAGGCCTGGGGGCACTCGGATCGGTCGTGGAGTCCGCAACGAGGAGGATCCAGACTTGAAAATTGCCAAAGTGAGGATAGCCAATCTTGAAAGGAGAAATGGCGAGCTGGCGAAGACACTCGAAGATTTCAAAAAGCAAATGACAACATTGATAAAAAAAAATGAAAAGCTTACAGAGCAGCTAATGGCTGGGGAGGCGGGCCCGCCGTCTCCAAAGGTAGCCAGAAAAAAGGTTAAGCTATCTTCGACTACTTTTGCAATCATGGAGGAACCGGGCTGCCTTGAGGGCGAACAAGTTCTCGACAGCGAATCTGTCCGTATGGAGCACATAGAGAGCAGTAAAGCAGACGATACGAGAGTCGGCGACAACGGTGGCGATGGAAATGTCCCAGAAGAGGATGCTAACCAGGCAAGTTGCAATAGTGAAGATGGAAAATTGGGTGAGTTTTTGGTCTATGTTTCCAAAAAATTAAAGAAAAAAAACAAAACTCAAGAAAAAATATTAAATAATGTTAAAAATAATGCAAGTACGAGTGAAAATTAAAAAAATAATGCAAGTACGAGTGAAAATTTAAAAAATGGTCCGACTGGGGATACAATTAGCACCCGAAATAAAGAAAAGGGGGAAAGGGTGCCCCCCATTAATGTTTATAAATTAGGTGGTAGAGATTTAGCCACTCTACTTAATAGGAGCGCGGGGCTCTCAAATTTTGTTATTAAAAATACGGGGGCCGAGAGAGCCCAAGTCAAATGCAATAAAATTGCAGACTACAAAAAAGTACGGGAGGTCCTCGAGCGAGTGAAGGCTCCTCACTTCACCTACACTCCAAAGGAAGAGAAGGTGCAAACCTTCCTTCTGAAAGGCTTGGATGCGGAGGAAGAGCCCGATGAGGTGCTCAAAATGCTCCGGGAGACGGGAACTGAGGTTCCTCAGTGTCACGGTTTAGTACGAGGAGGTCCGTTTTGGAAAAACAAATCCTGCCGCACTTTCTCGTGCAGATAAGCCCGGAGAGCCGGGGAAGCGATCTGATCGGCATCAGGTCACTTAATTGCCAGGCCATTCGTTTTGAGCGCCTGCTAAGGGGCGAAATAGTCCAGTGTCGAAGATGCCAGCGCTATGGTCACTCGGCAGTGAACTGACAAATGACCTTACGATGTGTAAAGTGCGGGGAAGACCATACCGCAGCTGAATGTTCGCTGACTGAAGCAGATGGCAAGGAAAAAACTTTCTGTGTTAACTGCGGAACCGGAGGGCATCCGGCTTCGTACCGTGTCCTGCATACCGCAATGTTAAGGTCACAAGGCAGCAAGCACCGAGATCGGCCCAAAAAACGAAGGTGTCAGCGGCGTTGGATGGTACCGTCCCTTCGGCACCAATCGTCTCGGGGATCCCATTTGCAGAAGTAGTTCGACAAGGGGGAGCCCCAATAAGATGCAAGTGGCGGGATGAACACTATCCTCAATAAAATACTAACCATGTGTGAAAACATGCAGCATACGCTACATGTACACAATACAAAAATAAATAGCATAACAGAATATTTACACAAACAGCATGCCCGCTGCTAGGTCTGCAGTCACAGCGGTACCACTGGATGGTCTCCGGATCATCGCGATTAATGTGAATTCCATAGTAGGAATCCATCGAAGAGCGGAGCTCCTTGATTTCGCTGTCAGACAACAGCCTGACATAGTCTTGATTTCAGAAACCCACCTCAATCCGAGGCATTCGATAACATTCAAGGATTTTGAATTCGTGAGGAACGATAGACGAAATTGTGATGGGGGAGGTGGTACCGGAATACTTGTGGGTCGCCATTATCGTTTCAGGCTTATTAATAGGCCTGAATTTGAAACCTTTGAGTGTATCGAAGTCTCATGTATTCTTTTTTCACTGCCTAGAGGAGGGAATTTATACATTCTGTCAGTCTATGCAGTGGGAAACAACCGAGCCAAGTTCAGGGAGGAATTCCATTCTCTGTTTACGATACTCGAACTGAATAGGCTGCATAATTACTATATTATAGCTGGCGACTTGAATGCTAAGCATACCTCGTGGCTAAATGCCTCAAACAATCCCAGAGGGGTATTCCTCAAATCTTGGATAGAGCAATACCAGATAGAGTATAAATGCGAATTATATGGGTCAGAGAGTCCAACCTGGCCCAGGGCAAATTCCTATCTGGATTTGTGCATTGCTGACGCGCGCTTGAACTTTAATTTTAGGAATCCTCAACGGAAACTACAGACTCTTCCTTACGATAGCGATCATAACGCTATTCTTATTGAAGTTCTGTTTGATGGACGAAGAGTTCGCCTTCTGCCGATGGACAATGGCGTCCACAGGCTGAACTTTAAACAAACAAATTGGAAGAAATTCCAAGAGAGGTTTATTCGGGGATATCGAGAGGAATGCCCACCTCTTGATGGGGAAAACGATAGTACAATTGCACCAGGTGACAGGAACTTGAGCAACGAGGAAATACTTCAGTATCTTCTCAAGCTGGAGAACTTGACGCTGGAAACAATTGAACAAGTCGTCCCTAAAATTAAACCTCGCAATAATATGGAAGGATATGAAACTGCAGCCATAAAACGGTTGAAAAAAGTGAAAAGCCTTCTGCTCACTCGCGTCAACAAAATCTATCGGAGATATGGGGACTATCATCATCCCATATTGGTTGAGTTCAAATCACTTCTAAAGATCGCGCGGGATCTTATCCGTCAACATTACGTAAATGAAGTGAACTCCCAGTGGCGGGAGAAGTTAAAGGGTATTTCACCAAGCGATCCAGATTCCATGTTTACTAAGATAAATACGTTATTCCGGAAGAAGTCACGAATAACTGTGCCGAGAATTAAAGTCGGTGGCAGCGAGATACAACACCTTATTGACTCAGACACGAATGGTGTAACTGCTGATGCGCAAGGCAATTACATCGTGATGGATGATGCTCTGAAACTCGAACTTATAGGGGAGCACTTTGAATCGGTGCATCAGCCCAGAACGGACTTAGAGCCAACGCGACTTTCGGAAATTGTAGAACGAGATGTCCACAATTTCAAATATAGCCTGAACGGCACCACAGTTCTCCAATTTAGCTCTGCGTTGCAGGCTGATCTCATACCGAGTGATAATCTGATTGATTACTTTGTCTCATGTGTTGAGTTAACTTCCATATTCAGAAGAGTAAACAATAAGAGATCATCCGGTATGGATGGCACTCCCAACGTGGTCCTCACGCATTTACCAGACATTGCCATTCGTAATTATTGCATTTTGTTCAATAATTTATTGAACAATTCCTTCTTTCCAGGACAATGGAAGAAAGCCCGAGTATTCCCGATTTTAAAGAGAGGGAAGGATTCATCCAGCCCTCAAAGCTACCGCCCAATCAGTTTGCTGCCTAACATCAGCAAGGTGTTTGAGGTTTTGGTATTGAAAGCCTTGAACGGGCATATCAAGAAGAAGGAATTATTGCCGAACGCGCAATTCGGATTTCGATCTGGACGTTCGACAATACATGCAATAACGAAGGTAACGTCTGATATTTGCTGGCGGATTAATAATGGTGAGTGCGTAGGCGCTTGCCTTATAGACATGGAGAAAGCCTTTGATACCGTCTGGTTGGATGGACTGATTTTCAGGCTCCTGAAGAATGAGTTTCCCAGTCACCTCGTAGCGATGATGTGTAGTATACTGTATGGCAAGTGCTTTGTTATTACGGACGGAAATCTCACTACTAACAGAGAATTTCATGTTCTGAATGGATTACAGCAAGGGACAGTGACTGCGCCTACACTTTTTGCGGTATTTGCCGGTGAATTGCTCAATTCTTTCGATTTTAATAAATCTCCTAAAAGGTCGTTGGTTGCCTTTGCTGACGATCTGATAGCCTACACGGCGCACAAGAAGGTAACTGAGGTGCAAGTTGAACTTCAGAAGATGTTCAATGATATTAAGTTCTTTACGAACAGTTGGCGGATGAAAATCAATGCGCAAAAGTGGGAAACGATTCTGTTTCGAAATTCCTTGGCGTATGCCAGTAGGAACTTGAAAAGGAATTGTAGAGATTTTCACATTGTCGCGAACGAGGATAGTTCAGAGCGCATTCCTCATAAGAAGTGCGTTAGATACCTGGGTGTGCGTCTTGACGAGCGTCTCCAATTTAACGAGCACGTTAAAGTCGCGCTAGAAAGCGCTCGCAAGGCATTCATGTCTCTTCGAAGACTCTTTTATGCTCCACATCTTAGCCGGAAGGTTAAGATTATTTGCTATCTTACTTTGGTTAGACCGGTGCTTACCTACGGGTGTACTATCTGGTTTAATTTGAGTGCTAGCCAAATGGAGAAAATAAGGATCTTTGAAAGGAAATGTCTGCGTGCTTGCACGGGGCTTAATAGGACTGCTTCGTCAAACTATGAGCACTATGTAACTAATGAAGTGATGTATGCAGCTGCTGCTGTGCCAAGAATCGACACAGTTATCGTCAGATTGATTCGGAATCATATAGTACGATCTGCTTCGCATGGTGAGAACCCTTGGGTTTCGCAGCCGTTCTACCCAAATGATGGGTATTTCGAGAAAACTCTCACGACAGGCTTCATTCCTCCCGAAGCGTTCGTGTATCTTGACAGGAATGGTCTAATTCTTGATTCTGCCGGTGATCCGGTTATGTATCATATACATAGACGGGCCACGGACAAAAGGATAGAATACCCCCCGAATTTGACAGTGGGGGCTCCGGGATTCGACTGGAGATACTCCAGAGCGAGAGCAATTGACATTAAGCGGGATGAAAAAGAGAAATCTTGGTACTGGTGGCTGCGGGATGCCGGTTAGCGGTGGCCGTGCTCAGTCCTGCCATTTGTTTCTTGGCGGGGCTCTATAAATATGTATACATTGAACGGGTGCTGATTTTGTCTCCAGTTGTAACTTATAAATACATACGTTATTATTCTTTGTTTTTTTTGTATGGATGTTATTGTAAAAAAAAAGCAAAAATGTGTAATATAAAATCTATAATTATGATAGTTTTAAGAACAATAATTTAAGTTAAAAGTATCTTTTGAAGTGATCAAATATTTATTATTACTTTTTATATTTCTTTATTTGCCACTAAGGCCAAGTGAATTCAGTCGGGTTTTTGACCATTTCCCGACAACTTATTATAAAATTAGATTTTTATTTCTTACTGTTTCTCTTCTCTGTCTGTAAATCGTTATTCAAAAATTTTGAGAGCCCACAGTGGCCATTAGATTTAAGTTATTTTTGTTATTTTAAAAGATTGTTTTTTTATTGTTCATTTTTCCAGTCTATATACTATTGTTACCTATTTCTTAAAAATAAAAATGATTTTAAAAACAAAAAACTATCTAAACGTATGAAAATAACTATAATTTTGACCATACTTAAAACCTAAAGTGGTAATGAGTTTCGGCTAGCACGAGTGGAAGATCCATGCATCACGGTATTCGATCCTCATCCGTTACAACGTCCACCTAAGATGACAGTTAGGAGCCGCATATTGAGTTCTCACTCTACCATCCTGAATTCTAAATATGCTCGGGGCACTCCCATTTAAAGCAAATGTAAGTTTCATGTCGTAGCTGTGTGTGCGATGTGTTATCGCACGCGTCTTCTATGTCCAAAACTGCACACAATGCTAATTTCTTCATTTCTATGCCATCTCGTAATACATCAGTAGAGAGTAGTTTCAGTTGACCGTCCTACCCCATAAGCATGCTGACAGCGATGTAGCGGATTGCGCATTAGAACGTTAGTTGTATGACCTTCTGCCTCGTTATAAATGGCAGGCAGATTGGTGAAGGATTTAGGGTGAAAAAGATCCTCTTTACCTTCTTCCGGAATAAAGCCCACTCTCTCCTGTCTCGATGCCCTTGTTATATATTCCAAGCCTATGCTGTCCTTTACCATTCTTAGGAAAGATCCCTTACATGATTTCGAGGCTTCTTTGGAATAGTGCAGGAAAAGTGGAAAATCGGAGTGTCTATAGAAAGAGGAAGGCTTTGCTGTGGAGTCAAGAAGATATGGTAATTTTTTTGTGTGAAACAAAACCTTATTGAAATCGATTCGATGTCTGTCTGTCTGTCTGTCTGTCACAGCCGATTTATTAGGAAACGGCTGGACCGATTGTCACGAAAATTAGTAAGTGTATTTGATCTGTCGTTCCCTTTATATGCAGCATGTGGCGCCATTTTGTGTTAAGTTTAAGGGGGGCTCCCCATACATGTGAATGGAGGGTGCAAATTTTTTTTCATAAAATGTGGGCATGTGGGGTATTAAATTAAAGGGCTCAATTAGTACTTTTCGAAACTGGTTCCATATGTGATATTAGATGAAACATAGGGGAATGGGGGTTCAAAATGTGACCCCCAAAAAGTGAAACAGGTCTCGTTCTCAGAACCTATCCAACCAAAAATCTGAAAAAAATCACAGTGGTGCACCCTACGAAATCTGCGCCTCAAAATATATCCGGCTCCGATATCTGCACAAATAAAGTTAATAATAGTATATTTCCATATTTTTGAAAATTTCCCGGCAACCCCCCTTATGTTCATCACAGAATTATAAAATTTGGCGTGCGTGTAATGAAGACAATGCACAAGTTGGCCAAGTTTGAAGAAAATCTAACTATTATTAGCAAAGTTGTAGGGTGTGAAACTTTGCCATTTTTTGTGAATTTCGTGCACTCTACAACCTGTATGACGTCATCATTACATATCAGTTCATCTTATGAATGGGATCGCAAAGAATTATTTTGTTTTAGTTTTTTAGTCACAATTACTTCAAACAGAGATGTATGTATATAGGTATATAGTATATGCGTGCTAATGAAGTTTACTAATTCAGATATTTGTACATTAAATCAGCGGTATTTAATATACGTACTATATATGTACATATGAACGCTTTTGTGCACGAAGTAAATCGGAAATATGGGTACGATCAATTTATATACGTGAATATATGTGTACAGTATTCGGAAATAGGCAGTTTGTTTGTTTAGGGTGAGCGTAATATCTATGGCTGTAATATGTACGTATGTCTCGTAGTTTGGAAAAATATGAAGGATTATGTTGCATTTGTAGCCATATACGGATAGAAAACAAAACCTTTATATCCGAAGCGCGACCTTCCGGTATTCCGACTTGTTATTGTTGCCACTGATCTAGAGAGAACATGTGTTTCACTTCTGTTCCGTATTTTCTTCCTTACGCGCTGCCGCCCTTAGGTAAAGGCTGAATCGTAAGCGGCCTCTCTCCTTCCTCCTTGTTTGGTTGAGTTCCTCATTGATAATCAGAAACATTGACCCCATTCTAGTTGTGAACTACCGGCTTATCTCACTCCTCTTCTTCTGTTCCCAAAAGCCCGAGAAATATATCAACGACTTACCGCGACTTAGCTCACCTCATAGCAAAAGAGCAAAATGGCTTTACGGAACAAATCATCTGATCATCTCCAAATTGCTAAACGTTTTAATTTAAGCCAAGAGGCACACGTCGTTATAGATTTCGCTAAAACCTTTCATTCCGACAACCACGATATACTTCTCTCCAAATCCCCACAGCCCAACTTCTACTACAACTGTAATGTCTACCAGTCTTTTTGTCTGTCCGATATACACTTCCGGACATTCTTCACGAGCAATTTTATAAGTATCGCTCATCTCATCTTCAGTTTTCCGGCCCTTTTCCTTGGAAAGCTGAGAGCTTAGCTGGTATATTCTACTTATATGTCGAACCTTTTAATGTGCATGGTGTGTCGTGATGTTCTCATTAAATAAAAATGAACATACTTGCCAGAATGGAAAGACCTATGAGTCTGCTCTTCTCCCTTCGGTTTTAAAGATAGAGGACGCAAATTTGAAAGGCGATGGGGGTCTTCATTTGAATTGAAAGAGCTGCCTCCAAGGAGGTGTGCTTTCCCCACTTTTCTGGAGTATATTGGTTCACTCACTACTGCGCCAATTGCCACATCTGCCAATACACGCCCAAGCTTATGCGAAAGACATGCTTATGCTAGCTATTGATCGAAATCTCGTAACTGTATGTAGATGTATACATTGCACCGTTTATTTTATTGACGTCTTCGGCAGCTCCAATTCCATTACTCAGTTTGCATCCCTTGGATATATATTCAGAGCACTGCAATGAGAGCAGCTCATAGACAAGATCGTTTAGACCTAAGGGAAGAAAAGTCACTGAATCCAGTTTTGTAACGTCTTCTAATTCCGGGATCCTTATACACCTGTTTGAAAGAAGATATGAAGTTATCCCAAAACGCAGTGGAAACTGGAATCATCTAGAAGAATGCCTTTCGGGATGTAGGTGTTAACCGATGCCTTAAAAAAGAAGAGGCTTCTAGAGCAAGATTCGACCTTCGGAACAAAAACAGAAGTAGATTCTCTGTTTGCTACAATTTGCACTCTAAGCAACCTGGGTGATTGACAAGCAATCAAAAGACAAGCGCCTTACAATCTGCAGCGATAGTAGAGTCAGATGCCTTACCAAAACAATTGAAGTGTCAGTAGCATAAACCAATGTTGCTATCAAAAAACGGAAAAAAAATCCCATGAGGACAAGTGGTACAAGTGGCAGAGCTTAAATGATTCTAGACACAGCAAAATTTTCCTGTCAAAATATAACAAACTTACTGCAAACTATACCCTATTCAATAGCAAGAAAACTTGCGTAAGTATTGTGGGTTATCTGACTAGCCATAATTTACAAGCTGGGCATATGTTCGGAATAGGAATTCCTTGCTAACAAGGCGACTTCCCTGCGGAGCTGTGCAGCCCCAGAAAATTCTTCAGAGATGCTATGTCCACCCATTCGTAAGTTCTGGGAAGCCTGAGAAGCATTGTACCTTGACTAGAGGACGTGGAAGGTTTCAATGTACGATGTCGTCTTTCCTCAAATAAGATTGATCATGCCTGGTTCCTTTACCTCTGGAACCGTACTCAAATATCCCTACATTTCATGAAGAAAGTAAGCAGACTTGGATTGGCGGTAGACGTCAACCAAACAAAGATTCATTTATTGGGCAAAATATCGAAGCTTACGGACAGTATATCTAAGTTGATACTTAGATCGCTTTCTTTCCGTCTGTGGCTCCCAAATTCGCTAGTCGAATCAACATCCCTAAATTTACTAAATCTGTCTTCGCTATTTGTTTCGAAATTTGGAAATACTATTATCTAAACACGCGCCAATGGTCCCTTAGAGCAACTGTCTGGAAGTAGTGCTCACAAAGTGGCCATCATTGTTGCTTCGAAGTTTCAAGTGTTCAAGATTTTATATGTGCCTTGTGTTGTCAGGGTATTTTGGTCTAAGGCAGTAATAAATGGAAATGTTCATCACGGTGACAGATGCGGTGGACGTTTTGACGAATAGGCAGAAGTGGCAGTGGCAGTAGGTCGAATTAAGCAGGAACGATAAGTGCATTGCGAGCGGTGTTATACAAAGCAAACCGCTATCCCAGGTTGCCCGGCGAGTAAACAAGAATAACATGGTTTAAAACAGTGAAGGGTTTGCTTGGATAATAGTGAGGTAAGTTGATTGCTAGGAGAGATGGAGGGTGGGAACGATGGCACATAAGAGTGATTGACTACTATACCTCACAAATGGATTTACAGAAAGTATATATTTTCGACCATTTGTAAAAAATAACCCTTATTTTACTGTAAAGTAATATTACTCCTTAAGGTGAAAAAGGCTACTGAACCGAAAAACCTGAAACATGGAACACAACTAGAACAAGTCGAAATACCGGAAGCTCGCGCTTCGGATATAAAGGTTTTGTGTTCATTTTATGTAAGAAATTTCAACGCACAGTTTTCTATCCGTATATGGCTACAAATCCAACATAATCCTTCATATTTTTCCAAACTACGAGACATACGTACATATTACAGCCATAGATATTACGCTCACCCTAAACAAACAAACTGCCTATTTCCGAATACTGTACATATATATTCACGTATATAAATTGATCGTACCCATATTTCCGATTTACTTCGTGCGCAAAGCATACATATATATATTAAATACCGCTGGTTTAATGTATAAATATATCTATCTGAATTACAGTGCGCGCAATTTCTATATACGCACCCCATATATTGCTCGTTATGACTATGTAGAAGCCCTGAGAAATATAAAGTTTATATGATAGTAAACGTATCTTTATTTAATTTTAGAATAAGAAAACAAATTAACAGAATGCATCTTTTTTTTTTTAAATTAACAAGATTTACATTTTTATTGCGCAATTTCTATATATGTACTTGCACTTTTAAGTCTATTGAAATAAATAAACGCATATTGACTAGTTACTAATATTTTTTTTGCCTCCATTGGACCTTATGATTTCAAAAATTCGATTTGGCGTTGAGGCTATTAAATTTGTAAAGTATTTTCTAGGATTTAGTCTCAGCATTCTACATTTTTTTTTTAACTCAAGTACGGAGCCAAATTAGCGTACATTCGCATAGACTTTCCTTGCAAGTATCCCCCAGATATTCTCTATGGGGTTAACATCAAGACTTCAATGTAACCACTGCAAAATTTTTATTTGTTTGTCATTTAAAAATGATTTCATGTATGCAGAAGCGGGTACTGCGTCGTTGTCATGTTGGAAATTCCAGTCAATGTTATTAATCTTATCTAAATGCGGCATCAAAATAGCTTTCAGAAGCTCAGTATAAATTACTGAGTTAATTTTGATTGGTACGATTCCCTGTCGAAGGTCACCATGAAAAGAAAATGCCTCCAAACCATAACACTGCCGCCTCTAAAGTTACGACTCATTCGAGGAGCTTCATTTTTTTTAGATCGTATTAAAATGCGCGAAATTCAGCTGGCCCTTAAAGGTTGAATTTCTTCGCATCCGAAAAAATTACTGCCTTTCATTCTTCTTCCCATTCCATCCACGATCTAGCAAATTTGAAACGGGCCTTATTAAATGAGGTGGTAAAGCTAGCTTTTTATATTTAATGCTGTTACCAGTATGAAAAATCTGTTGCACTCGTTCCTTTTCAATAGAAAGAAGTAATTTCGACATGATCTGGAACGAACCAAAGTTTATTTCTAATAGCTTCCTCCTTAATCAGGGCAATTTCTCTTTTCCCGATTTTTTTATTTCCATGCGGTTTCTTTTTTGTACGGTATTTTCCCTTTAATCTAAGGAAATTCCGCAAAACTCCGTCGGATCTACCGATTTCCCTCAACATCGCTCTAATTTTGCAGCCCGAATCTTCCATTCTGGCAAGTTGGCCCTTTTCTTCTTCGGTTAACACTTTTCCACGAGGCATTGCTATAATCTAAGCTAGAAAAGTTAAAGTTGAGCACTGTCTTACGTAGAACACTACAAAATTTCACGTCACACCTTTTAATTACAAAACAAGTCGGAATACCGGAAGCTCGTGCTTCGGGTATAAAGGTTTTGTGTTCATCTTATCTAAGAAATTTCAACGCATATTTTTCTACCCGTATACAGCTACAAAATTACGAGACATACGTACATATTACAGCCGTAGATGTTACGCTCACCCTAAACAAACAAACTGCCTATTTTCGAATACTGTACACATATAGGCACGTATATCAATTGATCGTACCCATATTTCCGATTTACTTCTTATATCTATCTGAATTAGGCACTATCCGCAAAGTTCATTAGCACGCATATACTATATACCTACATACGCACATGTCTGGTTGGAGTAATTGACATTCATATACAAATGGCTAAAAAACTAAAACAAAATAATTCTTTCCGACCCCATTCATAAAAACTCATTTCGTTCTGGTATTGACGAATTGACATGTGATGATGACGTCATGCATGTTGTAGAGTGCACGAAATTCACAAAAAATTGTAAAGTTTTACCCCCTATAACTTTGTTAATAATAGTTGGATTTTCTTCAAACTTGACCAAATTGTGCATTATTCTTCATTATACGTATGCCAAATTTTGTACTTCTGGGATGAACATGAGGGGGGGTGCCGAGTAAATTTCTAAAATGTGGAAATATACTATTATTAACTTTATTTGTGCAGATATCGGAACCGGATATATTTTGAGGCCTAGATTTCGTAGAGATGCACTACTGAGATTTTTTTCAAATTTTTCGGTTGGATAGGTTCTGAGAACGAGACCTGTTACACTTTTTGGGGGTCATATTTTGAGCCCTCACTCCCCTATTTTTCACCCAATATCAAATAAAAAAGTACTAATTGAGACCTTTCATTTGATACCCCACATGGCCCCATTTTATGAAAAAAAATTTTGCACCCTCCTTTCACATGTATGGGGAGCCCCCCCTTAAACTTAACACAAAATGGCGTCAGTTGCTGCATGTAAAGGGAACGGCAGATCACATACTTCTACCAATTTTCGTGACAATCGGTCCAGCCGTTTCCGAATAAATCGGCTGTGACAGACAGACAGACAGACAGACAGACAGACGGACAGACAGACAGACAGACAGACAGACAGACAGACAGACAGACGGACAGACAGACATCGAATCGATTCTAATAAGGTTTTGTTTCACACAAAACCTTAAAAAACTTTTCAAAAGTAATTTTATAGAGGTTTTAGCTATCTATGTTTACAGAAATTGTGCACTTGCAAATGATTGCCTTCGACCAGAAACAAAATATCAACATTCTTCAGCTGATCTAAATGTCGCTGTCATAACAAATTCTCAGGAAACCATGAAACTTATATTCCCTTCAATTGTTTGAAGAATCTTGGCATTCTATGCATTTTCTAAGAAAAAGAGAAAAAATGTAACTGTGTATATAGAAATTGCGGTCACTGTAGACACAACCCGCAAATTTCATTAGCACGCATGTACTACATGCCTACATACACACTTGTCTGTCTGGAGTAATTGATATTCACATACAAATGGCTAAAAAACTAAAACAAAATAATTCTTTTCGACCCCGTTCATATGAACGCACTTCGTTGTGATATTGACGAATTGATATGTGATGCTGACGTCAACGAATGATGAACGAAATTCACAAAAAGTGGCAAAGTTTCACCCCCCATAACTTTGTTGATAATAGTTGGACTTTCTTTAAACTTGACCAAATTGTGCACTGTATTATGAGATGGGCATAAGCGGGGTTGCCGGCTAAATTTCTTAAAGTGGAAATAGGCTATTATTAACTTTATTTGTGCAGATATCGGAACGGCATGTATTTTGAGGCCTAGATTTCGTAGAGATACACTACTGTGTTTTTTTTTCAGATTTTTCGGTTGGATATTTTCTGAGAACGAGACCTGTTACACTTTTTGATGGTCATATTTTAAGCCCTCACTCCCCTATGTTTCACCCAATATCAAATATAGAAGTTTCGAAAAGTACTAATTGAACGCTTTCGTTTGATATCCCGCATGGCTTTTTATGCCCTCCATTTAGCTGTATGGACGGACAGACATTGACTCGATTCTAATAAGATTTTGTTTCATACAAAACCTTAAAAATCATATTTCTTAAGTGTTTTACCTTCTTCCGAACAGGTATTGACACACCGAAAACACTGGTATAAATATAAGGCGTATACTTGGTATATACTTGAAACTTCCAATAGGCAAAAAGTGCCCTTTCACATCCCTTCGATCAAATTTTCTGTACTTCTAGGCACCGAAACTGGATCTGCTTCATATATATCAAATTGAGGCGAATTTTGAGAAATGTGCGAATACATAATGAATCATCCCCCCCATCTTCATTAAAATTGCCCCCAGCTATTCCGATGAATTTGCTATCTGTATAATATTAATGGATAGCGCAAATGTTCTGTTTGAAAATAGGCCGTAAAGTGGGATATCCTTAATTCCTAAACTATAATGGTCGCTAGGAGGCAATGAGGTCAGCAATGCGCTTTTTTCATTATATTTAACTATTATAAATTCCTGTTTATCTATCTGCTGATTAGATACTTCGCCGTGGAAGGAATATATCCATGAATCAATTGAGAGTGAATGAATTAAGGATCTTTTATTAATGAATCCGAATCTTGGTATATAAGAATTAATGAGAATATGTTTTATTCAACAAGCTCGTACATATTTCGAAGGGCATTGCATATTGCAAACAAGCGCTTCTCTTTATGTTATGTTCTAGTGGACACAAATGGATATGGAAAATTTCCTAATCTATGATAAAACATACTCAACATATCTTACGAAACAACAACGAAAAAAGTTAAGGTTGGTGAGGATGTAAAGGCGTTTCAGCTAGAAGACACTGCTCTTCACAGCTTTAAATGAACCGTTAATGACACATTTTTAGGAGCCCGATAAGCCTGACAGAGCGAAATTTGATTTTTCAACTTTCAATTTCCACTTTCCAAAGAAGATAAAAAACGGTGTAGCATTCAAGTGCATGCAGAACAAAACTTACTTGTATTCCTAAAAGCAAGCATAGAACTCGCTTTGAAGGATTGTGTGGCATCCAACTGGAACTGTACACGCATAGCATAGCAAAGTCGGATACGGTATCAGAACAATACATTTGTTTCGAATACTATCGTTCTCTGTATCAAATTTGCACGTAGTGAGTAGAAAGCTCTTGCCGATACATACGCTAAAATTACCAATTTCCGAATCAGTTTTCACATTTCCCAGAATGCTTGTGCAAAACTGTAGGCCGCCAGTATCATATCTATCAAACAAATGACCGAGCACTTCATCAACAGCGACCAATGGAGACTGAGTTTTAGGGTACTCCTCGATTATCACAACCAGCTCAGGAAAACTAAAATAGAATTAGAGCACATCATTTGAGATTTTTCAGTGAATAACTGAATCGTTACTTTAAAATCGTACATTTTGCAGTTGACTTCCAAGTGAGAGTTTGTCATGGCAGATTGACAACATCCTTCACTTTCGCATCAGCTGCAAGTGAAAATTCTCTCTAGATAATAGATCACAAGGACACATAAATCAAAAAAGGATGAAATCTAAGAAATCTCTGCTGGATTTATGTATGCGGACCGAGAAAGTTCAATCATTTGCTCAGAAAAGAAATCCCCAGTGCTCGCAAAACATGCAATTCTGTAGGAGTACGAAATGACACTCGACAACATCTTCCAGGTGGATCCTTCAGAAAAGCTCTATTATCTGCCAACTTGAAGATGTAAATACGCGGATTAAATAAATACGACCAACAATGATAGATTGATTTGGATCATAGCCTAAATGCACCTTTTCTTATTCATCCCACAAGATTCCCCATGTGTGGGAAATGTCTGCCGTGTGCGCTCGGGGTAAGAGATGCCACTTCAAATTTACCAGAACGAGCTGTAAATATAGACAAATATAAATAGATAAATATCTATATGTATGCAATGCTTTCAACCAAAATACACAAATCTTTTTAAGGGAATTGAAAAATGTCCCCACAGTTTCACCCTTTTTAGGATTTCAGATGCAAATAGGGAGTACATAAAAATTCTTTTATGTGGCACTACAATGTACATTTCGATTAAAAGGTTAAAGGTTAAAAGGAGTTTAGGAATTACGAGGTGAGGTTAATGGTTGATAGCAGAAGTTCAATGAAATCGGTGCTTATATATTTGATTTTTTTATTTAAATCCGATATAGATTCTGCTTCTCATTGTGATGTTCACAAAGTGAGAGCTGTAAGTAGACTTCAACTGGCTAACTTTTTTGGAGTAGATGGCTTCCTTTGAAAAGAAAGGTAGTTAAAAGTTCTAATTCCAGGCAAGCGTCTGGAAGTAATTTGCACCACGCATACTGGTTAGTTGAAAAAAACTATGTACGAGAATACAGCTTTAGGTAATTGAATGAAAAATTGTCATCACTGCAAATTGCTAAGTGCTTCATGGCTTAAATAATGACAACAAGGAATACATATGGAATGAATGCCCTACGAAGGAGCGGTTGGCGAAACTAATAGCTATTATCAGAGCGAAATTTGACGATGTCATATCAATTATGTCCTACGTCGAAGTGAGCATTTGAGGTCTAATGTGGAGGCCGTGTGGCTCGCGATGCTGGCGATGACTCCGATGATGTAATCTGTTTGGTCTTTCAATGAATCATGGAATGCCGGTCGAATGGTTCTGAATTTTCAAAGGAAAGCAAGTAGAGTCGGACTGAAGATGTTGCCTCACAAAACTGAGATTGTAAATCCGATGGGCCATCGCAGAGCGTTGATCAATTTGTATATCTAGGAAGCGTGATTTGCAGTTATGTCAAAATTGCCACTTCAGCAATGCGGCCCTGGCGAGATATGGGCAAGGTTTCTTGACGCATGGACGGCGTCAGGACGTAAGTAAGTTAGTTCGAACAAAACAAATACATGTCCGCACGCTAAATGTTGACACTCTAACTGGAAAGATCGTAGAAATTGCAACAGCCCTTCGGAAAAGACACTTTGATATCTGCGCTCTGCAAGAAACCCGATAGTCTGTTGACAAAAGCTGAGACCTTGAACATGAACGCGGTAAAGCTGGCTATAAACTTCTCTATTTTGGTAGCCCACACACTGAAGATGGTTTCCGTGATTCCATTAAAGAAGTCGAACGATCTGATGATCGGTTGATGAAGCTGACCATTACCAGCCAACTTCTCGATGAAAAGACTTTTCATGTACCTGCTGACGATTATATGATCATTAATGGTCATGTGGGTAAAAAGGCAGATGGTAGCAGGTGCATGGAGGAAAAGGGTTTGTACTTATAAACACCATACCATAAGACTCATAAGACGCCAGCATTTTACCACAGCCACTGATTGTCCCTATGAGACCATCGCACCTCAACATCGGCCCTTGATTGCTGTTCTGCGAATTAAGTCACTCATAAAACAACATGAGGAACGTACTGGCCTGCCGCGCATTAAATGGTGGCGATTTCATGAGAAGAAAGGAAACATGATATCAGTTACGCGATTACCAGCCATTACGAATGTGGAAAAATCGTGGAACCCTCGGGATCACCAAGCTCAGGAACCAAAAAAAGCGATCGCTGTCACCCGAGCTTACCAACGGTCGAGCCGCGACTGATAGAAGGCGGGGACACTTCGAGAAGATTTCAACTGAAAAATTTGTCCATCCAACACTTCCACAATCATCGCCGACATTTGAAGCAATTCCACCTGTCAGCGCAACTCAAACCGAGGAGACAAAAACATGAATGAAATCGGTGAAAGCCATAGGACCTGACGACATCGCATCCGAGCTCTGGAAAGCGAAGAACTGCGACCCAACACTGTGGCTCAGTGAATTTTTCAATCAAGTTAGTGAGGAAAGTATGCAATTGGCAAGAAAGTACCACAGTCCCAATATCGAAAACGGAAGGCAGTAGAGCAGAATGTTCAAATTGCCGTCCGATTCGGTTACTTTCCCAACCGTATTCGCAAAATCGTTCAAATAACCGTGAATCAAACCAAGCCAAGTCAAAAACTGCGAAACTACTGACGCAATACACGCTTCCCGGTTACTCATGAGGAAACACTGTGAAAATCATCGCCCTCTTTACATCTAGTAAAGAAAACAATTCCTCTATCACGATCCGAAGGGTAAAGTTCGAAGTGTGGCGGATATATCAAAACCACTTCGTGTCTCCGTCGGTTTTCATCAAAGAAGCGCCCTCTCACCACTCCCCTTTGTTCTCGTTATGAATACTGTCAAACGGGATATTCAACGACCAGTTCCCCATACACTACTTTATGCAGATGATGTTTTATGTTTTCCTGGCGTCTAATAGTAGGGTCTCGAGCAACGTGTCCGAAAGTGGAATGGTTACCGCAACCTGGATGGTGGCATTCCACAACTGGTCTTCTTTGTGATCGACGTAGAAAAGAACGTCTCAAATCTAAAATTTACCGCAATGTCGTGCGTCCTGTCGCTCTCTATGGTTCTGACCGTTGGCCGACTATAAAAAAACAATGAACTGCTTTTTGGGGTAATGGAGACGAAGATGTTGCGTTGGACTAGTGGCGTGACACGTTTTGATCACATTCGAAATGAGGATATCCGCGATCGATATGGGGTTGCATCGATCGTGAAAAAATTGTTAGAAAGGCGTCTCCGATGGTATGGTCATGTAATTCGCGCTAATGAGAATTCATTTGCCAAGATTGGTATGAACATCGAAGTCGATGGTAAACGACCAAAAAACCGGCCAAAACACCGGTGGCTTGATTTAGAAGCCTCGAGATTGCATCCAGGTCAGGCATTTGAAAAGATGCATATATAAAAAAAGTGATTAAATTTTCCGGCAGTTAACAGCAACATGGAAGTATGAATAGCGTACGCTTTTCGAAAATTGTATCAAAAGTACCAAAATGCTTTCTCTTCTCAACTTCCGCCTTTTAGGGACGATCACAGTCGATGATAATGCGAAGGTGAGTAGGCAGAAGGAGCAAGAAGTATAACTTACCAACTAACCAATTAAAGCCCCGTAAGCCTTTCAATGGTGCTACGTACTAATGGTGCAAATGCACACCCAAAGAAATACACAAAACCTTTCATACCTGAAGCGTCCAGCTTCCGGTTTCCCGGCTTGTTTTAATCTTGTGTATGAAAAGGCTATAAACTTGATCCTAGAAGTTAAGGGCATTTTCAAAAGATAAGAAGAATATCGGGATGGCTCAAGCGATTAGAACGCTCGGCTGCCGTAGCAGAAGGTCGCGGTTAAAATCTGGCTGGATGCAGAGAGATTTGCTATCGTGACTGGATGTCGGATACCAGTCGACTCAGCTGAGAATGTATATCTGAGTCAAATCGGGTAATAATCTCGAGTGAGCGCAATGCTGACCATATTGTCTCCTATAGTGTACCGTTACGATTTTGAATAAAGTGCTCTAACACATTTCAACGCCCTGATCCAGTATGAATTGTTGCACCAGCGATTATTATTATTCAAAGAAATAACTATATGAGTTAACGACAACGATGTAGATAGTGACCAAATAAGGGAATGAACTTAAAGACTGAAATTGTTCCGCAATTCCTACACACGTCGGACTCTTCGGCGTTAGCCTATTTTCATAAATATATGACTATGTCGTTCAAATAAGGTTAACAAAATGTTTCTCTCTTTTGATTCGAATGAGACTTCAAACTTAGCAAACCACACACAAACTCACGAAAGCTGCCCAATAACTAGCCAGTACTCGGTCCAACATAAGACGTTTCACATAAGATGTTTCAAATAGGAACCAGTTTTCTGGAGAAGAGTCCATCCTATAAACCTTGTGCTCAGAGTAGGTTTCCTAGGTAGACAAAAAAGGAAACCTGTTCTTATCGGCTTTAAAAACATAAGCGAACGCCTACTCTGTGCTTGCGTAGCGAATTTCGAAATATAAATCTTATTAACGTTGATGATCCTACGTCTCCTCTGGAGAAGAATCGGAGTAGGACAGTTTGAATCGGTTTGAATCGGGTATGAATCGAAATCATTAAATGCAACCCAACTAGGGACGGGGTTGTGGTGAGCGATATCGGCTCCATAGTTTGCATAAAATTAACAATAATAGCGGACTAAGGGTTGACAGCACGGACCGAGCAGTTGATACGAAATTGTTGACGGAATACCTGGTGTGCGCAGATAAAGATCCAAAAAAGTGAGTCTATCCAGACAAGACTATTTTCAATCAAATTAACCATATGCTAATCGAACGCCACCACCTTTCACCTTCAATGAATGTAGCGGGGCCAATATATACTCGGATCACAATGTCGTTGCTCCGGACTCGAATAAAAACACCCCATCCACCCCTCTGGAGCGAGTGAAATGGGCATTTAACTCGTTCCACAGATATAAGTCTGCAGGTCCGGATGGCATCATTCCTGCGCTAGTAATAGAAGGAATGGATGCCTTGGGTCGACACATTCGGAATATATATCGGGCATGCCTAGCACACGCCTATATTCCAAGTAGATGGCGGGATGTGAAGGTGTTGTTCACTCCCAAACCAGGAAAACCCACCTACACAGACACAAAAAGCTTTCGACCGATCAGCCTAACGTCCTTTCTGCTAAAAGGACTAGAAAGATTAGTAGATCGGTTCATAAGGGATACACACATTCCTAAATGGCCACTTCACCATAGGCAACACGCCTACCAGAAAGGCAAATCCACGGAGACAGCACTCCATGAACTTACGGCAAAAATTGAAAAGGCGATGTCCGATAAAGAATACGCTTTAGGCGCATTCATGGACATCGAAGGTGCCTTCAATTATGCCTCATTTGCGACAATTTGTGATGCGGCAAGACAGCATGGAATCGAACCGCTGCTAATCAGTTGGATCCTTCACATGCTAGAGTGGAGAAAAATCCACATATCGGTCGGCCAGAAGTCTATTGAAGCAGGATGTCTCAGGGGCTGCCCACAGGGAGGGGTTCTCTCTCCACTGTTATGGCTCTTGGTGATGGATACCCTGCTGTGGCTCCTGGAGGACAAAAAAGTCTTCGCGCAAGCATTTGCGGATGACCTAGTCGTAATAATCACCGGCAAGTTTGCGGACACAGTATGTGACCGCTTGAGTGCAACTCTGCATGTAATCCACAGCTGGTGCCTCCGCAATGGACTCACGGTGAACGCTAGAAAGACTGGACTAGTTATGTTCACTAAGAACGTCAGGTGGGGCAGCTATACGCACCCACCTTAGCAGGGGCGGAAATCCAACTGGCACAAACAGTCAAGTACTTAGGAGTACATTTCGACTCCAAGTTAACGTGGAAGCGTCATATCCAGGAACAATACCAGAAATCCTGCAGATTGCTCTGGTGCTGTAGGAATGCGATAGGTAAGACCTAGGGACTTTCACCTAAACGGATATATTGGATGTATACATCCATAATAAAACCCATTTTGATGTATGCATGCATCGTCTGGTGGCCAAGACTGAACTTTGCTAACAGCAGGAAGCTGCTAACGCAGATTCAGAGACTTGGTTGCCTAAGTATTACTGGAGCAATGAGTACTACGCCGACTGCGGCACTTGAAGCCATCCTAAATTTACCCCCCATCCACTTGGAGGTGAAACGGAAAGCAGCCAACGACGCATATAGGCTCGATACCATTGGGGCGTGGAAAGGCGGCCAATCCAACGGGCATGCGTCTATATGGAAATTCCTTGAAAAACATCCGGTAGCCCTGATGCCGACCGATCATATGGTTTCCAGATTCGTCTTTGAAAAGACATACACTGTCGTAATCACCGGAAGAGAAGAATGGTCGACAAGTGGCCATGAGTCTTTTCAGATTACAGACCTAATAATCTTCACCGACGGGTCAGTCACGGAGGATGGATCGGGTGCAGGCGTGTTCTCGGAGAATCCGATTATAGAACTGGCCCGACCCCTCGGAAAAATGACGACCATATTCCAGGCGGAGATATATGCCATTTCATTGGCAGCAGAAGAATGTCTGCGATAAAAATGGAGGGGTCGCACCATTCGAATCTGTTGCCACTAGAGCGGCATTTTTGTTGTCCCTTAAGAAGTGGGACATGAAAACCCTAGTAGGGCTTTTGACGGGACACTGCCCCTTAAACTACCATATGGAAAAGATTGGGGTAGTGGTTTCGGCTGTGTGCAGCCAATGTGAGGAGGAGGAGGAAACTGCCCTGCACTTTTTATGCAACTGCCCGGCATCCTCAGATCTCAGACGAAGACACCTTGGCAAGGTTTTCTTCAATGAAGAATCTGCACACTCTCTGCCTCTTGAGAATGTTCTCAGATTCGCTAAAGCCTGCGAACACCGTAGGCGGGAAGCCATTGAATAGGCAACTTACGGGGATAGCACAATGGGCCTAATAATGGCCTGAGTGCTCGGAGCTGCGGCTCCCCCCATTTAACTAAACTAACTAACTAACTACATACTGGGCAATGCAACAACCTAAGAGAACGCTGACCTGCGCAGAAACTTACCATAAACTCCTTCAAACGGAAAAACATCCTTACAGACAGAAAAATGAAGCTTAGGAGAACCGACAGGCCTGTGAACTCGAGGAGTGCACGGGCAACCGGAAGTTGGTACACCTCCACAATATAAGACTGTCTGACCTTTTAACTTAGAAAAGTGATAGACCTTCTCAACTCCGTCCAATAGTTGATTTATGCTGACGATGCTGATATAATGGGAAGGACAATTCGAGATGTACAAACTACTTTCATCCAGATAAACGAAGCAACAATCGGCAAGTGATCTTGGATCGAATATTAATGAAGAAAAAGCAAAATTCACGGTGTCAACGTCAGCATCCAAAACGTGCTGTTTAGTTTTGGATGCTGACGTTGACACACTCTCAAATAGCAGTAGCCAGCCGAAATCAATAAAGATAGGAAATTGCAGGTTCCAAACGGTTGGTAATCACAGCCACTGGAAACATCTCACCATAGGGTCAAAGGTCTTATTGTACAAGACAATTGTACTATCCGTGGCATGGTCATAATATTGTTTACTTTGTACCAGAAGATTCATTTGGTCGTCTGTAGCATATTTCATTTTCTTCCTATTTAGCTTCCTATAGTACCTCCATTATTCTTCTATGTCTACCTACTTATCCCGAAATCATAGTATACCCAAAATATACATGTATATTAAAATATCATTTGCAAATGATCAAACCCTCTCACCCTCGCGAAACCCATTCAAACATGTCCAATTGTAATAAAGAAACTTTTAAATATTCAAAAATAATCATTAACCTTTCATTTTTGTTGTTTTCATCATGCAATGCGTGTCTCGGTCTTAGACCTGATCATGCTGTGTATTAGTAAATCTTTAGCATTTAATTCTGGCTAATGCGAAACGAAGATTCCTGGGAACCACTGATATTGCCGGGGCTTTTGTTGTCTGGGTAGAGGTTAGTTCGGAGAAAGCACGACCGATGCCTGGTGCCTTATTTTCTGGCTGAGACCACGCAAACGTGAAAGAGGAAAAAGAAAAAATGTACGATATAGTTATAGAATTTTCAGCATTAAACGAGCCTCTAAAACATTTTATAATAAATACTTGTACCCAAATATTCATATATAAAATTCAGCAAAACCTTTCATACCTGAAGCGCCCAGCTTCCGGTTTACGACTTGTTTTCATATATATATTTCAACATTTCTTTTTTTTTAGGGTTGTGTAAAACCTTATTAAAATCGGTCCAATGTCCAATGTGTTTGTCTGTCTCCCTGCCACAAGCGTTTTTCGCAGAAACGGCTGTACCGATTGGTACGAAATTTGAACCTTAACTGACCACTAATTTGTTATATCTAGTCCATATAACTTAAGTTTCTTCAACAAACACATGTACAGCCTTGGCCCTAATTCATGTCCCTATAGCGTCATTCGAACACCATTCGGACCTATAAATACCCGCTTAATTACTGCGATCGACATAAATCTGGCATTTCACTAATTACGTCTTTAGCACTATAATTTCCGAACGACTCCGAATCTCTAAAATCACTTTCCCCATATATTCTACACTATAATAATAATAATAATCGTTGGCATAACAATCCATATTGAATCAGGGCCTTGAAGTGTGTTAGAGCACTTCATTCAAGACCGTAACGGTACACTACAGAGCACTGTAAGAGGCAATGTGGTCAGCATTACGCTCGCCCGAGATTACTACCCTGATTTGACTCAGGTACTCATTCACACCTGAGTCGACTGGTATCCGACGTGAAATCACGATACAAACCCCACTGCCGCCAGCGAGGTTTGCACCGCGACCTTCTGTACGTCAGCCTTGTGCTCTAACCACTCGGCTATCCGGACACGGGCATAGACCAGTAGTTGGGTGGACTTAAAGAGGATCGTACCTCTTGTATGTACCTCAGCATCACGAATTACTTCGTCGAGGGCCAGGTTAAAGAGGACGCATGATAGGGCATCCCCTTGTCATAGACCGTTGTTGATATCGAGTGGTCTTGAGAGTGATCCTGCTGTTTTTATCTGGCCTCCCACATTGGTCAGGGTCAGTCTAGTCAGTCTTATTAATTTCGTCGGGATACCGAATTCTCTCATGACCGTGTACAGTTTTACCCTGGCTATGCTATCATAGGCGGCTTTAAAGTCGATGAAAAGATGGTGCAACTGTTGTCCATATTCCAATAGTTTTTCCATCGCTTGCTGCACAGAGAAAATCTGATCTGTAGCTGATTTGCCTGGAGTGAAACCTCTTTGGTATGGGCCAATGATGTTCTGGGCGTATTGGGCTATTCGGCCTAGTAAGATGGCGGAGAGTATCTTATAGATGGTTATCAGCAACGGGATACCTCTATAATTGCTGCACTGTGTGATATCTCCCTTGTTATATATGAGACAGATAATGCCTCGTTGCCAATCGTCAGGCATTGATTCGTCCCATACCTTGAGCACAAGTTGATGAACCACTTGGTGTAACTGGTCGCCTCCATATTTAACCAATTCGGCTGTAATTCTATCGGCTCCAGGCGACTTATGATTTTTTAGCCGATGAATTGCACGGACTGTTTCTCCTAAACTTGGTGGTAGCAGTATTTGTCCGTCGTTTTCAGTTGGCGGGACCTCCAACTCGCCGATGTTCTGGTTGTTCAGTAACTCATCAAAGTACTCAACCCATCGCTCCAATATGCTCATTCTGTCGGAAATCAGATTTCCCTCTTTGCCTCGGCCAGATGAGCAGCGAGGTGTAAAAGGCTTCATCCTGCTGACTTGTTGGTAAAACTTCCACGCCTGATGCGGTTGCTCTCTGTACTTTTCTAGTTCACAGACCTATTGGTTCTCCCAGGCTTCCTTTTTCCGTCTGTGAAATCGCTTCTCCGCTCAACGGAGTTCGTGAGTCGTGAGTCTCCGCGTATGCCCGCGTTCTTTGAAAATGCATGTTGCATACTCGGTATGAGGCATTCTTCCTTTCCGTAGCTAGCTTACATTCATCGTCAAACCAGCCGTTCCGACTCTTTTTGCGGCTGGGGTCAAGTATTTTTGTGGGCGTATCAATGATAAGGTTCTTCAGGTGGTTGTGAAGATCATTTGTTGATGCTTCATCCATTTCCCTCTTATAGGTGTCGCGGAGGACTGGGTTGTGGATAGTTTCAGTGTTCACTCTCACCGGATTGTCAGAGGGGATTCTAGGTGGTATTGTTACTCGAGCTCGGAGCGCCATGCCAACGAGATAGTGATCCGAGTCTATATTGGCCCCCCTATATGTTCTGACATTCATCAAGGCTGAGAGGTGGCGGCGTTCGATCAACACGTGATCAATTTGGTTGAAAGTGGTCCCTTCTGGAGAGGCCCATGTATCTTTGTGGACCGCTTCCCGCGCAAACCAGGTACTTCCAACAGCCATTTCGTGGGACCAGGTCATTACACAATCTTCTTTTTCTTCTTCTTTTTCTTCAGCCTTTGTCTCGTTCACAAGCGGGGTCGGCTCGTCGTGATCGGTTTCGCCATCATTACACGATGATGTTGGCATTCCACGTGCATTCTTCAGAGACATGGGTTCTTAGAAAGGAAGATTGCGAACTTCTCTTCAAAATGTTTGGACCCCATCCATTACTGCTATCAGGGCTGTTTTTAAATAAGGAATTTCGAACGGTCACATATCAAAGAGTTTCCACAGTTGCATGGATCATATTTCCACGAAATTTCATCTGATCTATTTAACTTAAGGGAAAAGGGAGTGTTTAATTTTCTTAGTTAGTTTTGTAGATATCATAAAATTTTACCCGTAATTTTATGTGAACACATATTGGGATAGCACTTATTGTAGGTTTAGATCTTACCAAATTTTTCGGTTAGAAAAAATCTGGGAAGGAGAGACGTATAACAGTTCAGAAACACAATCGTTTTCCCAAAATACTCATTATGAACTTTTTAGCCCACTAGAATATCATTTAACTTACATCCCATACACCAGCAAATGGAACATGTATGTAGACATACCCTCAAAATGTAATAGCCTAGGTAGCACTACGAGCACTTCGTCACTGTGAATTATTAGCTTGCATTATGTCCACTATTTTGCAAGTAAGGCACTTTTAACTACAGTATTATTACGTAACTTATCTGAATTTGTAAGAAAGGTAAAACTTTGCCCAATGATTTATCACTGAACACATATTCAAGTTGTAAAACTTTGCAAGAACAACCTCAAAAGTGAATTTAGTATGCTAAGCATATGAATATCTCTTTTATATTTATAGGCCAAATGTGACATCCGAAATATGGTGTATCTATGGATGAACGTTCCAAAGTACGCACTCGAAAGTACGGATGCCTGTATGCATAGTTGACTTTAATAAGCCCCAAGAAAAATGCTCAAGACTTTATGACTGCAGAGAGCCATTACCGAAACTCCCATAAATTGGAAATCGTGTGCTAGATTAAAATTTTCCTGGGGAATTTTATGGCGAAATTGTAGTCCGTAACGAGGGCGTTGTGGTCTCAGATATACATAGTTTATCAAATTCTCCAACAGAATCTCGAAATTGGAAGATTAGAAGCAATTTACAGAATGACTGTAGATGTTCCCAGTTTGATGCATGGGACGCCGGGTTTGAATAGGAGAGTTTTATGTCGGGATCGGTTCCATTGTAACAAGATTATATGAGATAATGTCCTTTAGAATTTCATATTTTCAAATAAATGGAAACCATCCTGTGTGTTTCTGCCCACACGTAAGTGGAAAGGTAAGCACAAACCCGGATCGACTATCCCTTAAATAATAAAGGAAATATTCGTATATCATACATGTATGCGGTTTCAAGCTTTACAGGATTTCTACCGCTGATGTTCCCATGAATAACAAATAAATTTGCAGCCAATTTGAAGGGGTCGACTGCTCATTTTTGAAGCTTTTGCGTAACTTTTACCCTTAACTTAACTCAAAATCAGCTTATAACGATTCATCTGCTCATTGGGAAATGCTGAAGGGGTGGCAGCATTTGAGCTCTTTAATCCCTGAAATGCTTCATTACCGAATCCATCAGGTTGCTCTGCCGCCGTCACATCTGCCAGTTCACATCAAAAACTCACCAAACACGAAAAACATTAAATCAAATTACATGCAAGCGTAACCCACAAACTTTGACACTTTGGAGATGTAATTTCTCCCCTCGAGTTTAATGCGACCACCTTAACCCGTTCTAATCCGGCTTTTATCAACGCATTACCATGAAATTTTAATTGAAGTTTAACAGGCATGAAATTCTTCGACTTAATCCTTCTTTACCGGTCCAGCGAGCCTCAGCATACGTTAAACTTATCAAAGAGCTGTTAATGCAGTAATTTGATTTTAGTTTCAGCTCCCAGATTGTTCCATTATTGAGATTAATGTGCTCCCTGAACGATGACGCTCCACGAATTATATCGATTGCTTCTTAGCCCCATTTGCAGGAAGACGGATAGTCGCTCGCCCCAGCGGCCCGGCTAGTAGCCACGGCCGATTTAACGCACCCCTAGTTCTGTGTTTTACGACCCGCTTTCTGCTGCTGTTCTACACGATTCCACTCATTCTATTGGCTTGTAATACTCTCGTACACTTGTCGACGTAGTATTATTGCTGGTCATAAATGATTTTTATGATCCGCTTGACTCGAGCTGCCCGACTTGCTCAAATAACTCCTCCACTAGTTGGTGCCCACACAATGAATTTTCGGATTAGACTTCGATTTAGTTAGTTTCGGAACTTTCCGGAAACTGTGTAGCAGCACTTAAGGAAAATTGGACTCCCCAGATTGAAGAACAATTGGAATGAAAATCAAATCGCTGGGCTCTTTTAGAAATATGTAGTATGAGTATGTGGAATCCAGCGTGGGAGGGTTCGGTCGTATTAGAGTTCATTGAATTAGGATCAAAAAAGTGCCTCGGAACACGGACCATGAACACATTTCGAACACTCATGCGTGCCTTGGAACTATTGGCTCACTCAAGCCAAAAGTTAAGTCAGAGAAAAAACAGAAGGCATTTCCAAAATGAGGTACAGATGGAAAAGTTTTTTCCTGGCATATTTACGAAAACATCCTTGCAATTGAAAGTATATTTACCCTTGAAATTTGGTTGCGGGTTCGAAAACATTTGATAGGAAGGCGTAAATCTCAAAGTGGTAGTTCGGTTGTGGGTAAATTGGGCAAAGCTCAAAATTAATACCTGAGGAGTTGATTGTGCATTAATAAGAGGATTCGTGTCAAGTGCTCATGGAAATCCTTGTGTACATTCGCACCTGAGCTCATACCTCCTCCATAAATGATTCATTACCAGCTTTGGGCGGTATTTCGCTACGGATGAGAATAGTGATTGTCTCAGCTTTTGCTGCATACATATTATGTGGGGGGCTTATAATCTTAAAAGTATCGATGACAGGTTTAGAGAGTTAGAGCTCTTTAAGGGATGGAAAACATTTAAATACTCCATTTAAGTAGGAGGATATTTATAGAGAATAATTAAAATGTGTAATATATATATGTACATAACTGGCAAATATCAACTTGAAGCACAAGGATTAGTGGCTTCTATGGAGGTCTCCTACCGATTAAATTTTATAGCCATCTACTACCTACAGAGGAAACATCTGAACGGTTATAATTCTGATATAGAAGGGTAACAGTTCTGGGATTAACAAATTTCAAACTTTCCTTTCAGGATAAAAGCAATTATTTTCCTTTTCAAGCAACTATACCCTTTTCAGTGAAAATCGTACTCTTCGAATAATGCACGACCATGCTGCGTCTATGGGATCTATAGGTTCACATTGTATTCAATAATTTGGAAAACTTACCATCATATAGCTTAAAAAAGTGACACTTTAAGGAACTCTCTTTAGATCAAACGCAGTTTTTGTTTGATCCTCCGAGTCCATCCCTGAGGCAACTCAACATTTCTTATTTTATACCCTAAGCTTGAAAGCTAAGAGCTCCTCATTCGCTACGAGATCTAATTTTTTTGTTTATCGAAAAAAAATATCAGGGGAAATTTGCTTCTTACTTTTTTAATGTCGATTCCTAGCCTTCAGTTGCCTCCACGATTTTCTGAAAAGCTTGCACGCCGGTTGTCCTAGGATAGTGGCTTAGTGCATGACATAATCGGTAATCGAGATGAAGCGCTTTCTCAATCTGTAATTTAGACACTGCTAATTCAGCTATACCATCAACACTTCCAAAGGGTGTCCGGCCCGTACGACAACCAAGTTTTTCATTTCTTATTGGGTTGGCTGAGAAGAGCTAGTCAGTGGCATTAACCGTGGGGCCCCGGGTATAAGTTTTTGACCAAAGAACTCGGTGCCCATTGTTTGCCCAGTTTCATGGCAACAGTTAAGAAGGGAATAGTTGTGGAAACATTTTTTTCTGTCTACCCCATCTGAGCTGATGGTGTCGAATACCATCTTTCACTGTAAAGAAAGGAGAAGAGGCGGTCTCGTCCGTGAAGGACGAGAAAGCACCAACACCGAATGGTACTCCCACTGAAGTGGTGAAACCAGCAGCTTGCTACTCAGCGCGTTTAACGCTTATTTGACAACGGTTGTTTTACATTCTCCCGGGAAGCTTGAGAGGCTTGTGTTAATAAGTAAGGGCATAGCCGACCCCGAGGCATACTCAGCGTATTGTCCTCTCAATATGTTGGACACAGCTGGGGAACTGCTTGCAGGAGATTTCTCACCAAAACAATATGGTGTTAAAGCTACATGACGCTACATGTTCGAAACGCCTTCGATTCTGCAAGGTGTTGCGATATACTCAAAATATTGGGAAATCATTGACATATACCAGACCAACTTTTGTAGATGTTGGGTGATTATTTAAAGGACCGCAGCCTGATCTTCGAGACCCAGAATGTGGCAGCGCAGAATGAGATTGACATCGGGAGCAACTCAGGGATCCATTCTTGATTACGACAACTCGAGATGCCTGGTAAATCGCATCTGGTCAGACATGCGGATAATGTTACCGCACATGTGGCCGCATGCATGGTCAAACAAGTTCAGTGCACTTTAGGCATGGAAATGCTAATGAGTGAGCATGAATTCTTCCTAGCTCTTGGGAAAACCGAAGTGTAGTCCTGACCAAGGAGCAGTCTCACACAATCCTCCATAGTCAGGTCTTGTCAAAGCCTCGGCATCGTAGTAGACACGAAATTGAGCTTCTTCGACTAGATTCGGAACACCGGAGACAATACAGCTAGAATGTTCGTAATTTTTCGACTGACGGCCCATACCGGAGATTTCAAACATCATCAAATAAACTGGAAGAAATGATACAATAAGACAGCTTGTAGAAAAAATAAGCGACCAAGTTGAAAATCGGCATTTCAGCGCTTTAGGTATGAAAGGTCTTGTGAATTTCCAATAGAAGCTGCTTCATTTGAACACAAAGAGTAATGTAAATCAATTTGATATGTTAAATTGAGTTCGTAACTGGGTTGCGGTAAATTTACACAAATGAGACATCTTTGGCTTTCTATAACTTTGTCGGTAATAGTAGCGTTTTCATGCTTTATATTATAGCGTTTTTAGGGTTTTGTGAAATACAAAACCTTATTAAAATCGACTCACTGTCTGTCTGTCACGCGCATTTTTTCTCCAAAATGGCTAAACCGATCCGAACGAAATTTGGTGGACAGATGGGAACTACATATGAAATCCCAAGCATACAGCGAGTAGCATACATTTAGGTGGAGGTTAAAGGGGGCTCCCCATACATGCAAAGGGGGTTCAAAAGTTTTTTTCACCGGATATAGTCATGTAGGTTATCAAATGAAAGGTCTCGATTTGTACTTTCCGAAACTGACATTAGGACTTTTCGAAACTGGTATTAGTTTTGTCGTAAATTGCAAAGTCCGCGAGTGAGAAGTGAAAATGTACGCATTTAAAGTGAAAGTCGGAAACTACCCAACCTAAAAGTCCGAAAACATTAGGGTGGTGCGATTAGATGAAATCTAGGCCTCAAAATATGTCCCATTCCGATATCTGCTCAAATAAACTTACTAATAGTATATTACCAACTTTTAGAAATTCACTAAACTTCCAATCCGCATAGAGGACAATCTTTTGTATATACGTCTTAAATTTCATGGAAATCTGGCCATTGACGCCAAAGTTATCGCAGTTCAAACTTAGCAATTTCACGCGAATTAACTGCTTCCAAAGCCATGCAAATAAGATGCTGACGTAATAATTAACGGGAATAATTGACATTCGTTTGAAATATTAAAGTCGCATTTATGAATAATCTACTTATCCACTGAGCCGTCCTGCACGCTCCTCACATCTTCTTCTTTTTATTCAGGCATTGTCCCGTTCACAAGCGGGGTTGGCTCGTCGTGATCGGTTTCGACATTTGGCTCTATTAAATGCCTGATCAGGATGTAGTCGCGAGTGTATCAAGCCACCGTTGTCGCTTTGATGTTCAGACGAATACTGGTAAGTGAATTCTCGTTAGCGCGAATTACGTGACCACACCATCGCAAACGCCTTATTCGCAGTTTTTGCGCGATCGGTGTGACCCTATATCGATCGCGGATATTCTCATTTCGGACTTGATCAGAACGTGTCACGCTATCGGTGCAATGCAACATCTTCGTCTCCATTACCGCAAGACACCCTTCATTGTCTTTTATAGCCACTTCATCCAGGTTGCATTAATGCGTGAAGCAATTTCATTACGCAGTTCTGGACAGGCTACTGCCATTGGCAGAACTAAGCGATTTAAATATCTCGAGTCAATGCTATCAGCCAACGGAGAACTGCGTTATGCTCTTCACATAGGGAAACACAAAAGCTTTTATACTTGAAGCGCTTTGCCAACTTGTTATTTAATGATTCTAGCATAATCTCGGGGAGGTTTCCACTCAAATTTAAAAAAATAATGTTACGGTGCCAGCTCGAAAATTAGAAGTAAACATGTTCGGCGAATTCTAATTTCTTATAATTTCTAATTTCCAAACGCTTTTGATAATTAGAGAAACGCTCCTTAATCACATTTCCAAAGATTTTAATACAATATTAATTATAAGATAATGAGGAAAGAAGATTACAATGATACCATACATTTTAGATTGCTTCAACTTTAGAGCTAAGCTAACCATCAGCAAAATGTATTTCCTCTCCATGGAAATCTGAATGCTTAATTCCTCGTCCTCGGAATGACCGAATTCAACTTTTGATCAATAATGTTATTCCAATTTTCGATGCGAGCTCTCTCTAGTTCATACCAAATTCAGGAATCTTTAAAATTGTGCATTGTGCCACTGTGGAAATTCATCAGTCAGGATTAGGTAGATCCAGAACTTCCAACAGTTCTTCTGGATTTGAAAATGATTTCAATGTCAGGGTAAAGTCTGATAACAGTGGCGAGAACGGGTTTCATAGTTTTAAATATCAGGTTCACACAAATGTTCCGGTGGCTAAGTTGCAGTAAAAAAAGTATTCCCGATTGAACGTCTGCATCGGAATCATTGGTGTCGATGGACAGATGCGAGTTCTTGAAGAGTTGTCGGCGAGTGACCATCAACACATCTCGTTTGAAATGGTTGACACTATCATAAATTCAGTTATGAACTTGGCAACGACAGGCTGTGGGGCTTCCCCGCAAACCTTCTACGTACTGGTGGATGGCGGTAATTGCTGACCTACGGGCGAAGTGCTATAAGCGCCGTCGTTTGGCACAACGTTTAAGAGGGTCATCCCATATGAAGGCCGTTTTTTTCACTTTTTAAGGTTTTGTGTAAACACAAAACCTTATTAAAATCGGTTTACCGTCTGTCTGTGTGTCTGTCTGTCCGTCACACGCATTTTTCTCGGAGACGGTTGCAGCGATTGACACCAAATTTGGTGGAAAGCTGGGAACTGTGAACGCTCACTCATACAGTGAATTACATCCTTTTACAACGAATTTAAGGGGGGGTCCCCATACATGTAAAAGGGGGGTGTAAATTTTTTTTTCATCAAATATAGTCATGTGGGGTATCAAATTAAAGGTCTCGGTCAGTACTTTTCGAAGCCGGTCTTAGTTTTTACATTTGTTGGAAAGGTGGGGAGTGCGGGTGGTTGAAAGTGACCATTCCTTTACGGGGGCCATTCTCAGAAACTACTCAACCGAAAAATCTGAAAAAAGTCAAGAGGCTGCCACTATATGGTGCCTGGGCTCCGAAATACCTTCCACACTGATATCTGCATAAATAAAGTTAATAATACTATATTACTATAATTTTTAGTAATTCGCTGCGGAACCCCCCTTAAATTCATGCTAGGACCACGAAATTTCGCAACAATATAGGGTATAACATAGAGCATGATCTTACCAAGTTTGGTAGAAATCGCACTATTACTAACAAAGTTATAATACGTCCAAGTTGTCGCTTCTTTGCAAATTCAAGACTATGAATGTCAATATCATCCGAAAATGGATATTCCCAGATAATATATGCATATATTACGTGCTACGTACTAAGAAATACACAAAACCTTTCGTACCTGAAGCGTCCAGCTTCCGGTTTCTCGACTTGTTTAGAATTTGTTTGTGAAGAACTGGATAAAGATACAAATACGAATTTTTCACTATATATTTACTAATATCTTGAGCATGCGTAGTAATTTTTCCAGTCCGATAACTTAGTTCATTATTGAAATACAAAGCAATTTATACACTCAACCACAAAAGAGATGTTTTTCTGTTGCCACGCTAGATGGCGCTGCGATCATTTTAACGAAAAAAGTCAACGGCATTTTAGCATGCAGACTTAACTACTGTCCGCAAACTAAGATTAATAAAAAATATGACAAGCTAAATTTTTGGCGGCATTTTAAACTTTTTTTTGTGAACTTTGGTGTTTTTTTAAGGCTTCTTTAATGAATGCAATAGAAACTACTCAATGAATCGCAATTATCCTATTTTGCGGACCGTAGAAATATGTTCTGAATAAGTCCTGCAAATTTCAAAGAATTCCGTTTGATAAGTTTTGAGCGATGGTGGCAGCCGATCTTCAATATGCAGTTTCGAGAAAAAACGCGGCGATACGGCGATCGACATAAATCTGGCATGTGACTTATTACTTATTATTATTATAGTGTTACTATAACTTTCAAACGATTCCAAATATCAAAAAATCGCTTTACTCATATATTCTACACTATATAATAATAATAATAATCGTTGGCGCAACAATCCATATTGGATCAAGGCCTTGAAGTGTGTTAGAGCACTTCATTCAAGACCGTAACAGTACACCACAGTACACTGTGGGAGGCAATGTGGTCAGCATTGCGCTCGCCCGAGATTATTACCCTGATTTGACTCAGGTACTCATTCACAGCTGAGTCGACTGGTGTCCGACATCCAATCACGACTATATCTAGATACAATATCTAGATACAATTGATGCAAAAAAAACATCCGATTCCGCGGATCACACACACGGGATGACCCCCTTAAACAACCAGGGGAGGCGTGCACCATAATGGCAGGGTGCGTGTCAATGAGGTGTATGTAAATCCATAGGGTCTTGGTAATAAACTCATCACCCGAAAAATCGAGGCCCTACTACTGACCCTGGCGAGTAGTGCTCCTCGTAACACTTGATGGCAGAAATATTTTCGACGGCGTAAGATTGCGGAGATACGGCACATTCGAAAGTTAATTAAGGATACCTGAGAAATGTTTCCTACCTATGACACGCTGAGGAGCCAGAAGTGGATGGAGATCACGTCGGCGGTAGTACAAGAACCCATCCTAGGACTGGACGTCCGAAACGCATCTGACAATAGCCTGATAAGCCTCAGCATGCCAGAATAGACTCGCCTGATCGTTATAACTGGCCCGATCTAGTTCTGCTTGTCAAGAAAGAACCAGCGTGCAGCCAGATATGCAGCCATACCGTTGGATTGGAACACTGTTCAAAACAGCAAAAAAATTTAGAACTACGGCCCCATTCTATCCTATGTCAAATTTAAGTTAAATCTAGCTGAGATCGACATGTCGCAGGAGAAACTAATTCCCCAAAGACACATAAAAAATCTTTAGTTGGAAAGTATTGACTTCGCGCCTTTGGTTGACTAATCGTATACTATAATGTTACGAACAAGCATTATTTGCTTCAATTTAAGATGTTTCGCATATACATTCGTGATAACTTCTAAATTACTTATCCCAGCTGCTCATTGTTAATTTAGTTTATAATTTGAACAATAGTTAATTGTCAATTACTTAAATCTAACAAAGTACCAATAAGTAAAATAGGTTTTATATTAGTTAGTGGATTAACAGATTAGTGACTTAAAAGACCAAATGAATCTCGTTCAGGGAACACAATCTACTCGGCAAGGAAATGGTCCCTACTAAATAAATCAAACGGTACTTTTCAGATGGATTTACTCTTCCACTGTTCCTCGTTAGCATCATCGACCCTAAAAGCAGTTGACACAAAGAAAATAAAGATCTTTACTCCCCAACAATCAGAATTTCCTTAATTGAGCCCTCCCTACTGGTTCATGACAGCTTCGTTTTATTTTCTTGCCATAAATCATTCCAGGATATAATCAGTTGATGTTGACTTTCTATCAACTCCTGAACCTCTTAAGGAGTAATTTTATTCTTAATATGTAATGTTTTTCACTGATGTATATACAATAGTTTGAGGAGTGAGGGTTGCTTGGACCATTTTCAAAAAAGTACAAAGTTTGGCATCAGTATAAGTGATAACACAAGACATAATTCTAAGAAAGTTTGAATGCAATATTGAAAAAGTTATTGTAGATCAAGGTTTTGCATTTGAAGTGAATTTACTACAGTCTATGACCTGTATTAATGGTAACAATAGTGTTGGACTGACAGCTCTCTATCGCCGAAGTGAAAAGATACAGCACCCTGAGGTTTAGATACACTTAGTCTTTTTCTGCTTGTAGCAAAAGGAGACCAAAAGGGATAAAAATTTGTGGGCTAGCAACTTGTAAATTTTGAAACTTTATTGCTACCGAAACGTCAATAACGTCTCGGATAGAGACTCACTTCATGTCACAGATCTCAGGCTATTGAAAACGAACTATGACTGGTTTCGGGAATGTGGGTACGCTCCTTGATAACTGAAATAAAAGCTCGCAGAATGTTCGCCTTCTCCAACTTGATCGGAAGCACCAACGATATAAGGTGGATATTCTGGGCCTAAGTGAAGTAAGATGGTGCGACTTTGGAGAGTCCTCTTCTCCCTCTTGCGGCAATGTGTTTTTGTGCTCTGGAAAGCCAAGCGGTACCAGACGCGAATCCAGTGTCAGGTTGTTTCCGACGACTACCACAAAGCAGAAAGCGGGCAGGCGGTTTATGACAGACTTCCAAAATTCCGGCCTAGGTCAAGGAGTACCACAATTGTATAGTGCTATGTACTACCGGAGATGATATAGTGGAGAAGGATGTTCTCTACGAGTAATTACACGCAGTTCAGGGCCAGTTTCCTGAAGATGACATTGTAATCTGAATGCGAAGTTCTGACAACACCTCGTTCGGACATATGATGGGGAAATACAGTGTTGACGACCACAATAATAATGCTAATGGCTTGTGGATTTCTGCAACTTCCGCCGCGTCATTAATGGCACATTGTTCGAGTACAAGGCCTGCCATAAGATCAGTTGGGTCTCAACTGCCCGTCAGCGCCCGAGCAACCCGATCGACCACTTCGCGGTCAGCAGTAGATTTAGGAACTGTCTTCTGAATTTCCGCTACTTCTCGGGGTTGAGGAGCTGTTACCCTCAAAGTTCAACACCGAGCAAGAGAGAATTTGCTATTGCGCTGGTCAAGGAATCGGAATATGCCGCAGAACGCAATGATTTCAGAAGTGTGTATCGCATCAGGAAAGAAATTGCATGTGATTACAAATTTTCCGATGGTTCTGTGAAGGACGCCTGATCCACGATGATGAGCAATGGAAGAAGTGAAACGAACGCTTCACAATGATTCTTAACCGCATCGCATCCGGTGAGGTTCCTCTTGTGGATGAAATGGCCAGTCACCGTAATATGCGCATACAGACTACCCTTCCATACCTAATAGAAATCATTTCGGCTATCGGTGCACTCAAACGGAGGAAAGTTACTGGGCTTGACATCCACAGAGTCAATTATTGCTGCACCTGCAGTTACTGCTGATTTGCTACTTCCACTCATATGGAAATCTTAGGAATACGAGATCTTTACTAGAGCGTGGAAGAAGGAGAAGATTGTTAAGATTTCAATGTGTGAGTGTGACAATTGGCAAGGCATTTACGTGCTCCCTGCCATCGCAAAGATAATAGCTGAAATAATCCTGGAATGCATCAAACAACATCTTGAAGGCTTGATCGACAGAGAGTGGGTTGATTTCCGCTCCGGATCCTCCTGCATTCACCACCTCCCTACATATCAGTTTCTGGGCGCGGAGTTCATATCTTCGCATCGCCTGCTTTTTACGAAAATTACATTGTTGCCTACGTCGTGGAGTGAAATCCACTCTCCCAAGAAGGGTGGGTAGTCCCAAGGGCGCTTGGCGCAGGACAGTAGAGAAGAGGTACAGGCGCCTCCAGAAATAATGGGGGGAAGTTGAAGCACATTTCAAGCCACTGCGAACGATTGGCGGTAGGTACGGTTGACGATCTGTACCCCACGGAGGGATAAATGGCCACCATATATGACGTGTATGACGTCATGCATTTCAATTTTCAGTTTTTTTGCTATTCGAAGTTATTAGTATATCAATATCAACTACTCTAAACATGCTAATGTAGTTTGCGGGTAATGTCCAATTAAGATATATATGTATGTACGTTAGCAGCAGCCATATTCAATTTATATACATATATATGCCTGCGAAATTGTGCGCTGTATTATCCTTCACACTGGTGCCAAATTTTATTAGCTTTATTTGAACAGATATCAGAACGGGATGTATTTATAGGTTAGGTTATAGGTTCAGCCGTTTCCGAGTAAACTGGTTATAGCCGACAGGTAGACGGATAGACATACATAGAATCCATTTTATTAAGGTTTTGTTTTACACAAAACGAACGCATACTTTCCTAAGGAGTTACTTGATGCACAATTGGATAGAATAAGTAGAAGTTTAATATTAATAGCATCCGGGCGGCTCAGGTACTTAGAGCGCTGGGCTGTTGTGGTGGAAGGTCGCGGTTCAAACCTCATTGCTGGCAGAGGGATTTTGTTAATCGGGGTCGGATGTTGGATGCCAGACGAGTCAGCTGTGAAAATGAATACCCGGGTCAAATTAGGGTAATAACCTCGGGCCAGCGCAATGCTGACCACAATGCCTATTACAATGTACTGTAGTGTACCGTTACGGTCTTGAATGAAGTGCCGTAGCCCTGATCTAATATGGATTATCATTATTATTGATATTAATATATATGTTAAAAGTATTCATGATTTACATACCATAGACGCTGTAAGTACAGTCTGGAAGAAAAGAAAAAAAAAATCTCAACGATTGCTAATTGAAAGACCAAAAATACATGCCTTACACCTAAAAAATATATCCAAACAAGTCACAAAACGGAGATATCAAAGATTTTGTAGATTTTTTGTGTAAGTATATTTAAGTGCACGAATGTTTCATTTGGTTGTAGCTCGTAATGTTGATACATTGAGTATATCCGACCATTCATATCCATGTGATACAGTTATTTCATCTCTTATGGTGCTGTAATTGTACGGTACAACTTTCACCTATTGGAAATTCTTTAATGAGGATAAGATTCGTACCAAACCATAATGATGTTCCATATCATAGCCAAACAGCATCATCAATAGCGCAACAACAGGTATCCGGTCTAGGCCTGCCTTAATAAGGAACTGCAGACATTGTCTGTCTGGTGTCCTGACCTACGCTATCTATCCATCTGAGGCAGGGTCTGCAATGTCCTCTTTTTCTACCACAGATACTGTCCTTATAAAATTTCCTGGCTGGATCGTCCTCGCCCATGCAGACTAGGTGACCCGCCCACCTATGCAACCGGATTTTATCCATAACCAGACGGTCGTGGTATTGGCCATAAATTTTGTCATTATATGAGCTACTACGAATTTGTTTACCCTCATGTAGGGGGCCAAAAATTCTTCCGGAGATTTTTCTCTCGACCGTGACCGCATTTTCCTTGTTAAGAACCTAAGTCTCCGAGGAATACATAAGGGGGGTGGCAGGATCATTGCCTTGTATAGTAAGAGCTTTGGCTCTATAGTGAGACACAAGCGGAACGCTGAAGCTGAAATACTCTCTGTAGGCAACGAACAATCGCGCGCGGTTTTCATTATTGTTGCCCGTAGATAGGAGAAATTATCAACGGCCTCAAAATTGTAGTCTACCATCTCTTTCTATTTTATATTCTATCGCTTTCTAGCCCCGTAATAGACCTTCCCCGCTTACAACTAATGTCGAAATTCAGAAAGGAGTAATCAACACTTTTTGTTGAATATCCCACATAGCCACAATTGATGAACAAACTTGCACCTTTCTTTGGTCATATGGGGCCTACACGAACTTTAACTCAACGTAGTGAATCGAATGTATGGGGTTCAAAGCCTTTAAACCAAATTTCGAATTGAGTGATAAATGGATACCCGCAGGGGAACCCTTCGCATACAGAGAACCAAACAGTTCCGTGCTTTTCAAATTGAATGAAAAAAATGGAAATAGAAAAAGGAAAAATAGAGCGAACTTGATATTGGAGACTTAGTAGATGTAGGTACACAAAGTATTGTCGCGAATGAAACGTCAAATTCATTTATGAAAGGTCTGTGTTTGGCTTATGTTCAACGCAATACCTAAAATGCATATACACATGAATGCTACCTATTCCTCACACATATGTGCGTAAACTCGCCAATAGAATATGATATGAAATAAACGACTGTTAAAATCCTAAGGATGTGTTATACAGTTAACCTCAGCTAGAGACGAGTGAAAAATAAGGAATATTTGTGTCCAACATAGAAAGGTTTCTTCACTGACCATAATAGGATAGATTCAGGATATCAGTATTTCAATATGAGTAAGGTCAGTTCGACGTTGAGTAAAAGAATTGGGTCGATGAAACCACTTCGTGATGATGATAAAGTGGCTCAATAGATGCGAATACTTTTGAATGTTTGGAAAAAGGTCTGTTTTTTTATTGCAAAGCTCAAAATCACCTCTTTTCCGAGTTTGCCTTTCTGACGAATCATCAGTGTATGCACCGATTGACAAATTAGGATTTATGAGCAGAAGAACTGTTGAAAAGTTTAAAGAAGGTTACATCGTAGGAAGGGGCAATGTAGACTCAGATCACTATCTCGTTGGCATGGTGCTACGGGCTCGAAAGCCAATACCAACTAGAATCCCCTTTGAAAACCAGGTCCTGGAGATGAAGCATCAATAAATGATCTTCACAACCACTTGAAGAGCCGCGAAAAAAGTCGGGCCGGCTGGTTCGATGATCAAGGAGACGGAAAAAGGAGGCCTGGGAGAACCAACATGTCTGTGAACTCGCGAAAATTTTACCAATGCGTTAGCCGGATAAAGCCCTATACACCTCAATGTTCATCCTGTCGAGGCAAAGAGTGTAATCTGATTTCTGACAGAATGGGCACATTGAAGCGATCGAAGCGATTTTCATAAAATTCTCAACAACCAGAATATTGGTGAGTTGGAGGCCGCGCCAACTGAAGACCACCAGCACTAAGTGCAGAGGAAACAGTCCGTGCAATTCATGGGCTTAAAAATCATAAGTCGCCAGGACCTAATGGAATTACAGCCGAACTGGTTAAATATAGAGGCTTCCAATTACATAAAGCGGTTCATCAACTTATACTAAAGGGGTGGGATAGCGAATCAATGCCCAACGATTGGAAACGAGGCATTATCTGTTCCATACATAAAAAGGCAAATATCACACAGTACAGCAATTATAGAACTATCACGTTGCTGAGTACCATCTATCTTCCAAGGTTGGATAGCCCCATATGCCTAGAAAGTTATTGACTCAATAATTGACCATACCACTCCAGGCAAATCAGCAACAAATCAGATTTTTTCTCTGCAGCAAGCGATTGAAAAATAACTGTTGGGATCTGGGCATCAGTTGCACCATCTTTTCATCAACCTAGAGGCCACCTATGATAGCATAGTCAGGGTAAAACTGCACATGGCCATGAAAGAATTCAGTATCCTGACGAAATTAAGACTGACTAGGCTGACCCTAACCAATGTGTCAGGCCAGATAAAAGCAGCAGGATCACTCTCGAGACAATTCGGCATCAATAGCGGTCTAAACCCAGGGGATGCCCTATCGTACACCCTTTTTAATCTAGCCCTGGAGTTATCCGTGATGCTGCGATCAATGCAAGAAGCACCATCCTCTTTACGTCCACCCAACTACTAGCCTACGCTGACGGTATCGGTTTCATGGGAAAAACAACCCCAGACGTACAAACTGCCTTCATCCAGATCGAGCAGGCAATGAAGGCAAGACGAAACATATGGTGGCAACGCCAAAAACAAAGAACAAGGAACCAACAACATCAAATCAAATGATTAAATAAAAACTACATCTTTGAGATCGTTGATAATTTCGCCTATCTAGAGTCGAAAATCATAATCGATAATAGATATGACGATTAAATCCGCGCACGGTTGTTGGCAGCCAATAGAGCCTATTTTAGCTCACAAAAATTGTTTCGCTCGAAACGTCTCACCATAAGATCAAAGCTCTTACTGTAGCCAATGATGTTGCCAGTCCTCATGTATTCCTTGGAGACTTGGGTTTTTGGCAGAAAAAAATTCCGAACTCATGGCCGCGTTGGAAAGAAGAAGAATTTTTGGCCCCCTACATTCGGATGGTCGATTCTGTAGTCTATATAACGACGAAATTAATGGGCCATACCATGACCACCTGGTTGTAGATAAAATCCAGCTCAATAGTTTGCGTTGGGCCGGTTACCTAATCCATATGGAAGAAGATAATCCAAGGCGGCAAGTCTACAAGGAGAGACGAAGCAGACCCTGCCTAAGATGGAGCGAACGCGTAAGCCAGGAAGCCAGACAGCTTTTAGGGACATCAAATGGAGTTTCTTGCTAAGCCAGACCTAGACCGGATACCGGTTGTTGCCCCGTTGATGATATGGTAATGATGTCTTTTAATCCCGTGCATTTGGGCTGCACTCGAACCCAACATATGTGTCTTATCATGAAATCGCAAAAAGTTACTAGAACGCTTGGGAAGAAAAATATTAGATCGACGGTGCGTTTGTTAATGTTAATTCAGTTAATCGACAAAGCGGCCTTTGTTCTATACGTTGAGTTATGAAAACACTATATTGCGGTGATGATTTCCATTGTGATCTTTCTCGTGGAAATCTGTGACGGTACAATAGTTTGATTTTCTAAAAGTTAATTGCGTCAAGGGTCGATCACTTTATTTCCAAATGCGTAATTACTAAATAGTGTACAAGGTTGCGGAAGACTTTCAGTCTGATGGATGAGATGATGAAAATTATGACAAATTAATTAAGTAATATGAAAAGGGAAGATGCTCCATACAGCGAAATGATTTACACGTCTTGAAATCGGCGGATACTACTACCGATAAGCAACAGTCGGGGTTGCCAATACCCAATGCAAAAATTTAACAAATTTATCAGACGATAAACCCCCCAATGGATATATATAATACCCTAACCTATTTATAAATAGATTCATCAAGAATAATTTTAGAATTCAAAGCGCAAAATTTCAGAGATATTTTTATGGAAACTGATAATTTGAAATTAACATTGCTTAGAGGCCATCAGCAATCAATTTGCAGCATGAAAAGTGTCCCTCCCTTCAATTAGAAATAATTTCCATCTCTGAGTCTACGGAACGTCTCCATTTCAAGGAAACTGAAACCAAGAACGCATTTCCCTGTTTGTATTCAAGCACCTCTATATCTTCCTTTTCTCGCGAGTTAAGGCATTTTTGTCAGCAATAAAATATGCAAATTATTAGCCCTAGAGCCAAGTGCCTTCGTTTCAGAGGATACTGAGTAACTTCCGGAAAACAAAAGAAAGGAAAGGAAAAATCGATGAGAAACCTAGAAATGTTGGATACGAACTATAATATATTAAAGACATTAGCTTAGCTATGGATTTGATTCAAATACTTAATTACTAGAACCAATGAAATATAAATTACCTGCAAATTCGATACTGGAATGCTTGAAAAATGTGTACCTGCAAGTGTAGCTTTCACGTAATATTCTTACAGCTCTTCTTCCAATTAAAACCGAACGAGTGCGCCCCATTTCTAAAGTGCTCCCGCTCGAAGTATTCTGGCCGCCACGGGCTGCCCCAATTTAAGTTCATCGATTCGAGCTGAACGCGTTGAGAGGTTCCGCTGGGTTAATCTTGCTCCATATTCGTTCTCGCTTGCTGACATAACCGGTTCACTTATTGACAAATTTTGATTGCAAGCGACTGCATTTAAGTACGCCCGAGTCACTGCTTCGATACGAACGTGCACTCTTGCATTTTTTATGCGCTATCGGTATTTGGAGTAGTATCCTGATTGGATCGCCTAGAATATATCCTTTCGGTCCTGACATTGCTGAAATTGAACGGCTCCCTCCCAAAAGCCCAACAATGTATTAGTGGAGCACTTTGCCTGATAGCATCAACTTTTTTTAGTCAAGGTAAGAGTCTGATACGATTCCCCATTCATTTCGCAAAGAGGAATGCCAGCCATTTCAGATTTTCGTCGGAATTTCATGTACTTTCATACATAGCCCTTTCGCTGTTTTCTTTACTTTTTCATGCATAAACGTAGGTACAATTTATAGGATTGAAAAACTCCATTACTTGGACCAAAAAACTTCGAATACTTCAACTTACGAGTGTTAGACTTTGGCGTAAGTTTGTTCAAAGCCTTAAATGCGTTTCTGCTTGATTTTTGTGTCTGCAGCAGTTTGGGCATTTGGGATTTCAATACTTAAAGTTATATTGGGAACAACTATTTATTTCACAGTGATAAAGTTATTATTTCTGGCAAATGTGCAAACTCCCCACTGTAGAAGTTCCCATTCCTCATGCAAATCCTCACAAATTTGGTAACGATCAGGATAAATGGAAATCAAATGGAACAAGATCAGGGAAATGCATTAAATAGAAAAGAATTCCCCATTTACAATGGGAGGACCGGGCCTACGATTCGACACTCCGTAAATAACAAAAGGAAACAATTTATTGAAGCAAATATTACACAAATTAAATGGAAAGATACAAGAAAACAATGTAATCGATCAAGAAATCACTGCCATGCATGCAGAGATGTTGGTCCGTGTGATCGAGAATTTCGAGAAGAGGTCATCGTACATGATGAACATCGCTTGGAAGCTGTTATTTTTCATAACTAAGTCTCGCTTACACTAAAATGGCAAATAATGAGCTTTGATCCAATATCAATAAACATACACTGATTTGGAAATTGGCTGAGTATTCTTTATTTAAAAACCGTCCATCTCCAGTGTGTCACCCTGTATATTCCAAACAGCTTTTCGGCTAGCTATTAGGTAAGACGTGGAGGAGATCTTCTCAAAATCTTATGGGAGCCATCCCACTTCGGGTGTCTTTCATTGCTCATAGTTTTTGCCGCATTATTGAATGGGTTTATCGCAACCAATACCGCTTCGCAAAATCTGGTTTAATCTACCTGTAAGCCTCCTTTTCACATTAATAACTGCTCTGGCGGCGCATTTGTCTCTGCCACCTCGTTGCTTGTTTCAAACATTCGTTACTTGTTTCAAACATTGGTTTTAGATACATAGTTCAATCGTGAACGATATTCTCATTCTCTACAATACCTTGAATGACGTTAGACCCACAAATAACAGCGATAGTGAAGGAATTGTAAATTTTTTCAGATTTTAACGCCTTTTACCAGCGGCACATTTTTCGAGTGCGAGGCCCGCCTGAACATCAAATAAGGGATTTAGGAGTCACCTATGTAACAAGTCAAAAGGGGCCATCCCCTGGTGGTCGCTTGCATTTGATTGCATGTCACTATTAAACACAAAATTCAACACGAGTCGTATCAGCAATCCAACTGTTGCCCAGCAATAGGAAAAACCTCTTACTGCGGGATCGACATAAACTCTGAATCACCTGCTCAAAAATATTTATAATTCCTGGGATGCAATTAAAGGTTTCTATATCTTTGGCGCGAATGAAGCTGCCAAAGGATGTTACAAGACTGTTAAATCGTCGAAGTACATTGATGAACGCTTTCACGATTTAACATTACGTGCAAATAGAAACGATTCCGCTACTGTATACCGAACGAACTTCGTCGTAAAGATTTCAGTGAGTCTCACAGTGAGACACGCCTTGTCCACGATGATAACATTACTGCCAATGATTGGAGATGCTGCCTTGATTGGAGGATATAGAGCCCCATTGTTCGCTATACTACGCTATTGAACCCACTATCCCAGCACTACTGACGAGAGAGTCGCCCAAGCACAATTGGACATAAAACAGTCGAAGAAAAGTAAAAGTTTCTTTGCTTGATATAATAAAACACATCGACTTGGTCCTTCTATTTGATTAAGATAGTGGACCAAAGCAATCGATTTAGAGAAACTCGGTAGGTTTCTATCTATCAGAATCTGGAAAGTTTCTGAATACTCGCCTTATATTTTGCTCATTGTGGGATAATACCTCCTAGTTGGTATGTATGCTTAGCTCCGTAATAACCGCTTTCGGCCGGGAAGAGAAACATCATCATCATCAACGGCGCAACAACCGGTATCCGGTCTAGGCCTGCCTTAATAAGGAACTCCAGACATCCCCGCTTTGCGCCGAGGTCCACCAATTCGATATCCCTAAAGGCTGTCTGGCGTCCTGACTTACGCCATGCTCCATCTTAGGCAGGGTCTGCCTCGTCTTCTTTTTCTACCATAGATATTGCCCTTATAGACTTTCCGGGTGGGATCATCCTCATCCAGACGGATTAAATGACCCGCCCACCGTAACCTATTGAGCCGGAGTTTATCCACAACCGGACGGTCATGGTATCGCTCATAGATTTCGTCATTGTGTAGGCTACGGAATCGTCCATCCTCATGTAGGGGACCAAAAGGGAAGAGAAACAACTAACTGGAAATCTTCGCTGCTTTCTTCAGATGAATACCCATAGATATTTTATTACTATACTAGATAACAAATAGGGTTGATCAGTCTTAACCCCAATATTTATGGCGGCCTTACTTTTAAGGAAATAATTCCCTAATTTTCAATTGCTCATTTATTCTTTTTTCGGAGCTTTTTTCGGATCTACTTGACTTGGATATTTCCTGGTGTAACAAAGTTTGGCATCGAAAACGTGTCACTAAATTCATTTTTTAGGTTTTGTTTGTAAAACAATATCTGTTTATTCATCTGCCTGGCTCTCTGCATGTCTGTCATACATACATTTCTCAGAAACGGTTATCACCAGTGACTTGAAATTTGATGAGAAGGTGCGAAGTATAAACGTCCACACATACAGTGAGTTACATCGTTCTACTTTGAGTTTAAGGAGGGGTCCTCATAAATGCAAAAGGAGAGTGTACAATTTTTTTCACAGAATATAGTTATCTTAGGTATCAAATAAGTATTTTGGACATTTGTTCTAAAGGCGGGGAGTACGGGTGGGTAGTCTGACATGCTAAATGCATATGAATTACGGGCTACGTACACATGAAGTAGTTCTGCACCCAAAAATATTTGCACAAAAAGCAAGCAAAGTTTTCCATACCGCTTCTGGTTACCTGACTTGTTCTCGAAATATGTATATCCAATATTGACATCATACACATTGACAGCCTTGAATTTGAATTGATCGGATCGGTAGTTCACCGAAAACCAACCAACCAACAATATCCAACCGCACTGGTCAAACAGGAAGAATAAGGATAGGAGAATACAACTCTGAGACCGTTGATAATTTCTTCTATCTAGGGTCGAAAATCATAGCCGATAACAGCTACGATGATGAAACCCGCGCACGGTTATTGTCAGTCAACAGAGCCTATTTCAGCTTGCAAAAACTGTTTCGCTCGAAACGTCTCACCACTGTACAAGGCAATGATCTTGCCAGTCCTCATGTATTCCTCGGAAGCATGGGTTCTTAACAAGGAAAAGTGTAAACTCTTGACCGCGTTCGATAGAAGAATCTTCCGAAGAATTTTTCGCCCCTTACATGAGCATGGCCTACATAACGACGAAATCTATGAGCGATACCATGACCGTCCGGTTGTGGATAAAATCCGGCTCAATAGGTTACGGTGGACGGGTCACTTAATCCATATGGATGAGGATGATCCCACCCGGAAAGTCTATAAGGGCAATATCTATGGTAGAATAAGAAGACGAGGCAGACCCTGCCTAAGATGGAGCATGGCGTAGGTCATATCATCATTTATCATAGACTCACATAATTTCGCACTGAGGTAGACTTTCGAAGGGACAATCATACTGGAAATATTACTATTATTAACAAAATTATAGAAGGTCAAATTTGCCCACGAGATAAGATGTCAGCACAGCTAAGGCTGTCTTCAAAAATTGGGAAAAAGCTTCCCACAATGACATGTGCCAGAGCCTAAACGACACACCATACTTTTCCTGCAAGAACCAAATATGCATACCTCAAAGTTTATCGGCCCGAAAACGAAAGAAGGAAGACTCGCAGGAGTATTGTATGCATTTTAACAGGGCATAATTCACAAGCTGGATATATGTTTAGAGCAGGAATTATTTAAGATGATACGTCGCTCCTATAATAAGGAAGTGGAATCCATGGAGCCCTTTCAATGTTCTCCAGTTGCAACGGCTAGTATCACATCCACTAACGGAAATCCTGCGGTACATTACCGAAGTGATATTTCTTTACACAAAGGTGTCGAGGCTATAACTTCGCCCCACCCCCACCGCAAACACACACACATACGTGGAGATGAAGTGCAAAGACAAGTGTATCATCCGGTTTGCTTACTTCTTTCTTTGTACCTGATCCCGAAACTTGTTTGTTTTTATTTATACGTGAAAAAATGTAGTGAATTACATTTGAAACAAATGCAGTTATCAGAATATTGGAGCGACATGATTTTGTGTTATGTGTCTGGCAATCTCCATTTTCACTTCGAGCTACTAAAGAAGCAATAAAGAAGAGAGACATTTAAATTACTTCGGTAAAATGTACCTGCAATGTAATTTAGTCCCTACGTAGAGCTGGTTTAATTGAAAATTTAATGGAGTGGCGCTATAGCATTTACCGATGCTGCCATCAACATCTCGTACACATGATGAATGCGCAAGTGTTACTTTCATTAGGATTGTTTGCCATATAGAGCCAGTAATTTTTTGTTGCAGCACTCACAGCTATCTGAGTTTATTCGTTTAACAACTGGCACAGTAAAAAGTATGAAAAGTTTAACAGTGGCATAAACGACCGCTTTATGAGCAAAGGAGCAGCAATATGAAAAGACGCCTTCAGTTTTTTGCTATATTTAGAAAAAAGCACAATCCCAAACCAAATCAATGCAGAAAAGTTACACACTTTTGTGTCCTACTTGATTGCGCTGTTAAGGTTGATCAAGGACTTTATGTGAATGTGAATGGTTTCAGTGCGTCAATGTCAGACCCATGAAATGGGTTGACAGTTTAGAGGTAACTCGTCGATTACCCGCTGTTTTGTACCAATTTGAGTCTATGTATCTACGAAGCTAGCGAAACTGCTGTGATGGGAGAGCAATTTTGGCAAAGTGTCCGCTTCATTTCCGGTGCGCCACTTTGAATACTTTCTAAGGATTGACTGCTCCCGTACGAAAATCTAATGGGGCCTTTCACTCAGGGAAAATGTAAAATCAGAATAGATGACAGCATCGCCGACAGTGAAATCACAACATATTGAAAGCTTCAAATGCACAAAGAAGTCATGCATGCAAATGACGCGAATATCATCAAAGATAAATCCCATTTTGAAATGTTTACCATGAGAAATAATTTCGTTTCTAAATTTCGCTCATGTCGCGAAAATAATTAAATAATTTCAATTTCACTGAAAATAATGCACCTTGCGCGGCTCCCAACTTTCCCTGCCCCACCGGCAGCCTCTTCATAAATTTAATTTCGCTTCTGCGAACAATGTGGAGGTGATGCAATTCAGGCTGAATGGCCTGTGGAAAAAATTGATTCTAGCCGTGGATCGTTAATATGCTTCAGGCACCGTTACAGAGCACTTTTCACTATCAACTGACACTCGACGGCTTCGAAGCATCTCAACTATGTGCCACGCAAGGAGCGGAGAGGAAATCGATTTTCTTAACCTTGTCAATTACTATGTAGACTCTTACCCTAAATTTCACAGCGAGGAAAACGCTTATTCAGTTTTCAGTTTTCGTGAGCAAGCGATTACGGCAGGAGACCGTTTTCTGAAAAATATATATAAAATCAAATTACATTGAACTTGAGAGGAAGAGATATTTTCGTCGAATGTACTTAGTTAAAAATAGAACGTTACAATAAACATTTAACTACTTGTACGAATCCGCTCCGTGCATATGTAGATGATGTCGCAAGACATTCGATTCAATGACAACGTTGGACCCCAGCCAAGTTGTGGACGGAAGCAGCATTGCACCGCATATTAAATCTTTGCTGCTGTGTTTATTTAGGCTAAGGTGGAGGAACTTCCCAAAGCAAATTCAAACACGAATTCCGGAATTGTGCATTATATCGTCACTTCGGTAGACCTTGGGACGAGGCAGCCCCGGGGGCTAGAGGCGGCAGAGAAGGACACTTTTATTGTCCAAGTACGATTGTTGATGTTCTCCAGGAATACCCACTGACGAATTCGCCGGAAGTACTGGAGCTGCACCAGATGGTCTTTCAGCATCGGCTCCGCCTTCAACTAGCAAAAGCATTATTTATTATTATTATTTTACCCGTCCGCTTCAAAACATATCGCAATCAACGTAATATCAATTTATAGATATTGAATTACGACGTTCCTTCAACTTGTCTGCGGCTTCAAAACAATTCGTGGAAGTCCTAATTCCAGATTCATAGCAAATCACCCCAGCTATCAATCTCGATTAGTAATTTTTATTTATGTGGGGACTTTATATCGAGACAAGTCAAAGAAATCGATAAGCTTATCTAAACAATTCAACGAAGCTGGATTTATACTACTTCGTCTTTAAGGGCTTTGTATTGACAAATTACATTAAGGATCCGGCGGAGGAAGATGCTTCTGGATGTCAGTCTACTCTTCGTTAAGCACAACATAAACTCCGAATGTTGCTCTTCGACCTCCACACGTGACTTATTTATCATAAATTCCAATGTTTTTCCCAAGTTCTCCAATTCATGATAGGCGGAATAATTTGCTTTAGTCGTCGGTTGAGGCGGTCGAATATTCTTGACATCGGATCCTAGAGTTTTAACCCTCAATTCAACTATTTGCAGCATAAGCAACTAAAGCTGGAAGAGAACCTGCAAATCGTGTCGAAACCCTAAACACTTTCCTACTCTATTCCTTGCCTTCAATGTAACGTAATATGCTTGTGCATTGTTGTTTTCAGACTTTATTGTTCAAATAAACAAGAAGAAGTATTTTCTCTTCCTCGAAATTTTCTACATTAAATGTGCTCTTGTGATAGAAATTAGGCTGGATTTTTTCCGTAGTAGACATCTTGGGGCGTTGTAGGGAAATATCTACTTGTTTTTGTTATTTTGAATTGACATTGTTATTTTCAGTTGCTTCACTGAATACTCTTTTCACTGCTTTTATCTGAAATCTGATGATACTAGCTAAGAAATACAATCAATGAAGGGTGCTGAATAATCAATAAGAATGTTACAAAAATAATATGGGTGATTTGATCTCAACACCTGAGTGCAGCTCTACTAAAACACCCCACTAATTGCTGGACCCTTTGGAAAATGCAGTCTCTTTCACGTTGTTTAGAAGAATCAACCCACTTTTCACAGTGAGATGTTTGAGTTGGTTGAGAGTCAGTTGCCATGGACGTTTTCCTACTACTGAAGGCTGGATGAGTTAAACGTTACGTTAAACAGATACACAGTCTCATAGAAAACGAAATGGAAGAAAGTAATAATTTTTTTTTGGTAGGGAGGTAAAATGCAGTTAGATGCAAATTGACGGACTCCTGTCCCAGACAGACTAGCGGTTAAAACAGCCTCCAGTTGTATGTACACATTACTTTATTATAAGCCTATTTAATGCAGGAGCACATTCCCCTTGGTTCAGGAGTTTCAACTACTCTGCCATCTCAAGATTCATTCCCCTTTTTCAAATTAAACATTAATCCTGCAGTCTTGTCTGCAGTGTTCTTTATCTGCTCGAGAAAGCTCATCTTCCTGTTTAAAATAATGCCGAGGTGCTCCATCGCCTGCTTAAACACGACTATGATTTCACTACCCTGAACAAGGTTAATTGTGGGAATCCCCTCCTTATGGAGGACGATCACTTGGACTTGTCCAGTCATCCGTCTGCTGTCTCACCACCTCGAAGTTGCGTGCCACGAACAACGCGCGATATCATCCACGTATCCGCCCAGATGCAATTCATCAGGCCTCTGAAGTCATAGCAGACTATCGTATGAGGTAATAGGAGTAACCAAATTCTGGGCTGCCCCGATATGACCCTAACTCTACGATGCCCTTTCCTGGTCTTCGCGGGCAGAAGGAGGTTAATGTCCGCAAGAGCCGGCCTTGAACAATTTTCCAACGCCATGAGCAAGTTGCATCTCGCAGACAGTGGCGACGTGTACCTTCCCCAGTCGTTTTAGTTGAATCATCAATTTTAGATCGACCTTGTGATGTTAAGAAGGCTTCCGTAACATGTATTGCATCAGTCAATCTTCGTTTGATGACATTCGACGCATTATATAAAACTTTACAAGTAACAGTGGACTTTCCTCAGTACCTGGTCCACTCATCGACAACGTCAACTTGGATTGAGTAGACAGAAGAAAATATCTGCACGATTTCGTTCATCTTCACTGCTTTCAAGCAAAACGATCAGCGAGCATCAAGTTTTTTGGTAATCAACTTATACCCGAGGTGAGTTTCCTGTTAATGTCACTTCCTTTTTCGCTCTATTGATTTCATAAGATCTAGGGGTTAGTAAGCAATCCGCCGGAGCCTGGGGGAACCCCTTCATAGGCAAGCAATTTCAGCCGTCCTCCAATATACGAGCGCTTCCTGTGATCGAGTCCATCTTGGTGCGCTTGTTCAATTCCTCTAGCCGCGCCCGGTAAATTTGTTAATGTAGATTTGCCGATGTCCAATTAGGGGTTATTTCCCGGACGTCAAACAATGGTAAGAGCGGTTTGGCACTTCAAACAAGATGTACTGGTAATAGTGCCGTCGTAACCAAAGGGGCAAAATGTCGTAGCGCTACATTTATTGGCCGACACCTCCAAAGTTTGTATATTCCGAGAATCTGGCTGAGCTATTGCCCATTCGGCAAGCATAATATTAAAATGTTCTTTAACTAGAACTCACCATTTCGTGTTTCGAATCTCGTCCTCTAATCGCACATAGATTCGCTCGATGTGAGGTAAACGCTGAAAAACGGCACTTTCCACAAAGAAACCCGAATGAAGTCTGCTCTCGCAAGTTAACCGTATCTCTCGCGGCGGTGGCGTACCACGATGGTGAATTCCTAGCGCGGTGCAGTTCGCCAAGGAGCAACAAGTCAGTCTTTCTTGCTAGCACAATCTCACCCATCGGATCGTGTGCAGTGTATTCCTAAGACATGTCCGCTTGCACGATGTGGATCATGGTGCATGACTTTTCTGTTTTTGCAGCTGTTGCGTGAAGAATAGGAACATGAGCCTTCTTCCTTCTTCAGATTGCAGTTCTTGTAAATTTTTCTGACGTGCAAGATTTCGGTGTTCTGGTTCGCCACAGTTGTAAACACCAATAAGAAGAAGAAGAAAGGAATTTGAGGTGTCTTAAACCATACAAAGAGTAAATAGAGAATGTATATCTTTGTATATTCTTTCTGATTGAGGAAGCATAGTCAGTTGCTGCCAAGCGTCCGAGCGGATCGGACGTGTTTCAAAAGTGATTCGAGTAAAACGATAGTGAAAGAAGTGATACCAAACAAATCAATTGTGTGTGGCGCAATGTCAAAGCGCCAAGTTGACGATAGGTCACTGTCGCCAGAGGGGATGGATCCTGAGCCCAAAAGGATCCACCCCTATGGGGACAGCGAAGGCGAGGCCCCATCCCGCCCCGAAGGCAGTCGGGAATTTGCCCCCGAAGACAGTCGGCAATCTGCCCCCGAAGACAGCGAGTTAATTATGGCTCTCGAATCAAACGATGACAATGAAGACGATGTCGTCGTGCTAAGGAGACAAGTCCAAGAACTCAAGACCTCCTTGAAGGAGATGACGAGTCGGTACGATCGGCTCAGTGCCCTCTTCAGTTCTTCATTGACACAATCTACAATAGCCCTCACCAACACAACACCACAGTATAACACACCAGGTACATCAGCCAATGAGAACCGAGAAGAACGGTCTCCGGAAGAAATTACAATTCCGAAACCCAGTTTGTTACATAAACCAGTTCCAACAACAACAGATACAACCTCACCGCAACTAACCGTACCACCAATGAAAGCCGCTCATCATCCTACTCAGCAGCTACAACAGCCATCCACCCACACCCCAACAACAACCACCACAACCACACCACAAGCCGCTCAATCAACTAAACCAAACAAACAAGAGGTAAGTCAGGAAAAATGTCCACCATTAATTATCCGCGCGGACCCCATAACCACAAAAAAGATTACGACCCAAATCCTGTCCACGATCCCTACGAACATAGCACTTAAAAAAACCTCAATTCACTCCACCCACGTCCTCGCCACTTCCCAGGCAGATTATGAATCGGCCAAAAATATTCTAAAAGAAGGTAACCACCCCTTCTTCACGTATACCCCAACACATCTGAAACCCGTCAACCTAGTCCTTCGGGGACTAGATTTTACATACTCCCCTGAGGAAATACTCAAGGAACCACACCGCCTCGGCATCTCCGAAGCCATCAGCGTCCGTCAGTACGAGACCAGCTCGTCCCGACGAAACACAAAACCCCTCCACCTCTTCCTTGTAACGTTCTCCCCCAAATTCCAACAATCAACCCTTACGAAAGCCAGGGCGATGTTCCACTGCATCGTGAAGTTTGAGGCAGTACAACTCCACGAAATAGCTCAATGCCGGAACTGTCAGCGCATTGGGCATGCTGCGTCAAACTGCAACCTGCCATACCGATGCGTTAAATGCAACACCCCACACGGTCCACGCCAGTGCCCTAAGAAACAGGATGAGAACCCATCCTGCATTAACTGCGGAGCCAACACACATCCGGCGAGTTATCGCAACTGCCCGATGTTCGTCCAAGCCCGCACCCGCCAGTCACAACAATCCCTCCCCACAAAACCAACCCCCAGCCCACCAACCAAACCCGGTCCCCAACTGAAGCTCGCCCAAATTACTCCTTCACATAACCCGACGTCCCCACCATTCTCATACGCCGCAATGGCTAGGAACGCCTCGCGCCCGACACCCAGTTTCGACCTCGACTCCGAGATCCTCTCACTATTCAACACCTCCACAGTCCAACTAGCCTCCCAACTCACCACATTCCTCCCCACATACAACTCCCTATCCTCACCAATGGAGAAGAGACTCGCGCTCCTCTCCTTCCTCTGCCAAGTGTCCCCCAGTAATGTCCATTAAAGTGGTATTACAGAACGTTAATTCTGTCGTCAGCCGACAAAAACGCCACGAATTGACCAATTTTCTTTCCGCCCACAAACCCAACCTACTCCTTCTCACCGAATCCAAACTCAACCTAGGCATAAGCTGCACATCCCCAACTATACCACCTTCCGCTCCGATCGCATTGATCGCCAAGGCGGGGGTACAGTAATGTTAGTAGCAAATCCCATAGACGCCCAACGGGTTTACATCCCATCCACCATCGCCTCATCCATTGAGTTAACCGTCGTCTCCGTAGCTACACCGTCCTCCATCATATTCATAGGCAGCCTTTACTGCCCCGACCAAACCCTTAATCCCGCCGACATCTCCAACCTAGCACAGCACCTCAAAACCCTACCAGTTAGTCAACACAAACGTTTCTCCCTCGTACTAGGGGGCGATCTAAACGCCAAACATAATACATGGTATAACAGCACCATAAACGCCAATGGCAATAGGTTAGCCAACTGGTACACGCAGAACTCCCAACCTCTACAGCTTACCCTCCTCCCCACCAACCAACCCACCTACAACCGGCAAAATACCCACTCCTTCATCGACCTCTTCTTGGTAAGTAACCACCTCCTCATCCACTCTAGCCACCCCACCTCCCCCCAAGACCTTCCCACCATTCCAGGCATGAGTGACCATGACGGAGTGGTTTTCCACTTCAACACCACGGATCGCCTACCCAAATCCCAGCCTAAATTCCTTCCCAACTACGCTGCCACCAACTGGCAACGACTCAACCACAACCTAGCCGACAAACTCTCGACTATCTGCCTCCCGTCAAATCCGTCTCCTTCCGAAATCGACTCCGCCGTGGAAAAGTTCACGGAGTTAACTCAACAAGCCTGCAATGAAACTATCCCCCTCAGACCCCTAAACTACCAGGGCCTAATCACCCTCCCACCCCATGTCCTCGACCTCATCAAGCAGAAAGCCACCCTAAGACGCCAACTCCACCGCCATAGATACGCTCCCCAGTTTAACTTCCTTAAATCACGTATCTACTCCCTGTCACACCTCATCCAATCCCACATTCAGACGCTATATGCTGACCACTACGCTGTGAAGCACGCGAATATCTCGCTCAATAGGCAAACGTGCAGCAAACTACGTGGTACTTGCCCTCGCCTCGCGAAACCGCGCGCAGCCAGCGTCCTCCCCCATAACACCTCCCCCAAAGCCCACGCCGACCTGATTGCCAACAGCTTCCTGGCAGCCCATAGCACCACTCTACATCTGTCCGACCCACCCACGGAAACGGCGGTGCGCCAATACAACCACAACCTAACTACCACACCATCCATATACACCCATTTCCCAATCCCCCCACCCCAGCAGACAGCACCCAACTGCCTACCACTACATGCCGTCACACCCCAGACAGTAGAATCCATCATCCTTTCCCGAAACAACAAAAAGTCAACTGGCCCTGACCATATCCCTATCATCATCCTAAAAAAATGTACAAAATCGCTATGCCCATTCCTCGCCCAAATCTTCAACCAATGCTTGCTATCTGCATACTTTCCCTCTCCATGGAAAGAATCCCATATCGTTCCAATCCTAAAAAAGGATCAGCCCTCAGCCTCCCCAAGCAGCTACCGCCCCATCTCCCTCCTCAACGTGACATTGAAAATGTTCGAGCACGTCATCCACGATATCATGCTCCAATACATCACCGACCACGACATTATCCCCCCCTTTCAGTTTGCCAACAGGCGTGGCCACGGAACCTCACACGCCCTCCTAGTTCTCAAAACCGACATCCTAACCCAGATAAACAACAACATCCCCACCACCTTGATATTCAAAAAGCCTTCGACACAGTCTGGCACGAAGGCCTCACCTACAAACTCTCCCACACTTTCAAATTCCATCCGCAATTATGCAAACTCATCATCAACTACCTGTCCGACCGTCAAGCCCGAGTACGTATCCACGATACCCTATCCGACCCATACAATCCACCAGCAGGCATCCCCCAAGGCTCAGTACTGTCAGCAACTCTATTTTCCCTTTATACCGCCGATATACCACTCCAACACCCCACCAACTCTCCACTAACGGTCAAAACCGTCCAATACGCTGACGACTTGATTCTTTACACCTCGTCCCGAAACATACAATCCGCCCAAAACCGCATCAGTACCACAATCCTAACGCTCAACAAATTCCTCCAATCCTGGAAACTCCTCCTCAACCCCAGCAAATGTGAAGCCATCGTCTTCCGCGGTAGAGCCATCTTTACCCGCAAGATGCGAGCCGACACCCGCAACCTCAAGATCAAAATCGGAACATCCACCATTCCCTCCGTCCAATCCACTAAATACCTGGGAATAACCCTCAATACCCGCCTATCACCCGTGCCCCAGGTAAATTCCATCATCGCAAAAACCCTAACAGGACTAAAAACCTTATGGCCCATCCTTAAGAAAGACTCCGCTATCTCCCCCAAAGTCAAACTCTACTGCTACAAGCAGCTGATCCGTCCCCTAATCACATACGGATTCGTCGCATGGTGCGACGTCTCTTCATCCCAAATGGAACGTCTACGAGTACGTGAAAGGAGGTTCTTCCGACTATCCCTCTCCCAATCATATCTCCACCCCAACCAAGCCGTCTATGACGAGATAAAATGCTCGCGCATAGACCAGATCCTCCTCACCTTACTGACAAAATTCCTCACCAAATGCCAAACCCACGAAAATAGCCTCATCCAGTTCTACTCCCACATCCGCAACCATAACACGAACCCTCCATACCGTCACCATTCCCTCCCTGCAGACCTCCTAACCCTGTCCTCTCAGAACAGCAGCTATCACAACGGCAAACTGATATTATTTAACCGCCCATACGATCGACATCGGCCTGGCCTCGTCTACTCCACCGCCCAATAACAACACCATCCCCTATATGTATCCTTCCTCCACCCATTCACGGAAAGCAATAATCTCGCCGCATAAACTACAAAATAAGAGGAGTTTTTCCTGACTTTCCCCTCTATAGCATAAGTCTTAGGATAACTTAGTATTACCTTAATTTAAGTCCAGTAATATACGAAATGTTAGTCTCTAGGAAAAGTTTTATACTGTTAGAGATAAGTTTAGTATTAAGTTTAGCCATAAGCTATGTACAATTTGAATTGAATGTGTTAACAAAAAAAGGAAGCATAGTTCGAAGGTGATCCACATATTCGGAAATTCTGCTTTTCCCGTGACTTGATTACAATAACAATAGTACAATAGTACTTATTTATCAATTTAATATGCATTTGGACAATATCTTAGTTTATGGTACTTTTACCCTGATGAAGTAAATTTGGTGAAAACTGGACTGAACTACATTCTGTTCGTACATTTCAGTTTAGTTTTCCGAGAGAGTATTAATATTTGCATTTGTTTTAAGTTTATTTTTTTTTTTTTTTTTTTTTGTAACTAAAATAGAGAAATATCTTATCCGAAAGGAAACTTTTCAAACATTTTTTTCCTCTTGCCTTCGCTCATTAGTGGCAGTGATCTGATGCTTTTATCTTCTCATCGCACTACCTATCTCACACACTGGTAAGTGTCAGTCAAGTAAATCCTACTAATTTTCTTCAGAAACTACCCAACCGAAAAATTCCAAAAAAGTCAAGAGGTTGCCAGTATATATATAACGTTGCTAATAGTATATCACCATAATTTTTAGTAATTGGCTGCAGAACCCACCTTAAGTTCATCCTAGAATCACGAAATCAACAATGTAGGCTATAACATAGAGCATGATCCTACCTGGATGAAATCATACTATAACTAACAAAGTTGTAAGGGCAAAAGAATTACACAAAACCTTTCATACCTGAAGCGTCCAGCTTCCGGTTTCCCGACTTGCTTTTAAGGACTTTTTGAACGGAAGGGGAAGGTGCAAGATTTTTTTTTCACTAAGTATAATCATGTAAGGTATCAAATAAAAGATTGCGATTAGTTCTGTCCAGAGCAATTTTGATAATAGTTGTAAAGGGGTAGAATACAGGGGTTAGAAAAAGGCCATTGAATTTAAGGAGCCATTCGCAGTAACTACCCGACCAAAAAATTTGGAAAAAAATCAGGATCTCCCAAAATATTTCCCGCTCCACCTAAATAAACTTAATAGAAATATGTTACTATGTTTTGTAAAGCCATTTTAAGTTTATCATTCCCGAAACATTATAATGCAACCATATAGGTTTCTGTTGGGTGACCTCTGTATTTAACCAATTTGGTTGTAATTTTATTGACTCCTGGCGAACAAAGATTCTTAAGCCGGTTAGTTCCAACGACCTTTCCACCATACTTGGAGGCAGCTGCAATTGCCCGGTATTCTGGTCGGCAACAAATTCGTCAAAATAATCAACTCATGATTCTGGTCAGATTTTGTTAGGTTCCAACAGGATATGCATCGCGATGTATGATATATGGCTTCATCCTGCTGACTTGTTTCTACATCAGATACGTTGCTCCCTCTGCTTTTACAGTTTTTTTATTTGTCTTCCGAGGCAATAAATATCCACGTTCTTCAAAATTGCTATGTAAACAGATTACAATTATCACTAAACCAGTCGTCCCAATTTTTGCTTGTGACTAGGCCCAAAAATAGTTGATGTTTCAGCTCCGGTTATTGCGGTTATTCAGTTCCACCTGATTGTCAGAGAGGTCTGGTGGTAACGTAATTTCGGGCTGGGGAGCCCTGAAATGAGACGGTGCTTCCAATATGTATTGGGCACATTACTTCTGCCGCTTGTCAAAGTTAAGAGGTGGTCCTTCATTAATTTACCACTGAAGTCATCAGGTATGATTTTTATTAAGGTTTTGTGTAAACCTTATTAAAATCAGTTTACTGTCTGCCTGTCTGTCGGTTACACGCATTTTTCTCGGAGACTCTAGCGATTGACACCAAATTTGGTGTAAAGGTGGGTTACATCCTTTTACGACGAATTTAAAAGGTGTCCCCATACATGCAACAGGGTGATGTACATTTTTTTTCACCAAATATAGTCGTGTGGAGTATCAAATGAAAGGTCTCGGTTAGTACTTTCCAAAGCCGGTCTTAGTTTGGACATTTATTGAATAGGGCGGGGGGGGGGGGTAGTTCGGGGGTGGAAACTGGTCACTTATTTAACGCGGCTGTTCTGAGAAACTCCTCAACCGAAAAATCTGAAAAAAATCAAGAGGATGCCACTATGTGGTGGCTAGACTCAGCAATACCTTCCATATCTATATCCCTTCAAATAAAGTTAATAATAGTATATTATTATAATTTTCAGTAATTGGCTGCAGAACACCTCTTGAGTTCATCCTACCACCACGAAATTTTGCAGCAATGTAGGCTATAATATGGATAATCCTACCAAGTTTGGTGGAAATCGCACTATTACTTACAAAGTTATAATAGGTCAAATTTACCACTTCTTTGGAAATTCAAGACTTTGAATGTCAATATCACCCAAAAGTGAAAATTCTCACATAATATATGCGTAAATTACGGGAAGAATTCACACTCAAATGTCTTTATAAAAGAAATACACAAAACATTTCATACCCTGAAGCGTCCAGCTTCCGGTTTGCCGACTTGTTTTAGAACTGGGACACACTTCGAGAGTTCCCTTCACTGCCCCATATAACGTGTCTCTTTCTCATTCTTCATTCCCTCTTAGAGGAATGCGAACGAGATCTGAATTCTTAGAGTGTAGGGACTTTTGTCTACATTTTCCAAGCTTATAACTGCAGGATTAATTTTAAACAAGTCGGGAAATCGGAAGCTGGGCGCTTCAGGTATGAAAGGTTTTGTTTGCTTCTTCTGTAAGTATATTTGAGTGTAGAATTATCCCATTCATACGTAGCCCATTATGTATACGCATTTAGCATATCAGTACACGGTAAAGACAACTTTGAGCTACTCTAACTTTGTTAGTAAAATTACGATTTTGATCAAACTTGGGGATAATATGCTTCATATTATATTTTATACTACTACCAAGTTCTATAACTCTGGGATAAACCTAAGTAGGGTTCCCAAAAATATTGTAATATACTATTATTAACTTAATTTGAGCAGATATCGATATAGAGAGTATTTTGAGGCCTGGACACCATATATAGGCAGCTCCATGCGTTTTTTCAGATTTTTCGGTTGGGTATTTTCTGGGAATGGGTCCGTTAAAGAAATTATCCTTTCCGCCTCTTCCACTCCCCGCTTTTCATACAAATCCCAAAACTAAGACCAGTTTCGAAAAGTACTAAATTTACACCCCCCTTTTACATGTATGGAGACCCGCGCCTAAATTCAACCTAGAAGGATATCACTGACTGCATGTCTGGGGATCCACAGTTCCCACCTTCTCACCAAATTTCATGTCAATCGGTATAGCCGTTTCGGAGAAAAGTGTTTGTGACAGACAGACAGACATTGAACCGATTTTAATACGGTTTTGTTTTGCAAAAAAAAATCCTTAAAAACCTATGCACACATTGCTGACCTTTAGACAGCAGAAACCCGATCCCTGTTCAGTATATTTATCCTAAGGTAGTCATATCCGTCTTATGTTTGGCCAGGTTAACGACATGTTACTAAACAGTTCTTTTTCTGGGAAACCCAAAGCTAAAATCCTTTTGAAGCTGTGCTTGCTTGTGCCGTAGTCCGTTGGGAATGCACAGTTTCCGAAGTACTAACAATATATTAATATGATGCTTTCATTGTGTTTAAATATTATACGTGGCAAAAGATTACTTTTAAAAATAATGCACGATTAATAATAATAATAATAATAATCGTTGGCGCAACAATCCATATTGGATCAGGGCCTTGAAGTGTGTTAGAGCACTTCATTCAAGACCGTAACGGTACACTAGGAGGCAATGTGGTCAGCATTGCGCTCGCATGCACGATTAATCTCCGGAATTAAGATGATACAAAAATTAAGCTACATACTAAACGTGCAATCATAGAAGCTAGTGATAATGAAAATGTTATAAATTTGTAAAGATTAGATCTAATCACAACATATAATCCCTACTGCATAAATGCGCCGAAAACATAAAAGTATCTAATTTCAGATAATTGCGTCATATATGTATATACATGCGATAAACACCGGAAAGGGCCCTGCCAGAGCCATTAAGTACCCCCTAATTACGTTATCAACTAAATACGTACTAAGGTGAGATGCATGTTACCATGTTACGAAATTGGAATTCCCTTTCGATATCGTACGACAAACGGTGGTCTACTTGAAATAACTTCTTTTGCAGCATTAGTTCAGTTACGAAATCGATAAATAAAATATACACAACCAACAAAATGCAAATATCCCGGCTGGCGCCGACATTCAGTTCGATGGCGATTCCTGAAGATTCCCATATGGAAGAAAGTTGTCCATTTTCCAGTTCTGATTGGGCACAATTTAAAATAAATTTTCAAAGTTTAACTTAATCTTTCTAGGGAAAAGTACGCCTAACTGCAAAAATATGTTATGTTAGGCTAAGAACAAATCTAAAATTGCCGATCAAATAGGATTCACGGGTGGAAACTGTTGCTGCTCAGATGACAGAACTTATTCTTTGTCTATGAATAAATTTCTCCAACAAGTGATGACACTCAAAAACGACACACATATGTACACCTACTTACTGAAACAAAGCCAAACAACCGTACGCCTACGAGCTCTACGGCGCCGACGGCGTGTTATCCATTACCGGAGGCTGAGCCAGTCATCAAGTCAAACGACTCTCGCCCGTTATCTGTACTGGACCTAAGATCTCTTCTTCTCCTCATCTAATAGATTTGCACTTTATACCTACTTGCTTCCACAGTGTTGACCATAAAGTTCTTGCTCTTTCCTTATCTCGCATCTGACACGCTTTGATGGCTTAAAGCCATTCAAATTTTAGATGTCTATTCCTACTCCTTTCACAACGGGACTTGGGATCGACTTTTAGCATCTACTGGTTCACAGTAGATGATCGTTCGCTTTTACTTGAGGAGAATTGGCAAGATTGTTATTTTCTAGTGGGCAGCATCTTTCCTTGTTTCAACATTCCGACATTCACAAAACCGTTTCACCTTTTTAAGCTTCCCGACAACTTCAAATTCATTTAAGGGGGTCAACCCGTGTGTCAGATACGCGGAATCGATTTTTTTTTAACATACATACCAGATTTATGTCGATCGCCGTAATAAAGCGCGTATTTATCGGTCCCAGTGACTTTCGAATGACTTCGCTAAAATCATAACAATTGAATCCAAGACTGTACATGTGTTTCTTAAAGAAACCTAAGGTTTATGGACTAGGTACAGCAGGTTTTAGTTAAGATTTTATGGATAAAAACCATATTCTAGTTTTTAAATGCGTTTTTCTTGAATCTGCATATTAAAAAAATGCTGCCACCATAGCTCAAAATCGATCCAACGAAATTCTTTGAAATTTTCAGGATTTATTCTGAACATATTTCTACGACCCGCAGACTAGGATAATTCCGATCCATTCGGTAGTTTTTTTTATTCATTAAAGAGCCTTGAAAAAATACCAAAATTCACAAAAAAAGTTTAACACGGCACTGAAAATTTAGCTTTCAATATTCAATAATCCAAGTTGGCGGACTGCAGTTAGGTCTGTACGTTAAAATGCCGTTTACTTTTTTCTTTAAGATGATCGCAGCGCCCTCTAGCGTAGCAGAAGGAAAACACCTTTTTTGGAGATGGGTGTATAAATTGCTCTGTATTTCAATAATGAACTATGCTATCGGGCTGGAAAAATTAATGCGCATGCTCAAGATATTAGTAAATATATGGTGAAAAGTTCGTGTTTGCATCTTTATCCAGTTCTTCACAAAGAATTTCTAAAAAAAAGGAAAAAACGTCCTTCACACGGGATGACCCCCTTAAATATTCCTAATAATTAAGAAATTTTCAAATATTGCCAAAAATTGCCATTAATATTTTTTGTTATTTTCACCATAAACATGATTATGCTGAATATTATTGAATGCGGACTAAAATGAAGTGCTATGCATGCAGATGCAAACGCTAGGATATTGTGGGATTTTGTTGTTGGAAAGAGGTCGACTCCATAAAGAACTACTTGGAAGTAGAGAAAAATTTGAAGTAGCTTTTGTTTTTGTTCCAGCTGATGATGAACTCTGGGTTCATTGTTTGAATCGAACAATTGACGGAACATTTGGCAGCTGAGCGAGAGTGGGCTGACTAGAAGACATGTTATTGGAGTAGTATCGTCTTCGGTGATTTCCGAGTTTCAGACTATGAAACTAAACTAGAAGGAGTTTTTCCAGATCTGCTGCTGGAGTAATCTTTGTGATAGACAAATGAAGTGGTTTCGGTCTGAAATTTGCTTCCAATTGAAGTTAAGGGGGTGGTAAAGACCTTGGTGGCAATTGTCCAGAATTGTGGGGACTTGGAAACTGGGATCTGACGAGGGAAAACCAGAAAAAATGGAAGAGGGAAACGAAATCGAGCAGCAGGTGGAGGAGTGCTTGCAAAAAAATTTCGCGAAGATTTAGTGATTGTCAGCGTTAGCCGTGCACTCTCGAGCAAAAGGGGAAAGGATATCAGCTGGAGTAAGTGTAGATGTAGCGAAATATGTCGGTACAAACGAATCATACTAAGGCTTAGATCCAATCGGATTGTCGCGCCAACGATTATTAACTGAATCATACGATCCACTCGTATTCCCGCGATGCTGACGATAGTGAAAGAAGACATACTAATCAGGTTGCAAGACACAAAGATAAAACAATTCAAATTTCAACAAAGTGACAGTCCGTCATATTGTGGGTGCTACTGCCATGAGCACTACACGGCGTTGTTAGATTGCATTTCTTACGTGCGTACTCCGAAGAGCGTACTCATCTACCTGAAAGGAGCAACTTAGCTAAGAAATGTATCGATTCACAAAGGCAATATTTGAGTCATAGGAGGAAAAATTTTTCCAGCAACAGACATCAGAAATTTCATATGTTTAGAGAAACGTAAGACAATCACTGATACCGCTCAATTAGGCGCAATTTCTCCAAGTTTAATAAGAGTTTTCAGACTCTTCATAATAATTTTGCATTTGATAAATCAGATTGTTCAAAAGGACCCTCCAGATTCCTAAGTCTGAGTAGCACAGAGACGTGCAAGCGTGCGTCGACGGGACACTTCAGTGAAGCTTTGCAGGCGGACCTCCACCATCAATGTCTCGCGTCTAGGTAGAATATAAAGAAATGCCCCAAAAGAAAGAAAAAGTAAATGAACATTTAAGATGAGGACGAGGAATTGTAACGCACCGGGCTCCTGCGAGGCTGTCAGAGGTGCCGGTGGTAGTTCAGTGCATCGGCGGAGACGTTCATACTGCTGGCGATGCAGTCGTTGGTTCACGTCTCCACTGTGCCGGCACAATATCTAGGCCTCAAATGAATTGAATATTACAGTGGAAGCAAATCGGCTACTTTGAGATGAGCAGTCCATTTAGGAGTTGTTTCCTGGATTTGCGTAACAAACAAGGCGCTGACATCGGACTCAAAAGGGATGGTCACACAAAAATACCCTTCCCTCGGATTCCAGACAGGTCGACGGCCACGACCCGAAGGGCCTTATAAGACCTGGCTGACTGCGAAATCGTGGAAGCAGATAGACGAACTGAAGAGATAGCAGGCTTTATTGACCGCTGCGAGTGATGAAGGCGTGGCGCGCCAAGAAGTTCAACGTAGTGTACGCCGTGACAAGAAAGAATTTGGAATTTGCTATTGCGTTGACCAAGGAAGCGGACGATGCCACAAAAGGGGACGATTTTAGCAATGTATACCGCATCACGATGACGAGCAACTGAACAGATAGAAGAGCACTTCTCCATTATTCTTAGCCGTATCACATACGGTCAAGTTCTTCCTATTGTGCATGAAATAGTTAGTCACCGTTACATGCGGATACGGATTGCTCCTCTTTGGGAATTACCATGTGAAGTCGACAGCAGAAATTCAATGAAAGTCGTGTTTATACATCTGAATTGTTTATTCAAATGCAAAATAACCTACCACGCATTGCGATGTCCACAAGGTCAGAGTAGACTGTCCATTCTACCGAGTGACTGCTCTACTTAACCCTCCGGCATTTCGCTAACTTTTAGAAAGATCACTTTGATAGATAAGAAACATAATTAAAAACCCTAATTCCGGGGAAGTGTTTCGAACTAATTAGCACCGCTACATCTCCAAGCAGACCATTTCGGCCATCAATGCACTCAAACGAAATAAAGCCGGAAATAATTTATCACTATATCTGCAGTAACTGCAGATCTGCTACTTCCACTCGTACAGAAATCTTGGCAATCCCGGACCTCCCACAGAGAGTGGAAGAAGTGGTTGACGCTTCATATTCCAAAAGCGGGAACCCGTTTTGAGTGTGACAATTGGAAATGTAACTGCATTCTCTCTGACGTCGCAAAGATAATAGCTAAAAGCATCCTGGAGCGCATCAGAGAACATCGCAATCTCCCTATCTGTATTAATAGACAGAGCACCGAAAGCGTCGATCAATTTGTATATCTAGGAAGCGTGGTTTCTGCCGGCAGTGACATCAAACTGGATATTGACTGACCCATTAACAGCGTTCGTCTAAAATGTGCAAATGCAGTTATTTCAAAGCCAAAATCAATTTGAGATTGTTCTGTGCTAGTGTCCTTTCCGTGTTGCTATTTGGGAGTGGCACATGGAGAGTAACCCACTGCCACTCAAAGGCTCCAAGCTTTCATCAACTCCTGTCTGTGCCATATCATCAGAGTACACTGGTCTGACATTATCTGTAATAAAGAACTCGGTCGGCGCACAGACTTGCCACTCATACGCACTGTGATTAGAAGGCGGTAGTGGAAGTAAATAGGTCACACATTAAACAGGAGCGGCAATTGCTAGCTATGCCATACAAAGAAATCCATTCTCGCAAATCAGCCGACGAATGGGTCGCCGCAAGGGCACTTGGCGCAGAACAGTCGAGGAGAAGTGGGAGCGTCTTTCGAAGTCGTGAGGGAGCTGAAGGGCATTTCAAGTAACCACGAATCACGGCGCGTAGGTTGACGCACTATGCCGTACTAAGGGATGAATGACAACCATATATCATAGTGGAAATCTTACTATTCCTAACAAAGTTGCCTCTTTCGGGTCAAATTACTACTACTTAAGAGTTAAATGTCAGTACCACTAGGAATTGAACATCGGGTATATTCAACGTATATACATACACAACAAGCTATGCATAAATGAAACCATCGTGTACCCAAATATTCTTACATAAAATATCCACTAAACTTTTCTGGATATCGCGCCGAAGCGTCGAATTTCCGGCTTCCGACTTCTTTTTTAAGGTTTTGTGTAAACACAAAACCTTATTAAAATCGGTTTACTGTATGTCTGTCTGTCTGTCCGTCTGTCCGTCTATCTGTCTGTCTGGTCGGAAATGGTTGCAGCGATTGACACCAAATTTGGTAGAAGGGTGGGAACTGTGAACGTCCACGCATACAGCGAGTTACATCCTTTTGCGATGAATTTAAGGGGGAGTCCCCATACATGCAAAAGAGGGGTGTAAATTTTTTTTTCATCAAATATAGTCATGTGGGGTATCAAATTAAAGGTCTCGGTTAGCCGAAGTCGAAGCCGGTCTTAGTTTTGACATTTGTTGGAAAGGTGGGGAGTGCGGGGGGTTGAAAGCGATCATTCCTTTAAGGGGCCATTCTCAGAAACTACCAAACCGAAAAATCTGAAAAAAATCAGGGGGCCGCCACTATATGGTGCCTGGGCTCCGAATTACCTTCCATACTGATATCTGTACAAATAAAGTTAATAATAGTATATTACTATAATTTTTAGTAATTGACTGCAAAACCCCCCCTAAGTTCATCCTAGCACCACGAAATATAGGGGGGGACAATATAGGGTATAATATAGAGCAGGATCTCACCAAGTTTGGTGGAAATTGCACTATTACTAACAAAGTTATAATACGTTAAAGTTGTTGCTTCTTTGCAAATTCAAGACTATGAACCTCAATATCATCCGAAAGTGAATATTCTCACATAATATATGCATATATTACGTGCTACATACTAAGAAATACACAAAACCTTTCGTACTTGAAGCGTCCAGCTTCCGGTTTCCCGACTTGTTTTATTTTTATTTTTTATTTTATTTAACTTCTATTTTCCTTAATTTTTTCTTTCATTAATGCTGGTATGTTTTAAGTTTAATGTTTATGATGTAATTCTCTTTCGTTGTTATTATTTAATTTAAGGACCAAACGAAATAGATACGATTGCCGAACTTCCAAACCTTAATTTGAGGATTCTCTTTTCCCCCTCCTCTTTAATTCCTGGAGCTCACAATGAAAATGAGAATCCTTGATTTTGATAGCCTGAGGATGCCAAGGAAGGATGAGAATTCCAAAGCCTTTGTTCAGGTTCCGATGCAGTTCCAAGCAACGGCTAAATGACACGTGAAATTTAGTCAATGACGTGAAATAAACTGTAGTGCCCAAAAGAAACGCCCACCCCCAAATCCCCCAACCTGGCTAGCACAGAAACATGCAAACGCATGTCGATGGAATACTTCAGAAGAGCTGCAGTATTTCCGGGTGGACCTTCACGTCAACATTTGGTTCATAATTTTTGTAACAGCTTTGCCCCTTAATTGACTTTGGTCACTCCGGTGATCTTTGGCCATCGTACATTTGACAATGGTGAAAACATATCAATAGAAAAGAATATAGAATCCTAAATGACGACTTTTCATCTCTGAAAACCCTGTAAATGAGTTTCTATTACAATTCATATTGGAAGTGATAAACAGATGACCAAAAACAAAAGAAGAAGTTCCTTTCAGAAACAAACACCTTCCATCGTCAAAATGTACGAATTTTCTGAACAAAATATCTTTTAACGCGGTCTATAGTCCAAAAAACATATTTGCAAAACATTTCTTTTATTTCTAATTAAATGTATCAAAATAATCAAGGATATTACGGAAAACGATGCCGTTATTGACAATTACCATCAGAAGAATAACCAAGGAGCAATAAATCACCTCACCTTAAAAGAAAGTAGTACTAGATCAACAATAAACAGTCAATGCTGGTAGAAGGGTCGAAATATGGCAATACCCCGACCCTCTTTCCTGAGACTGGCTGACATAAAGGCATGCAGTGAGTGCCGATGGAATATTGGAAGGAAGCAACATAGAATAATTACCGCGTGAACGGAACAAAGACGCAGCGTATATGTCACCAAACATATGAGGGGTCTAGTTCCTAGGGTCACATGTTCCAATATTATCGAAAATGGGTTAAGCATGGTACCGGACTCAATTTAAAACCGCATAAAACACTATAAAAACTGTTTCCCTTACGGCTTTCTTTGAGGGTGAAATTCCCTGGAACATACGATTACTGACGTTTCGGAATTAAGCGGTATACTATCACAGTTTAGACAGCGTTGGTCGATGATACTATAGTTCCGCTGTGTAAAAACTACCCAAGACACTAAATGTCCGTTGTAGAAATCGATCCATCGAAATTTTGTTTATTTTTTACGAAAAATACATTTCTTTTGTACTTTTTTCCATATATTATCATACAACCGAAGGCTAACAACTGAGAGTATATTTTTTTTTAAATAAAAAATTAAACTTTTTTCTGGTGCAAACGCGATCTTGATGTGAGCGATTGCTGGAACAAACAGCAGTTTGAAATCAAAACTCTCATGATCTAACAGATATTGGGGAAAACTCCCCTAAGGGGTCGAAAACGAAACACTTTCGCCCCCAATATTTTTGGGAATATCCAAAATAAACTTTAAGACAGGACCTTTTTTAGATTTTTCGGTTCAGCAGTTTCCGAAAACGGGTCCGTGGAAAGCATTGTGGCGCAGCAGAATTCGCAGCATTCGAAATTTATTTCGAATTCGAAATTTATATTGAATGTTGCGAATGCGAGCAAATAGATAGCGCGCCGAACTCTCCACTTTTTGGAACTCGTCACGGGAGTGGTGGACTTCCGGTGAGAAAGTGCCGCTGGCTGGGACAGGAGAAGACCGCATGGAAATAAGCCGGCCTATTCTGTCGCAACCACCGGGAGGTACTCACGTCGTGTAACCGCAAGTCAAAATTTACAGGAGTCCACACTCTTTCTTTTAGAACAAAATAGATCGCTTAGCAGAATCAAAGTATTCTATTATTGTGTTGTGGTTTTGTAAAGTGGAGTAAGTATTCACGACAGCCTCATTTTTCGGTCCGCCACCCCGGCGAAGAAAAGATCCCCCCCCCCATATGCATGCCCACCTACTCTTCAAATTTCATATCAACAGGTGTAATCGTTTCTGAGAAAATTGGTGTGATAAACAGACCCACGGGCAGACAGCCAAACAATTTGAATAAGGTTTTTTTTCACAACAAAACCTTAAGAAGGAGCAAATAAATTCATAAATGCAACAAAAAGGATATAAAAGTCACGAAATAAATGTAAACGTGAAATGGTAGCTCATTCCTTCAAGTGAAAAAACAAGTAAATTCTATGCTAAATAGAGACAATCAACATAACAAATTCGTTTTTTTCGAAGCGAGTAATTCCCAATAGGTCAAAAAGTTCTCTCGAAAGGATGCCAAGGTTTTAACCCTTACCTCTGCGTTGATGAAAAACTGCAAAAAATCAGTAGTCCCTTCTGCAGAAGTGTAAACAAAAAGGCTTCCAGACCCGTCTGGATTTCGCAACCTATCTGTTCTCTTATTCACGCAAACGCATTGATTCATTGCGAAGGCGAATCCCCTTGAATTCAAATGAATTAATTTCTCGAAATTGCAAAAGGTTGTCATTTCAAAGCAATTCAAATGTCATAAACTAAAACGGTTGCTGTTTTCAATAATTGATTGTATTGTGTCCGGAGCAGCAGCCAAATTTACCAGGCATAATGTAGTAATTAATTTCCATTTGTTTGCTCGCTTCTTAATTGTCCTCAAGCCGTTATTAATTCCACCAGGCAATCGGACATATGAAGCTACATTAAAATCCACTCTGATGTCATTTGCCCGGAGCTCCATTTGGTGCGAGTTTAATTATCTTGTTCATAGATGTTAATACAACTGTCCTGTACCAAACCTAACTAAATCCGAAGAGAGTTTAGAAGTCAAGCTCTCCCCGGGGGCGAAAACCTAGGTACCATCAAAGTATGAGTCGAGCATAGCGATAAAGCCCCTCCGACACCCGTTTAAATGCTCCGCATTAAGTATGGGAAAGTCGTGCCTTGAATTCCAATAGGGACAAGTTTATTTAATTAAATTCCATGGTTCACAGTTCAAATTCCTCTGACAGCTTAGGAAATTTGTTGCGAGATGATGATGTCGTTCATGGCATGTTTGCCGCAATATAGCCACACATATGACGGTCGGGCCAGGACTGGGTGACTTAATCTGTTGCCCCGATGTGGTCGCTTAATCTGAGATGTTGGTCCCAGAATTTAATAGACGTCGTTTTAAAAAGATAATGGTTAACCATTTATAGTTCTTGAATGACTAAAGTTACGAGGGAGAGCACGGTGCGCTCACAGTTTTGCGGCATTATAAAATCGAGATCAGTTAAATTAAAATGCAAATCCATTGCACATGTTTCTGCAATCGTTCCGAAACTTTTCATTCGACCTTAACATGGTATGAAAGCAATTGACCTATATTTGATTTTCAACTGCGGTTGGCTATGAAAAGGGTACTTTGGATTGAAGTGAAGAAGAGCCCACACACATTGTCAGAACTATTTTAGGCTTCCCAAAAACTTTTCATTTTCCTTCCGAAACTTTGAATCGATCGATTTATCTTCACCTTGCGGAAAAAGCCGACATTAAGTGAAACTTATTCGTCCTGGAATAACAATCAGAAATCAGAAAGTTTCGGAAAGTGCGTTTTATCAAGCCTTTAAATCTTAAGAATCTTCGGAAATTTAAGAAAGTTTTGACATGAACCTGTGCATTTGCTCATTTATTATGCTTTTATTGATGAAATTGAACAACAACGGCTGTTAATTTAAATAGATTACTATCCCTATCTGACATCTGGAATTCAGGGTTACACTGAATTCGTCTTGGATCATTGCATTCAGAGTGAATTGATATATTAACAATTACGAAAAAAACTTCTAGAAAGATGGGGCCACAGAATTGCAACTTGGTTATGCTGACGGGTAGAAAAACCAGCGGGGGGAAGGAGTAAATATACTCCAAAACGTTCAAAATCATGTGGATTTTGTATCTAAGAAGCAGATAGGGAGAATATTTAGGGGTAGCTGGTGAACCTTTCACTGCTTTGAGCTTATCACTTGGACAGCCTTAATTTTTTAAATGGGAAAATTAAATTAGAATTCAATCAAATCAACATTCTGTTAGTCATATTCCGAACAACTTTTAGGAGACATTATTCCGGGGGGAAATCGTAACTAGAGTTCTCATCTGAAATCAATAATAATAACTCCACCCTAGCCGGTCCCAAGCCCCGTTGTGAAAGGCGGACGGGTCGATAGATTCAGTCTGAATAATTAAATGTACGCCACCGCAGCGTCTCAGGGGGTAGGTGGGGAAAGTGCAGGAACTTTGCAGTCTTCCAAATTACTCACTGAGGAAGCTCTCACCACACCTGGCAATTAAGTAAAATGCACATCCATCTATAAGAAGAAGGGGGAATTTGAATAGTGGACAGCACAACACCGAAAACGCTAGTCGTGAGCCGGTTCGACGCAACTCCGCCATGTTACTAACATAGTATGCTGGTCCCAATCCCAGGTAAAGGAGGAGGGTTTGAGGCAAGATACTTTGTACTAACCTCAGTAAAACGAAAATAAAATGCTTAGATCAGGGAAAGAGATAAATAGTTGGAGTTATTCAACTATGATAAATCCTACCTGATCTCTTGGTGACAGATCCCACGAAAGGCCGACCAAGAAAATGCATACAATGTCGTTAGAAACAAGATGATCGGATTGAGTCACCGACTATAAAAGACAATGAACGGCGTCTTGCTGTAATGGAGACGAAGATGTTGCGTTGGACTAGTAGCGTCACACATCACATTCGAAATGAGGATATCCGCGATCGTTATGGGATTGCAGCAATCGTGGCAAAATTGCGAGAGAGGCGTCTTCGATGGTATGGTCAAGAAATTCGAGCTAACGAAAATTCACTTGCCAAGATTGGTCTGAACATCGAAGTCGTTGGTAAACGACCAAAAGGCAGACCGATACAACGGTAGCTTGATAAATAGCGAAACCGATCAAGACGAGCCGACTCCGCTTGTGAACGGGCTGAAGAAAAAGAAGAAGTGGGGCGATTCAACGGACGTCTAGGCGCCACGACAGCTGCTGTTGTTTCACCACAAATTGTGGCGACCACTTCAGCAGGTTCGCGTTGGCGCAGCGGATGAATTAGACGGAGGAAATGGTCTCCTTTATCATACGCTCATGCTATAAAATAACCGCAGGGCAGGTACAATTTACCGCCCCTTTTTGCACCAGAATTTCGTTGATCGATTTCCGCAATTGGCGCAAGTACTGCTTTATTACTCGCAGCGATACATTCCCGGCCACCATCAAGGAACATTTCCGACTTGAGATCATTGTGGAAACTGGGGGCAGACACGGCAGCATCCACAACTCCACGTCACACTGCAATAAACAGTTTTACTACTCGCCGAAGCACTCTTCACCACCGTCTAGTTGAAGTCTCCGCTGAGGTTCGAGAAAAATTCCAAAGAGCGTGTATGGAATTCTCGCAATTGAATCCTTTGCAGATATTCCCAGCTTATATGCATCTCCAGTAAATTATATTTTTTGTTGAGGATGCTGGGAGTCCTGAGTCCGCACCCACTTAGTGACGGACCGAACTACTCCAGTAACATTTCAACTGTATGCTGACATGTCGCTGCTGCAACTAAAATAACTTGCATATGGTGGTGCGGTCAGAAAATTCGCTTTCGCGTTATTGGTTTGAGTAACCAAAGAGATGCACAATGGAAAATTCGTCTGGAACTTCGACGGGACTCACTAAGGCAGAACATTGGTAGACTGATTCAAATTACCTCTGGCAATGACAGCAGAAGGGTAAAGAATAAAGTGCAGAAGGTTTACAGGGACTATGCCATCCCCAGTGAGATACCCGTAGTTGAAATTCTGGACACACTAAAACAGAAATTTTCTGTCGTTTGCAGTGAGTTACGACGGTATGGCGAAAGTCACTCCAGACGTGTACAGAATGCAACGTATGTGAGCAGCCAGCGGAGTTTTTTTCTAATCTCTCAACGAATCTCAAAAGAGCGTTCGGACAGTACAGTTTTCAGTGACAGAAGCGAAAGGATATTGGGGTGGACTTTGGGAGTTACCTGCTCAGCATGATGAGCATGCTGAACTAGCATGAACTTTGCAGAAGTTACGGAAGGGGAAGTTCAACGAGCCATAAACAGCTCGAAAAACTGGAGAGCTTCTGGTACAAAAAGTTCACCAGTGGTCGGTTGACACATAGCATAAATCAGGTCATTAATCGGCCGAAGAAATTTACACCATTTCTCACTGCGGAGATTACCTACCTTATCCTCAGGAAAGACCCCGCAGCCACAAGACCGATTGCCAGCTTACCAACCCTCTACAAATTCATAACATCCATTATTAGTGGAAGGGTTGATGCGCACCTCGACACAAACAACATTCCTACCAAGGAGCAGAAGGGTTGCCGACTTGGGTCATTGTCGACTCAGTAGTTGTGGGCAAAGAAATCTCTTGAGCTGCTATATCGATTATTTCAGGGCCTTTGACAGCGTCCGCAATACTAATCGATGTCCTACGTCTCCATGGCATTGATTGGAAAGTAATAAAGTTTTTGCCGACAGCCATTGAAGGGTGGCATACCACCGTGTCACTGCGTTCATCTGAGGGTGCTAATACCTCAGAACCCAGCCATATATGGACAGGCATTTTCCAATGAGATTCGTTGAGTCTCCTTTGGTTTTGCATGGTACTGACCCCCTTTCATGGCTACTGAATGATGCTAGAAGACATGGTTTTGCAATAAACTATAGCCTTCGTGCTAAGTGCGAACTGACACACTTGATATATTTAGATGACATCAAGCTGTATGCTGATACTGGTGACCATCTTAGAAGTGGTCAAAGGGTAGTATAGGTCCCAGGGCGAAACGTGAATTGGTACCCACAATGGAGCATACAACCTGGGAAACGCCTGCTGAACCAACACCAACAGCTCTACTACCAAACCCTAACTCCACCTTCATGTGGGGACCGCTGGGAGCTCCTTCTTAACGAAAAGCTGCAGATGGAGAAGGATGAAGGCGAGTCTCCCGCGCCTAAGAACGGGACAAATTGTACCAGGTTGGGGGTTGGGTAGGGCCTGACAAGCCTACGCGGAAAACCGATGTTACGGAGCCACGAAAGGAGCCTCGGACAGGACGGACTTTAAAACGACGGACCCGGCAACGACAACGGATCAACGATTTGCGCATTTTCTCATGGAACGTGCGCTCCCTGTACAGAGATGAAGCTGATGAGCAGCTAGCCGATACCCTGTCCCAAAATAGGCCAGAAATAACAGCGTTACAAGAGATGCGATGGACAGGAACCGGTTTCGTGGAGAAGAGCCACTACACCATATATTATAGCGGTCATTCAGTAAACCATGTGCTCGGAGTAGGTTTCTTAGTAAGTCAAAAAACCAAACCTGCTGTTATCGGCTTTGAAAACATAAGCGAAAGGCAATGCACTCTGCGCTTGCGAGGCAAGTTTAGAAATATAAGCCTCATAAACGATCACGCCCCTACAGAGGAGACTGCAGAGTCGGAGAAGGATACCTTCTACGAGGCAGTAGAACGAACCCTCGAAGCATGCCCCAGATATGATATCAAAATCATACTTGGGGATTTTAACAGCCAAGTAGGGAAGGAGCCCCTATTCAGGCGATACGTTTCGGCGATACACGAAAAAACAAATAATAACGGACTGCGAATTATTCAATTAGCGGGATCACACGTTGGTTGTTGCAAGTACCTGGTTTGCGCGGAAAGCGGTCCACAAATATACATGGGCCTCTCCAGAGGGGGCCACTTTCAACCAAATTGACCACGTGTTGATCGAACGCTGCCACCTCTCAGCCTTAATGAATGTCAGAACATATAGGGGGGCCAATATAGACTCGGATCACTATCTCGTTGACATGGTGCTCCGAGCTCGAATAACAATACCACCTAGAATCCCCTCTGACAATCAGGTGAGAGTTAACACTGAAGCCATCCACAACACAACCCTCCGCGACACCTATAAGAGGGAAATGGATGCTGCAATAACCGCAGTCAACAGAGGACCTGGAGATGAAACATCAACAAATGATCTTCACAATCACCTAAAGAACGTTATCATGGATACGGCCACAAACATACTTGGCCCCAGCCGCAAAAGGAGTCGGAACGGCTGGTTTGACGATGAATGTGAGCTAGCAACGGAACGGAAGAATGCCGCATACCGAGTAACATTGCATTCTCAAAGAACTCCGTCGAGCGGAGAAGCGACTTCACAGACGGAAAAAGGAAGCCTGGGAGAACCAACAAGTCTGTGAACTAGAAAAGTACAGGGAGCAACCGTACCAGGCGCGGAAGTTTTACCAATACGTCAGCAGGATGAAGCCTTATACACCTCGATGCTCATCCTGCCGAGACAAAGAGGGAAATCTGATTTCCGACAGAATGGCAACGAGGCATTATCTGTCTCATACATTAACAGGGAGATATCACACAGTGCAGCAATTGTAGAGGTATCACGTTGCTGAGTACCATCTATAAGATATTCTTCGCTATCTTGCTAGGCCGGATAGCCCCATACGCCCAGAACATCATTGGCCCATACCAAAGAGGCTTCACTCCAGGCAAATCAGCAACAGATCAGATTTTCCCTCTGCAGCGAGCGATGGAAAAACTGTTGGAATATGGACAACAGTTGCACCATCTGTTCATCGACTTTAAACCCGCCTATGATAGCATAGCCAGGGTAAAACTGTACACGGCCATGAGAGAATTCGGTATCCCGACGAAATTAATAAGACTGACTAGGCTGGCACTGACCAATGTGCGAGGCCAGATAAAAGCAGCAGGATCACTCTCAAGACCATTCGACATCAACAGCGGTCTACGACAAGGGATGCGCTATCATGCGTCCTCTTCAACCTGGTACTCGAGAAAGTGATCCGTGATGCTGAGGTAAATGCAAGAGGTACGATCCTCTTTAAGTCCACCCAACTATGCTGACAATATCGACATCATGGGAAGAACCACCCGAGACGTACAAACTGCCTTCATCCAGATCGAGCAGACGGTAATTGGCGCGAGATCTTGGGCTGCACATCAATGAAGGCAAGACAAAATATATGGTGGCAACGTCAGCACCGAAGACGAATCAACCTACAACATCAAACCGCACTGGTCAAACACGAAGAAGAATAAGGATAGGAGAATACAACTTTGAGACCGTTGACAATTTCTTCTATCTAGGGTCGAAAATCACAACCGGTAACAGTTACGATGATGAAATCCGCGCACGGCTGTTGTCAGCCAACAGAGCCTATTTCAGATTACAAAGACCGTTCCGCTCGAAACGTCTCACCATAGGGTCAAAGCTCTTACTGTACAAGACTATTATCTTGCCAGTCCTCATGTATTCCTCGGAAACTTGGGTTCTTAGCAAGAAAAATTGCGAACTCTTGGCCGCGTTCGAGAGAAGAATCCTCCGAAGAATTTTTAGCCCCCTACATGAGGATGGACGATTCCGTAGCCTACACAATGACGAAATCTATTTGCGATAACATGACCGTCCGGTTGTGGATATAATCCGGCTCAATAGGTTACGGTGGGCGGATCACTTAATCCGTATGGATGAGGATGATCCCACCCGGAAAGTCTATAAGGGCAATATCTGTGATAGAAAAAGAAGATGAGGCAGACCCTGCTTAAGATGGAGCGATGGCGTAGGTCAGGACGGCAGACAGCTTTTAGGGATATCGAATTGGTGGACCTCGGCGCAAAACCGGGATGTCTGGAGTTCCTTATTAATGCAGACCTAGACCGGATACCGGTTGTTGCGCCATTGATGATGATGATGATCTTAGAAGTCTGTTGCGAATTGCAGACATGTTCAGCCGTGATATTTTGATAGAATTTGAATTAGACAGGTGCAAGCCAATTGCAAAAGTCATCACGAGCCGTATGCCGGACATAGCATTGATGACGTCCACATCCAAGCTATGATGGAAACCGAGTTTTAAAAATACCTAGGAATTCTGCAAGAAACCTATGCTCAAGCTAGTGATCTGAAGGATGCTCTACTTTTCGAATTCCTGCCGTGTAAAGCTGGCGCTGAAACCGCATCTCTCGGAGAAAAATAAAATGAGCGCATTGAATGTATTCGCTATCCCTTTACCGACTTGTATGTCCAGCGGTGGACAGTGTCAATAACAACAACAAAAAAGAGTGGGAGGCGTTTCCTTGATGACCGCCGGCAGACATAAGAAGCGAGTTTAATACACCAGCCACACTTCGAGTTTTACTTTTCGGATGGCAGTAGAGCAATTTACCCAGCGCAAGAGCTCCTTTGGTACTATGTATTTCTGAGTTCACATGGCACACGCTTTCTCCAGATTCAGAAATGCAATGTAAAGAGAGCAATGCTTCTCACGATGTTTCTCCATGAGTAGCCACATAGCATGCACATCAGTAATTGCGCAGTTTTTGTCAAACCCGGCTTGATTCACGGTTATTTGAACGATTTCGTGAATAAGTTTGTCAAGAGTGCGGACGGTAATTTGAACATTCTGCTGGACTATCTTTCTTTTCTCATATTGGAACTGTGGTATTTCTTGCCAGTCAGATGGTGTTCAACTTTCTTCAATAATCCGATTAAAGAATTCTCTGAGTCACACAACTGGGTCCCAGCTCTTCTCTTTCCAGAGCTCAGATGCGATATCGTTAGGTCCTGCTGTTTTCCTCTATTTCATTGGCTTTATTGCTTTCTCGACTAAGTGGCGCTGACAGGAGGAGCTGCTCCAAAAGTCGCCAATGCTTGTGAAAGTGGGGGATGTATCGCCATCTATCCATCGCGGCTCGTCGGTCAGTATAGAGTGACGAAATTATAGTAGGCTATGCTAGGCAATGGATCCCACTATCCAAAAAAGACACCTTAGAGTTACATGATATCAACTCCGCCATGCTATTAACATAGTATGCTGGTCCCAAGCCCAGGTAAAGGAGGAGGGTTTGAGGCAACGTACTCTGTACTATCCTCAGTAAAACAAAAATAAAATGCTGAGATCAGGCAAAGAGATAAATAGAGTATAGTTGGAGTTATTCTACTATGCTAAATCCTACCTGATCTCTCTTGGTGACAGGCCCTGCGACAGGTCGACCACGAAAATGCATAGAATGTCGTTACAAACATGATGATCGGATTAAGTCACAGGCCTCGGAGAAATGCTAGGGCGTCCACCTCAGTCGACGCGGCAGGACGGGCCCCGGTCCTGTCGAGAAATGGGCAAGGGTTCTTGACTCATGGACGGCGTCAGGACGTAAGCAAGTTAGTCCGCACACAACGAGCAAAACAAATACGTGTCTGCACGCTAAATGTTGGTACCCTAACTGGAAAGACCGAGGAACTCGCAACAGCCCTTCGGAAAAGGTGCATTGACATCTGCGCTCTGTAAGAAACCCGATGGTCTGGTGCCAAAAGCTGACTACAAACTTCTCTCTTTTGGTAACCCACACACTCAATATGGTGTTGGCATTGCCATCTCAGAGGGTTTCCGTGATGCCATTAAAGAAGTCGAACGATTTTATGATCGCCTGATGAAGCTCACCATTATATCAGCTGATCGCACTATTCACTTCTTCACCGCGTATGCACCACAGACAGGCCGACCTGATGCCGAGAAAGATGCCTTCTGGCAACTTCTCGATGAAAAGACTTGTCATGTGCCTGCTGACGATTACATAATCATTGCCGGCGACCTTACTGGTCATGTGGGTGAAAAGGCAGACGGTAGCAGGTGCCATGGGGGAAAGGGGTTCGGAGCGCGCAATGAAGGTGGCGAGCGTATAATCGATTTTGCGGACACCCATGATCTTGTACTTATGAATACATGGTTCATCAAACGATTGTCTCATCTTCCCACATTTTATAGTGGGAATAGTAAAACTGTGTCCGGATAGCTGAGTGGTTAGAGCGCAAGGCTGTCGTAGCGGAAGGTCGCGGTTCAAATCTCACTGGTGGCAGTGGAATTTGTATCGTGATTTGACGTCGGGTACCAGTCGACTCAGCTGTGAATGAGTACCTGAGTCAAATCAGGGTAATAATCTCGGGCGAGCGCAATGCTGACCACATTGCCTCCTAGTGTACCGTTACGGTCTTGAATGAAGTGCTCTAACACACTTCAAGGCCCTGATCCAACATGGATTGTTGCGCCAACGATTATTATTATTATTATTATAATAGTAAAACGCAAATCGACTATGTTCTCATGAGACGCCAACCTTTTACCACTGTCACTGATTGCAAAGTCGTTCCCTATGAGTCCATCGCACCTCAACATCGGCCGTTGATTGCCGTCCTGCGAATTAAGCCACCGATAAAACAGCGTGAGGAACGCACTGGCCCGCCGCGCATTAAATGGTGGCGATTTGGTGAGAAGAAACGGTCTCACTCATACGATTGCCAACCATTACGAATGTGGAAGAATCATGGAACCAAATGAAAGACACGATCCACAAAGCGGCCTCTGCAATCCTCGGGGTCACCAAGCCGGGTAAGCGGTACATCAACCGAAATACTTCGCGTTGGAATGATGATGTTGAAATGAAGGTCCGTGAAAAGAAACGCCTCTACTACAAATTTCTCGACAATAAAACGCAAATGCAAAGTTATAAGAATGCCAACCGGGAAGCAAAGAAAGCGGTCGCTGTCACCCGAGCGAACCATTTCAAAAATCTTTACGATAAACTGAACACTCGGGATGGCGAGAGAGATCTGTATCGACTTGCTAAAAGCTGTGATGAACGCACACAGGATATCGAACACTTCTGTTGTGTTAATGACAAGAACGGTACTTTGCTTACCAACCGTCGAGCCGCAACGGATAGATGGCGAGAATACTTCGAGCAGATTTCAACTGAAGAATTTGCTCATCCTCCACTTCCACAATCATTGCCGACATTTGGAGCAGTTCCACCAGTCAGCGCAACTGAAGTCAAGGAGGCAATAAAACAAATGAAATCGGGGAATGCAACAGGACCTGACGACATCGCATCTGAGCTCTGGAAAGCGAAGAGCTGGGACCCAACACTGTGGCTCAGTGAATTCTTTAACCGGGTTATTCAGGAAGGAAGAACACCATCTGACTGGCAAGAAAGTACCACTGTTCCAATATGGAAAAAGAAAGGTAGTCCAGCAGAATGTTCAAATTATCGTCCGACCTGGTTACTTTCCCATACCATGAAGATTTTTGAACGCATTCTTGACAACCGTATTCGCGAAACCGTTGAAATAACCGTGAATCAAGCCGGATTTATCAAGAACTGCGGAACTACTGACGCAATACACGCTGCGCGGTTACTCATGGAAAAACACTGTGAGAAGCATCGCCCTCTTTACATTGCCTTTCTGGATCTAGAGAAAGCGTTTGACCGTGTACCACACGAACTCATCTGGTATGCTTTACGACAACACTTCGTGCCAGAAGAACTCGTGCGCTGGGTTCAATTGCTCTACCACGATCCGAAAAGTAAAGTTCGAAGTATGGTGGGTGTATCAAAACCGCTTCGTGTCTCTGTTGGAGTTCATCAAGGAAGTGCCCTCTCACCACTCCTCTTTGTCCTTGTTATGGACACCGTCTCACGGGATATCCAACGTCCAGCGCCCTACACACTGCTTTATGCAGATGATGTTTTCCTAGCATCTGATAGCAAAAATGATCTCGAGCAACTTGTTCAAAAATGGAATGATCGCCTCATGCAACACGGTCTCAGATTGAATTTAAAAAAAACTGAATTTTTGACGACCGATCCCCATGAAACAGGCACAATCACTGTCAGCGGCAGTGATCTGCCCAGAACTGAGCGATTTAAATATCGGGTCGACGCTATCAGCCAATGGAGAGCTGCGTTATGAAATTGCTTCACGCATTAACGCAACCTGGATGCAGTGGCGTTCCACAACTGGTGTCTTTTGTGATCGACGTATCAACGAACGTCTCAAATCTAAAATTTACCGCAATGTCGTCCGTCCACTCGCTCTCTATGGTTATGAGTATTGGCCGACCATAAAAGACAATGAACGGCGTCTTGCGGTAATGGAGACGAAGATGCTACGTTGGACTAGTGGCGTCACACGTTTAGATCACATCCGAAATGAGGATATCCACGATCGTTATCGGGTTGCACCGATCGTGGAAAAGTTGCGAGAGAGGCGTCTTCGATGGTAACGTCACGCAATTCGTGCAAACGAGAATTCACTTGCCAAGATTGGTCTGAACATCGAAGTCGATGGTAAACGACCAAAAGGCAGACCTAAGCAACGGTGGCTTGATACGCTGGATGGGGATTTGAAAGCCTCGAGATTGCACCCAGATCAGGCATTCGATAGAGCCAAATGGCGAAGCCGATCACGACGAGCCGACCCCGCTTGTGAACGGGACAAAGGCTGAAGAAAAAGAAGAAGAAGAAGAGTTACATGATATCCTTTTCAGAAACCGGACGGAGGTTGAACTGCATTGACAGGAAGCGACGGCGATGGCGTCTACGTTTGGTTGCGGCATTATACCCCGTATAGATGTTTATAGCAACCATGTATTAATGAATAAAAAAGTAGTTTGCAACTACCCCTAAATGAAAACAAAACAATGGCTTATGACCAAGACCATAAAAATGACGCTTCACCCAAAACGGCATTTTATATGCTTAGGAAAGAGTTTTCAAAGGATGCGTGGCTGGTTAATAAAAATGCTACTCAGTATATTATGAACATGTAAATTTGCAGGAAGAGATCGTATCCCAGAATTTGTGTTAGGCAATGTAATGGTACTCGCTACAGCCGGAGTATACCAGCGCAAAAAATTTCCGTCCATAAGCGAGACACTCGCGTAGGAAATGTGTCGATAAGACCTGAGCCTGGAGGTCAAAGGTTCAATCTTTCTTCATTTGATTAACTTTTTGGGTGAAATTGGTTAACGGCCCAGCTTTCAATTTATTTTGATGACGGAATCAGAAAACTTACAAATCGCTAGATGAAACTCCTCTAGGCGAAACCGTTAGTCCTTTTTTGGTTTTTTTGATTACGCTTCAGTATTTGAGGGACTCTGTTCGCCAAGCAAGCGGATGATGTCCCCTACCTTCCGTCAAGGGCCATGTATCCAAGTTTCGACATACTCTGTCCAATTAAGCTTGATGCTCACTATTCTGAATTCAATCCGGAGACCAGAAGTTATCATTATGATCGCCTGCTGGAACCGCTTTAATGTAGCTTCATCCGTGCACTACAAATGGGTCCATTGTAAAGACCCTGTTTATTAGACTTTGGTTCCCACAGGCTATTTCACATTCTGGTACTCTGTCTCTCTAACGTTTCGTCATTCTTAGAGAAAACTTCAAATCAGCGACAAAGATGCCGTTTGCGCTTACGAATGTTCCCATACGAGGGACCGACTTTATGCAAATCTAATTCGCCGATTTAACTACCTCCTAATGTATCCCCACAAAAGTCGTGAAAATGGGCTCTAGTGTAAAATATGTCAAATCACCGTTGCCGATGAAACTGTTGTATTCAGTGAGGGTCTTATATACAGAGTCCGATTTGTAATATTAACTTCAGCAACGCTCTTAGACTCATTCCCTTCTTTCGCAGTACCCTGTACTGATAAAATGGATTGTGATGGCCAAACGGCCTTCTTGAGTGGCCAGAGACGACCAAGCGGGGAAACCTATCCCAAAAACCCAACAATATGGCGAAATTGTCAGTGAAGGTCTACCCGCAAATATTGAAACCCTATCGAAGTGCAACGTCGACACGTGCGTGCATGCCTCTGTGGGAATGTGGGGGGTCTTTTGAGAACTTCAATCCCTCACGTATCTTTCAACAGTCACGTGTCCTTTCCAATGCCCGGGCCCGCGGGGGCCTATCAAAGGAAAATAAAAAAAAAATGAGGGGTCGATCACGCGCTTGGAGTAATAAAACTTCGGTCCCGAGTGCCGCGATCGAAAAGGAAGATTCACCACGATTCGTGTCTTCGATCGATGTTTTCTCTACCTCAAATGTATTGTGAAGCGCAACCTTCGACCCCCCTCCCTCCGTAGACATCCTCAGGTTATTATGTTGGAGGACCCCGAATTTCGCGGAACTAGAAAGGAGGAGGGAAAAAGGAAGTCCTCAAATAAAAAGAATTAACTGAAATTAATGTTTGCCTATTCAGTTAAAACCATTCATAAAAATGCAGCAAAATAAATAATAAAATAGAATGATAAAAGAAATACAAATAAAATGATAAAACAAAATATATATATAATAGTAATAAAAATAAATAAATAAATAAAAATATAATAGATACGTAACAAAAGTAAATAATTAGTAATAAATAGGTAGTAAACAAAAAACAAGTCTGGACACCGGAAGCTGGGCCCTTCCGGTAAAAGGCTTTGTGTTATTACGGACGTAAATATTATGCTTACCCTAAACAAATAAACATTGCCTATTACGAAATACTATACGTGTACATGCACGTATATAAATTGATCGTACACATATTTTTGATACACAAAAGCATACACATGACATATACAGTACCTACATTGAATACCGCTAGATTAATGTACAAATATATCTATCTGAATTAGGCACTACCCCAAAGGTTCATTAGCATATAGGTACATATAAACACATACATATGTCTGTCTCGAGTAATGGTGTTCTGAGGTGGCGGGGTTGGAACCCTGTCGGCTGAACCAAAACCAAGTGGCCGAGGAGAACCTCCACGTGGTGGCACCGGCAAACACTGTATCGCATTGGCCGGCCGTGATGCAGTAGGCGAATGCTCCAAGGCTTAATTAGGGCGATCAGACCTGAGTCTGCATGGGGACTCATCTGAAGTGGCTTCGGCCACGAAACCTTACCAGGAGTATACTGGTACCATAGGAGCCGGGGTAGCCCCTGCACTCATATACTTCGGGAGAATTCCTGTCGTATATGAGTACAGCTCGCTTGTTTGCGGTTGGCCCCCTAGTGGGAGCTTCATGGGGGTTGTTGGTGATGTTCAAGCGAGAGGAGACCTTCGGGCCTCGGCGTGGTGTTGCGTTTCAACACGGGTGCCGTACTCCTTAGTTCGGTAGAGATTTAGGTAGGTCTTGCATCCACCAGTATGAATGCTAAGCCATGCACTGGCATCGACTGATACCGTTGTTGCTTGTCACAGCGGGGCTCTGATTGTGGTCCCAAAATCAATCCGTGTCTTAAGAAGACCGTAGGATTAAGTCTCCACTACAGGTACCTACGTTTAAAACCCAAGGACTTAACTGTCTCGAGTAATGAATATTGATATACAAATGATTAAAAACCTAAAACGAAATGTCTCCCCGCGACTCCCCATTCATATGAGTTCACTTTGTTGTGGTAGCGGGGAACTGAAATGACGTCATTTTAGAATGTATGAAATTAAAACAAAATAAAAAAGTTTCACCTTTTCTATAACTTTGTTAATTGATCTCCTTCAAACTCTCAGAGTAGCCTCATGTTATTGCTTATATCACTGCCAAATTTTGCACTTCTGGCATGAAGTTAAAGGGGATTTCCAGCTAAATTTAATAAATATTCTAATATACTATTATTAACGTTATTTGTCGGGGCGGGATTAATTTGGAGGACTCGTTTTCATTCAGATATACCACTGTAATTTTTTTGAGATTTTTCGGTTGGATAGGTTCTGAGAACTAGACCTGTTACACTTTATGGCGGTCATATTTTCAGTCCTTACTTGCCTACGCTTTACGCGATATAAAATATGGGGCCAGTTTCGAAAAGCACTAGTCGAGCCCTTTCATTTGAAACTGCACATGGCCATAGTCTATAAAAAAAATGGAGGCCCCCTGTCAAACGCAACACAAAATGGCGCCACTTGCTATATTTCTACCAAATTTCATGACAATGCGTTAACCGTTTCCGAATAAATCGGGTGTGTCAGACAGACAGACAAACAGACAGACTACTTGGAGTGGCGTGTCAGCGAGGAGTACACACACAGCGATCATCAGGCTATCATCTTTCAAACCTCGCAAAGGAATAATTTGAAGCCATTAACACGAATAACGATGAGCTGGGTAACTAAGAAATTCGACGCAGAAATGTTCAAGGAGGTACTTCTGGAAGATACATTGCTATCGGGAAGCGCACAAAACAAAGTTTCACAGGTCGTGGAAAAATTGCAGCGGGCATGCGATGCCTCTATGCCTCGTAGCACTTTCCGAAGATGAAATCCTAATTTTTGGTGGAATTCCGAAATTGAGGAATGCCGGAAAAAGTGTTTCAAAGCTAGGAGACGCTCCCAGCGCAGAAGAAACCGACCTGAGTTCGAGGAGCTACATGTGCAATATAAAAATGCGAGGAAAAAATTGCAAGTAGCTATCGCAAGGAGCAAATCCGAACATTTCAAGCGGATGTGTACTGAAGCTGATTCTGACCCATAGGGTGGCGCATATAGGTCAGTGATGTCATCACTAAAAGGCGAGCGCTCCCCACCGATTACTTGCCCAGAGTTGTTGCAGAATATAGTGAACACTATATTCCCAGTGGATCTGAATGGTACAAGTCTGCCTGCAGTACATTTAAATCCCGACGAAGTTCCGATAGTGGTAAATGAGGAGGTTCTAGACGCAGCAAAAAGATTGATTGAAAAAAAGAATCCAGGACCGGATGGAATCCCTAACATTGCCCTGAAGGTAGCAGCCAGGACAGCACCAGGTATGTTTGCCCAAGTTTTCACGGTATGCCTTAGGGAAGGAGAATTCCCCGAGCAATGGAAGGTACAAAAGCTAATACTCATTCCGAAGGCAGGTAAACCATTGGGTGACCCCTCCTCTTATAGGCCGATATGTCTGGTCAATACCATTGGCAAACTATTTGAACGAGTAATATATAACAGACTGCTCGCTGTTGCAGAAAAGGAAGGAGGCCTTTCCGACAAACAATTCGGATTTCGTAAGGCAAAATCAACTGTCGACGCAATCAGCACGCTGACTGGCTTGGCTCAGGCTGCAATAGAAGAAGGAAAAAGCTGCGCAGTAATAACCCTCGACGTAAAAAATGCGTTCAATAGTGCAAAATGGAACTTGACAAGATACAAGCCCCGAAGTACATTGTACACATTGTAGTCGAGTTTCTCCTTGGGAGAAGACTTTACTGCGACTCGGACGATGGGCTAAAATATTCCCGACAACTTGCGGAGTGCCACAGGGTTCTGTCCTGGGTCCCTTGCTGTGGCTGGTTATGTACGATGGAGTGTTGACGCTACGCCTACCGGACAACGTGACAACTATTGGCTTCGCCGATGATATCGGAATAACGGTGGTTGCAAAGCACCAAGACGAGATCGAGATCTATGCAAATGAAGCGATATGGGAGATCAATTCCTGGTTGAGAAATTCTGGCTTTTCACTTGCCGAGCATAAAGCAGAAGTAGTTCTCATTAGCAAGAGAAGAAAGAACACAACTGTGAAAATCAAAGTTGGTGGAAAAGCAATTTACTCCCAAGCATCGCTCAAATACTTGGGAGTAATTATTGACAGAAGACTCAACTTCAAAAGACACATTGAGTACGCCGCAACTAAAGCGTCTTCCATCGCTACAACGATCTCGAGGATACTACCGAACATTGGTGGGCCAAGACAAAGTCGACGTCTTCTGCTCTCCAGGGTAGTCAGCTCCGTGCTACTCTACGCAGCTCCAGCTTGGGCAACTGCTCTGAATAACAAAGTGAACTGCCGAAAATTGGGAATGGCGTATCGGTTAAGTGCACTCCGGGTATGCAGTGCATATCGGACAACATCAGGAGAAGCGGCATATGTACTAGCAGGGATGCTCCCCATAGACATCTTGGCGAAGGAAAGTCGGCGACTCTACGACAAAACGTATGCAGCTGGAGAGTCTAGCGCATTTCGACGGCAGCTGGCACGGTGGGAATCTATCGAACGGTGGCAACAGCGATGGGACGAGTCCCAAACTGGTCGTTGGACATACCACATCATTCCGGATATTCGGAGATGGTTTGAACGAAACCATGGGGAATTAAGCCACGAGTTAACACAATTATTGAGTGGACATGGAGGTTATCGTGCTTACTTACATCGATTTGGTCACGACGAATCACCAAAGGGTAGTATAGGTCCCGGGGCGAAACGTGGATTGGTACCCACGATGGAGCATAAAACCTGGGAAATGCCTGCTGAACCAACACCAACAGCTCTACTACCAAACCCTATCTCCACCTCCACGTGGTGACCGCTGGGAGCTCTTTCTTGACGAAAAGCTGCAGACGGAGAAGGATGAAGGCGAGTCTCCCGCGCCTAAAAAACGGGACAAATTGTACCAACTGGTCCTCCAGGTTGAGGGTTGGGTAGGGCTGACAACCCTACACGGAAAACAACCTGTTACGAAGCCACGACAGGAGCCTCGTATAGGACGGATGTTAAAACGACGGACCCGGCAACGACAAAGGAACAACGATTTGCGCATTTTCTCATGGAACGTGCGCTCCCTGTACAGAGATGAAGCTGATAAGCAGCTAGCCGATACCCTGTCCCAATATAGGGCTGATGTAACAGCGTTGCAAGAGATGCGATGGACAGGGACCGGTTTCCTGGAGAAGAGCCACTACACCATATATTATAGCGGCCATCCAGTAAACCATGTGCTCGGAGTAGGTTTCTTAGTCAGCCAAAAAATGAAACCTGCTGTTATCGGCTTTGAAAGTATAAGCGAACGGCTATGCACTCTGCGCTTGCGAGGCAAGTTTAGAAATATAAGCCTCATAAACGTTCACGCCCCTACAGAGGAGACTGCAGAGTCGGAGAAGGATACCTTCTACGAGGCAGTAGAAAGAACCCTCGAAGCCTGTCCCAGATATGATATCAAAATCATACTTGGGGATTTTAACAGCCAAGTAGGGAAGGAGCCCGTATTCAGGCGATACATTGGCTCCCATAGCTTACACGAAAAAACAAATGATAACGGACTGCGGACTATTCAATTAGCAGGGTCACACGAAATGGTTGTTGGAAGTACCTGGTTTGCGCGGAAAGCGGTCCACAAACATACGTGGGCCTCTCCAGACGGGACCACTTTCAACCAAATTGACCACGTGTTGATCGAACGCCGCCACCTCTCAGCCTTGATGAATATCAGAACATATAGGGGGGCCAATATAGACTCGGATCACTATCTCGTTGGCATGGTGCTCCGAGCTCGAATAACAATACCACCTAGAATCCCCTCTGACAATCAGGTGAGAGTGAACACTGAAGCCATCCACAACACAACCCTCCGCGACACCTATAAGAGGGAAATGGATGCCGCAATAACCGCAGTCAATAGAGGACCTGGAGATGAAGCATCAATTAATGATCTTCACAACCACCTGAAGAACGTTATCATGGATACGGCCACAAATATACTTGGCCCCAGCCGCAAAAGGAGTCGGAACGGCAGGTTTGACGATGAATGTAAGCTAGCAACGGAACGGAAGAATGCCGCATACCGAGTAATGTTGCATTCTCAAAGAACGCGGGCACGCGCAGAGACTTATCACGAACTCCGTCGAGCGGAGAAGCGACTTCACAGACGGAAAAAGGAAGCCTGGGAGAACCAACAAGTCTGTGAACTAGAAAAGTACAGGGAGCAACCGCACCAGGCGCGGAAGTTTTACCAACAAGTCAGCAGGATGAAGCCTTATACACCTCGATGCTCATCCTGCCGAGACAAAGAGGGAAATCTGATTTCCGACAGAATGGGCATATTAGAGCGATGGGTTGAGTACTTCGATGAGCTACTGAACAACCAGAACATCGGCGAGTTGGAGGTCCCGCCAACTGAAGACGACGGACAAATACTGCCACCACCAAGTTTAGGAGAAACAGTCCGTGCAATTCATCGGCTAAAAAATCATAAGTCGCCAGGAGCCGATGGAATTACAGCCGAATTGGTTAAATATGGAGGCGACCAGTTACACCAAGTGGTTCATCAACTTGTGCTCAAGGTATGGGACAGCGAATCAATGCCTGACGATTGGCAGCGAGGCATAATCTGTCTCATACATAAAAAGGGAGATATCACACAGTGCAGCAATTATAGAACTATCACGTTGCTGAGTACCATCTATAAGATATTCTTCGCTATCTTGCTAGGCCGGATAGCCCCATACGCCCAGAACATCATTGGGCTATACCAAAGAGGCTTCGCTCCAGGCAAATCAGCAACAGATCAGATTTTCTCTCTGCGGCAGGCGATGGAAAAACTGTTGGAATATGGACAACAGTTGCACCATCTGTTCATCGACTTTAAAGCCGCCTATGATAGCATAGCCAGGGTAAAACTGTACACGGCCATGAGAGAATTCGGTATCCCGACGAAATTAATAAGACTGACTAGGCTGACCCTGACCAATGTGCGAGGCCAGATAAAAGCAGCAGGATCACTCTCAAGACCATTCGACATCAACAACGGTCTACGACAAGGGGATGCGCTATCATGCGTCCTCTTTAACCTGGCCCTCGAGAAAGTGATCCGTGATGCTGAGGTGAATGCAAGAGGTACGATCCTCTTCAAGTCCACCCAACCACTGGCCTATGCTGACGATATCGACATCATGGGAAGAACCACCCGAGACGTTCAAACTGCCTTCATCCAGATCGAGCAGGCGGCGCGAGATCTTGGGCTGCACATCAGTGAAGGCAAGACAAAATACATGGTGGCAACGTCAGCACCGAAGACGAATCAACCAACAACATCAAACCGCACTGGTCAAACACAAGCACGAACAAGAATAAGGATAGGGGAATACAACTTTGAGACCGTTGACAATTTCTCCTATCTAGGGTCGAAAATCACAACCGATAACAACTACGATGATGAAATCCGCGCACGGTTGTTGTCATCCAACAGAGCCTACTTCAGCTTACAAAGACTGTTCCGCTCGAAACGTCTCACCATAGGGTCAAAGCTCTTACTGTACAAGACTATGATCTTGCCAGTCCTCATGTATTCCTCGGAAACTTGGGTTCTTAGCAAGAAAAATTGCGAACTCTTGGCCGCGTTCGAGAGAAGAATCCTCCGAAGAATTTTTGGCCCCCTACATGAGGATGGACGATTCCGTAGCCTACACAATGACGAAATCTATGAGCGATACCATGACCGTCCGGTTGTGGATAAAATCCGGCTCAATAGGTTACGGTGGGCGGATCACTTAATCCGTATGGATGAGGATGATCCCACTCGGAAAGTCTATAAGGGCAATATCTATGGTAGGAAAAGAAGACGAGGCAGACCCTGCCTAAGATGGAGCGATGGCGTGGGCCAGGACGCCAGACAGCTTTTAGGGATATCGAATTGGTGGACCTCGGCGCAAAACCGGGATGTCTGGAGTTCCTTATTAAGGCAGGCCTAGACCGGATACCGGTTGTTGCGCCGTTGATGATGATGAATCACCATGCTGCCCAAGATGTGGTAACGTGGCTGAGAATGCGGAGCATTTCATATTTGATTGCCCCAGGTTCACCGCGCACCGAACAAGAATGGAAGCGGTCGCAGACAGGCGTTTAACACCCGAAAACATTGTAGAGTTTATGCTGGAGTCAACGGATGCCTGGAACCAGGTTGTAAGGGAACTGCAAGCTATTCACCAACAGCTTAGGCAGGAAGAACTACGACGAAAACAAGGAAGGGAGAGAACCATAATGAGCCGCAGCTAAAAGCTGATCCAGCCCCGCGATGCAATACTTGATAGGAGTTCCGTTAGGAGAGTGGAATGAGAAGGAGGTGGTTTTAGTGAGTAGAAGTCTCACATAACTGCGTGGCAGGAGCCAGCAGTAGGTTTTGAACCTTTCCACCTTCCAACGCCGAAAAAAAAAAAAGACAGACAGACAGACAGACGGATGGACAGACAGACATCGAATCGATTCTAATAAGGGTTAGTTTCACACAAAAAGTTAAAAATAAGAACGTGAAAAGTACCAAAATAGTAGATAAAATAATAATATGAATTAAAATATTAAAAGCCAAAATAAAAGGATAAAATTCGAAATAACAGTGGAAAAAGATAGAACAAAAAATAAAATATTCCTCACCCAGAGCTGCAGGATCAGCGAACATTAAATCGCGACACTGCTTATTCGCTGAACATGGCCTTGGACTTACAAATTCATTCGGGCTCGACGACAACAACAATTCCCCATGTCTCGTTCAGAAATAAAAGACTAGAGCATGCACTCAACAGCACGGTGATGCGAACACCACAACAACGTTCCAAAATCAAAGTAAAGGAGGTGCAAGTACAGTTGCCCCATTCAATATTGGCTTGCACCATTTAGACATTAAAATAAAATTTGAAATTGTTTAAATGTAAATAAATTCTTGGCATTAGAGGAACGCGACAGTTGTTAGGTTTTCCTGTAATGTTGAAGTTGAAAGTTAAAATTGGAAATTGAAAGGAGTGAATCGGGAAAGATAAGCGTTGTTAGGACGGGAGAAAACGAAGCATTATTGGATTCCAATAATGCATTCCATTTATTATTAAATGCATTCTCCCGGATCTCTGGACAAGGGAAAGAAAATTTTGTTTATGCCGAAAAGCAGCTTCTTTTTTTCTAAATTTTCTGGCAGAGGCGAAAAGGAAACACTGACATACAGAATTTAGCCTGTATTCTTCCTCATTGGTGAATGAATTTTCCTTCCGACGGCAACAGTCGAGATCGTGGAAATTATGGCCACACCCTAGAATGAAAAATTTCCAGTACACCAACCAAAAGGCTGAGAACAAGATAGGTAGAGACAGTTGACGTTGACGATAAAATCCTATTAAGTGTAAGGACGCAATGATGTTTCAAAATAAAAAAAAACCTTGCCGACACCGCTTCAAATGATCAATAGTTCCGTCACCAATTTGTTGGGTAATTTCGCGACTTTATTCGTCTTTTTCCCAGATGCAGACTTTCGAATATATTGGGTTGAATTTGTCATCAGTTGACATTCAACCCTTTTTGAAACAGGAAAACAGGAAGCTCCACTTTTCGCGGTAGTTTCGTCCTTGCACGCGGTTTGAAACATGCTGGGGTTTTATGTTGTATTTTTCTGGAAAGAGATGCAAAACTTTTCTTCCCGATACTCATCGGCGTCTGCAGAAAGGAGTAGCACACAAAGTCGGTTCTATAAAAGCCGGCTAAACGTCAGCTCAAATGTAATTTTTTTAAAATTTTAAAACAATTGGCAACCTATTCGCAACCAATCGTACACGAATTTTACAATATGTGCATATCATCATCTCCGTACATATATTATACTTTACCTTTGAAGCTTAACATCACAGCAAATCAACCATGTCCGACCAATGGACGGACAAATTCAAAAAAAAGTACAATTTTGATAAATTGCAAGCAAATATCAAATAATTAGCAACACCTAACATTCATATTGGTGACTGGATACACATATTGTACCTTTTAGCTATGCTATATGCATGTCATCCAAAAATACGTAAGCCGCCCGAAAGAAAGCAGCTTTTTGACTGAAGATGATGGAAAGCAGAAAAATAAAGTGTAATCATAATAAAGCATTTAGTAGAAAACGGAAGGGAAGTATTAACGTCATATTTCAAGCTTTCAAACAAAGTTAATATGTCTTGACAGTTTGATGAAATCTTTTTCACTTAAGCTAGACAGAGTCTTGTAAATCGTAAATCAAACATCTGATCCCCGCCCTCTGTCAGAGTTCCCCCGTTTCTATATAAAAATACACATACAGTGAGACTCTGTTTATTTCTTGATAATTTTTCTAAACGGAGCAATAACTCTCCTTTCTCCGTCACATACGACAGCAGTTTCAAGACTTTCTCCCATCCTGACATTTGTTACAGGACTGCTCCGAAAGTGGCTCGTGACTCGCTTTAGCTGCTATCTAAACCCTCAATCGTAGCAAGGAAGAAAAATCTATCCCCGCCTCGACACTACAAGCATTGGGCGAAAATGAAAAGAGGATTTCAAGGAAGTAAATTCCAAGCACACTGCACCATGACAGATAAGAGGGAGATTTACCGCACTAAATTAAAGTACGGACAGCGTTCTTCCCACACGGCTCTTACACGAGGACTCCATAAAGACAAAATAACCACGAAAACCGTGACCACTAAACCGTTTCCGGCCCTCGTCAGATTTGCACGTTATAAATCAATAACATTAACCATTTTGACGACTTTAATGCCATTTACGAAGCTATCATCACGGAATAAAATCCCCGCCGTGAAGGACAAAATCAAGGATACCGGCGCGGACCCAGGCCTCGAAAGCAAGTCAATTTAAAATTCCTTCGCCCTTAATTCCATAAACTCTGATAATAGTATCTCTTGGCGTCGCGCTTAAGGTGACATGGGATACGGAAAGCGAAAATCCGAAAGGAAGCGCAATACTGAGTGCGGGAATAAGCAATGGAGCGTTGTGGTGACTTGCGAAATCGTAGCATCGACAGCCGGTGGAGGCTGAGGAAAGACGGAGCTCGCCGCTTACCACTCAATGTCACGGTGGATTCAAATGTTATAAATAGTAGCGAAAGGCCCACCACCGCCTGCCGCCCGCTTGTCTTCTCAGTCCACGGGTGGAAATAACTTTGCCCACTTCAGCAGGCGTCCATAAATAATTAGCGACGATATTTTGCAGCGATGACAAAATATTTTTGAATTGCCCACCGCCGACTGTAGAATTTCGATGGAAATGTGCCAGGTTTTACGCCAGGATAACGAGCTACCCCGGGCCTAGACGTTGTTTTACTGGATTCAGGCGGCAAAATTTGAATAAATCCAAACAACCCCCGACGACCCACAAGCCTAGCCTACTGCAATTTGAATAGGCAGCAGAAACAATGGGCTTCCGAAAGTATTGTTCCACTTGGCCCTGTTGTTGCTGTTGTCCGCGAAACGAAACACAAATAGCAATTTCCATAGTGCCCTCCGCCAATTGACCTCTCGAGGGGTGCGATGCTTGCGTTCTGCTCAGCCGTAGAGAATGTTCGGCGAGAACAAAAGGGCACAGTCAAGCGTCACATCCAGCCCAAATTATTATTGTGGTCGCTTCCACTCCATTTTATTCGATAAATTTGCCACACTCGAAAACCACGGCGGCGTCGAAAATGAATTTAATCTTGGAGCTTTGGGGGTCTATTAAAATTTGATTTGGTGATTTCGCGTTAGTCGCTTGGAGCGCCAACGTTCAATGATTCAGTTCTAATTATAGGCGATCTGACCTAAAGTTGACAAATTTATATAAAAAAATATATATGGAAGCACACATCAGCACGTATGTACATATGCACGTTCTTGAGCACGGCCGCTCTTGATTGCCACGGCTAAATTAGAAATGTGGACCACAAATTCGTCCACGGGGCGGATGTTCAGATACAATCACTACGGTTGCGACCAGATGATTTTCGGCGAAGTTTTTGATAAGAACTGCTTTTGCAGGAATTTATCGCAGGAAGAGGGGGCCTTCATGCAATTCATGATTCTAGCACTTCAAGGGAGATTCTGAATAATATAAATACTTCGTAGCTCGTTTACCACGTGCAGCTAGAATTAGAGGGTGAGCCATTTTCAGATTCTCCCCAAAAATAGATGAGAGATTTTTAAATAGCAAACAAGTCGTCCACAACAACACACAAAATAAATATTCCTGAACATTTCGTCCCTGATGTAAAAACTTATGTAATAGGGCACTTACCTCTGTTTTTGAGCAGTTGTTTGAAAAAATTGTAACGTAACAGACAAATGTACCGAATTCCTCCGTTCCCTGTAAGGAAAAAGGAAAACATCATTCAGGCATTCTATGCTAAAAGGATACTTGAGTGAACTACATCTAGTCAAAGTGAAATTTCAGTCGGATTAGACCGATATAAGGAAGTTGTGTGCACGTAAATTCTTCAACTTCACCAATGCCCAACAATATTCAAACCGAAAACCATATTCCGTCTTACGCACCTTTACTGTGTAAATCATAATTTCCTATGTTGAGTTTAACCCTATTTTGTCACGCTGGAAATTTTGGACCCCCCAAACAGTACCTCCTTTTTTAAAATAAGTCTGTCGCGCTATCCTTTTTTACTCCGAGATACCTTCTATATCTTTTAGCAGAAAGCGAGGCTTGGGGGCCATCAGTGCATGTCTAGCACGTGATGAAAATAGACCCTCAAAAGTTGTTGAGTGAAGTTCGCAGAATTGTTCGGTTAAAAATTAAAGAAAAAAAATGGTTTTTTTTACTTACTTAGAACAACTTTTTAAAACATAAGTATTAAATTTTAAATCTGAAGACTTTTTCTATTTAGCGTTTTTATCTATTTTAAGTTTTCATATGTAGATGGCATATAGGCCACGTTTACTTTAGAGATCTCTCTTTGCAGAAAGGCGAGCCTGTGGCTGTGGATGAAGGGCATCAGATGATGCGTGTAATAATGTCTCTGAGGAAGAAGAATTTTTTGACTATAAAATGTAACGATCCAGAGACCGAGATAGAGGTAGACAACGCAGCCACTCGCCTAACTAATGGACACGTAATGGATCTGTATCGCTGAGAGGAGAAAGAGAGAAAGTCAGTTTGCCTTGAAGATTACACTTAGAAAACCGGCTCTGTGCATCAGGTATAAACAGTTTTCTTAATCCTTTATCTAAGAACATTTAGGTGCACAATAGTTCCATTTATACGCTGAATACACCCGATATTCATTGTGATACTGGCATTTTATCTCCACGTGCTATAACTTTGTAGTAATAATGTAGTTGTAATAATAGTAGGATTTCTAGCAAGTATGACGCTACATATAAAAACCCATATTGCTGCAAAACTTTCTGGATCTAGAATGAATTCAAGGGCGTTTCACAGTCTTTTCTTTTTCTTTAGCCTTTGTTTCGTTCATATCCGAGGTCGGCTATTCGTGATCGGTTACACCATTTGGTTTTACGTACCAAAGGCCTCTTCCGGCTGCAGTCGCGAGGGTTTCAAAGCACCATTCAGCGTATCAAGCCACCATTGCTTTGTTACCAACGACTTCGATATTCAGACGAATCTTGGCAAACGCGAGAAGCCATTTTATAAGCCAGTTCTCCATTGGCTGATAGCATTCACCCGAAATATTCAAATCGTTCAGTTCTGGGCAGGTCACTGCCGCTAAAAGTGATATTGCCGGTCGTCAAAAATTCAGGTTTATTCAGATTCAATCTGAGACAGTGTTGCATGGGGCGATCATTCCATTTTTAGACAAGTTGCTCGAGATAATTTTGCTATTGGACGCTAGGAAAACATCATCTGCAGAAGGTAGTATATAAGGCGTCCCATTTGACATTGTCCAAAATAAGAACAAAGTGAAGTCCTGAGAGGGCGCTATCTTAATGAATACCGGCAGGGACACGAAGCGGTTTTGGTACAGCCGCCACACTTCGAACTTTACTTTTCGGAGCATTGTAGATCAATTGAACACAGCGCACGAGTTCCTCTGGTATTAGGTGTTTTCGTAGATGAGTTCGGCACACGGTCAAACGCTTTCTCCAGGCCCAGAAGTGCAACGTAAAGACAAAAATGCTTTTCATGGTGTTTCTCTATGAGGAACCGCGTAGCATGACTTGCATCAGTAGTTCCGCAGTTTTTGACAAACCCCACTTAATTCAGAGTTATTTGAACGATTTCGCGAATACGGTTGCCGAAAGTGGGGGGGGGGGAGGTATAAAAAAGAATATATAATATAAATAGAATATACTAATATACAAAAGTATCAAAACCGCTTCGTCTCTCTGTTGGTGTTCATCAAGGAAGCACCCTCTCACCAATCTCTTTGTGCTTGTTATGAACACCATCACACGAGAGATCCAACGCTTTCTGCAGATGATGTTTTCCTAGCATCTAATAGCAAAAATGATCTCGAGCAACTTGTCCAAAAATGCCCATGAAACATGCACAATCATTGTCAACCGCAGTGACCTGCCCAGAACGGAGCGATTTAAATATCTCGGGTCAATAGAGAACTGCGCTATGAAATTGCTTCACGCATTAAAGCAAGCCTGGATGAAGTGGCGTTCCACAACTGGTGTTCTCTGTGATCGACGTATCAACGAACATCTCAAATTTAAAATTTACCGGAATGTCGTCCGTCCTGTCGCTCTCTATTGTTCGATGGTAAACGACCCGGCCCGGATGGCCGGCCTAAACAAGGTGGCTTGATACACTGGATGTGGATTTAAAATCCTCGAGATTGCATCCAGATCAGGCATTTTATAAGCCCAAATGGCGAGGCCGATCACGATGAGCCGACCCCGCTTGGCTGAAGGAAGAGAAGAATATACTATGATTACCTGTATTTGTATAGACACCGTAACGCAGAGTATTTCGGAACCTACCATACCATATGCACGCATCACTATAGTTTTTTCGACTTTTCCATTGAGTAATTTCTCAGAAAGCGTCCTTAAAGTAATTAATTCATTTCGGACCCACAAAGTCTTCTCCTTTGCAGCCAATCATCGTAAAGTACTGACCTAGACTTTTCATTCGATACTCTACATGGTTATATTCGGTGAAAAAGAAATGTATACCCTTTTTTAGGTGTACGGGGTCCCCCGTCTTAAGTTTAACGAACAGCAATGTAGGTGGAGATCCAAAGTTCCAACCTTTCTAGCAAATTTCGTGTCAATTTCTGTAAAAATGCGTATGACAAACAGACAGACAGACAAACAAAATCGATAGGCATCCGTGCTGCCATTCAGATGAAGGAACTAAGTCATACTAAGCAATGTGGGGAGTCTGCAAGAAAACCACTGACGATAATTGTGTATAACGAAGTGCTTACCTTAGACCTCCCTACTAGCGTCGTCTTTGCGGAGGGCGTTGGGCTGAAGGTTGCTGCTCGCTTTCTTGCAAGGGTCGGGACATTAGGTAGTGGCTAGAGAACGCAGGCCTATCGCTCGAAGGACATAAGAAGGAAATAGTACACTAAGCGGAGAGTACGCCTATAAAAAACGAAGTTGGGACACAAATAATATAGTCAGCCGGGGGAAGGAATGAGCTAGCTACTAGTAGGGAATAGACATCATTTCTTTCCGACCCAAACCAATACACATTTTACACCATCTTCTTAGTAGCATCAGCCACCTGAAAGGAGGCTTCCTTAGAATAGAGTTAGTTGTTCTCAGCTTCATACCCACGTGCATCCTCAAACCAGCAGTTATGGATTAAGCTCGTGGATATCGAAGACGTAGAGGAAGTGTTCAAACTGGATTGTCCAAATGAGACCAATTTCAAAATTCTTGCTGTTCCAAACAAAACAAATATAAAATGAGTCATCTGCAAGGCACGAAGCAAAAGGGTTCTGATCCGGTGTTTCAAGTTGTTTGTCTATATGTATATAACCTGAGTATGCATAGACAAGCAGAGGAACACTTTGTGTTACAACAGTGCAAACAATGATATACATTCTGGAAGCGAATTACTCTGCTATTTTATGTGAATAGTATGCTGATCCCAAGCCTAGATAAAGAGGTACGGTTTGAGGCAATGTACGAAGAACTATCACCAATAAAAAATACCGTGATCGGGGAAGTGAGAAGAAAGGTAGAAGTAGCCACCTACTTAGCTTGATTGACTGCAACATATAGCATTCTACCTAATCACATCCCATCTACGTTGGAGAAGATTACCACCCGTCATCCACTAAATCAAAAATTATAATATATATAGCGACAGGATGAACAGTTTGATGACCCTGCCGTTCAGACAAGATGATGACGACGATGACGATGATGACGTCATATAAGCCTTACAGTGCAATAAATTGACGTGAAATACAGAAATTTAACTTTCAATAACCTTGTTAATAATAGTTCGATTGCGTTCAAACTTTCAGGAATTATGTCTTATATTCTCGCCTATACTGTTACTAAATTCTATACATCTAGAAAGAACTTAAGGAGGGCTTTCGGGTAAATTTCTAAATTATAGTAATATACTATTATTAACTTTATTTGTGCAGATATTGGAACGGGATGTGTTTTGAGGCCAAGATGTTGTGAAAGCATGTAACTGTGATTTTTTTAAGAATTTTCGTATGTATGGGCTCTAAGAACGAAAGCTGGTTTAATTTTTTGGGGGTCACATTCTGAATCCTCACTCTCAACATCAAAATTAAGGTTTTCAAAAAGTACTAATCGAACCCTATCATTCGCCTGCTACAAACCCAACACAAAATGGCGCCACTTACTAAATGTAAAACGATTCACAGATCACACGTTCTCCCCAAATTTCGTGATAATCGGTTGAACCATTTTCGAGTAAATCGGATGTGACGGACAAACAGATAGACAGCCATTGAATTGATTTTAATAAGGTTTTGTGACACCGGATACCGGAAGCTGGGCGCTTCGGGTAAAAGGTTTTATGTTCATCTTATCAGAGGAACTCCCTATGCACGGTTTTATATTCGTACATAGCAAAAAATGCAAAACATTCCTTCATTAATTGCAAAAATCTAGATATGCATATGCTCATACAAATCATGATGATCTGACGCATCTTCAGGTTTTTCCACTTTAGCCCGTGCACAAGGTAACAGGTAAAGTAAATACCACTGGTACACACGTACACCATTGTAAGTCTACACCATTGCACACTACCCGCAAACTTAAATAGCACATACATATATATACATACAAATTTCTGTCTCGAATAATCGATACTAACACACAAATAACTCGAAAAGTTAAAAAAGGAAAATAAAAATGTCCCCAGGGACTGCGTCGTTCATATAACTTGACTTTATATGATGATGACCTTAAGACCTCTTAGAGTGCAATAAATTTTCATGAAATGCAGAAATTTCAATGCCGATAACTTTGTTAATAATAGTTGGATTTCATTCAAACTTCCCCTTATACCAATGGCAGATCTTGTACTTCTAGAATGAAATTAAGAGGGGTTTTTTGGTAAATTTCTAAAATATAGTAGTATGCTACAATGTTATTAACTTTATTTGAACAGATATCGGAATGGGATGTATTTCCCAACCTGGATTGAATCGGTTTTAATAAGGTTTGGTTTCACACGAAACCTTAAAAAAGAGTGGCGGTAGAACAAGTACGATTATTTGTCAAACTGAGTGTATGCGCCATTGTTGGTTTTTATCTTCAGTACGATTTATTATATTCAATTATTTTTTCCAATCTAAATTAGTTGTCAAGGCCTACTACGCCACGGAAAACACCGGTGGTGGCATCTGTTAGCCGAATTAACAACATTCTAAATAAATTTCAAATACTGCTAACCCTGCTGCGCCATACTCAGACCAAATTTAGAAAGTTTGTGTTTGCTGGCATGAATTTCATGTCCATAACATCAAAGATGGCTCTCTCGCAATTTTTCCGCAATGGAATCAACCCCATATCGGCATTGGCAGTCATAATTTTGTATATGATAATGGTATGTCACCCGTCGGTCCAACGCAACCAACTCTCGAGCAAATCCTGCAACTTGTGACACAATATAAGTGACCTTGCACATACGTAGAAGAATCTGCGCCACCGACAGGGTATTTCCTTGTGGCTTCGTACCACCTCCAATCATCACGATATACCGGAAAGTGAAACTTAAAGGAGCCAAAATGTCCTAGCGGAAAAGCAAAAAGAAGACGACGTTAGGCGTGTAACCAGCGATCTAACGACAAAACAACTAAAAAAAAAACTAAATCCAAAATAATGCGAATGATAAAAATGAATCAAAGAAATAATATAAAAAACTAATAATCCAAAGCAACCAAAAAATAAGCGACCATTCTAGAAAAACCTTGAACAGCCAAAATACTATCCAGACCCTAAGACAATCTAATTCATTAAAGACAATATACAGAAAAGTAAATTCGTAATTACATATTGCCCTCATTAACTTACGATTAAAGCTAAGGAAGGCGGTAGAGTCAAAAACCATCTTTGTTGGCCGAGGTCATCCATTTTCATAGCTTGAGTATGCCAAGGAAGGGTGAGAACGACAAACCCTGCGCTTCCTGAATGTTTGAGACACCGAGGAAGCTTTATGGGCTTCATGACTCTACGCGCGTGTTCGAGACGGTATTTTTTTTATTTTGCCATTTTAGGTTTGGGTGTGTTTTCTGCAGGCTAAACCCTGGCTGGCTGTTCCCACTTTTGTATTTCAGGTTTCGATACGATCCCACGTATTGGCTAAAAACCGTGAAGGACTGACAATTGCGAAGACTGGGTTATACAAGGGCATGCAAGTGTGTGTCAGCACCACATTTCGGTAGACTTTCAGTATTTGTGGACGGACTTTCATGGTCAATTTCGCCATCTTTTGAGGTCTATGGGACCAATTCTCAAGTCATTACACAATGTCGGAAGGTCTGTCGAAGCGCTACTATTATTAACAGTGAAGTTATAGAAAGTCAAAGTTGCCTCTCTAGAATCAATTGAATGCTCCCTAAAGCATATTCAAATGTAAGTATCACATTGAAGTAAGTAATATGACGTATTTTACAACTGGGAACAATGGTGGAATCAAATACTTTCAGATAAGAAATTTAAGCTTCGCAGTATCCACATCGTCTCGTTCGTTTTGTTGGCTCGAAATAAATATAACCCCATAAGCAACGTGTTGAGACCTCCAGACGGCGCAGTGGCAAGGAGAAATCGGCTCTTTTTCAATGGTAGGAACAATGCTGCACGACACTGGGATTCCGACATTACCGAGCGTAACCGAGCGTTACCGAGAGTTCCGCAGATGACTTGTAAAAACTAATGGATGTGTCTACCCCGCTGTGACCTGCGAAATTCAAAATAATAATAATCCTCCTCCCGAAGTGCCTAATGCACCTCTGAAATAGGAGCATCGATTGAGGATATGATTCAGTTTTCGACTTCCGAATTTTTTTAATTGATTCCATTCACTCGAGAATGGTTGCACAGATTAGAATATCTACTTTAATTATGATTAGCGTTGCGTTTCTTTGATAATGTACAACTAGCTCAATGTCATGCAAACCCATGCCCATAGTAGTGATGGAAAATACGACCTTTTTCAGTGAGTCGACTCATTTTGACTCACTATCTTAGCTGAGTCGATCCGAAAGAGCGCCTTATTTTCACTTCGCCTATAGCACTATGAGGAGAATTTCGTATCGGAAGCTAAAAAATCAGGTTAAGACAATAAAACACAGTGACCCGCCCACCGTAACCTAATGAGCCGGATTTTACCCACAACCGGATGGTCATGGTATCGCTCATAGATTTCGTCGTTATGTAGGCTACGGAATGGTCCCCCCTCATTTAGGGGGGCCAAAAAGAGTTTGCACTTCTTCTTGCTAAGAAGCCAAGTCTCTGAGGAATACGTAAGGACTGGCAAGATCATAGTCTTGTACGGTAGGTCTTTGACCCTATAATGAGACGTTTCGAGCGGAACAGTTTTTCTAAGCTGAAATAGGTTCTGTTGGCTACCAACAACCGTGCGCCGATTTCATCATCGTAGCAGTTATCGGTTGTGATTTTCGACCCTAGATAGGAGAAAGGGTTTCAAAGTTGTATACTCCTATCCTTATTCTTCCCGTTTGAACAGTGCGGTTTGATGTTGCTGGGTGGTTGGTTTTGGGTGCTGACGTTATCACCATATACTTTCTCTTGCCTTCATTGATATGCAGCCCAAGATCTCACGCCGCCTGCTCGATCTGGATAAAGATAGTTTGTACGTCTCGGGTAGTTCTTCCCATGATGTCGATATCGTCAGAATAGGCCAGTAGTTGGGTGGACTTAAAGAGGAACGTATCTCTTGCATTTACTTCAGCATCACGGATCACTTTCTCGAGAGCCTTGTCGTAGACCGTTGTTGATGCTGCTTTTATCGGGTCTCGCACATTGGTCAGGGTCAGCCTAGTCAGTCTTATTAATTTCGTCGGGATATCGAATTCTCTCATGGCCGTGTACAGTTTTACCCTGGCTATGCTATCATAGGTGGCTTTAAAGTCGATGAATAGATGGTGCAACTGTTGTCCATATTCTAACAGTTTTTCCCATCGGTTGCCGCAGAGAGAAAATCTGCTCTGTTGCAGATTTGCCTGGAGTGAAGCCAATGATGTTCTGGGCGTATAGGGCTATCCGGCCTAGCAAGATAGCAGAGAATGGTACTCAGCAACGTGATACCTCTATAATTGCTGCACTGTGTGATATCTCCCTTTTTATGTATGAGACAGATTATGCCTCGTTGCCAATCGTCAGGCATAGATTCGCTGTCCCATACCTTGAGCACAAGTTGATGAACCACTTGGTGTAACTGGTCGCCTCCATATTTAACCAATTCGGCTGTAATTTCATCGGCTCCTGGCGACTTATGATTTTTAAGCCGATGAATTGCACGGACTGTTTCTTTTATACTTGGTGGTGGCAGTATTTGTCCGTCGTCTTCAGTTGGCGGGACCTCCAACTCGCCGATGTGCTAGTTGTTCAGTAGCACATCAAAGAATTCAACCCATCGCTCCAATATGCCCATTCGGTCAGAAATCAGATTTCCCTCTTTGTCTCGGCAGGATGAGCATCGAGGTGTATAAGGCTTCATCCTGCTGACTTGTTGGTAAAACTTGCGCGCCTGGTGCGGTTGCCGCCTGTACTTTTCTAGTTCGAAGACCTGTTGGTTCTCCCAGGCTTCCTTTTTCCGTCTTTGAAGTCTCTTCTCCGCTCGACGGAGTTCATGATAAATCTCTGTGCGTGCCCGCGTTCTCTGAAAATGCAACTTTACTCCGTATGCGGCATTCTTCCGTTCCGTTCCTACCTTACATTCATCGTCAAACCAGCCGTTCCGACCTGATTGTCAGAGAGGATTCTGGGTGGTGTTGTTATTCAAGCTCGTAGCACCATGCCAACGAGGTAGTGATCCGAGTCTATATTGACCCCCCTATATGTTCTGACATTCATCAAGGCTGAGATGTGGCGGCGTTCGATTAACACGTGGTCGATTTGGTTCAAAGTGGTCCCGTCTGGAGGGGCCCATGTATGTTTGTGGACCGCTTTCCGCGCAAACCAGGTACTTCCAACAACCATTTCGTGTGACACTGCTAATTCAATAATCCACAGTCCGTTATCATTTGTATTTTGGTGTAAGTTATGGAAGCCAGCATATCGCCTGAATACGGGCTCCTTCCCTACTTGGCTGTTAAAATTCCCAAGTATGATTTTGATATCATATCTGGGGCATGCTTGGAGGGTTGGCTCTACTGCCTCGTAGAAGGTATCCTTCTCCGACTCTGCAGTCTCCTTTGTAGGGGCGTGAACGGTAATGAGGCTTATATTTCTAAACTTGCCTCGCAAGCGCAGATTGCATAGCCGTTCACTTACGTTTTCAAAGCCGATAACAGGAGGTCTAATTTTTTGGCTGACTAAGAAACTTACTCCGAGCACATGGTTTACTGGATGGCCACTATAATATATGGTGGAGCGGCTCTTCTCCAAGAAACCGGTCTCTGTCCACCGTATCTCTTGTAACGCTGTTTCATTAGCGCTATATTGGGACAGCGTATCGGCTGGCTGCTCATCAGGTTCATCTCTGTACAAGGAGCGCACGTTCCATGAGAAAATGCGCAAATCGTTATTCCGTTGTCGTTGCCGGTTCGTCGTTGTATAATCTGTCCAGTCCGAGGCTCCTGTTGTGGCTTCGTAACAAGTTGTTTTCCATGTAGGGTTGTCAGCCCTACCCAACCCCCAACCTGGAGGACTAGTTGGTACAATATGTGCCGTTTTTAGGCGCGGGAGACTCGCCTTCATCCTTCTCCGTCTGCAGCTTTTCGTTAAGAAGGAGCTCCCAGCGGTCCCCACATGAAGGTGGAGATAGGGTTTGGTAATAGAGCAGGCATTTCCCAGGTTTTATGCTCCATTGTGGGTACCAATTCACGTTTCGCCTTGAGACCTATACTACCCTTTGACCATACCATATTTCAATTGTTTTACACAAACTTAAGATGATCGTTTGGACATACAAAATACAAGATTGTCCTGGAAACATACCCATCTACATACACGCATGCAATACTATTGGCTGCATTTGCAAAACAGAAAAGTACCCACAATGTGCACCGCATCAATAAGCCATCCTAATCATCATTCCGCGCAATTGCTTTTGACATATGGCACCAAACAATAATGCTTCAAAATCAATATCCAAAATCATATAAATAATTTTCTAAGAGGTGAGGATAGGAGCCGTAAACTAAATGGAAATTCAAATTGAGTTGGAGCTGCCTTCCAACTTATTACTCTGTATTTAGCATGTTCGCTTGGGAATATTAATATAAATCCATAAGTCTCCGAAGAGAAAGTCTGGGATCTTCGAGCTGCGTCTATCAATATATCAATCCCCCGAAGTATCTTCAATAGTAATATTAATTTATTTTGCTTGATACTGCTTAATTGAAATTCCTCGATACGCAGAAGCCAACGGTCCAAAATAAACACAAATAGGCGCCCACTATCTAGAGAGTTACACAATAGTTTTGTAGAGAAACCGAGGCACTTCGTCATTTTTATACGAAGGAGCTGAAGTCCATATTCTATTTAGTACTTCATCATTTTCACTTAAATATTTTTAGACAATTTATTCTCGTAACGAAAGCTGAAGATAGAAATGGCCCCTTCTAGTGGGTGATATTCATCAATATTAATAATTTTGGAATAGAGACCGGGACAAATCTTCAGCCAACCGAGAGTGCCAATAAAATTTCTTCATAGCATTCATAAAATTGCCGCAACGTTCCAGATACTTCGGATTTCGGCCAGCCCCAGCACCCAGCATGTATTCTAAATTTATTTCTATGTGGAACATTGAATTTGCTTGCCTGCGATAGGGCTATAACGCGCTGCCAATGCATTTCCGAAGTCAATGCAAATCTAAATGGGGACTTGTTCCGCGCTAATGGTTCCATAATGGAGGACGTAGATGAGGTAATTGTGAGCAATTGATTTCGAATTGAGGACGGTAAGTGTTCACAAATTATGTTAAGTTTCCCAGGAAATGGAAAGTGTATACATGAATTTACATCTGGAATCATATTCTGTGCATATGCTTAAGATATTATGCTGCATTGTGCTGGGAGCTGGATTAGATGCTTAGGAGATTCGGGTGGAATTTTCACGAATAAACAGATTGAGACGACTTCTTGAAATTGACATATAAATAAAACATTGTCAGGTACAATTTCAAATCCTCCATCAGCAAATTTCTAACCCCCACTCCCCTAGGCTCCAGTGCAATGGTGAGGCCTACATACATTGCCAGCAGGGTGGAAGTGGCTTTCAGATATGCCTCAGTCCATTCTAGAGGAAGGAATGAAAATTTCATAAGAATTGCAGACATTTCTAAGCCAAATGTGCGTTATCTCTTACAAGGAAGCATTGAAAGGGACCTTCATTTGCATAGCGATCCGGAGTCTCTTCTCGGCGCGAATGGCGTAATACATCATATTTTATGACTGCATCTATTTGCGATTAATCGGAAATCGACGACGCATACTAAAATCATAATTGCCAATTAAATGGAAAGCAAATATCGTTTATCAGCAAAATTTTAGTCTCCTCAGAGCAAAAATTTCATGTTTGAAAAGTCGTTTAATGTCTCCTTATCATTCACCGTAACGATAACTTCCTTCGTCTCCAATTCATCCCTCGTTTGCTAACCCGGGGCTTTCTATCGTTTCCTATTTCAAATCATTTGATGGGTTGTCTACATTCGATTCCTTCTTGCTCCTCGCACCGTGGTTCCTTCGCCGTACTACATTGCCTTGCCTTACGTATCTCCTCCAACAAGGTATATGTACGTACTACACATTGTTTATATGTATAGGGGGTGATTATGTGCTTTCACTTTCCCATTTCTTCCATCTAATAGAAAGCGTTGAATTGTTTTTACGCGATTTTTATCAGACGCTTCGTGTAGTTGTGTAACATGACAGCGATAACGTTATTTATGCATTCAATGAATGGAAGTCATTGCCAGGAATCAGTTATTTAGGGTCCTCGTGATAAGAAAAGAGCCTTCAAAGTTTTGTGTGAATTGAGCCACAGGGAATTAAAGTGTGGGGAAAAAGCCTAGGGAAAGTCTCACGGCCGGTGTTTTCTTAATGTGAGATACCTGTTTAGGAGGAGTTTCCGGGAATTATTTAATAACCAGATAGTGTTGAAAGGCGTCACAGGGTTCCCTCACATGTGAATCATTGGAAAGGAATAGCACTAGTACTGGATAAAATGGATATCAAACTGTGTCATTGTCTAAGCGGGTAATCTTCCAATTTCTGCTTAAATTTCCAGCAAAGTGTGTTCAAGCTGTGTCCCTACCTCCTGCACATGAAATTATTACATAATCTTAAAATATTCATGACGAAGCCTTACGAGAAGGGGCATAAAGCTCCTCTGGTGTCTGCTCAGCACTCAAAGACATTAATTACACACTGAGCTAATGCTTACGAGCCATCCATAACAACGCGGAGCGTGCGTTCATTTTGACATCATCTTTCCCATATAAACTTTCTTAATTAATATCTTTTTATAAAATGCACGGTGTCTTCTCAATGGGTTGACGCATAGAATGGCAGCGACGTCGGCTCGCGGTGGCGGCAAGCCCATGTATCGCACGTACGTGATAAACGCATACATTTCACAATGGAAAACCCATTAAACTAATTTTACACGTAGTATTTGTTTGCTCGGTAATGTTTATGGCGCGGTTACCGGCAGTTTAACCAGCCAAATAGTTTTATGGAATATGATGGATTGTTTTTCATTCACTGGCAAAGCGTACTTCAAGTGCGGTCATATTTGTAAGATAATTACACGCTCGTTAAGCTATTTATAAACTACGGAAATCTATTGGAGATGAACAGGAATGGATCTAGGTGCTCCTTACAGACATGTCGGCCCCAAATTTGATTGCCTCATAATCAGATTTGATACTCCAGGTGAGGTAATTAGGGATAAATGTTTAATTTTCCGCCCATCAATTTGAATTCAGAATGCGTGAATCAGATATCCCTAAATGGCTAATCGTGGTAATAATTCCATGAGATGCTCTGAAATATTCCGGGGAATTAGAATGGAAAACAAAGTCCTGCTGCTCTCCTATGCATACAGACTGACCACTATTATACTTTAAGAAATTGTCGTGAGGTGAGGTATCATTCACAACTAAGAATAGAAATGAGGCAATGACAGTTATTGTATATTGAGTAAACATACAGTGCCCATCTATCACAAAATACATATGTAAAGTGCGTAAATCAACTTTTGTACTGGCTAGAGTAGTAATTCAAAGCTAAAGTTTTCCTGAAGAGGCCTCGTGTCAGGAACATTAAGTTTCTTCACACGCAGATTTAACTGCTGCGTAAACATAACACAAACTAAAAATATTGCTGAATGCTTTATTTATTTCCATGCTCTCTTGTGGTAGAAAAAAAACATGGGTGTCAAACATTGTCTTAAGGAGGAAATGCCTGCATCGGCTTCAGAAAAATAAACATTTTTTTTTTTCATCTCAATATATCCGTGTAATCAACCCTGAAATTTTCAAATCGAAATTTCCAAAACTTTTGAAATTATGTCCGTACCTCTAATAGAGAGGCACTGCTGGCCTATTTATAACCTCCCATATTCTGGTTCGTTTTAAGGTTTTGTGTAAACACAAAACCTTATCAAAATCGGTTCTGTGTCTGTCTGTCCGTCTGTCTGTCTTTTTTTTTGTGGAGGTGAAAATCTTCAATAGACACTGGGCTGGACACGCAAGCGTGTGGGATTCTTACCCACTAAAACCACCCCCGACTCCCCCGACTCCCCCCCCTCACAAACTTTGGACACTGGAAGAATACATGCTTTGGGTTCTCTGGGACTCCATCGCAGTTTGGAAAATCGGGTGAGATATCTAGTTTAAACCTGAAGAGGTACTGGCGATATCCTCCATGCTCCGTGAGAAACTGAGTAAAATAATAATTAATCTCACGATGCCGTCTCTCCAACCACTCCTTGATGGCAGCGATGAGGCTGTGTGTCCACCGACCCTTTCCCGAGCGTCCCCAACGCTCTTGCCATCTATTTAGAGATCTTTCCCTTTCGGAGTTCTTCGTCTGCGATAAAGGAGAGATAGACTTCGTCATCTCATCTGCTAAGATGTCAATCGAATAATGATTCCAGAGATGACGAATGCTGCATCATCTGAGACAGTCCTGAATGCCGAGCAAACCTTAGGGGTGTCCTTCTGTAGACTGAACTCAGTTTGTTAGTGTTAAATGCAACCTGCCTGCCTTTCCCCAAGCAAGATCGAACACACTACCCTAGCTATAAGCAACCTGGAAGCATGCGGTGGCCCTCCCACGTTCGCTATCATCCTTGCCAGGCCGACACTCGCAGTGGAGGCTTTATCATAAATATACTGCACATGCTGCTTATAGCTAAGCTTCCCGTCTATCATCACTCCCAAGTATTTGATGGCAGGCTTAGAAGTGATGATATGATTCCCAATTTACATACGGGCAAAATTTCTTTTACGGCTCTTGGTGATGTGGACCACTTCCGTTTTTTCCTCCGCAAGTGTCAGACCAGAACTCTCTAGCCAACCCTTAAAAGCACTAATCGCTTCACATGAGTATGAGTGTTCTGCGACCACAACCAGCGCTATATCGTCGGCGTAGCCCACCATCGAGGCTTCCTCCGGTAGGGGAAGGTTAAGTACATCGTTGTACATGATGTTCCACTATAAGGGGCCCAGTACGGCGCCCTGTGGGACACCCGCGAAGACAACGTACTCCTACTCCTGGGGTCCGTCACCGGTATCATACCGACGCCTCCGTTCTTGTAAATAGCTGTTGACAATAGCTGCAAGATAGGCGGGAATACCAATCTTCGCCAGAGATTCCCGTATTAGATTCCAGTTGGCCGAATTGAATGCATTTCTCACATCCAGGGTCACTACTATCCAATATTTGCGAGTACTGCCATTTCCGTGGATTGCATATTCGGCTAAGCCAGTAACCATTTTGATGGCATCAATTGTTGATCTGTCTTTACGGAACCCATACTGCCGCTCTGAAGAGGTACCTCTCTGGCTCTCAACAACCGGAAGAAATCTATTATAGATTGCTCGCTCTAGCATTTTGCCCACAGTGTCCAAAAGACAAATAGGTGTATAGGAGGTTGGCTCACGTGGAGGTTTTGCCAGTCTTAGGCAGTAGCACCAACTTCTGTCGTTTACATGATGCAGGAAATATCCCCTCGGGACATGCACGCTTCGAACAACTCAGCGAACATATCCGGTCTGGATTTCACGGCAAGCTTAAAGGCCCTATTCGGAACGCCATCCAGACCTGGAGCTTTGTTATCTCCTATCCTAGCGCAGATCTTCAGAACCTCTCACTGGTGACTGGCGGTATTGCCGTGTCGTTCAGAAGTCGTCTGTCTGTCTGTCCGTCACACGCATTTTTCTCGGAGACGGTTCTAGCGATTGACACCAAATTTGGTAGAAAGGTCGGAACTGTGAACGTTCACGCATATAGTGAGTCACATCCTTTCAAGTCGAATTTATGGGGGGTCCCCATACATGCAAAAGGGGGGTGTAAATTTTTTTTTCATCAAATATAGTCATGTGGGGTATCAAATTAAAGGTTTCGGTTAGTACTTTTCGAAGCTGTCTTAGTTTGGACATTTGTTGGAAAGGTGGGGAGTGCGGGGGGCTGAAAATGATCATTTCTTTAACGAACCCATTCTCAAAAACTACCCAACCGAAAAATCTGCAAAAAATCTGGGGGCTGCCACTATGTGGTGCCTAGGCTCCGAAATACCCTCCATACCGATACCTGTTCAAATAAACTTAATAATAGTACATTACTATAATTATTAGTAATTCACAGGAAAACCCCCTTAAGTTCACCCTAGAATCACGGAATTTTGCAGTAATGTAAGCTATAGCATAGAGCATGCCAAATCCTGCCAAATTTGGTGAAAATCGCACTATTACTAACAAAGTTTTACTAGGTCAAATCTGTAGTTTCTATTCAAATTCAAGACCATGAATGTCAAAATCACTTGAAAATGAATATTTTCACATAATATATGCATATATTACGTGCTACATACTAATGGGACAAATCATTCAAATTTCAAATCTCTTTATAAAAGAAATACACAAAACCTTTCATACCTGAAGCGTCTAGCTTCCGGTTTCTCGACTTGTTGGGCAATTAGTTTTTATATATACCGATATATATACGTACAATGAGTATACAGATACCTACCGAACTTTACGAGAAAGCTGAAATATTACAGTTCGGTACAGAATCGATGAATGGCTGTGAGTTCTTGAAATTATCGTTTTTCATTTAAAAGTGTTTTTCTTAAAAGAGCATTTTTCAAATTGGTGTGAAAGATTACTAAAAAGGTACCTTTTAATCTCCCTCTCGGACAACACCTTGTCGTGGTGGGGGAGCCTGTGGTAGTTTACTACTACACTACGAGTGTCCAAGAACATATGAAGATGGAAACAAAGGATTGTAACTCTCCAAGTGGCAAGTCTGCGGCGCGGTCGGTCAGAAAGGATAGAACAGCAACTCCCATAATAAGAGCATCTGGAAACCTGACTAAAACTGGCCTGTCGGTGACACTGTTGCCTAACTCTTCTAAAATACGAGGGAGGTAGGTTCGTCCGAAGGAAACTTTAGCCGCAAAGGAGAAGGGACTTCAGCCTTGCCTGTCAGGAGCCTCTCCTCCGCCTGTACCAGGAAAAACGGAAGAAAGGGGAGCTTGTGATATGGACGCAACTGCTCTAACGCCGGTATGTGGAAACTGATCCATGCAGCCCACAACCGGGAATTTGGGAGGGCTCCCAGGCGACGACAACGGAAGGCACTGCGAAAGAAGGCGAAGTTTCTTAGGAATGAGAACATGGACGTTGCTACACCACCAAGCGTTGCGAAATCCAGAGAAAGCGAACGCAAAAAAGCAGGACTTTCGGCGGAAGGTGAGGACAAGCTGGTAACCTCGGTGAGATTTTCTTGGATGAAAGATCCTCGAGACCGAGGGCCTACATTCTGATGTCAAAATTGTGACAGGCAACCATGCTGAGACAATTCAGTTCCAGGACTTTGTTGCTTAATGGTAAGACGAGAAACGTCATAGATGCCCCCGCTTACTTACCCCATGATTCTTTGTGTCCTCTGCCAACGCAAGAACTAAGGGACCTGGTAGTATATACCAAATCAAGTCGCCGTGAACTTTTAATAGGTTGTGATGCGAACGCTCAGCATATTTGTTGAGGCAGTAGCAAATGCAATCCTAGAAGAGAGAAGCTGTTTGATTATATCACTTCAGCTGGTCTGATGACCGCGAACGTGGGGTACGCCCCTACGTTCGTGGGGCCAAGAAGAAGTGAAGTAATTGACCTAACAATCTATACTTCAAAGTTGTTAGAGTTGATTAGAAACTGGCGAAGATCACCGTTATTTAGAATTTAGCCAAACTATTACTGACGAACAGCCTGTAATACAAAGACGGAATCCTAGGAAAACGGATCGAACAAAGTTTAATGAATTTCTTGGAGACAAAGTTGAGCTCCCTAGGCGACTAAGGACTCCTTTGGCGATAGAAAATCAATTGAAAACTCTGAATAGCACACTTTTAGAGTGCTTTGAAGAGGCGTGTCCTATTTCCCGAGACCAAAGGGGTAAAACGGTTCCATAGTGAAACCGAGAACTGCAGAGACTCAGGAAATCAACCAGATGACTTCTAAATTGTGCTTACAAAAGCAATAAAGAAGAAGACTGATTAAACTTTCAGAACTCACAGCCTGAATACAAGAGGCTCGTAAAACATACGAAACGAGACTCTTTTAGAAAAACCTATAAGGAACTGGAAGGCGAAAGGGAGACTAATAGCCTAATAAGGCTGAGTTGGCCAAATTTGACTCTCTTAGAAAACCGGATGGTACTTTCACGAACTCCAGAGATGAGTTTATACGGACTCTCTTGGAAGTACACCACCCGGGAGAACAGGTTTCAGAAGTGGGAAGAAGAGAATTGGCGGTTTCAACAAACCCTTCAACACGAAGGTGTTACAGGGGGAATCGGGACACTAGGAGAGCGGTTGTTACCAATGAAAAGCGAGAGTTAAGATACTATCATTTAAATATTTCAAAGCACCTGGCATGGATGGCATCTACCGAGCGATGCTAAAGGAGGGTATAGAGCACTTAGGGCAACTTCTAAGCAATATTTTCCAAGGATGTCTTGCTCTGGGCTACATGTCTTTCTCTTGGCAGAAGGTAAAGATAGTCTTCTTACCAAAGACTGGGAAAGATGACTATTCAAATCCAAAGAACTTCAGGCAAATCAGATTAATATCATTTTCGCTGAAATGTTTATAGAAACTAGTTGAACGTTACATTCACGAGAAGGCGCTAAGGTCGCACTCCCTAAATGAAAACGAACATGCTTACCAACGTGGAAAGTACTAAGAGTCTGCTCTTCATTCTTTGGTTTCAAAGATAGAAGATGCAACTCTATAGGGTGAGCACGCGATGGAGGTGTTTGTGGACATTGAAGAGGCTTTTGACTATGCGCCCTTCCAAAAGCTCTGTGATGCCGCCAGAGAGCATCGTGTTGATGAAACTCTAATAAAGTCGATCTACGCTATGCTAACGCAGAGATTGCTGTGTGCTGAAGTAGGTGTTGATCGCTATCTAACAACGGCAGCAACGAAAGGCTGCCCTCACTTCTGTAGAGTATGTTGATCAACTCACTACTATGCAAACTGCAAAATCTGCCAATACACGTTCAAACTTGTGCGGATGACATGGCCGCGCTAGCTATTGGTCGAGATCTCGAAATGGTGTGAAGAAATACACAACGACCCGTTGATTTGATTGACAGTTGCTTTCTCAGGAATAGACCTTCAGTAAATCCAAATAAAACCACAATGGTATCATTTACAAAAAGGGGAAACTGAACGGTCTTTGCCTTCCAGTGATGAGGGGTACAACGCTTTAACTCTCCGAAAAAGTGAAATATCTGGGAGTTATTCTAGACAAGAAGGTTCTTTGGAACAAACATCTAGAGATAAAGATGAAACGAGCGTTCACAGCACTGAGCTTATTGGCTGTGCAGGCGGACTTTCGCCTCGACATGTTGACTTAGGCCTCAGGTAGTAATGTGGATATATGTTGCTATCATTAGGCCGATGTTCGTTTATGCATTTGTAGTGCGGTGGGTTAAGGTGAAACAAAAGAGTTTCCGCTGTAAACTCGTCACACTGCAAAGAACTGTATGTTGGGGTATCACCGGTGCCATGATCACGACATCCGGCGCAGTTCTGAATGGGTTACTCAATTTGCAGCGATGGCGCATAGGTGTGGTTAACGCACTATGCTAAGCATAAGGTTTTATGGCAGCAATTGAAACCGTTGAAAAGGAAACTCCATAAAATATTTGGCTCCAGGAGAATATTTGTTAGATGGATAAATTGTAAAATTTAATCCACGGGCGTGACACTTGCGAGTCATGTTATCGATTCCTGGCGATGTGCTTCAACTCACACTATGCACACTAAGCAATATCATTCATAGACGTAGTAGAGGTAGTAGAAAGTTCGACGACTAGATGGAGTTACCGGCCCATCATACAATAATAGTTTTCGGGACGTCAATTTGTGCATTACTGCTGGATCATAGTGTTGTGATCCTTTTACAGCTGTCGTATTCCGGCTGCGAAGATGTTACGTAAATTGACCAGAACAAGGAGTATGTTTCAAGTTTTACTTCCTACTTGAAAAATCGGCAACGAAAGGTTATCAAAGCCTCCAATGAGGTTTCCAGAAGGATCCGATGAGTTACATGAATGGTCTTGGCGCTTTAAATGTAAAATTTAAATGTGTCCAGATAGCTGAGTGGTTAGAACACAAGGCTGTCGTACGGGAGGTCGCGGTTCAAATCTCACTGGTGGCAGTGGAATTTGTATCGTGATTTCGAATTACCAGTCGACTCAGCTGTGAATGAGTACCTGAGTCACATCAGGGTGATAATCTAGGGCGAACACGATGCGGACCACATTGCCTCTTACAGTGTATTGTAGTATACCGTTACGGTCTTGAATAGAGTGCTCTAACGCACTTCAAGGCCCTGATCCTATATAAATTGTTGCTCCAACGATTATTATTAAATGTAAAAGTGTTGTAAACGAGTCCGTTTTGGGTCAACTCGAAATAATTAAAACATTGGAAAAAATCTGTTAAAAAATCAACGAGAGTGTGTTAGACCAATGGAGATTCCTAACTCCCTCAGATAAAAAAAAACAAAAGCATCAGGATTGTTTTCTCTGGAGCGATCATGGTTTCTTTGGCAGAACCAAGCCCGACGGAAAATCGGTAAAATCGGAAATGAAAGTATTTTTATGATGTGGAGGTGATCAAAACGACTTCGCCACGAGTGATAGGCGATGAGAAGCCAGACAAGTGCATCGCACCGAATGGACACTACCCTAAAGGTAACTGAAAGACTTTTATTTTATGTTATATTCAGTCTGTCTTCACTGCCTTCTTTTTAAAGTTTTGTGTGAAAGATTCAATCTCTGTCTGTCTGCCTGTCTGTCACACCCGATTTATTCGGAAACGGCTGAGACTATTGTCGCGAAATATAGTGGGAATATGTAGACTATAAATCCGTTTATTACAGGAAGTGGGACCATTTTCTGTTGAATTTAAGGGAGCTCCCATATATGTGAAAGGGAGTGTAATATTTTTTTCTAGAATATCGTCTTGTGGGGAATCAAATGGGAAGGTTAGATTATTACTTTTAGAAACTTGGCTTATTTTGTAATTTTACAAAATAAGCACTGAAGAAGGACACATGTTTTGTCCGAAACACATGTTTGCTACCTCAACATAAATAAAATTCTATAGTTTAATCGGAAACCTTTCCTTTGAATAGTTTTCTTTTAAACGGAACTATAGTAAACTAAGAACTATTTTTATGAAAAAACATCATTGTTTCTGGAATGCGACAGAAAAAGGCATACCCAATGCTGACTTTCGAATATAAGTTCTATCGTATATCGGGGCTCGCACCGACGAAGGGACTACAAATTAAACCCTACCTATTACCAACATCTTCAACACCTTTAACGGGACAGGCGGAAGAAATGAAGCTAGAGACGTGAACGCAACTAACTTCATGTCAGTTTGTGAAATCGGATCTGTGCAACTCGAAATTACGAAATGCTTTATGTGAGGAGACTCTTTATGGATCAGGACATGGACACAGCTATACCCTAAACTTTGCGAAGATCGAGCCTTTGGCAGAACAGTATAAGGGAAACCTGATTAGTAACCGCCTATAGTATACACTTCTAACTGATATATATATATATATTTTTCATCAAATATAGTCAGTGTATCACATTAAAGGTCTCGGTTAGTACTTTTCGAAGCTGATCTTAGTTTTGACATTTGTTGGAAAGGTGGGGAGCGCGGAGGGTTGAAAGTGATCATTTCTTTAACGAACCCATTCTCAGAAACTACCCACCCAAAAAATCAGAAAAAATCAAGAGGCCGAAAGATCCTCCATACCGATACCTGTTCAAATAAAGTTTATAATAGTACATTACTATAATTTTTAGTAATTGACAGGAAAATCCGCCTTAGGTTCATCCTATCATAAAATTACGAAATTTTGCAGTAAGTAGTTCATGATCCTGCACGCACCTGAACCGTCCAGCTTCCGGTTTCCCGACTTGTTGATGTAATATCTTCACTATTGCTTACATTATTCCCGACAAGCATTGATCATCAAACCTGAATTCAATCCGTATTGTAAGCAAAGTCTGATTTTCTTGGGTGTAAGCGTGCCATTTTCTGAGGGTTTAAAGTGTTTCCGACTTGAATCCAAATTTTACACAGTATTAACAAGCCTAGCATACCGTAGAGGTCTTTCGTTCGTCTGTTTCGTTGGTCCTTTTGCACTGCTACTATGATTCTCCTAACCAGAATTACGGGAGAAACACAAATGCTGGAATGGAAACCGTGAGAAAAAATGCAATGCTACATATTATTAAGTGCATGCCCTCGTTAGATTCTCTCAAGACAAAGCGGATGTTGCATATGTCGCGAAGCTGCAGACACTGCATATCCCACAAAAATATGCCTCAAAATACCCCCAGCAACAATATCTTCCTAAAAGGGGTTAATGATAGCACATGAGCATACATTTTCCAACTCCGCCATGCTATTAACATAGTATGCTGGTCCCAAGGCCAGGTAAAGGAGGAGGGTTTGAGGCAACGTATTCTGTACTATCCTCAGTAAAACAAAAATAAAATGCTGAGATTAGGAAAAGAGATAAATAGAGTATAGTTGGAGTTATTCTACTATGCTAAATCCTACCTGATCTCTCTTGGTGACAGGCCCCGCGACAGGTCGAGTAAGAAAATGCGAAAAATATCGTTGCAAACATGATGATCGGATTGAGTCACAAACCTCGGAGAAATGCTAGGGCGTCCACCTCAGTCGACGCGGACGGAACGGGCCCCGGTGCTGTCGAGAAATGGGCAAGGGTTCTTGACGCATGGACGGCGTCAGGACGTAAGCAAGTTAGTCCACACACAACGAACAAAACAAATACGTGTCTGCATGCTAAATGTTGGTAACCTAATTGGAAAGACCGAGGAACTCGCAAGAGCCCTTCGGAAAAGGCGCATTGATATCTGCGCTCTGCAAGAAACCCGATGGTCTGGTTCCAAAAGCTGCGACATTGAACGCGAACGCGGTAAAAATGGCTACAAACTTCTCTATTTTGGTAACCCACACACTCAATATGGTGTTACCATTGTCATCTCAGAGGGTTTCCGTGATGCCATTAAAGAAGTCGACCGATTTGATGATCGGCTGATGAAGATCACCATTATATCAGCTGATCGTACTATTCACTTCTTCACCGCGTACGCACCACAGACAGGTCGACCTGATGCCGTGAAAGATGCCTTCTGGCAACTTCTCGATGAAAAGACTTGTCACGTGCCTGCTGACGGCTCATAATAAGTCTCACAGCCGGCGACCTTAATGGTCATGTGGGTGAAAAGGCAGAGGGTAACAGGTGCCATGGGGGAAACGGGTTTGGAGCGCGCAATGAAGGTGGCGAGCGTATGATCGATTTTGCGGACACCCATGACCTCTACTTATGAATACATGGTTCATCAAACGATTGTCTCATCTTCCCACAATTTATAGTGGGAACAATAAAACACAAATCGACTATATTCTCATAAGACGCCAACATTTTACCACTGTCACTGATTGCAAAGTCGCTTCCTATGAGACCATCGCACCTCAACATCGGCCGTTGATTGCCGTCCTGCGAATTAAGCCACCGATAAAACAGCGTGGGGAACGCACTGGCCCGCGACGCATTAAATGGTGAGAAGAAAGAGGAAACGATCTCACTCATAGGATTGCCGACCATTACGAATGTGGAAGAATCATGGAGTCAAATGAAAGACGCGATCCACAAAGCGGCCTCTGCAACCCTCGGGATCACCAAGCCCGGTAAGCGGTACATCAACCGAGATACTTCGCTTTGAAATGATGACGTTGAAATGAAGGTCCGTGAAAAGAAACGCCTCTACCACAAATTTCTCGACAATAAAACGCCTGCTAATTTGCAAATTTATAAGAATGCCAACCGTGAAGCAAAGAAAGCAACCGCTGTCACCCGAGCGAACCATTTCAAAAATCTTTAAGATAAACTGGACACTTGGGATGGCGAGAGAGATCTGTATCGACTTGCGAAAAGCCGTAATGAACGCACACAGGATATCGAACACTTCTGTTGCGTTAATGACAAGAACGGTACTTTGCTTACCAACCGTCGAGCCGCAACGGATAAATGGCGAGAATACTTTGAGCAAATTTCAACTGAAGAATTTGCTCATCCTCCACTTCCACAATCATTGCCGACATTTGGAGCAGTTCCACCAGTCAGCGCAACTGAAGTCAAGGAGGCAATAAAACAAATGAAGTCGGGGAAAACAGCGGAACCTGACGACATCACATCTGAGCTCTGGAAAGCGGAGAGCTGGGACCCAACACTATGGCTCAGTGAATTCTTTAACCGGGTTATTCAGGAAAGAAGTACACCATCTGACTGGCAGGAAAGTACCACTGTTCCAATATGGAAAATGAAAGGTAGTCCAGCATAATGTTCAAAGTACCGTCCGACCCGGTTACTTTCCCATACCATGAAGATTTTTGAACGCATTCTTGAGAATCGTCTTCGCGAAATTGTTGAAATAACCGTGAATCAAGCCGGATCTGTCAAGAACTGCGGAACTACTGACGCAATACATGCTGCGCGGTCACCCATGGAGAAACACCGTGAGAAGCATCGCCCTCTTTACATTGCATTTCTGGATCTAGAGAAATCGTTTGACCGTGTGTCACACGAACTCATCTGGTATGCTTTACGACAACACTTCGTGCCAGAAGAACTCGTGCGCTGGGTTCAATTGCTCTACCATGATCCGAAAAGTAAAGTTCAAAGTATGGTGGGTGTATTAAAACCGCTTCGTGTCTCTGTTGGTGTTCATCATGGAAGCGCCTTCTCACCGCTCCTCTTTGTTCTTGTTATGGACACCGTCACACGGAATAACCAACGTTCAGCGCCCTACACACTGCTTTATGCAGATGATGTTTTCCTAGCATCTGATAGCAAAAATGATCTCGAGCAACTTGTTCAAAAATGGAATGATCGCCTCATGCAACACGGTCTCAGATTGAATTTAAACAAAACTGAATTTTTGACGACCGATCCCCATGAAACAGGCACAATCACTGTCAGCGACAGTGATTTGCCCAGAACTGAACGATTTAAATACCTCGGATCAACGCTATCAGCCAATGGAGAACTGCGTTATGAAATTGCTTTCCACATTAACGCAGCCCGGATGAAGTGGCGTTCCACAACTGGTGTTCTTTGTGATCGACGTATCAACGAACGTCTCAAATCTAAAATTTACCGCAATGTCGTCCGTCCAGTCGCTCTCTATGGTTCTGAGTGTTGGCCGAATATAAAAGACAATGAACGGCGTCTTGCGGAAATGGAGACGAAGATGCTACGTTGTACTAGTAGCGTCACACATTTAGATCACATCCGAAATGAGGATATCCACGATCCTTATGGGGTTGCACCGATCGTGGAAAAGTTGCGAGAGAGGCGTCTTCGATGGTCACGCAATTCATGCCAACGAGAATTCAATTGCCAAGATTGGTCTGAACATCGAAGTCGATGGTAAACGGCCAAAAGGCAGACCTAAACAACGGTGGCTTGATACGCTAGATGGGGATTTGAAAGCCTCGAGATTACACCCAGATCAGGTATTCGAAAGAGCCAAAAGGCGAAGCCGATCACGACGAGCCGACCCCGCTTGTGAACGGGACAAAGGCTGAAGAAAAAGAAGAAAGAAGAGATCAGTATGCATTTTCCTTTTTCGAAATCCACTGGAAACCGCTTCAAGCTCATCTCAACTTTATAGTAATATAATAATAATTGTTGGCGACAATCCATATTAGATCAGGACCTTGAAGTGTGTTAAAGCATTTCATTCCAGACCGTAACGGTAGACTACCGGATTACAATACCCTACAGGAGGCAATGTGATCAGCATTGCGCTCGCCCGAGATTGTTACCCTGATTTGACTCAGGTACTCATTCACAGGTGAGTCGACTGGTATCCGACGTCAAATTACGATACAAATTCCACTGCCACCAGCGAGATTTGAACCGTGCCCTTCCGTACGACAGCCTTGTGCTCTAACCACTCAGCTGTCCGGACACTTGTGGTAATATAGGCTATTATATAAAAGATGATGCTACCAATTTGATGAATATCCCGGTATCACTTACCAAATTATAATAAGTCAAAGTTTTCATATCATACTCAATCCATATATTGTATATACATACATTACGGGTTCCGTATAAATGAAACACTTGTGCATTCAAATATTCTTACATAAGAAAATATTTGAATTGTTTAAAAATCGTATTGCAGACAGCTGGAAAGTCTCTGCAAATACCACTACTATAAAGCAAATTAATGATCATGTAATTAGGTCAATGGCATCTCAACGTAAGTTTGGTAAAAGCGGTAAAGGTTGGCAGACGTCCTTGCCTTCGCAGCTTTATCAGATACGGGATAGATCTGTTTCAACGCACAGACCTTGGAAATCTGAGCTTGGGACTGAAAATAACCATCTGCGTACCAAGAATACGAGAATCTTACGCTTAATATATTACAAGCTTGGAGAATTCCCTCTATTCCCATTCTTATATTCGGAAAGAAATTGAAACTAAAGGGGACAGTCTGCCACACTTATTTCCTTCAACTTGAATGATTTTTACAGATTCACGCAGTTTCAATTTGTCAGCCAAACCTACAAAGATCAAATTCGTAACGAATTTGATTCCTACATCATGTCAAGTGAAATTCCCTTGGCCAATTCACCATTTCATGCCGACATATTTTGCAATTGGCTCCGTACATAGTTAGGCCAACTAATCACGCGAGCAACAAACAAGCAAACGACCCACTTGGGCAGCAATGTTCCCAGAAAATGTTCCCTAGACAATATTATTCTACTACAAAATGAAAATGTATTCGGAATGTATAATGAATATGTTCATTTTTATTGCAAAGAGGACATTCTGCCAGTGAAGGGACCGTTGTGTTTCTCTTTTACGACAGGACTATATTTAGCCACAATTCGAACTGTCGCACGTTTGGAAACAAACTCACCTTTTTTCCCCAGAAGTTAGCCTTGACAGCAAAGATCAACATTTAGCTCGTATCCATTTGCATTAAATTTGAAAAGGGTTGGATTTGAAATGAATAGCTCCGGCAAGCGGGCTGTTTTCGTATAGTTTTAATTGTTTAAAAAAATAAATCCTTTGGTTGTTACGGGTATTTGCTTCTACTGAAATTATGAAGGTTGTCTAACCACATTAGTTACTCTGTCTTTCTCCCTTCTTTATGGTGTTCAGGGAAGGACGTTTGCATATCCCCGTGCCCTATGTGCATACGCTATCTTTAATTTAGAGACAGTTTAAGTGCGGTACAGTTTAGTAGGTTTACCAATACCCAATGCAAATAACGTGTGGTTCAACACGAGCTGGGGTGCTAATGATGTATAGTAATCCCATAATAGATGGTATGGATCCGTCCATCTAATTGCTGGACAATGAGCTGGTGAATTACTAATTCTTTCGCTGGAAGGAAGTAGATGTATCACCAGCTCCATTTTCCCCTCGACAGTCATTAATTACGGGAGATGTGCAACCCAAGAGCACATTAATAATGCAATTCATCACTTGTAATGAATTTAGTTTCTGTACCCCATGTACGAAAACGCTGTGACATTCTTGAGTACAACAAAGCATGATGAGCTTGATCTGAGTTTGTATGGAAAACATTTAACTTGGAGCTGAAATATATTGTCTTTATTTTTAGAACTCGGAGCAACCTCTACACCGATCCGATCCCTATTTAGTACAATATGCCGCGTAACTGACTACCTTCCACGAGCTTATCTGAAACCTCCAGTTTCATTCAAATCACTCTGAACTCAGTTATGTTCCCGCCTATCAAAATGTAGGAATACAAGCCAAGTAGCATGAAGCCTTCGCGATTCTTTACTTTCGCTCTCCATTATTATGAGAACCTTCCACTCTGAGGTTTCTAATCCTCTTTTTAATTTTTCAAATTGTGACTTCAATATTTCCATTTTGCTACTAGCTTGCATACGAGAATGGCAAACGGGAAAAACGCAGAGGACGAAAAGCTTGGCATCTGTAAGATTAAAAAAGGGAGACATTCTTTCTGTGCCAGGAGAACTGGAAAATTTGGGTCATCTCTCCTCGTTTCGTAACAAAATGGGTGTAGCACTAGTAAAGTAACCACTGCTCTTGCTGTTCTTAGGCGGCCAGTTCATTATGCTTCAAGATGACTTACGAATTTTCCTCAACCCTTTAACTGTATATTCGCCCCACCATCTACTGATGCATATTTATCATGAATTACACTACTCACTCCCAGAAAAACAAGGCGCAGACATAAATTGAATTGAATTTCAGTCGGGATCCATCTATTTTCTGGAACGGAATTATAAAATCGAAATCCTCTTTGCCTTTTGAGTTGAATTTAAGTTGGAATCGGATTAAGTTATAGGTTTGTGAAACAAATGGAGCCTTTGTATAATACAGAACATGTACAGTCTCACTCGAAATTGAGTCCCATTACTCTAGCGAAATATAAATGCGATTCTCAAAATGATAAAATCCTATTACAGTTACTTGATTCTAAAGCAATCATGCGAATGTAATTACCTGCATATGAAGTGCAGCATTGAAAAGCATTTAATGGAAGTAAAAGGAAATGCAAGCTAGATTTACATCACTTATGTGTGCATATTCCTTTGTGAAAAGAGGAGCAGAGGGGAGTGACAGTCGAGGTTGTGGTGTGCAACGCAATTACAGACTCCTGCATACCTGGTACGATATCAAATCGAGAAATGTATAAGAAAGACCGGGAACTAAGTAACTACTAGAGGGTGCTAACACTTTTCCTCGAAGTATGTACGTTCTAGAACACGCTTGATCAAATAGAATGTCTTAATTAATTTTCCGAAATAAATTCGCATTTAGTTGGATAACGCTGTCTTATTGTGCGAGCAAAGTGGAATCCCCGCTTCACTCGAAAGTAATAACAGTAATAAAATCCCTCTCCCCTCCTCCGTCCCAAATCCGATTGTGGAAGGAGGACGCTATTAGCGATTCAATGGAATTCATTAAAATCGTTCGCTTGGATCAGATTTTCGAGTGTCACTCCTTAAAAAAATTCATATTCTTAAGTTCTGATTTCAGATTTCTATACTAATTAGCGATATCATTATTCAAATAGCAAAATTTGAACCCTCATACTGCAAAAAAAATCCTGAGCTAACTTGGCCAGCGACTCGAAAAGTTTACTCATTTAATATAGTTGCCAAAACTATGCACCGCCTGCCAAGTATTCATTAAGGAAGTGACGGTACAACCTTTTCACTGATCCGAAAACCCATTTTTAAAGTTGTGTGTAAAACCTTAATTTCATGTCTTGTCTGTCCGACTGTCTGTCACAGCCAATTTATTTGGAAACGGCTGGATGGATTGCCACGAAATTTGATGAGAACGTGTGGCCTATGAATCTTTTTACATATAGCAAGTCGGGCAATTTTGTGTTACGTTTAAGAGGAGGGGCGCCCCATACATACGAAGGGGGTGCAACATTTTTTTCACAGAATATGGGCATGTTGGGTATCAAATGAAAGAGCTCAATTAGTACTTTCCGAAACTTGGCCCATATTTAATATCGGATGAAATCTAGGGAAGTGAGAGCTCGAAATATGACCCTCAAAAAGTGGAACAGGTTTCGAACTCAGAACCTATCCCAAAATAATATGATGCATCGATACAAAATCTAGATCTCAAAACACATCCCATTCCGATATCTGCTCAAGTAAAGTAAATAATAATATATTTCCATATTTTACAAGTTTACCCGAATATCCCTCTTAAGTTAATGCTACAAGAGTAAAATTTAGTACGGTTGGTAATAATATAGTACATAATCCTGGAAAGTTTCACACTCCAACTATTACCAACAAAATTATAGACGGTCAAAATTGTGCATTTCACGTGAATTTATCGCACTTTGAGACATGTATGACGTCATCATCATATAAGGCGAACTCATATAAACGGCGGGGTTGGAGTTTGGAAATTCATGTGTATATCAAGGAATATTTTGAATTGGAGGTATGCGCGAATGGCAAAACGTGAATAGGTTATTTCTCACACAAAATGAACACAAAACGTTTATACCATCCAGTTTCCGTTAAAGTAATAAATCAAATGATTGTGATCTTAGCGCGAACACTTTACCGGAAATAATTGTAGAATAATCCACTGTCTTTTTCTGTTTTTTTTTGTAAGACTGTTCACATGAAAGATATTGCATTAGTTATATTGAGAATACTAGTCACGCCCCGTTCGAGAAGGAAGACCCCGTAAGGATTATGATGATATAATTTTTAAGAGAAATTGAAAACTACCCGACTACTTCAACATGAGCAATCGTGAGATAAACAGATGAACAACTAGGCGATATCATCATCCATCTCATGTGTAACGTGTTCAAGTCCTGCTGTCTCGGGACTATGAATGCAGTTTTGTAGCACAATGTTGCAAAAAACAGGGAGGACCCGACCTTTTTGGACAAGGTGCTCTGATCCGATGAAATTACATTTAAAAAGAATGGCTTTATGAATATGCACAAATTGGATAGTTATACAGAAAAACCCCACTCCATCCGAGAAAAGAGGTTCCAATACCGATTCAAAGCTAACATGTGGGCTGGTATCTTGAACGAACATGTGATTGATTCGTTCGAATTACCAGAAAATCTGAACTGAAAAGCTTACTTACATTTTTTTACGGAATGGTCTTTCAGATTTTTTAGAAGATGTTTCTTTGATCATACTCCTATTCATGTGGTTCAAAAATGATGGCTGGGCGGCCCGATATGCTCGCGAAGTCCGCCATTAGTTAGACCGAAGGTACCCTCAGTGATGGCCGACTTGGTCCAATTTTGTGGCCTCTCACGTCTCCAGGCTTGAATTGATTTTTTTACTGGGATTGCATACAAGAAAAGTTTATGCAAAACCAATAAATAATATCCATGAATTACGTCAGCGAATAGCCAACGCGGCCCAAGAGCTTAATGTTGAAAGAAACGCAAGATGGGTAAACGGGTCGTTTTTAAGAAGATGCCTGCATTTGCGTTAGTGGCCCGAAGTGGGCTACCAAATGAAAAGTCTTGGTTAGTGCTTTCCGAAGCCGGTCTTAGTTTTGACATTTGTTAGAAAGGTGAGGAGTCGAAAGTGGTCAGTTCTTTAAGGGACCCATGCTCAGAAATTACCCAACTGAAAAATTTGAAAAAAAATCAGGAAGTTGCCGCTATATGGTACCTAGGCCCCGAAATACCCTCTATACCGATATCTGTTCAAATAAATTTAGTAATACTATATTACTTTAACTTTTAGTAATTGGCTGCAAAACCCCCTTTGAGTTCATTCTACCGTCACGAAATTTTACAATAATATGGGGTATAATATAGAGCATGATCCTACGAAGTTGGAAATCGCATTATTACTAACAAAGTTGTAATAGGTCAAAGTTGTCGCTTCCCTGCAAATTCAAGACTGAATGTGGATATTCTCACATAATATATGAATATATTAGGTGCTACGTATTAATGGGGCAAATGCATACTCAAATGCCTTTATAAAAGAAATACACAAGATCTTTCATACCTGAAGCGTCCAGCTTCTGATCTCCAGACTTGTTTTCTTTTCAAGATAGGATTTTACACTAGTAATGAAGCATTCTAAAAACATCCAGTGAATAAATTCGCTGTAACCCATGCCCTTTTATTTGATTTTCAAAACACTGGCAATTTAGCTTTGTCTTTACCTTTGAGCGCTTGTGAATTTCAAAATTTGTTTACTACCATGGGGCGAAGTATGGAATCAGCAGATGCGTTACTACATAGCAGGATGGTCAGCCGTTCTTTAGAGGCTTTCAATCTGGGAGCAGTTTACTGCCCTTTTTGGCATTCTAAAACAGTCTTGCCCTCATCAGTTTTGAAAACCGAATCTGGTAGATATCCTTTCTCTCTTATCAAATTTCCAAATTCTTCGGGAAATCTGGCAACAACTTCAAAATCGGCAGATGCTCCTTCACCGATAAGCTTTATGTTGTGAACATTAGATCGCTTTTTAAATTTTTCCAACCAACCTGTGCTTACAAAAAATCCTTGTTACTGAGAGTTGCATCAATGATTGGCTCTAGAGAACGGAAATGATAGAAAACTCTCGTTGCTTTGGATTGAATCAAGGGTCCTATAAGAGGCACAGGAAGGGTCTTCAATCGACAAACTTAGAGCTTCTTCCGCTTTTTCCAGGTGAGGATCGCGAAAACTTACTTTCGAAACTGTCCGACAACCTACACTTGCGACACTTGCTCTTATCGAATTCTCCTTCATTTTAATCGCTCTCACCGTGGATTCATTTATCCCAAAAACACGACAACAATCGCTGTATTCCCTCCTACCTTTAATCTGTCTAAAATTTTAATCATTTCCGTAATAAGAAGCACTTTTTTAATGTCGTGTGTAAAACAAAACCTTATTAAAGTCAGTTTAAGGTCTATCTGTCGCATGCACTTTTCTCGAAAACGATTACACTTACTAACACCAAACTTAGTGTGAACCGGGAACGCTCACGCATATAGTGAGTTGCAATATTCTAAATGGAATTTAAGGAGGTCCCCATAGATGCAAAAGGGGGGTCATTTTTTTCACTAAATGTAGTTATGTGGGGTATGGAATCAAAGGTCTTGATTGGTCATTTTCAAAACTGATCTCAGTTTTGACATTTAATTCACAAGGGAGGAGGGTGGGAGCTGAAGAGTGGTCATTGGTAAGTTTGCCTATGCTCGGAAATACACTCTATACCGACATCTGTTGAAATAAAGTTAATAACAGCATCGTAGTATATTAATATGGTTTTTATTAATTTACTGCAGAACTCCCCTTAAGATAACCCTAGAATCAGCAATATAGACTATGATATAGACCATGATCCTACTAAGTGGATATTCTGGCATAACACATGCACACATATTACGTGCTAGGTACTAATGGGACAAATCTCCACTCAAATACTTTTATAAAAGAAATGCACAAAAGCTTTCATACTTGAATCGTGCAGCTTGCGGTTTCCCGATTTGTTGAAAGGCCTGGACATCGCGATAGACGAACTGACTGAAATGTTAAAAGCACAAAATTCCCCTTTTGTATTTACGAAATGTTTTGCGGAATTGTTTTTGCTTACGAGGTTTGACCAAGAGAGGAGCCAGTGCTAGGATTCATACATACATATTTTTAAGAACCGCTTCGATTTCTGTCTTTCTTTGCAATAACAAAAAGGGAGAAAAGAAAAACCAATATAAGATATGTAGAATGTTGAACTCGCGAATGCTGAACCCATGAATATTGAGTGTCTACTATGAAAACAGGAACTGCCACGACATGTGGCAATCAGGTATAAAAAGCCACAATAAAACGAAAAATTTAAGGTCGGGTATGAATAACAGGCTTACACGATGCCGAAGCTGTTCATTTGGGGAGGTTTGATTTCTAAGAGTAACGGCAACCAGGGATGTAGCTCCGCCTACTGCAGCTGTTTTGTCGCAACCAACAGCGACCACTTGGGCAGGTTTGTGTAGTCCGTAGATATCAGACCAGTAGCGGTTTATCCCTCACAGCGACAAAACTGCGACCATCGACCTGAGGTCATCGTAGAAACTGGCAGTGAAAGGTCAATAGCAGCAGATGCGGCGGAACCAATTATACCACAACGCACTACTGGAGCATTCCGAAGCATTCTTTTTCAAGGGTGAAGCCTCCACTCTGTAGGACGGATTGGAAAAAGTGTGCATAGAATTTTGAGAAATGAATCCTTTATAAAGGCAAACATTCCCAGACCTCCTGCATTCCAAACAACTCTGAAATCAATGATGAAATTACATCTCGACTGTGCGCTGATATATTGCTCGAGGAACCACAGCAACTTCTGTGTTGAAGTAGAGTTGCAGCTGTTATGTTGGACGGTCAGATAATCCGCTTTCGTGTTATTGGTTTGAGTTCCCGTAGAGATCCACCATGAAATGTTGGTTTGGAACGTCGATCAGTGCGACTCATCGAGGCATGAAATTCCTGATCACTGACTGTACTAGTGAGTGGAGAAGGTATACCAAAATGATGTCATCCAGTGAAATGCGCTAAACCAGAACCGAAAGCTCTACTACCAAACTCTATCTCTACCTCAACGTGGTGACCGCTGGAAGCTCTTTCTTAACGAAAAGTTCCAGACGAAGAAAGATGAACTCGAGTCTCCCGCGTCTAAAAACGAGAGAAATAGTACCAACTGGCCAACCAGGTTGGGGTGGATAGGGCTGACAACCCTATATGGAAAACATCTTGTTACGACCGGTTTCTTCGAGAAAAGTCACTAAACTATATAATATAGTGGCCTTCCATAAATATGAGCCTCATTAACGTTCATACCCCTACAGAGGAGACTGTAGAGTCGAAAAAGGACATCTGCTACAAGACAGTAAAATGAACCCTCGAATCCTGCCCTGATATGCTATTCAGGCGATACGTCGGTTCCCATGTCGGACACCAATGATGACAGAGTGCGGGTTATTCAGATAGCAGTGCCACCTGAAATGGTTGTTAGGTACTTCTGGTTTGCGCGGAAAGTGGTCCACAAAGAAACGTGGGCCTCTCCGCAAGAGCCACCTGCAAACAAATTAACCATTGACGCCACTTTTTTACCTTGATGAATGTCAGAACATGTAGGGGCGGGCAACATAGACTCGGATCCGTATCTCATTGTGGTGCTCTGGGCTAGAAAGACGACAGCGCCTAGAATCCTCTCTGACAATCAGGTGAGAGGTAACACTGAACCCATCGACAACACAGCCCTCGGTAACACCAATTAGGGGGAAATGGACGCAGCAATAACAGTTAACAGAGATCCTGGAGATGAAGCATCAACAAATGATCTTTACAATTACCTGCAAAGCGTTATCATTGATACAGCTATAAACAAACTTGGCGTCAGTCGCAATAAAGTCGCAATGACTGGTCCGACGATGAGTGTAAACTAGCAACAGAACGGAAGAATGCCGCATCGCGTGTAATGTTGCATTCTCCAAGAATGCGGGTACGTGCGGAGACTTATCACGACTTACCACGAACTGTGTGGAGTGAAGAAGCGACTTTACAGACAGAAAAAGGAAGCTTGGGAAGAGCAACAGGTCTGTGAACTCGATAAGTACCGGCAGTAACCGCACCAGGCGCGGAAGTTTTACCACCAAGTCTTATACACATCGATGCTCATCCTACCAAGACAAAGAGGGAAATCTGATTTCCGGCAGAATGGGGACATTGGAGCGATTGGTTGAGTATTTTGATGAACTGCTCAACTACCAGAATATCCGTGAATTAGAGGTTCCGCCAACTGAAGACGACGGGAAAATACTGCAAACACCAAATGTAGAAGAAACAGTCCGTGCAATTCATCATTACCATTCAATTACAGCCGAACTGGTTAAATATGAAAGCACCCAATTACACCTCAAGGTGGGGGACAGCGAATCTATGTCTGACGATTGGCAACGAGGCATTGTTTGTCCCATACATGAAAAGGGAGTTATCAAGCAGTGCGGCAATTATAGAGGTATCACGTTGCTGAGTACCATCTATACGATATTCTCCGCTATCTTGCTAGCCCGGATAGCCCCATACACCTAGAACATCATTGGCCCATCACTAAGTGATATCTCCCATTTTATGTATGGGACAAATAATGCCTCGTTGCCAATCGGCCAGGCGGAACACAAGGCTGAGACTGTATTAGTCGTTAACTAAACGAAATTTTAAAGTTTCATGCGGGACACAATGTGGTAGAGTCCAGTCGAACTTCGAATACACTTTAAGAAAGTCACTTAGACAAGCGAAAAATCGGAGGAAAAACTGCACCTACGTTAATTGGGATCATTCTCAACATTAAAGGATCCACCGTGAAAACTATTGTTAATCAGAGTCTGTACATCCATTCTACTACAAAGAGCACCAGACTGGACGAAGCACTTTAATGATAGATTGAATAAGACAAAACTATCGCCAATATATTCTTTGAGCACATTAAAGGTTGTTCATACTAAACAGCGGTAGATGAAGCAGTATTCACGGTTACGGAGATGATACTCCTTGACATTTTGGCTGAGGAGATACATGGCAACCACAATCCTAATGAACAGAAGTAAACACACAGACTGATTCTCAATATCTAGATCTGGGTAATACGCAGCCATAGACATATCCATTATCACTTGATGTAGTGTCTGACTGAGCATAGTAGATAGTGCCGGTTTTTGCATCGTTTTGGTCACGACAATAGAATATGAAGAGAAGTCAAATTTTTCTGAAAACTAAAGACGTTCATTCTGTAAATGCCCCAATCGCGAGAAACATGGAATGCAGCAAGTTGTGGCATGAGCGGCATTTATGTGGAGCTGTTATGACAGAGCAGCAGAGAGGGACCAATTCTCACCGTAGAAGCAAGCCGGCAGGACTGTAGTTTGGCGGACGCACTCAACAGGTGAGGAGCGGTCATTTTAACGGATTAAGATCACATGTTGTGCCTTTCGATGCTTTCTATAAACAAGTAGATAGACAGTAAACCAATTTTAATAAGGTTTTAAATATAATTGACAAATGCGTGTCGAGCATGAACAGTGAATCAAGCGTCCCAGACAATAAAGCCACCAAATTTATTAGTGCGATTCCAGAATGTCAAGGATAGAATTCAAGATGGTAGACTGTTACATTGCAGGGAACCGCAGGATACTAGAATTAAAACAATGAAAAGTCGCTAATTGGAAGGTAATAAGACTCCTCAAAGAGAGCAAGGGGGAAAACTCGAAAAGGCAATGGAAAGACGCAATGCATGAATCTTATTATTCTATCTTTGAAGCAATATAAAAAAAATCATAATGGCATTTAGGAACAGAGAAATTTATCTAATAAACGTTGTTGCAAAGATAGAAAAATATAACGGTTATATTTGCGAGCGTCTAGCATCTGGGATTCGCCACTAATTCAATTGGAGTGAGTAAAGCTATCAAAGTTGAGAGCTAAGAGTAAAAATACAATAAAAAAGTATAAAGGAAAGGAGAGAAGTATTTCTGTTTTGGAGCCTAAGAAGCACTGAAGAAGAAAGGTTTCACCTTCCAACTTTTCCATCTCCTCAGTTTCTGTTTCTGTTCCCTGATGATTTCACTTCCTCCGTTTGTGTCGTAAGTCCAGAGAAGAATTTGAAATATTCGCAATGGAAACTATGTCATAGCCTTCCATTAAATTAAGATTTTTTCGAAATATTGAACTTTTAAAAGTCCCACTGGGTTTATTTTCGCAATCCTTTATCTCTTCATGGAAATGGGTTTTATATCTACTCATGTGTGATCAATTTTAATAAAAATTGGGAATGCTCCCTTTGGAATGAAAACTTTTTTCATATGAGTGCTTGAAATTTTTGAATGTCCAAGTGCGTTTAAATGCTGGTGGTCCAGCTAGTCCAAATGGGATGCGGATTGCAGGATTCTCATGAAATGATCGCCTGAGCAGTAGACAGGCATACACGCCAATCTGAACTAAAATCGAAATGCCGAGTTGAGCCATTGAAAAAATACATAACAAGAACTTTACACAGAACATTTTAAGGATTCTTTAAACCGTTTCGGAAACAGCACGTAGAAACGGACAATTTTGTATATCGTAACGATTTTAGCTGCCAGTTCTGATTTCTAACAAAGCCCAAGGTTCCGGGATCTATTCCGCGTAGACTAATGACATATTTGAATTTTCTTATTGTGGCCATATTAATCTCGCTCCTTACATAGAGTGGGTTAATTATAGGGCCATTTCTTTTCCTTTCACTAGTTAGTGTAGTATAGGGCATCCACGCAGTCTCTTTTTGTTATGTTTTTTTTTCTTTTCATCTTAGTCCTCCATTTTTCAGACTGAGGTACAGTTTTATTGTCATTACACTTAACGCAGCGCATGATGACTGGGTTTAACACCCAGACCAACGAAATAGAGAGGCTGACGCTCTACTTCCTCAACCATCGGGCTGACCACTTCGCAGTTAGTTCACTTATCCATCCGTTGTAGTCTATGCTAGATTGCATGTTTCCCCGAGATAGCTAACAGTAGTTATACTCGAAGAATTCGTAGCCAATAAGTATTTAATTATCTCATTGGCATGTTTTCCTAGAGAATCTAGAGAGAATGCTAACCTCGCTGATGGGAGAACGTTCAACCTGGACACTCTGGTTCGTTGGTGCTCGACTAATGGTTTAGCGCTAAACGTCAGGAAGTGGCACTCTATGTCCTACTCCCCAAAATCCTCATCCACTTCTTTGTCCTACTCTCTTAACGGGCATTCCATATCCTGCTTAAATTCCACTCAAAACCTCGGAGTCACTTTCGACAATAAGCTCCGCTTTGACACCCATTGCCTCGATGTCATCATTCGAGCAGCAAAATTGTCAGGCTTTATACTTCGCTCCTCCTCTGATTTTGACTCCATCCAACCCTCCTTAGCTGTGTTCAATTCCCTCGTGAGGAATACCCTCGAGTATTGCTCCGTGACCTGGTCACACTCCCGTAACTGCAATTGTGTTGCCCTTGAAAATGTGCAACCTAAATGCACCCATTCCCTCTTCTTTAAGAAAAGCTTCCCTCGTGTAGATTACCCCTCCCGCCACCGCTTTCTGAACCTGCCCCTCCTACAACAGCGTAGATCCTATCTGGATCTATGCACATTCTTTAAACTTTGTTCGGGTCTGCTGGACTGCTCCGATCACCTGACGTCCTGCGTTTTATAACACACGTAGCGCAGACATTTTCAACGTGCCCTTCGCAGAGCTCGAAGTCTACTTTCATTTCCCGATTCCCAGGCTTTGCCGAAATTATAATGCAAAACAGCTTGGTCCTTTTAACTTCCCTACTTTAAGTAGTGTTAAACGTAGGACAAGTTTTTTGCTTTCTCCTCCTGCTGAGGTCAATAATTAATTGGAATTTTCTCTGTTTACTGTCCGTAAATTAAATAAATAAATAAATAAATATATTTTGTTGGTCTCAGTCGTCTTCATAGAATTTTTCCCAAATCACTTAGGAATCCCGAACCCGAAATAAACAGGAAAATAACAAAGTAGGGTCATTTGAAACGACGATTTTGAACGAGATAATCACGTCCATGTTACAGTTTTGATGCAATAACCACAGAGAGAAAAGATATGCGTAGAGGACTCAAACGGTTTATTCGCAATATCTGTTGAACCCTAACTTTAAGTCGGAACTGTCTAACGGCAAAGATCTTACATGCGGCTAAACCATAGTGCGATAAAGTTACGCTTACACGACTGAAGGTTGCATGTTGCTTCTAAGGTTTCCAATAAAACTCCTGAGCGCCTCACATAAATCTATCCACATGAATGTTTACAGAATTTCTAAGTATTTCTGGAAGTCATTGATTAGTCAGATGTGCGGAACCCCGTCAAAAACCTTGTCTTAAAACTATTTGTGTTTCGGACTTCTCTCTGGCAATATAAGCAAAATTGATGTTCGGGATAGTGTCATGGCGGGTGCCTTCACTTAACGTGGTCATCATGCTGCAGGTGCAATCTCGAAAGTCCATCCCAATATTTCTAGGCTTCCGATAGCAAAAATTCTCTAACAGAGAGGAGCCGAAAATCATCGAAAACCTTTTCGTCAGTATCATATATACAAGGGATGGAATATCGAGGTTGCGTTCAGTATTATACATTTTCAACCAAGCCAAATCATTAGGGAGAAACCGAGAAAAAATAATTCGTGCGGAAAGCCTACTGAGATCCCTGAAAACGCCAAAATGCCAAGGTTTAACGTGAGTTCCCAGCGTCTAAACCTAAACCCATGATTTTCCTAAGACACCAAGTCGACGAGCAGAGTTATAACAAGCAACAACGGTAGTAGTCTATACTATGTGAGTGGCGGATTCAAAACCTTCCTAAAGTCCTAAATTACGGAATCCGAGTTCTACAACACAACTACAATCTTGATGCACGATATGGACGTTACCACAACCTCCATGAGGCTCCCACTAGGGGAGCAACCGCGAATAACCGGAATTCCTTTGAGACATATGATCCCGGAGAGCTCCCAGTTCCCATCGTGCTAGGTGTCCTGGTGAAGCTTCATAGCCGAGGCCACGTCAAATGAATCCGGTCTAATCACCAAAGGCTTTGGAACATCTGCCCACTGCAACAAAACTAGCAAACCAATGTAAATACAGTGTTTCCCTATGCCACTTCATGAAGGTTCTCTTTAGCCACTTGGTGTTGATTCAGATGACAGGGTTGCTTTCCGGTCTGCTTCCTCGCTAAGTTAGAAAGCACCCGCAAGAGAGTACTGCTTCTTATTAAGGACGTGAATCTAGCCGATCTAAATCTGCATATCGTAAGCCTCAAAGCGGGCAGGGAGTTACAACCATGCTGCAGAGGATGGTTATGGTACTTTCATATTAGAGGAGAGTTCCAAGCCCAGGTAAATTTCCACTATGCAGAAGCTGCAGTAAGCGCGATGGTAATTTCTAAGGACCACATGGGAATAGGGTCGACTGGGTTGTTGAGAGTACCACGGAAAGCGGTCAAAAAACAAATATGGGCTCGACCACGTGTTGGTTAAACGCCGCCTTGATGAATGTCAGAACATATAGAAGAGCCAATGTAGACTCGTATCACTATATCGTTGGCATGGTGCTTAAAGTTCGAATAACAACATTAGCACACACAACTCCTCTGACAATCAAGTAAGGGCGAATACCGAAGCCATCCACAACAAAGCAGAAAAAGGAAACCAGGGACAACCAACAGGTCTGTGAATTGGAATAGTACAAGGAGCAAACTGCACCAATCGCGCAAGTTTTAAAAACAAGTAAGCAGGATGAAGCCAAACACACTTCGATGCTCATCCTGTGGAGACAAAGAAAAAAATCTGATTTCAGAACGTATGGGTATATTGGAGCTATGGGTTGACTATTTTGATGAACTGAATAAAGACAAAGCGAAATATACGGTGAGAACGTCAGCATTAAACTGGATAAGCAACAGCATCAAATAGCACTGATCAAATGAGAACAGCGAAGATAGGGAACGAAATCTTTGAGATCATTAATAAAAGTTCTCCTATTTAGGGTCAGCAATCACAATCGATAATCCGCGCATGATTGTTGGCAGCCAACAGAGACTGTTTCAGTTTACAAAAACTGTTGCACTCGAAACATAGGCCTCTCTTCACATATTTCACGGAGACCTGGTTTATTAGTAAGAAGCATTGCTGCGGGAAGCAGTGATGGCATTGGCCTGGATCAGATGTTAGACTGGTGCTGCGAAAATAATGCGATACCACTTCTGCTCGGCTACGATTCCAACTCCCATAATCATATCTGGGCGAACAGCGACACCAATCGAAGAGGTGGGTGCTTCCTAAATTTATTCTTAGCAATAAGCTAGTAAATTAGAATGTAGGTAACATGTAAAAATTCGTGAATAGCACCAGGTATTCCCTATAGTAATGTCTAGTACCTCTTGAGACATTACTCTAGGGAATATTCTTATAATTGGACTGGTCGTGAGTTGGGAGGTTGTCGGATAAGCCTACCAGAAATTTGCAAACTGCAAACTGAGACGACAAAGTAGTGACTTACGGCTTAAAACAACAAATTACTACCTCATAATAAAAAACAACGGGAGCCGGGGTCAGTGGTTTAAAGAAAATCCCCATTGAACCAACGGGGAGACACGCTAACATATTTCAGGCGGAAATATACACCGTAGATGTGGAAGATGTGCCTTCTTCAAACTCCAGGGTAGAGCTAATGTGACTGACAACTAGGTGGCTATTAAGGCACTATTATTCAAATGCAACAGACTGAATATACTATGCTTGCACGATAAGGCCTCTGAGTTTCAGGACATATTGGGTTAGAAGGTAATAATGCAGCAGATAAGCTATTCTGAAATGAGAAAGTGATTAATAGCTATGACGCTAAGGTATGTGAAGGAACAGCTGAGGAAACGATACTGGGTGAACTTACCAGGAATGGAGCAGTCAAGGTGCCCATGGTTGGGATCGTAGTAGGAATACTAACAGGCTAAATTACCACCTAGGGAAGCTAGCGATACCTGCGAGTACTGTCTAAAGATTCTGTGAGAAGGATGATCAAACATCCATACCTGTTCTGGGACAGTGTCTAGTATTGTGCAAAGTAGGCTAAGGCACTTGGGAAACTACTTAATACCAGATGCTAGGCTGAAACAGTTTGAAGTAGGCAACTTCTAAAAATTCCTGCTGATTATCGACTTGGTCGACATACTATGATTAATAGGTATTCTATAACCCTTCCCTTCAAACTATTATCGGTATCTAATCATAATCATGTTGCTTGTTTTAGCAACTCGCATCATTCTTGATTAGACTTGGTCACTAAACCCCAAGTCCTCTCAAGTCAATTCATTACGAAGTGAATGAATCTAGATAAGCTATGAACTAAACTATGGAGCAAAGTATAAATTGCTAGGAAGTCTCACTACAAAGTAAAGGACAATATTCATAGCAATGTCATAACCGATTCAGAGCCCAAGAACGCTTTCCAGGAATTTCAATTCTCTATCGTTTTAAACTTTAATTGCTTATTTCAAAACCAACTAGGTTGTAAGTACCGTTTAATACTACTTTAAGCAATTACTTTAAGAAACTTACACTTTCTTCCTACATTGCCTCGTATAGCTCTCATTCAATCAAGGCTTTCGTAAAGTTTTAATTATCTTTGCAAATGAGCTACAGAATTGCTTCTATAAATTGCACTTTTATACGAAATGAAGATACTGTTACAACGCAAACTGGTAGCGGATGAATATTTAATATTCCCATTACGCTCTGAAAGAAAGGGGTACCCTCGTAGGCCTCACTAAGGCTCAACCATCCATCTATATAGGCATACATGGATGAAAGATATATAGGTATGTCCGAATTCGTTCCCTTTTATGAGTCCTAAGGATCCAGCCATCCATCTCGATCCCGAACAGGAGCACTGCCTGGGCGCCTACCATGATTCTTCGTTCGGTATCTCTATTGATTTTAATTGGATGTGAAATCTTTATCCCAAGATATAAATTTTGTGGGTTTTTCGTTTAAGTAATGTGTCTTATCCTCCTTCAACTCCCACTCCCGATTCGCCTGCTAATGCTCCTTAAGGCTGATGCCCGGAGCCAATGGATTATGCTTTCGCTCAGACTTTCTCTTCTAGAAATTAGATTGTAACGGCTCCCGGACCGTCTCGGAGTTTTATAGCTGATGATGACTGAAAAGTTCACATGTAATTGATTTATTTTCTTCTTTCCCTGAAATATCTTTATTTATTCATTTATCGATAGATGCGAATCTTTTTCTGACTGTAAGCTACGCACCGTGAAGTAAGCAGAAATCGCAATTGATTTATGTACAATGTGGGGATAATCAAGAACAGGGGATGCTTCGATTGTGTCCTTTATTTGATTATGGTTGGTTCACGTTCTTAAAGGAGAAGTGATTGTCTTGAAGTTTCTCTAGAAAAGGGGGCTTTCAAGTACTTTTTACTTAACGCATAATAAATTCTAACATTGATTTATTAGTGTGCGGGGTTCAAAGCTTATTTTGCGTGTGAAATTTAGCGCTTTTATGTTACGATGGATATAACTCAGCCGTAGGCAAATCAATGCGGATAATTGGTAAAGGTAAATATTTTTGAATTATTAAGCAGGTAATATGCAGTGGCACCTTTTGCGTTTTCTTGTTTTATAGATTGTTGTGAAGACTAGAGATTCTCCAAAGAAGATGTTGTGAAAATAAATGTTTTAAGCGAGGTCGGTTTAGACTACTACTATTCTAACACAAGGCGTATCATAAGTCCAGCTCTATCTAACCGACTATGGCCATCAACAGGGAATTACGGAATCTTCCTTGAATAGATATAATTACAGAACAGATGAAGTGGAAAGATCGAAATGAACAGTAAACTTCATCACTGCCAGTTCAAATAATTATATAATTAAATAAAAAATTTGGTACTGAAAATAATCTATTTAGCAATATAAAAGAAAAGGAAAGAAAAAATCAAATGAACCAAGAGCTTCAATTAGGTACCTGTGAGCTCTTAATGATCATAGGCGTCAAGAAGAAAGCAGTCAGAAAGCATGTCTTATAAAAATATACTATATAGTGCAAATTTACAATAGCAGAGCGTTCTTTCTATAAAAACAAGTTATGGGCTTTGGAAACTGGAATGTTAACGTCGATGTAATGTTGATAAAAAGGGAGTTAATGGCTTTGAATTAGAATCAAGTATCAAGGTGGAGTTTATGCAGCACCGAAAACTCAGCAAATCAACCAGACAATTTCCGAGCCGTACATTTAGAGGCAATGGGAATAAAGACTAAAGGAACTGCTAGCGTCAATATAAAAGCATCGTAAGAAACTCAAAACGAAAGTCTTTTAAAACATATTGGGGTCAACTGGACGGCGAAAGAGGCACTTTAAGGCTGTGCAGATACCTTAAATCGGATTAAAGTTTCACGAACTCCAAAGTCAAATCGGGACAGACTCTCATGGAAGTACAGCATTCGGAACAACAGATGACAAAAGTGGAAGGGAAATGATTACCGGCTTCTACGATCTCCTCTTCACTCAAATGTTAAAAGAACAATTAGGAGGTATGCAACGAAAAGTCGACAGCCGGTATACTGTCCTTCGGGCACTTCATAGTAGCTAGTATGGAAGACACCTATTCCATGACCCCAAATTAAAGTACAGAGCTAAGATCACATCCTCTAAATGAGAACCAACGCGCTTAACAACATAGAAAGTCCTGCGTGTTTCCTCTTCATTCTTCGGTTCCGAACATGAAGAGATTGAAGGGGTCTTTGACTGTGTGCCATAAAGCATGGTTGCGATGAATTTTAATTAAGTGGATCTATGACATGCTAAAGCCGAGTTTGCTGTGTGCTGAAGTAGTCTCAAGTCCCAAAGACATGTGCTATCACCACTGCTGTGGAGGATACTGGTCGATCAACCCTTCGGTATACTGTAAAATCTGCCATTAAACGATCAAGCTTACGTGGTTGCTGTGGCTAGAACCATTTGCTAGCGCCCAAGCTCTCCCGCTCTGGGGGCCCTCAAATCAGGGAATTCCTTTCACCAATTGAAGGGGAGAAGAGAACAGAAACGGTTAGTTCAAGGAATCCCCTGTCACCTTGGCCCTCGAGATCTATCTTCTTTGTAACGAGAAGAACCGGTTCCACCTGTCAGCGCTCTTAATATTTCCTTAATATTGCCCGCTCCCCCTTCCCTGTGCATAAATAAATTTGTTAGCGAATCCCACCCCATCTTTCGCAAGAAAAAAGGTTTGATAGGGATTATCCACATGTCCATTGCAACACACACAGTCCGGGGATCAATAGTTCCCAATCTTGGCCCACTTAGAAGCTGGGTAAGGAAGTAGTCAGCCTCCCCATCGCTTCCAATTCAACCACGCAACTAAGTTGCCAACGAACCGTGTAGCCCATCAGCCTCTTGCTTAGTTCGGCCAAGAAAGTTACCACTTATTTAATATACGTGGCCGTTCTGCACGAACAACACCTTGACTCAAATCGTTCACGCTTGAATATGCCTTTACGCTCCTTAATGAAAAAGGCAACGGGAATTACTCCAGCGATCAGCATCACGACCGGTTCAGAGGCAGTGCGGAACACATACGCCACCCGCAAATCTCCCTGTATATGCGCAAGGCGCTGACGATATAGTATACCTCCTTTTTTTTATGTATGGAGGTGAAAATCTTAGAAAGACGCTGCTGCGCCAGGTTGCCGCAGTGTGTGGGATTCACACCCACTAAAACCACCCCCACTCTTCCGCCCCCCCCCCCCCCCGCGGGACCACCGTGAAATATTACTTCGCGGGGGAGCCTCTGGTTCATTATACCAGCTCGTCCATGTCACGTCTCCGTCGTGCCGCCTTTCAAGTTCGAACCAACTCCTGGAGTTTTGTCTGCACCACGGCTATTGCCTCATTTACCGCCATCCGGTTTTCCTCCGAATTCAGCATCTCTTCCACCAGGTTCGAGCGCTCGATGTCCGCCCCTAAGATGGTGTTCAACCTCCTTTTCTGCTGCAGAAATCTGGGACAATAGAACATAACGTGCTCCGGATCCTCGAGTGTAGCACCGCATTTAGGACAGTTGGGAGACTCGTCCAACTCGAAGCGATGCAAGTACTTCCTATAGCCACCGTGTCCCGTAAGGAACTGTGTCAGGTGGTAATTCAATTCTCCGTGCTTTCGGTTGACCCATTTCTCGATACACGGGATCAATGTATGGGTCCACCGGCCCTTGTTGGAGTTATCCCATCGTTGTTGCCACTTGTCACACAACTCTCTCCTGATGGCTTTTCGGAAAGCCGCATTCACCTCGGCTGGATTTGTCTTCCGTTTTTCGTAGAGCCAGTGTGCCTCGCTCGCTAGAAGATTTATAGGGATCATTACTGCGATGACACACACTGCCTCCGTCGACGCCGTCCTAAATGCGCTGCACACCCTTAGCGCAATTGGCCGGTATGCCGAACCTATCTTCCTCCGGTTGACAGCGTGGTTCAACGCTCCTGCCCAGACAGGGGCCGCTTATAGCAGGATCGACCTCACCACTCCCGCGATGAGTAGCCTGCGACTATGCTTCGGCCCTCCCACGTTAGGCATCATCCTTCCAAGGGATGAGCTGGCATTTGCTGCCTTCTCTCGCGCATAATCCAAGTGTCCCTTGAAACTCAGCTTGGCATCGATCATCACCCCCAGATATTTGACAACCGATTTTGAGACGACCTCACGATTACCAACCCGGATGGTAACCATGTTGTTCTTCCTACGGTTGGTAATGAGGACCGCCTCCGTCTTTTCGTCTGCCAGGTCCAGCTTGGCCATTCGTAACCATGACTTGATGGTATGAATGGCTTCATTTGCATAAAGCTCCACGTCCTCGGGATGCTTTGCAATTGCAACTACCGCTAGGTCGTCCGCAAAACCAATCACCGTTGTCTCCTCCGGCACGCGAAAGCCAAGCACTCTGTCGTACATTATGTTCCACAGCAGCGGTCCCAATACAGAACCTTGAGGCACACCTGCTGTCACAATGTACTCCTTCGGCCCGTCGTCCGTCTCGTACCAGAGAAGTCTGTCCGAAAAGTAACTCTCGATGTGCCGAGCCAAGTAGCTAGGAACACCCAGTTTGGTCAAACCGCCCTTAGTCCAGCCCCAGTTGAGTTAAAAGCATTTTTGACGTCCAGCGTCACCAGAGCACAGCATTTGCCCATGGCCATCGCATTTCGAGCCAATTCCACGACCTTTGCTACTGCATCGACCGTAGAACGGGCTCGCCGAAACCCATATTGCCGCTCTGATAGACCGCCCGCAAGCTCGATGAACGGGAGCAGCCTGTTGTATATCACCCTCTCCAACATCTTCCCCATGGTGTCTAAGAGACAAATAGGGCGATATGAAGAGGGCACGCCGGGTGGTTTTCGAGGCTTCGGTAGCAACACCAGCTTCTGCCTCTTCCACTGGGCGGGAAACACTCCTTCCGCCATGCACGATTCGAATGTGTTTGCGAACCACCTTGGTCTGGCCTTTACCGCCACCTTCAGAGCCCTGTTCGGAATTCCGTCCAATCCCGGAGCCTTGCTGTCCCCAATACGTCTGCAGATTTCCCAAAGTTCCTCTTCGGTAACATTAGGGATCGAGAAGACGTCCTGCTGAGCTGCCAGTTGGGGTTCTCTTTCGTCCTGCTCCTGCTGCGGGAAAAGAGTTGTAATATTTGCAACAAGAGGCGTGAGCATGTCACTTGAGGTGATTTTTGCCCGCGGATCTTCTTCATTACAACTTGGTAGGCTGTACCCCACGGATTCGTATTAGCCTCCATGCAGAGCTTCTGGTAGCATTCCCGCTTGCTTCTCCGAATGGCCTTCTTAAGGTTGCTTCGCAGATCCCTGTTTTCCTCCTCACGCTCCTGGTGCTCCGGCCTTCCTCTTGTCCTGTGGGAAAGTCTCCTCGCTCGGAGACAAGAAGATCTCAAGGCAGCGATCTCCGTGTTCCACCAGTAGTTTGGCCTCTTACCGTGGTGCAAACGTCGTCGTGGCATCATAGCGTCGCATGCTTGGGTTACACGCTGAGACAGCTGTGTGACCCTTTCCACCGCTGTTCCATCCGGATCATGGGCTCCCTCCAATGCGGCCAGGAATGTCTCCTCGTCGAAAGCTCCGATAGACCAGCCAACCGCCTTAGCCTTTCCACCTCCAGAGCGTCGTTAACTGCTTCCCCGGTTCCCAATGCGGAGGAAGATAGCCTGGTGGTCACTGTGGGTGTAGTGCTCACTCACTTGCCAAGTCATCTCCCTCCCCAGTGAAGTGGTAACAAATGTCAGGTCAACGATCGAACCCGACCCTCTTCCTCGAAAGGTGGGCACGCATCCAACGTTGGCCAGCACGATGTCAAACTAACTTCCTGAATGGCCTTCCTGAATGGCCTGTCTTCCGCACGCCCAGATTGCGGCGCTGCCAGACGCATCCACCGCTCAAGTCGCACCGCCGTGGTTTCTGTACGGCTCGCAGATAACCGCGACATCGACATTCGACTCTCGAATGGTTTACGAGAGCAGGGCCTGAACTGCCTCACAGTGATTGAGATTGATTTGTATCAATCTCATTTACCTGTGCGGTTCAGCTCCCTCCTATATACCGGACATCTACTGCTTCCCGCAACATGCCGGTCGTCCACGCCCTCTTTCCCACTACATAACATACACCGTGGATCTCCGGTGCAATTTTTGATGAGGTGGCCCTCTTCCCCACACTTCTTGCAACTAACTCCTCGACTTATCATGCTGGCTAGTGCATGCCGCCGCAAAATGGCCGAAATCGAGGCATCTGAAGCATCTCTTTAGAGATATTTGCTCCCTGAGCCTGCACACGACCCAACCTACTCTTACCTTGCCCGCGGCAATTAACTTAATAGCTGATTCCGCCGGCAAACTAATAATAGCGGTCTGTGTGCCGCTATATGCCTTCTTCATCCTTTTTATGGCACTCTGGTCTATATCGCTTAGGTTGAATTGTTGCTTTAGCGCAGCACAGATGTCCTCCCGTGAGGTGACCTCATCTAGGTCCTTGCATTCAACCACTATCTCCTGTTTCCGAGCTCTTACCTCAGCTTCCTCTCCTAGTACACCTAGTAGTATACCTCCTTGAAAAGAGCGTGAGCCCATATCTCTGCGCCGAAAAGCAGAACAGACTGCGCTGTATTAAACAAAAGATCTCGCAGGCTAGACTTAGGACCGCCCACGTTTGCCAGCCTTGTCCGCCGCTGCTTTAATTTCTTCGAAAAAGCTCATCTGTGAGTCAAACGTCAATCCAAGATACTTAACCGTTTGGATTCGATTATCGACTGCTTGATTGATATGGAACACAAAATCGGGATTCTCTTTTTAGTCAGGATGATCTGCTGTTTCCATTAGTACGGAAATCCTCTCAATGATAGTTAAGATTCTAAGCAAGAGCACACGTTCTGACTGTGACAATTGGAGAGTTTTCATGGATTTCGAAAAAGCTTTCGATAACGTTAACAAGGAGTGTATCCATTCCAAAAAAACTAATAACGAATAAAACTTATAACTAACCGAGAGGCAACTAGATTTGGGCAGAAGGCACAAAACCAAACCCGTGCTCTTCGTGTCTGCCTTAATCGGGAGAACATCGGAGGGGTTGGTCAATTAGTATAATTTCTTAAAACTATACTTATAATGAATATGTTAATAAATAATCATTAACTTTATTTAAACATATATTGATATGGAGAGTATTTAAAGACCTAGATGCTATGTGCATGGACTACCATATTTTCAAATATTTGAATTGGGTAGTTCCGTGAAGTAACTGACCCGTTTCGACCCGACACACAGAGAAACAGTATACCAATTTTGATAAGGTTTTGTTTTACACAGAACCTTCCATTGGATATCCCACTTGCATATATGGGAGCCCCCTCCCCCCTAAAAACTCAATGTAGATGTTATCGATGTTATCCACTACATGTGAGAGAATAGACTCTCCGTTTCAGAAAATGACTACATGTTTTTTTACGCCGAAATAGTAGTTTCACCTGTCAAATTACCATATCCGTTAGAAAAACCAATTCGGAACGCTCATTTGTTAATAATTATAATGGTTTAAAATTGAATTCTGACAAGGTGGAAAAGATGATGCGCTGATGTCATCGAGTGAGTAATTTGAATCTTATCTACAGGAAAGCATCCAGTTTAGTGTTTGTTACTTGAAAGTGGAAAATTGATAAGTGAATGGACAATTCTTTAAGTTACTTTAAGTTTTGGCAGGAATGGTAACAAGCTATATAGTAAATTCTGACATTTTTACCTGAACGGTGGTCAAACGTACGTTTCTGAAGAATTCACAGGCCGCAAAAAATAGATTTTCACTGAGCGGGATTTGAACCTTAAGCCGGTTAAATGATGGTATCTCTTCTCTTGTGACTCGATTTGAATTGGAATAATAGTGACATAAAATTCTAACGCAATCGCATATTATCAATTAAGATTGGAGTTAAAGTTTAAAAAATGTTAACTCTCTCTCTCTAAGGTTTCCAGTTCGAGTCATAACAAAACAGCTAAGCAAACATTAAATTAATTTTAGATACATTTTATTCGTCATGAAAATTTAAAAGGATGTGGGGATAATCTGAGGCATAGATTCATATTTAAGTACGGAAAATTTTGTTTAAATTTATCCAATGCGTTCTATGAAAAGGACGTTTCTTAATCCAAGTCGGTTTCGCATAAGATTATGCAGCCTATATTGTTCTATTAAAACTAGTGGACCGTGGCTAAAGTACGTGTCTAACTCGACAATACCCCATAAGTCTTGCTGTTACGTTCTTTACCACACACTTATATTCTCGTTTATATGTGTCTAGCCCCCTGAGCCAGAAAAGTCACTTTTACATTACATATCTCAAACCTTTCTGATAAATGCACCATTGTTTGATGTTTTCAAATTAAACACATTACGCAGAAAACTAGATAACTACATAGTTAAAACCAAATATGGTTACAAAAGGATATTTTTTCATTCCTTTTTATAAAGTAAATCAAGTCGAAATAGCGGGAGCTAGCCGCTTCAGGTATGAAAGGTTTTGCTGTCTATTACTAAAAATTATAGTAACGTACTATTATTAATTTTATTTGAACAGGTATCGGTATGGAACGTATTTCGGAGTCTAGGCACCATATAGTGGCAACTCCTTGATTTTTTTCAGATTTTTCGGTTGGGTAGTTTCTGAGAATGGGTTCTTTAAAAAAACGATCACTGTCAACCCCCCGCAATCCCCACTTTTCAAACAAACGTCAAAATTATGACTGCCTTCTAAAAGTACTAACCGAGACCTTTAATTTGATACCCCCACACTATGTTTGACGAAAAAAAAATTTACACGCCCCTTTCATATGTATGCCGCCTCACCTTAAATTTGGCGTAAAAAGATGTAACTCACTATATCCGTGAGCGTTCACAGTTTCCACCTTTCTACCAAATTTGGTGTCAATCGCTAGAACCGTCTCCGAGAAAAATGCGTGTTTACACAAAAGGGTAAAAAAGAAAAGCGAAAGTGTCTTCAGGGTCCTTGCCGTTCATATAAGTTCACTTCATATATATGATGATGACATCATACACGTCTTAGAGTGCAATAAATTTACATAGAATAACTTTGTTAATAATAGTTGGATTATCACCTATATTACCGCCTAAATTTGCAAAATAGGTTAACATGCTATTGTTAACTTTATTTGTGGAGATATCGGAGATTTTGGGACCTAGATTTTTCAGTTAGTAAGTTCTGAGAACGAGACATGTTTCACTTTTTATAATAATAATAATAATCGTTGGCGCAACAATCCATATTGGATCAGGGCCTTGAAGTGTGTCATAGCACTTCATTCAAGACCGTAACGGTACACTAGGAGGCAATGTGGTCAGCATTGCGCTCGACCGAGATTATTACCCTGATTTGACTCAGGTACTCATTCACAGCTGAGTCGACTCGTATCCGACGTCAAATCACGATACAAATTGCACTGCCACCAGTGAGATTTGAACCGCGACCTTCCGTACGACAGCCACTTTTTGGTGCGCACATTTTGAACCCTCACTCCCCTATGCTTCGCGTAACGTCAGAAATAAAAGTACTGATCGAGCCCTTGTATTTGATACCGCACATGACTACATTCTGTGAAAAAAAATTTACACCCCCTTTCGCATGTGAAGGGACTCACAGACCGCATGTTGACAATTTCGTGACTATCGGTTTAGCAGTTTCCGACACTGAATCGATTTTAGTAAGGTTTTGTTTGAAACCAACCCTAAAGAAGTAAACTTTCTGATAATCCCCAATATAGCGTGTAAATGAAACGGCATCTTTCCAAATTCTGAAATGTAAGCTTAAGAATCTATAAAAATAGAATCTATATATGTAATATTAGTGAAATTCTGCCCGAAAACAAATCACGGAATGAACATCTTTAAAAGTTAATTCGATTTCCCGGTTCACTAATAATCTAACCACCGGTCAACAAAATAGTTCAGGCCATTAGAGCATCATAAACACTTGAAGCAATAGCATGAAAACAATAGAATCAAAGGAATAAAATATTTAATTACAAGCCAGTAAATTAGATTAATGATTTGTTATAGATCATAAAGATGGACGTTGCGTGTAATAGTTTAAACAAATGAAATTACATCAGAAAAGATCTTAATTTATAATTCGTTACGCCAATTATGTATATGGTACTGAAGATTGAGAGTTTAGGGGCAAGAGAGCGGTTAATTTAGTATTGGAGCAGAAGAGGTGAAGTTGGAATATTGCAAGATAATCCTCAGATTTGGAAGTTCAAATTAGAGTTTATCACGAATTATTATTACTCAAGGGACACGACGCCTAGTCATTCCATTTTCTTTTTTACCAATTTAGAATTCCAACCCCAATGGCTCACAATTTGCGGATTCAAGTCTCATTATTACGATATTTAGCTTTATTTCACCACTTACGCAGTAATGTTCATTCCTTTTCGGAAGTCCTGTAATAATTTTGCGTATTGAGAGAGTCAGATATTTGAACTGTAATGGATGAAGAGTTCAAGAATGGGGAGATACTCGATTTTTATAATTAAAAAGGAAATCACGTACTAAAGCATGCACCAGGTGGCATTGAATGTTGGTAAAGCTGTCGGGTTATTTCCAGAAACATGTTCCAAGAGGTCGATCAGTATGTAACCCTAAACGTGCAATTCATCACATATTGTAAGGATTGGAATTTGAAATGTTTGCGAACGGATGAGTATGACTTTTAGGGTGAAAGTGTCTCTTTGGGAATTATGAGTATTCCCCTATCATATAAGCGAATGATTGCTTGTGTGAATGGATTGGTAGGTCCAGAATCAGTGCAGGATTATCTGACCGTCACCAGAAAATTTTTAAGGTTTTGTTTGCAAAACAAAACCTTATTAAAATCGGTTCAATGTCTGTCTGTCTGTCCGCCTGTCTGTGTGTTTGCCTGTCCGTCTGTCTGTCTGTCTGTCACAGGCACTTTTCTCAGAAACGGCTATACCGATTGACATATTTAGTGAGAAGGTGGGAACTGTGGACCCCAGATATGCAGTGAGTGATATCCTTCTACGTTGAGATTTAGGGGGGTCCCCATATATGTAAAAGGGGGTATAAACATTTTTTTCACCGGATATAGTCATGTGGAGTATCAAATGAAAGGTCTCGATTAGTCCTTTTCGAAACCAGTCTAAGTTTTGAGATTTATTAGAAAGGCCGGGAGTGGGAGGGGTCGAAATTGATGATTTCTTTAACGGACCCATTCTCAGAAACTACCCAACCGAAAAATCCGAAAAGATAATAATGGTATTTTACCATATTTTTGGGAAATTGAGTAAAACCCTTCTTAAGTACATCCCAGAGTTATAAAAGGTAGTAGGTAGTAGTATAAAATATAATATGAAGCATATTATCCCCAAGGTTGATCAAAATCACACTATTAGTAACAAAGTTACAGTAGCTCAAAGTGGACTTTTCCGTGTAAATTTACTGCAACTGAATATCAATATCACACTAAAGTAGGTAGTCAGACATGCTAAATGCATATACATAACGGGCTAGGTACAAATGGGATATACTCACGGAAGAAGCAAACAAAACCCTTTATACCTGAAGCGCCCAGCTTGCGGTTTCCTGACTTGTTTAAGATGGATTGATGTTTATCTTTAAAAGGCATTAATTCGTCAATAACCACATTAGAGGTTTACGAGAGTAAAAGCGCAGTTCTTTCAACCACTCAATAGGCAGGACGGCTAGGCAAAGACAGCTTGTCTTATTTATTTATTTATTATTTTTGTTGAATAATAAGTTGCTATTTATTTCAATATTTCTTCTCGTTTCACTTCCATCAAAATTTCCCACAGATATTGGATATTCAGCCGGGATCTCAGGGACGGGCGTCCTATAGCAAAAATATCATGAAGGGAAAGTGATTAGTGACAATCGTCGTATGAAGAAGGAGAGATGCAGATAAGAAACTAGGCATGGATGCGTTTCACCTGTGACAAACAAAGAACTCCTAAAAGTACTGAAGGAACGTAACCTGAAAACAGATTCCAAGAAAGATTAACTAAAATGACATATCCAAATAGGACTACTAACATTGAGGAATCGAATGCTGGTGGTGATGGCACAGTAGATCGCGACAATCCTGACAATCATGATGGGCTGACACAGAAGAAAGAGGGATTCAAGGAACCGGTTGTAAAAGGGGACTAACAATCTCGCACCTTGCAAATTTTAAAACTGTTGCAAAAGTGAACAGTGCCCCAGATGGCAATTGACTTTATGGTTACGCCCTTTGGGGCTGAGTTTGCACCCCGAAAGAGAAAAGCGCCCCTCTGGAGAGTACTTGTCTCATCCTGGCGGTACTGTGCTTTTATACTCTCACTGCCAAGTGATAGTAGACACGAATTTGATGTCGGTCTGGTAATGACTAAAGCAAGGCGCGTTCTCTTGACATATGGGTCAGTTTCTGACTGGAGGATTCCGGCTCAGCTTAAGGATCTGATATAGGCTGTCGCCAAGATCCCGCTGTTTTCGGAAAGGGAAAAAATTTCTTTCTGTGCAAACGACACAAACTTTAAAAACTTAATGAAGGCTGCGTAGTCATTAAAAGCGTCTTCGCTTTTGACACGTATGAAACTGTCGGCCAAGTCGCAAAAGGACTTTACAAGATCTGATTGAGACTTCTGTTGATTGATACGAACGGAGAGAGTGCCGCACGCTAGAGCTTCATTGCAGTCGAAAGTACGAGAAGCGCACCGTCGTGCGCTCTGTGCAAAAGGAATCCATTTCGTTACTGTGGCAAGTACCAACGATTATGCGGCGTGCACGCATCTTGCAGGTGGTCTTAAAACTTCCGATGGTCCATGTCGTCCATGCGCTCAAAGGAATCTTTTGGTGTAGTTCCGGTAGTCTCTGCATGTGTTGCTTCCACTTATTCGTAAAGAGGGAAGTTTTTGATGGGAAAGCGGAAATGGCAGTGGATGGGTCATATATTAAGGAACGGTGACAACTCTATTGCACATTTGCAATGGAATTAACTAGCTCAGATTGGCCGACGAGAGCTCAGGACGGCCGACAAGTGATCAGGATAGTCGACTAGAGCTCAGGATGACCGACGACCACTTCGTAAAATGGCAACGATATCATCTAGACTGGCTTGTTAAAGCGAAAGACGTCGACTGAGGGCTATGCAGAATATCTAGCGAGTCGTACAAAATGAAGCAGAAGATTTCGTAGTGCATAATGATTTCCTGTAAAGTAGTGTCGAAAACATTGCAAGGTCGAAGTGTACTTCGATCCAGCAAACCGGACCAAGCACAAGTCTTTGGACCAAGCACAATTGAAACGATGATTTGGAAGGAGGGTTATTGAATCGAAAATATAGAAAACCTGCTACATACAATTGAAAATGACTCTCGGTTCAGTGCCTTATCTAAGAAGAGTTGCCGGCACATCTTTTTAATAGTTGACTAGTTTCAATCGGGCTCCGATACCTCCCATAACAGGCTTTAGTAGCACAGATATATTAGGAGACTGCGTGAGGGAGGACACAACGGAACAGCTAAGGATCACATTCCTTGAATTGCTAGGCTGGAAGAAAGCAGAAGTATCGATATGTGATGAATACAAAGCGGACAATAGGTCAAAGACTAAGCTAAGCATGTCGGAGAAGGAGGACAACACTCCCACATTGGAAAAGATCTCCAAGCAGTAATAAAGCCAATGTCCAAAAGTAAAATAGCCACGGAAAACATTCACCATTCAAAAGCTGCACCTGCAGTAATTGCAAGGCCAATTTCCTACAACATCGAAATGTTGCTGCCTCAAGAACTTTCGGCACATCAAGAGCAGGTTCATCATTGCAAAAAATCAAGAGCTTGCACAAGTTAGAATATAAATGTCTTTCCGAGCTCCTGAGTGGTGTCCTAGCAGTTGCCTGTCATTCATTGGAAGCCGAGGGATAACTCGAGACGCAGTCGTCCTGTCGGGCTACTTCCTGGGAGATGACATCCCGGAGCTAGTCGGTAGACTAACGAAGTATTGGGAGACGAAGGCGCAATCACTTCAGCTCGACGGGGATGTCAACGGACGTAATGGAAACTTGGGAAGCGCAACATCAATTGAAGAGGGTAGTAGGGTGTGTCCTTACCAATAACCTTCATTGGGAACAGTAAAAGGTGCAAGATATCGCCTTAGGGAACACTCTTATGCATGGGCTGGTCAAAAACTGAAAGGTGGCGATGAACGGATTATAAAATAGTAAAGAGTCAACTCTGAAGTAGAAAAATAGTAAGAAACCTCAAGAGAACAGATTTGGACTCCTATATAAAGCATTTGAACAATAACGCGACTTGTCTAGAGGTGGACAAAGCTATCAGGAGCAAACAGAAATTGAAAAGTGGCAGATGATTTCAACAGTTAACATAGTAGTTTCAGATAATCACGTCATCAAGGGATGCACCCAACTAGATCAGAAAGCGGGCCAAAATGAGAACAGAGGTCCCACAACTCTTCAAACCGGCGGAAAAAAGAGATCTATATTTCGAAAACGACAGAAAAGATCCTGCATGATTTATACGAATCACAATGGAGTAAACGAACGTAAGTTAGCGATGTTTAACGTCAGGTCTCAAGCATTTTCCGTGGGTGGCACTGAGTCTTTGGTGAGTGAGTGGGTGTATGGCCGTACAAGGCTATCTTTTTGGGAATTTGCATAATTCTTCATCATTAAATGATGCAAGTATGCTGTTTATCATATTCACTTCATTTATTAGTTTTTTTAGAATGGCAAACGGTTATTGGAAACCCTTAACCAATTCTTCCTTGCTTCAGTTCCATTTAAATATCCCAACAATATTTTAAAGCTGTCTAAATTCTACCTAGTTTAAATACGAAAATACTATGCCAGCAGAGCGTGAAATGAAAATATAAATTTACGTATGGTCATATTCTGAAAATAAGAAAATAGAGACGCCGGGAAGCCTCCATTCTACCTCCATAACCAACAATACGCAAGATATTGCAATTAAGCGAAATTCCTGAGCGAACAATATTAATCTGAATAACATAACCCTTCATGCAAAGCATCTTGATGATTGCATCTTTCACATCCCAATTGCCGTAAATAAATCATTTAACAAAAGCTATTGCAAAATTCATTAAGTGTGTGTTAGCATACTTGTCTACTGAATCACTCTTCATTCCCTCGAATGAGATACGATAATATGCCAGTTTCACAATGGTTGACGTTCCTGCAACAATTCATCTCATTTCAATGTTGATTACTCCGAATAAACTAACAAATGTGGTTTTGATTTGTTTATAATGGCCAGTAAATATCCCGTGATGATTATTTATATAATTGGTGGTGTGAATGATATGCGATAGCTCCAGGAGAAAAGATACTTCTTAGCATTAATTTTAACTTCAATTTCGATAAAGTTTCGCGATCAGACAAATGTTTTGATTATTTTATCTGGAAATAAGTAATTCGATCGTTTGAATGTTTATATCGGGCATTTCTCAGCCTTAGGAGATATGAGCTTTTCTTTCTTCAAGCACTATGAATTTGCAACTGTTTACTCGATGCATTGACGCAGAGTTTTCGTACCAGAATAGTAAATATAGCGTTCGAATCAATCAATTCGGATGACGTGTGGGAATAATTAGAAATTTAAGTAGGAAAAGTTCTCCACAAAATACGTAAAGGAAAACAGTGAACTATGAGATCACTTCAGGCAGGTGTAGTATATCTAGATCATTAGAATGGATAGTGAAAGATATCTGAAGTATTGATATATAGGCCACGGTTTCGATCCCTTTGATAGATGAGTCTAAAACTGCACAATCAATTATAAAATGGAAATCCAGAAATGCAGTTTCTAGAAATATTGAAATTCAATGTGTGGTATGGACGAAGTATGTAAATTAGTCCCGGCAAAACAAATACGTATCTGTACGTTAGATATTGGCAACCTTACTGGAAAGACCCAGGCACTCACAAGAGCCCTTCGCAGAAGGCGCATTGATACTGGCGTTCTACAAGAAACCCGACCGTCTGGTGTCAAAAGTTACGACATAGAACGTGGACGCGGTAAAAAGGACAGTCAGTAAACCGATTTTAATAACGTTTTGTGTAAAACAAAAAATTTCCTTGTACTGTGGATGCCTTTAATGAGACGAATGAATTCACATGCTGCACCCAGAAAAACATGTTCATATTTCGTGCGTTTCTGTGAGTTTGATTGGAATCCGCGAAATGAATGCAATCGATTTTGGACGCACTTCATTCTTTTTTTTTTCATTAAATCTAATGTTTGTATTTTTTGATTAATTCAATCAGAAACTTAAATTAACAAATGTTGTCAGGAAGCCTTCTTCTCTCGACGAATGGTAACAAACTGTCAAAAAATAATAAGATAATGAAATAATGAACGTTAGATTACAGCGCTCAGTGGTTAGAGCACTAGGCTACCGTACGAAAGGTCGGGGTTCAAATCCAACTGGTGAAAGTTGAAGTCCCGCGGCTAGCCCGTAGTAATTTGTAAGACGGTTTCCTGCTATTTTCTTTATGGCTGGAGAGGTGTTTAGTTGGTAGTTCGGCAGCCTTCCGTTACGGGAGTCCAACACTTTGAGCCTAAACGCATTCACCTATACATATCTACAAAAAGAAATTATCATGATGTGGCACTAAATACCAGACGACAGACCACGAGACGGAGGTATTGTTCGCAGTACATACCAGATGAGTGTGTGTGGCATGTGAGTAAAGATCTTTTCTAGACCTAGAGAACCGGTGTCATGTAGAATTTAAAAGGCGAATTCCGGCTCAGGATAAGAGAGAGTGCTTTTCACGGTGTCCCTCCATGAGCAACTACGCAGCATGACTTTTGGTACTAGTGTGCTCCAACTGCAGTGTGTAGTATCCCATCCACTAACGGAAATCCTACGATACATAAACGAATCCGGGATGTAACGTTTGACGGGAGAATCGAGTACAATGGGCGAGTGGAATCTGAGGACCCAAAGGCTTTGCCTCTTCCCTACTTCATACACACGCAGTCCTTCAGTCTTATTTCTATAGAATTTGTATAATTGTTGATATTTTCGAGAATGCATGCTGGTTTATGCTTCCCCGTTACATTCTCAACTATTGTAAAAGAGACTGCTGTTTCTTGGACATTAGTGTTGTTGTATCAATACTCCTACACCTTCGCCCTGACATTGATTTCTTGCGCTTTTAGAGGTTATGTCTAAATGGACGATGTAAATGCTTTACTTTTCGACGGGACTGCTTAATACTCAAGAGAATTGCAAGAAATCCACTCTTGGACGAAAAATTGTAAGAGCTAATAAATATTTGACTCTGACATCTAGATCTTGATGGCCATCCTTTATTGGGGCTAGTTGGTGCGGGCCGAAATAATATATAATAATAATTGCCCGATCTATCGTGAAACTGTTACTTTTTTATCAAGATCTGGAACTTTCTCATAACTCTGTTTTATTACGTATGATAAAAAATATAGATACAACCCTTAAAAACTTAGAATAGGAATACCATGTATGAGCTAGCCATTCAGTGGGGAGACGAAAAATCTTTCAAAAAGTGTAGTGCTACAGAACGTAACATTGCAATAGATTTGGAATAAAACTTGTGTGTGTATAAGGTGGGGAAACCTCTGAGGAAGAATAAGACTTAGTATTTGAGAGGTTGACCTATTTCACGGAGAATATTTCATATTTGTTTTCTCTCCGCTTTATTATGTAGTATCTAACACCATCATAAGTGTTTTTATTAAAAGAAAGCCTTAAGTTTTTGTTAACTCTGTTTTATGATGCTTTATACACCTTCCCGCCTAGAGGAAGTGAAAATGGTGGTCAGTGGCACGAATGATTGGGAAGAGGGAGGAGCAGGTACGGACACACACTTTCAGCAAAAGTGGCAAGTATACAACCATAAAAATAGAAAATCTGCTGCTGGGTAATCCGCGGTATAGCAAAAGTCTGATTCTTGTTTCGTCGTTTCAACTTAAAGCTGATATAATAAAAACGTCCAAAACATAACATGCTATATTGAAAAGGACTTCCTGTTTATCAATTTTTTTTTATAGGGTGAAGACTATTCTATTCACCCTCAACAATTTTTTCGCAATCAGAATTTTCAGCAAATATAAAGGAACATGTCATGTGCTTGAAGTACAGCAACTTCATGAGATGAAGCAGTGTAACTTGAGCTAGAACAATAAATTCCAACAATTTAAACAATGAAATAGCATATAATCGGTTCAAACTCAAGCCTCGAAGCTATTTCCTATATCCCTGATTTCTGCCGATCGGATGTCGTTGAATCTCGGGAAATTTTATCTTCCAGGCCGTTATTGCTGCGTGGATCCCTGTCGTTCAGATAAAGGAGCCGGGTATAAAGTTTTGCTACCTTCTCCTTTTAACGTACATTACAGAGGGTATTGAAACCATTCATATGACTTGATTTCGTTTCGGCCCCATAATCAATAAAACTTGCAATGTCAGCAGGAATTTGTCAGTTTTTATTGCTGTCCTGTGAAATTTTTCGGGAAAACATCCTTTATGAGTTTTATTACTTCAGGCGGTTAGTGACCCGTAATAAGTAGTCATCAATATCAAAGAGAAGTATCTGTCTCCCAACACGTGTTCATGATTTCCGGAAAGCATTTTCCGCGGTTGCAAGTTTAATACAAATTACAAACTTCAAAAAGGCTCTGGGATTGTACATGTGTTTATAGAAAGCTGCACTATAATAAAAATAACTCACCTTTTCTGTTCCTAATTATCCGGAAAATCTTTCAGGATATCCTGGAAATAAAATATGAAATCCAAATAAGAATCGGTCCAAAATAAACTAATGCTCTTCCAATAAAGAAGAGAATATAAAAAGATATTTATTTCAATTAACTATACATCTATCTTATTAAAGATTAATAGAAGTAAAGGCAGTGGGAATTAATATCAAGGGAATACTGTCTAATCAATTAAAGATACTCGATTCGTCCGAAAATTCTTTTCTTTATTATGCATTGCACATATCCAATTAGAAGAAAATTTAGGGTAATATAATTCTAGAAAACTGGATACGCTGTCTGTTTAAAGCCATATTCGAAATCATTACACTATTAGCACTTTATTAGGAATAGAATGCAACAATGTTCATTACAAAATAAAGAAAGTCTCCATTCTATATTTCGTCTTCTGAAATTCATTAAACTGTTTTTTTTTATTCCAAGGAACCCTACGTCCGTTATTCGATATGCTACGTAACAGGAATAGATTATTTCAAGCAAGTGGATTAACAAGTTAACACTGGGTACCAGTTGCAGCTCAGAAACCGGAAGCTTGCTACTACGACACTAGGCATGAAATAATAATCGTTGGAGCGACAATCCATCTGCATCAGGGCCTTGAAGTGTATTAAAGTACTTCATTTAAGAAGGTAACCGTACACTACAAGATTACAGTACCCTGTAGGAGGGAATTTGGTCAGCATTTCGCCCGTCCGTGATCTTTACCCTGATTTGACTCAGGTAATCATTAGCAAGAAAGGCTACGAACTTTTAGTCGCGCTTGAAAGAAGAATCCTCATCCTCTACTAGATGGACGAATGCGCAGCCTATATAACAGATCAGTTTATGAACAGTATCACAAGCACTTTCGATGGTCAATAGGTAATATGGATCCCAGGGCGAAAACCTGAATTCGGACTTCGATAACCATCTCGTTGGCATCATGTTCCGAGCTTGAACAACAACACTACCTCCAATCCCCTCTGACAATTAAACGAGAATGAACACTAAACCCCTCCATCACAAAATCATCATTTATGAAGCACGAAGTTCTGTAAACGAAGCATCGAAAAATGATATTTCCAACTATCAACGGAACGATATCAACGGTACGTGTTAACTAAAACATGTTTGGCTTCAGGAACAAGTCGGAAGAGCTGATTCGCCAGTGAATTTGGGCTAGGAACCGAACGGAAGAATGTTCCATACCGAGTCATGCAATAATCAAAGAATGCAAGCACACGTAAAGGTTTATCACGAACTCCGCTGAGAGCAGACGCGGCTTCAAAGATAGAAAAAGGAAGGCTGGGGCAACGTCTGTGAATTCGAGAAGTACAAGGAAAACCACTCCAGATGCGGAAGCTTTACCAACAAGTCAGCAGGATGCAGCCCCTCACCTTACTTAGATATATCCCATACAAATAAAGGGGGGTTTAGAGCAGTACAGCAATTATCACGTTCCTGAGTCCCATCTATAAGAAGCGCTATCTTCCTACGCCGAATAGCCCCATACATTCAAAACAGCATAGACCCATATCAAAAAGGCTTCACTCCAGGCTAAAGACTAATCCCTGATGCTGATGTAAGAGAGTTACAATCCGACACCCAACCTATGCTAACAATATCGACATTATTGGAAGAACAACCTAATTTACCTGCATCCAAATCGAGCAGGTGGTGGTGATTTTGTGGAGCAAATCACTAAAGGTAAGACGACATACATGGAGACAGCGTCAGAACTGAAAACGAAAGAAACAACAACAGCAACTAGCACTGGTCAATTGAGAACAATATATGTCCGGATAGCTGAGTGGTCAGAGCACAAGCCTGTCGTATGGGAGGTCGCGGTTCAAATGTCAATGGTGGCAGTGCGATTTGTATCGTGATTTGACGTCGCATACTAGTCAACTCAGCTGTGAATTAGTACCTGAATCAAACCAGATCTCACCAACGGCGCAACAACCGGTAACCGGTCTAGGCCTGCCTTAGTAAGGAACTCCAAACATCCCGGATCACTTCCTCCAGAGGCAGATTAAAGAGTACGCATGATAGGGCGGCACATTGGTCAGGCTCAGCCTAGTCAGTCTTATTAATTTCGTCTGTACACCGAATTCTCTCATGGCCGTGTACAGTTTTACACTGGCTATGCTATCACAGGCGATTTTAAAGTCGATGAAAAGATGGTGCAGCTGATGTCCATATTCCAAAACTTTTTCCATCGCTTGCCGTAGAGAGAAAATCTGATCTGTTACTGATTTGCCTGGAGTGAAGCCTCTCTGGTATGGGCCAATGATGTTCTGGGCATATGGGACTATCCACCTCAGCAACGTGATACCTCTATAATTGCTGTACTGTGTGATATCTCCTTTTATGTATCGGACAGATAATGCCTCGTTGCCAGCCGTCAGACATTGTTTCGCTATCCCACACCTTCAGCACAAGTTGATAAGCCACTTGGTGTAATTAGTCGCCTCCATATTTAACCAATTTCGCTGTAATTCCATCGACTCCTGGCGACTTATGGTTTTTAAGCCGATGAATTGCAGGGACTGTTTCTTCTTTACTTGGTGGTGGCAGTATTTGTCCGTCGTCTTCAGTTGGTGGGACCTCCATCTCCCCGATGTTCTGGTTGTTCAGTAGTCCATGAAAGTACTCAATTCATCGCTCCAATATGCCCATTCTTTCGGAAATCATCCAGTGCGGTTGCTCTCCGTACTTTTCGCGTTCACCGAAATGTTGGTTCTCCCAGGCTTCGTTTTTCCGTCTGTGAATTCGTTTCTCCACTCACCGGAGTTTGTGATAAGGCTTGTGGACCGCTTTCCGCGTGAACAAGGTATTTCCAACAACCGTTTCGTGTGACACTGCTAATTCAATAATCCGCAGTCCATTATCATTTCTATTTAGATGTAAGCTATGGGAACCAACGTATCATCTGAATACGAACACCGTCAATACTTGGCTGCTAAAATCCCCAAGTATGATTTTGATATCATATCTGGAGCAGGCTTCGAGTGTTCGTTCTACTGCCTCGCCGAAGGTATCGTTCTCCGACTCTTGCAGTCTCCTCAGGGGAGGAGTGAACGTTAATGAGGCGTATGTGTCTAAACTTGCCTCGCAAGCGCAGATTGCATAGCCGTTCGCTTATATTTTCAAAGCCGATAAAAGGAGATTTCTTTTTTTGACTAACTAAGAAACCTACTTCGAGCACATGGTTTATTGGATGGCCGCTATATATGGTGTAGCGACTTTTCTCCAGAAAACTGATCCCTGTCCAACGCATCTCCTGCAATGCTTTCACATCAGCCCTATATTGGGACAGGGTATCGGCTAGTTACTTGGCAGCTCCATCTCTGTGCAGGGAGCGAACGTTCCATCGTGGGTACCAATCCACGTTTCACCTTGGGACCTATACTACCCTTTGACCAGCAATATAATCTCGGGCAAGCGTAATACTGACCAAATTGCCTCCTATAGGATACTGTAATCCTGTAGTGCACCGTTACGGTCTTGAATAAAGTGTTATAACACACTTCAAGCCCCTGATTGAATTGGTGTGTTGCCCCAACTATTATTATTATTATTATTAAATGAGAATAATAAAGATGGGAGGAAACAACTTTGAACCCTTGCCTATTTTTTCCTATCAAGGGTCAAATCGGAAATCATAACCGATAACCATTATGGTGACGAAATCCGCACACCGTTGTTGACAGCTATAGAAGCCTATTGGAACTTACAAAAGCTATTGCGTCGGAAACGTCTCACCATAGGATCAAAGCTATTACCAGTCAATGTATTCCTCGGAGACTTGGGTTCTTAACAGGAAAAATTCAGAACTTTTGGTCGCGTTCAAGGGAGGAATCCACCGAAGAATTTTTGGCAACCTAAAAAAGGATGGACAATTTCGTTGAAATCTATGAGCAATGCCATTACCATCTAGTCGTGAATACAATTCGGTTTAATAGATTGCGGTGCGTATGGATGAAAATGATCCAGCCCGAAAGGCTTGGAAGGGCACTATTTATAGTAGAAAAAGAAGACATGGTAGATCCTACCTCAGATGAAGGGATGGTATAAGCCAGGACACCAGATAGTCTTTAGGGATAATGAACTCTTGGACCTCGGTATAAAATCGGGATGAGAGGAGTTCTTTCCTATTTCAGGACTAGACATTATACCGGTTGTTGTGCCGTTGATGGTGATGATCACAATCATTTGGCACTAGATAAAATCTGACTCAATGATCTGACGTAGAAGATGAAGATGATCGTAAATCAGCTGATATCTGTTCCCGCTTCCCTATTCAGTTGGCCTCCTACCAAAACCAAACCGTTTTACTGCAAGCTAAGGTGCGTAGCGTATGAAAGCTTTACATCGGAATAATTGTCTGGCAAATGTTTGATTCGTTGCCATTTTCCCAGATTTGTAAATAAATTGCTAGTACGATCCTGGCATTCACTACATTTTTGTTTTTCTACCTGCAGTTTTTCAGCCATAGACGATAAATCCATTATAGATACACATGTATGAAAAAACTGTCTGCTTTTTCCAGTATCAATTCCTTAGTGATCCCAGCAGTTATACCATCTGTTGATTAACATAAACTGAGGTTTCTTTCTATCAACATCTTGAAGAGACGCATTTTCCCCCCAAAAAATCGGTACCTATCAGTCTAGATGGGTGTATAGCGTGGACGTATTTCTGAAAGTGTTGTTGTGGAATTGCAAATTTACTGAAACGGCTGAAGGTAGAGAATAGCAGATGGCCCAACAAATATGTCGACTGGGTGATATACTTATACCAAAGGATGCATGCTCTCAGCCCAATCTCAATTGCTGATGGCGGACACGAGCATAGCGAAACGCCGCAAGAAGCGTCTGAAGGCCAGAAGACCAGACTATGAACAGCGACTTCTCGAGTGTAAACATGTACGTAAGTGGCTGTTACCATCTTATACACGGCGTAGGTGTGGAATACAGTATCAGAAAATCCAAGACAAGTTCGAATTGTATATCGGCTTGAGGTACACCGAACATCTGTGCCTACTAAAAAACACTGTATGAAGCCATGCTTAGTTACAGGGATGATCTCGGTCGAGTTTGTAAATAGAACTAGGCTTCAGAAACAAACAACGAAACAAAGTGGAGAATAGTCGGTCGAGGCTTATTGTAAACATAAGTATAGTAGTACCTGCAAGTTCGGTTTGGTTTAATAATCTAATTGTCTTAAGTGGCAAATAAGGGCCCCAAACACATTTTATTCACCCGCCCAAGGTTTGATAGATTAACGAGAAACTTCGAAAGAGAGAGTCCCGTTTAACAGTGGAAAAAGTCGGAAGTTAGATTATTGGTAGTTCCAATGGCGAAGCAAATGCTCTAGCAGTTATAAGGAGCAGAAGATAAACAACGACAAAGAATATTGATGCAAAAAATATCGCACCGGGAAGCAACAACTAATATATCTAGCAACAACAATAAACAGCTCAACATCCCTACACTGTAAGCCCACTTCAATAAGTTTTACTTTCATCGAGACCAAGACATCATATACAGCCAGTTCGCAATTACTTCTTGGATGTTGATCTTCAAATCTTGTAGGTTTCTTGGACGGTTCACATAAACACGGGATTTCAAAAAATCCCATAGAAAAAAATCACAAGGGGACAGATCGGGAGAGCGTGCCGGCCATTCCAAATCGCCTCTAATTGAGATAAGGCGCTCTGGAAAGTGTTCCCTCAAAACAGCCATCGATGCTCTTGAAGTGTGTGCTGTTGCACCGTCTTGTTGGAAACAAATGTCCCCCAAAATCCAAATTTTCTAGTCGTGCGAAAAAAAAATTCTGTAGCATACCGGTCCGAATTCACTGTCACTGTAACCTCATTTTCCTCAAAAAACCAGGGACCAATAATTCCAGCTGAGGAAATTGCAAACCACACTGTGACTTTGGGTGAATGCAAAGGCTTTTGATGCAATTCTCGAGGGTTCGTGTCAGCCCAGTAGCACATGTTTTGTTTGTTAACCGACCCACACAAATGAAAATGGGCTTAATCGCTAAAAAACAATAGCACCCTCGGGAACGACATCAAGAAGAAGCTCACACGCGTTCATCCGAGAATTGAAGTCACGTTCTGAAAGTGCCTGCATTATCGCCATCTTATAGGGATGAAAATGAAGATCATCACGAAGAATTCTTCTCACAGAACGATCGGATAGTCCAAGGGCAGATGCGTGTTTGCGCGCAGAACGCCGTGGCGATCGCAACATTGACGCTCTCCAGTTCTTCCTTTTGTCGCACTTGCAGTTTGTCTGAATGTAGTGACCCATGTAACAATTGATTTGCGGTCTGGGACGGGAGCCAACGGGGCTAAATTAAAACGATTCCGAAATGCACGCTGTGTTTCAATAACCAAACATTCGCTTGAAAAGTAAACCTCAACGGCAAAGGCACGCTCCTCACTATTCCAACGCATGATGGCCACTGAACCGTGTCGGGACAAAACTTTACAGTATCCCCTCTTGAACGAGACCACTAGCGCTCCGCTATGACATCAACTAACTGAGTGGCGCGCATTTTAAAAAAGGAAGTTATGCTGCCGCACCCTGTATAAATGTAAATGGACCACTCAAACAAGGGTCGTTCAGCACACCGGTTGATTGTTAGCATCAGGGAGTGGCTGCAGAGGAAATATAGCTAAATCCATCCAGTCTCTTACTTGTACAGTTTTAAATAGACAGTTAGCTAGTCCAAACTATGACAGAGTTCCGTAGGATCCAGTCCATGTATTCTTGCAATGCCCGAAATTCATGAAAGAAACTCCAGGTGCAATTTTGACCAGAGGACGCATGGGAGTAGAATCGGAATGTAACCAACTTCATGGTTGTATTGATCCAGGGTAAACTACGAAAAGCGGAAGGATTCAGAAAGGCGGGGTTACGATCGTCGAACACAGAAGAAAGGAGACCTGACTAAAGTCAACTGACTCAGCCCCATGATTTAATACTGGATCCACCACGGGGCAAAGAGGAGCGTAAGGGGTGATTTTAGTCAGTCAAATTTCCACACACTGGGTGTTCATGCCAGTGTTTTTAGAAAAAGCAGACTGACGAACAGACAAATGGAAAGTATACCACTTTTAATAGGGGGAAAAATATTGGATTGAACTTGATATGTAACCATATCGTCAACCAACCTTGACATCAGTACAAAATTCGTTCATCGAATTGCTTGCTCTTCTCGTAGTCAAGTGAAAGTGGCTAGTTGCATGAAGTTGTGGGTTTTCTAACTCAATTTACGAGATCATACAAGTTTGAATTAAAAATTTGATATTTAGTCAACGCATTCTGAAGCCGATTCTTCTCAATTCAATTTCCAGCAAGTCGGGAAATCGAAAAATGAATGCTCCAGGTATAAAGAGTTTTGTATTTCTATATGTGAGGAAATTTGAGTGCGTGGCAGTTGCACTTGCATGATAATTTGAAATTCATTTGGGTACCGTCAGTCATTTACACAAATAACTCTACCGATTATAGTTAATTACATATTCTTCACACTAAGAGTTCAACATTATTGGCAAATGTGGAAAAGTTCTCCTAAAACTGATACAAAAAAAGGCTCACCTAATAGCCGCAAAGGGCAAAACTGCTGGGAAAAAGTAGCTTCTTCACGTATGGGATTTTAATATTTCACTCGAATGTCAATTATTGTCGTTAATTATGACGTCAGCATCTTATTTGCATAGCTAAGGATGTAGTAGATTCGCGCGAAATTGATAAGTTTGAGCTGCGATAACTTACTTATGATATTAATAGCCAGATTTTCACGAAACTTTGCAGTATATGCACTATGCTGCTGCAATCTGGTAAACCTTTACACAATTCAATTTCACATTCTTGAAAAACAAATAGGCTTTATTTAGATCAATCAATCTCTACTATTACCTTTACCAAAGCCCCATTTTATTTTCTAATAAAAAGTATTAAAAGTGTCTCGGTGGCACATTATCTGAGCAATGGGGGTGTTATATGGTCAGTAGGGTTTCGATTCGAAGGCTATGAACAACTAATCGCGTCGACCATATCCCGATCAACAGTAGATTTAAGTTCATTTCAAAGGTTATGATGATATCGGCCTTGAAAAAGACCATCATCTGCTGGTCCTTTGCCATTACTTACGTCTCACTACTGCATCTGCTAATAGAGGTCCACATCGTCGGTCCTCCAAATTGAACAGTGACTACTTCCGCGGCCTATTGCTGCTTAAACGAGAGAAACTTTGAATAACTCCGTAGAATATTGATAAACACTGGACCGTCTTATTCCCTAAGCTTACTCCGGAAGCATAAAGTTTGTTGATCACTGATCATCGGGATGAGCGAGATGTGCGATAACGCAACTCCAGTTATCGTTGCTTTAAGAACAGTGTAGTGTACGTCCTAGTAAGTGGAATTCGACTATTTCTTTCGTTTTTCTCTGACCAAAGCTGTCAAAAATACCGTATACCGCATATAATATCAAGAAAGAACCATGTTTAAACTTTCGAAGGTGTTGTGAGGGATGTTGATAGTGGGCTTCTCATCCAGTATAAGCAGCTGTGGAGGTGGAAGGAACAGTTCGCGGTGGTTCCACTTTTGTGGATGAAACGGGAACCAAGCACTGTTCCTCTCAACAGAAACGAGATCATCCCTGCCATACGTTCAGGCAGAAACCTGAAAATTTAATCGACAGAGTGCGGACTGCTTTTCGCTCAGAATCCTTCTGTACTAACTACGTTAACGTTTTTCAGATCACTACGGACAGTATGCTAACTCGACATCTACTTGATGTCAAATCAGACCAAATGGAGAGCTGCTTACTCACACTTTTTTGGTCCACGGGCCCCTCAAATGGGTTTCGCACTCAAGCACTCAAAAAAAAAAGAAACAATATGGACGTCTTTTCGACGAATTCATAAGAACTCATTTCGTTGCGGTATTGACGAATTGATATGTGATGATGACGTCATGCAGGTTGTAGAGTGCACGAAATTCACAAAAAATTGTAAAGTTTCACCTCCTATAACTATAACCTATAACTAATAATTGGATTTTCCTCAAACTTGACCAAACTGTGCACTATGTTCTTCATTACACGCATGCCAAATTTTGTACTTCTGGGATGAACATAAGGGGGGTGCCGGGTAAATTTCCAAAATGTGGAAATATACTATTATTAATTTTATTTGTGCAGATATCGGAACCGGATATATTTTGAGGAATAGATTTCGTAGATTTTTTTCAGATTTTTCGGTTGGAAAGGTTCTGAGAACGAGACCTGTTACACTTTTTGTGGGTTATATTTTGAACCCTCACTCCCCTATGTTTCATCTAGTATCAAATATTGAACCAGATTCGAAAAGTACTAATTGAGATCTTTCATTTGATACCACACATGGCTACATTCTGCGAAAAAAAAAATTGCACCCTCCATTCACATGTATGGGGAGCCCCCCTTAAACTTAACACAAGATGGCGCCACTTACTGCATGTAAAGGGATCACCAGATTACATACTCTCACCAATTTTCGTGACAATCGGTCTAGTCGTTTCCGAATAAATCGGGTGTGACAGACAGACAGACAGACAGACAGACAGACGGACAGACAGACAGACAGACAGACAGACGGACAGACGGACAGACGGACAGACAGACACCGTCTCGATCCCCAGCTGGCGGATAGGGGCATACCTATTGATGTGTAAATATGTGTTCATGCACTTTTCTTTTTTGATTGTGCATGGGCTAGTGTTTGCTCATCTCTGGTGCGCGGACCAAAATGGCTATGGGAAGGATACCCAGAACATAAAACCACCATGGAAGACGAGAGAAGGAGGAAACTTACGGTGCAGGGACTCGGAACCCCAGTACCGGCGGCTTTTGGGAGTGAGCAAGCGGGCTCCCGGTCGTCGATATCCCTCGACCGCAGTGCCTCGGTGGTGGACAACTTGGCCACCTTGGCATATAATGCTACAAGTGATTTGGATCTGGAGAAGGAAGTATTCAAGCGAAGTACGACTTTGCCGAGAACACCAATAACAAGACCAAACAAAGATGAACTAAAAGCAGCTTTTTGGACAACAAAAACCGTGACAACACCCACCGCACATGTTCAAGATGTTCGACAGCAGGAGGTGCTCCAGGAACAAGGAAGAGATCCATTCAAAAGAAGCTCATCAACTTTGAGATCTCCACCAATGCCAAAGACGATGAAGGACAAAGTACAGGCAAGGTCAACAAACGCCAAAAGTGAAGGACCGTGTAAAAGGGGTAACCCTGCCGGGACTTATAGGGAACAGAGTCCTGATCTGGAGGAATTACCCTTCACCCAGCTTGGGGCAAAAATAGTTGAGCTGTCCGAGTTTATCAAGGACAAGCACAACGGGATGGTGAGGGCTATTAGAGTTCTCTATAATAGATCACAGATGGAGGAAAAGAACGATAAGAACACGCCGAACCACGCTGTGCCAACAGTATCACAAGCGACCTAAGTGACGCCTAACCGTACTACCATCGAATCCCAGCGAAATAAGCGAGTACGTGAAAAAGAGGGGGATCCTTTAAGTAATCAGCAGGCGCCTAAGAGAAAAAAAGGCGGACAGGACATCCGGAAAACCAACACCAACAGGTCAGAAGGAGGAAACCGTACAGCGAATCTAGGAAACTCGACCAGCGTTGCGAAGCCTAAGACCAGCGAAAACGATGGATGGACTAAAGTTACCAACAAAAAAGCGGAACGAAAGGCAAAAGTGCGAACTCGTCCAGATGTAATTGTTATCTCCAGTAAGGGCAATCTGTCCTACGCGGAGATACTCAAAAAGGTCAAAGCGGATCCCGGCCTAAAAGATCTGAGCGGAAATGTAAACCGAATCCGAAGAACCCAGAAAGGGGATCTCATGTTCGAGCTGAAAAGATCCAGCGTGGGCAAAACTGATGACTTTCGCACTCAAGTGAAAAACTCACTTGGGGAGAATGCCGCAGTGCGTGCCCAAAAACATGAGATCTACCTTCAATGTAAGGATCTCGATGAAGTAACATCGAAAGAAGAAATTTGTATTGCTCTGAAGGAGCAATTCAAGTTGAAAGAACTCACCGAGGAGTCTATTGTGGGCTTACGAAAAGCCTATGGTGGTACTCAAACAGCCACAATACGAGTACCAGCGGAGGCAGCACAGATGTTATTGGCTGCCGGAAGGGTTCGGATTGGATGGGTTGTCTGCCGTTTAAGGGAACAAATTTCACTGAAGAGGTGCTTTAAATGCCTCATGTTTGGACACTTCGCGAAGGCATGCACCAGCAGCATTGATCGATCCGATCGATGCAGAAGGTGTGGGGAGAAAGGCCATATTGCCAGAGAGTGCCATAGGGACCCCAAGTGCCTATTGTGCGAAGTAAAAGAGGGACAGGATAACCGGCATATTGCCGGGAGTGGTAAATGTCCAGAATTTAGGAAGGCGCTCACTGCAATGAGAAAATGAGGTTTATTCAAATAAACCTGAATCATTGCAGGGTCGCTCAGGATTTACTTGAGCAGGCCACGTTCGAATCTGAGATGGAAATCGCCATCATAAGCGAACCGTATAGACACCGTCACGGTGGCATATGGGTCAAAGATTCGACTGGTGGAGCGGCGATATGGGCTTGCGGTCGACAGGCCATACAATGTACTGCAAGTCAGGCAGGCAGTGGCTTCGTGTGGGCGAAAATAAGTGGTGTATATGTTTACAGCTGCTATGCCCCGCCAAGTTTGACACTGTCTGAATTCGAGCAAATGCTTGATAATCTTGTTCTCGACGCGAAGGGACGAAGTCCAAAGGTGATTGCTGGTGATTTCAATGCTTGGGCCCTAGAGTGGGGTAGTAGGGAATCAAATGCTAGGGGGCGCAGTTTATTAGAAGCTTTTGCGCAGATGGACATAGTTTTGGCTAACGAAGGTGCTGTAAACACCTTCCAGAAATTGGGATCAGGCTCGGTTGTAGACCTGACCTTTGTCAGCCCTTCGCTGGCGCGTGGTATGTCCTGGTGCGTCAGTGAACGCTACACCCACAGCGATCACCAGGCAGTTTTCTTCGAGACATGTGTCGAACCTCAGGGCAAAGAGCTATCATGCCCGAAACCGAAAAAGATTTCAGGCTGGTCTGCAAAATCTTTGGATGAGCAGAGCTTCTTAGAGGTGTGGTTGGATCAACCTGATATAGCAGGCGCCTCTACGGAAAGAGCTGTCCATCTGGCTCAATGCATCGCCAAAGCATGTGATGCGTCCATGCCTAGGAGGTGCGCATTCCCCCGTAGAAGACCAAACTACTGGTGGAATGATGAACTGACCGGCCTTCGATCAGCCTGCCACCGAGCGAGAAGAGCGGCTCAGAGGGCGGTAGGTAGAGTAGATCAAGGGCAGAAAGAGTGCGCCTACAAGGCAGCCCGCAAAACCCTCAAGCTCGCCATCCAGCGAAGCAAGAGGAAATGCTTTAGGGAGCTCTGCTCAGAAGCGGACGTAAATCCGTGGGGGAGAGCTTATGGAATCGTGATGGGACGATTTAGAGGCCGTTCGTCTCCGCAGATCACGTGCCCCGCCCTCTTGTTGAAAATCATCCAGGGGTTATTCCCCCAGCAAGAGGAGAACACCGACACATTCCAACCACCTCTGAATGTGACGGCAATCCCGCCAGTCACCAGAGACGAGCTCCTCGAGATCTGCGGCAGAATAGGAGACAATAAAGCACCGGGTCTGGACGGAGTACCGAATAAGGCCCTTAAGCTTGCCGTGAAATCCAGGCCGGAGATGTTTGCTGAGTTGTTCGAAGCGTGCATGTCCGAGGGAATATTTCCAGCGGTATGGAAGCGGCAGAAGTTGGTGCTTCTGCCTAAGCCTGGTAAACCACCAGGTGAACCATCCTCATACCGACCCATATGTCTTTTGGACACGGTGGGGAAAATGCTAGAGCGGATAATCTATAATAGATTACTCCCAGTAGTTGAGAGCCAAGGCGGCCTTTCAGATCGGCAGTATGGATTCCGTAAAGCCAGATCAACCGTTGATGCCATCAAATTGGTTACTGGCTTGGCCGAAGATGCAATCCACGGAAAGGGTAGTACCAGCAAATATTGCGTGGTAGTAACCCTGGACGTGAAAAATGCATTCAATTCGGCCAATTGGAATCTAATCCGGAAATCCCTAGCGAAGGTTGGTATTCCCGCCTACCTCGCCGCAATTGTCGATAGTTATTTAACTGAAAGGAGGCTCTGGTACGACACTGATGACGGACCGCAGGAGTACGTCGTTTTCGCGGGTGTCCCGCAGGGCTCCGTATTGGGCCCACTACTGTGGAACATCATGTACAACGATGTACTTAATCTTCCCCTTCCGGAGGAAGCCACAGTGGTGGGTTACGCTGACGACATTGCACTGGTTGTTGTCGCAAAGCATCTCGAAGATGCTGAGTTATACTCAAGCGAGGCAATCAGTGCTGTCAAATGCTGGTTAGAGAGCTCTGGTCTGACGCTTGCGGAGGAAAAAACGGAAGCGGTCCTCATCGCGAAGCGCCGGAAGAGAAATTACGCCTGTGTTAGAGTCGGGAATCATATCATCACTTCCAAGCCGGCCATCAAATACTTGGGGGTGGTGATAGACAGGAAGCTCAGCTATAAGCAACACGTACAGTATGTTTGTGATAAATCATCCACTGCCAGTATGGCCCTGGCCAGGATGATGCCGAACGTGGAAGGGCCACGGCATACCTCTAGGTTGCTTATAGCCAGGGTGGTGACCTCAATTATGCTCTATGCGACCCCAGTTTGGAGCGAGGCGTTGCGGATGTCAGTTAACACTAGCAAACTGAATGCAGTCTACAGGAGGACAGCCCTGAGGGTATGCTCTGCCTTCAGGACTGTCTCAGATGATGCAGCATTCGTCATCTCTGGAATGATGCCCATTGACATCTTGGCAGATGAGATGGCGAATATATACCATGCGAAGCCAATCTCTCCCTTATTGCAGACGAAGAAGGCTGAGAGAGAGAGATCCATAAATAGATGGCAAGAGCGGTGGGAATGCTCGGGAAAGGGTCGGTGGACTCACAGGCTCATTCCTGCCATCAGGGAGTGGTTGGAGAGACGACACGGTGAGGTTAATTATAATCTCACCCAGTTTCTCACGGGACATGGAGGATATCTCCAATACCTTCACAGGTTTAAATTGGAGACCTCACCCGACTGTCCAAATTGCGATGGAGTCCCAGAGGACCCAGAGCATGTATTCTTCCACTGTCCGAGATTTGTGGAAGAAAGGAGGAACCTGGAGGAGACTCTAGGAGAGGTGCTGGTACCAGAAAATCTGGTGCCGAAAATGCTAGCACATCAAGAGAATTGGGATGCGGTCAACTCCATGATCGCATCGATTCAAGATAAGTTGCGAAAGGCAGAGGAAAGCAGAAAAACGCGGTCACGTGCGCCGTGTATAGAAGAAATGGGATTAAGCTAGAGTGAGCTGACTCCGCCCCGTGATGTAATACCTTATGGTGGTGCCGCGGGGCAGGGAGAGAGTCGGGGGTGGTTTTAGTGGGTAAAAATCCCACACGCTGGTGTGTCCAGACCAGTGTCTTTTGAAGATTTCGACCTCCCCAAAAAGAAAAAAAAAAAAAAAAGACACCGTCTCGATTCTAATAAGGTTTTGTTTCACACAAAACCTTAAAAAGGAGTTAACGAAAATAAATATGCATCACTGCATTTTTCCTATTCGCCATAATGGGATAGAATCTTGAAAGTGTTGAACAATTTGTATGTCTAGGAGGCGCTATATACAACGGTACCAGAAATGATGTCGATGGACAGATTAACAGCAAACTCTCCGTCTTCACTGTGTTGTCCCTAATATTTAAATGTAGGCATCAAATTGAGGTTGTTTCGTGCCAATATTCTCTTTGCGCTACTATATGAACATAGCAAATTGTAATTGTGTAAAACAAAACCTTATTAAAATCGGTCCCCATGATGCAAAAGGGGTGTAGATTTTAAGAATTTTGTGTGTTTTTTTCATACCTGAAGCCTCAAGCTTCCGGTTTCCCGACTTGTTCTAGTTGCAAGCGTCTTCCAAAAAACTTTTCTGAGGCATAACCATCATTATTGCTTTAATGCAAAACTATGGAACGAATCTGCCGGTGATTCCTTCTTTTCTATCCGCAACTATCTAACTTATCTCATCAATAACCCACCCCATTCAGGACACCCTCCTTCCCTACTCAATTTTTTTAAGAGCTCAGCAATCGTGAGATGCGAAATAGTGAGGACGGGGAACCCCATAGTCAACGCCTCATTAACAACTCAGGCCAGAAATTAAGTTTTAAATCCGTGATAACCCCCTTAAACCACAACATTTAATTTAGTAAGTTTTTCAGTTCCCAGCGCGTGATCGTTTATTTTCATTAACATTTTGCATTTTCAGTCCTGGTCATAAGGTTTTTAACGAGACATCTGCTAGTTATTAAGTTTCGATGAAGGGTCTGCTGTTAATACTGAATCATTTGACTTAAAATACATAAGTTTGTGTATAACGTCCTTCAAGGGATTGAAGTACCAAAGCCCATACTTACGTTCCCGAAATAGCTAGCAAAGAAGACGGCGGGCGTATATTGACCGGTTATTAGGTAAAGCAAAGCAGGTGTACGCAGTATCAGAATTTACCAGACTCCTGAGATGATGTATATGTGGCTTTATGGCAGGCGGATTGATCATATGATCATTTTCCAAATTTCTGGTTAATTACAGGTTAAGGTATTTCCCTTGATACATTCTTTTAGAAGGTATTACTTCAATGACGATAGAAGACAATGAGCATTTGAAACAATTGATTTATCTCCACCTCATGCGAGACAATTCTATAGATAAAGGTTACCAAAAAATGGATGGATACGAATTACGAAGAGTCGTCTATTATATGTCGGAAGAGAGGAGGTGATTGATTTTGGAGTTTATCATTAATGCCTCTCACTTATAAAGAAAAGTTCATATGAGCTTGGGAAGGGATTGGAGTTGGAAATCTGGACAGATCGAATGTGAATTAATATCTTCATAAAGGAAAAATTTGATACATTCATTTACCCCATTTTTTCGGTTACACTTACAGGCAAATATCTCTGAGTGATATCACAATTGTAACGACAGAGAAGGTAATCATTGTCTGGTTTTACATAACCTCCCCCCCCCACCCCTCCCAAGCTTTCCTCTAGTTAAGTTTAGTATTTCTAAATCCTTCGACTTCGAGGATGATCTAGTTTCACTATATTCCAAGTTAGGGATGAGCGCTTTAAAATAAATTGTATTCTATATAACTAAACGTATTCACCGGGTGTCTTTTCAATTCCTTTGTAGTGTCGCAACTTGAGGGAAATGACGATACTTCTTCCGGCTGCAGGAAATTGGAAGTAACTCGCAGAATTTCACGATGCATCAGTTTATTGTATGTAAATTTATTTATTGTTAGTGGGACACATTTGCTCTTTTATTATAATCCGTCGCACTTTGTAAGAAGCCATTGCATTTCACTGGAGGGTAGATATTGATTGACAGATTTATTTGTTTATTATTATTTAAATATTTTCAATTTCACGTATTTGTTATTTAATTGTTTTTGTTTATGTACGATGTATTTCATAACAATGGGAGCAACTTTGATTTGTTGGTTTAACCTCTCGTTGTAATTTAAGCTAACAGACATTTTTTTTGTTCCCAATCACTTTTAAGATCTTTATCAACAATATTATATAAAAGCTTATATATAACATAACGAGAAAAGAACAAGTATCGCAAATTCTACGGTTTCATAACATTTAACAATGAAAAATCTAAACTAACAACAAATAGATGACATGTTCAAAAATTCGGTTCCACACACTATAAAAGAGGTTTTGTCCACCTTAGCGTTTGGCAGGGTCCCCGTGCTATAAATACTGGTGCTTCCTTGCTGACACTGTCGAAATCTTTTTCGAGTTCGATGAAGAGCAGGTGATGCAGCGAGCTAAAAAACCCACAGGGTGTTGATGTAGTCAATGCAGGAAGCTCCAGAATGGAAACCAGCCGGGATAACTTCAGCTTTTATATTTGCGAAGGCAGGGAGCACGTAAATACCCCTCTTATCTTCGGACTTTATGAAATCTTAACGATCAACTCCTTCTTCTACTCTCTGGGAAAGGTTTCGGATGCGTACATGTATGTTACGGTGACAAGCCATTTCATCTACAAGAGGCTGCTCGTCATTGCGGATGAGAAGTTGAACGACAACGTCCCTCAGAGGACCAAGTTCTTCCGTGATGTGTTATACGGTTTTGTATCATTGCTATCTCCAGCGGCTTCAGGTCCTTTGACCAGCGCAGTATTAAACAGCCTTTTGTCCTGGTACACATTACGTTGAACTTCCTGCAATGTCCAACGATACGAGAGCTCGAGCGTGTCACTTCCCCCATCATTTACAGCGATCAAAAGAGCCTTGAATACTCTCTGTTTATCGATATAGATGTTCTAACGCCCTTTGGAGACTTGGCCACTGAGTTGCGCAACACTGGAGGCAACCGACCAGGCGCGACTTTTCGGGCATATCTAATCTCAGCAGACTATCGTAAGAATAGTTCCAGAGATCCGGCCCTAGGATGAACTCCTGTGCTACTCCCGACATGGTTTCCATCCTCCTTTGGCCCTCTAGCGTCTCGTAGAGCAGGGAGCTTTTCAGATAATCCCTCAATATGCGCAAGAGATAGATTGGCACGTGAAATGAGATTTCTAGTTTTCTCGATGCTTTCCGCGCTATTTACGTCAACCCGTACAGCATGTCTAGGGAACATCTGGTCGGTACTTAGTATGCAGGGCCTCCGCAAAGCCCCGATTTTCCGGGTGATAAGTTTATAGCCAAGAACCCACGGGTCTTCATTCACCTCGTTAACAAGGTTCTGCTCGCCGCGAGCCTTACTTTTATTTATAGCGCTGCGGAGTCCCCTTTTTGCTGATTTATACTGGGCGCTTATGGCACATGCGATCTTATTGGCGTGCAAACGTTGTGCCAAACGGCGGAGCTTATGACATTCCCTCCGCAGCTCGGCAATTTCTGCCGTCCACCAGTGCATAGAAGGTTTGTCGAGCCTGAGGCCCCTCCGGGGTATGGATGCCACACACGCCGTCATTATCAGGTTCACTACTGAATTTACGACGGTGTCAGCTGCGACACTTCCACCCCCCGGAGCCGGGAGGAGAGCGTCGCGTTGGTGCTCATCGGCAAGTAGCGTGAACCACCTCGAACGCGATGTACTGGTGATCACTTGCCGAGGAGTCTTCTAGGACTCGCCACCGGTCCATCAATGATGCCAGAGATTCCGACGCAAAAGTAATGTCAGGAATGATTTCTTCACAGCCTGGGCACCGAAACGTTGGCGTGGATTCGGTGTTTAAAACTACGAGCCCGGTTCTTGCCGCCATTTCCAGAATCCGTCTCCCTCTGAAGTTTGACTGAAGCAAGCCCATTCAAGAACTCAAGGATTCGTCCCTCCGTGCTCGAAACGGCGTCCACCAGAGCATCAAGCCGGCGCCGAAAGTCCGGAATCCGGCAGCGGTGCCCGATAAGCCGAGATGCCATGAGGACGGGTCCTTGTTTGGATATTGCTCGCTAATCAGCACTAGATTAGCATTTACTTCTGCAGCGAACTGTGCTAGCAACTGGTGAGTGGTTGCACTCCGGTGCATGTTAATTTGTAAAGTGCGAATCATGCCGCTCGCACCCGAGCCTGCAGTGTGTGCGACGCTCTCACCAGACGCGCCACGATCCCTGCAGTGAACGCAACTCTCGCTTTCATTGCGAGGCTTCGCTTAATGGCCCATTTGGCTGCATCTCCGGCATGCTGTTCTCCTGTCCGGACCCTTGCAAACTGCTGATGTGTGTCCATAGTCCAGACACCTGTAGCACTTGGTAGGGACTATCCTCATTCACACCCTGCATCCTACCCATCCGATTTTGATTCTCGCGCTGCTAGGAGTTTCCACGCATATTGCTGGGTGACTTCCACCACGGCGAGCTTTTGGCCTCGAGCATTTACAGATGTCATGCCCACTCTCAAAACCATTCGACATCAACAACGGTCTACGACAAGGGGATGCGCTATCATGCGTCCTCTTTAACCTGACCCTCGAGAAAGTGATCCGTGACGCTGAGGTAAATGCAAGAGGTACGATCCTCTTCAAGTCCACCCAACTACTGGCCTATGCTGACGATATCGACATCATGGGAAGAACCATTCGAGACGTACAAACTGCCTTCATCCAGATCGAGCAGGCGGCGATTGGCGCGAGATCTTGGGCTGCACATCAATGAAGGCAAGACAAAATATATGATGGCAACGTCAGCACCGAAGACGAATCAACCAACAACATCAAACCACACTGGTCAAACACGAAGAAGAATAAGGATAGGAGAATACAACTTGGAGACCGTTGATAATTTCTCCTATCTAGGGTCGAAAATCACAACCTATAACAGCTACGATGATGAAATCCGCGCACGGTTGTTGTCAGCCTATTTCAGCTTACAAAGACTGTTCCGCTCGAAACGTCTCACCATAGGGTCAAAGCTCTTACAAGATTATGATCTTGCCAGTCCTCATCTATTCCTCGGAAACTTGGGTTCTTAGCAAGAAAAATTGCGAACTTTTGGCTGTGTTCGAGAGGAATCCTCCGAAGAATTTTTGGCCCCCTACATGAGGATGGACGATTCCGTAGCCTACACAATGACGAAATCTATGAGCGATTCCATAACCGTCCGGTTGTGGATAAAATCCGGCTCAATAGGTTACGGTGGGCGGGTCAGTTAATCCGTATGGATGAGGATGATCCCACCCGGAAAGTCTATAAGGGCAATATCTATGGTAGAAAAAGAAGATGAGGCAGACCCTGCCTAAGATCGAGCGATGGAGTAGGTCAGGACAGCAGACAGCTTTTAGGGATATCGAATTGGTGGACCTCGGCGCAAAACCGGGATGTCTGGAGTTCCTTATTAAGGCAGGCCTAGACCGGAAACCGGTTGTTGCGCCGTTGATGATGATGATGCTCACTCTTGCTACGTACATTCAGAAAACAACTTCTTAATCTATAATACTACTGAACAGAAAATGGTCAGTCTGATTGCTCGTACGTTGTCGGTCAGTTGAAACTCAACTGATCTTATGGCAAGCTCTGTGCTCAAAGACGCGGAGAAAACTGCATAGAAAGCAACATTTTCCACAATATTGGATGCGTTCCGAAGGATGAGAGTGATACTCTAAGTGGCAGCTTAGAGAGAACACATGTTGGAAATGTTAGGTCACATATGAGTATGTAAAATATATGTCCACCAAAAGAAACACTGCCAAGGACTTCGTAACCAAGATATGTAGGCTTTCTAATGATAGACATGGTAGGCTGAATAGTTTCTCTTCTTGCCTTCCTCCAGTCAGGGTTGTGTTCTGTGTGGGGGCAGATTCATAGGACTGGTTTCATGTCACATAGCATGCTGGATCTAAGTCCAGATAAGAGAAGAGGATTTGAGGAAATAAATTAAATAAAATATTAGTTGGGGTCACTCCACTGTGAAAAATTCTAGCTGAACTTTCTTGATGCGAATAAGAAAACCTATTGAATTTCATTGGAAAAACTCGGTCACGCCATTTATCAAGCTTCGGAAAAATAGTATAGCGTCCACAGCACTTGACGGAACACGACGGACACTAAGCCTACTGAGGTAAATAGGTTAAACCAATCCCTTCTATCAACTATTTGGCAAAATGACATATAACGCGCCTACCAAAAATTATGTCGTAACTACGGGTGATATTACTCATCATACCAACAAAAAGCCAGCTAGTACCATGAGAGTATATTCTTTGGTACACGAAAACAGGGTGGCGAGCATATTGTAGGTTTTGCCTTACCGACCTTGTACTTGTTGATATATAGTTTATTAAACGGTTGTCATTCATTTCATAATGCGAATAATGAGATCAAATTGATCGCTCGTATGACACGCCAGCATTGTATCACCCTCACTGATAGCAAAACCGTCTCCTGCGAGACAATGGTTCCTCCAGAGCAGCCACCGTTGAAAAAACGTGTGGAACGGATTGGTCCATCAAGAATTAAATGACAACGATTTCGCGCATATAGATAAGAAAGACGTGAAGTCAAACCAAAAATACGATCAACAAAGTCGTCGACACAACTCACAGTCGTCTAATCCTAATACTATATTTTCGTTTTAGCTTTTCCAATCCGATGCTCCTAAAATATATGTCACCGGAGGTGACGACGACACGAATTACTCTGAGAATTTAAGCTAAGATGAAAGACAACGTAGCTAAAATTGTGTTGGTGGAATTTGCAGGGTGTCATATTTGCCCATTGAAACGGATTATGTACTCATGCATTCACAATAGAACTTGACTTGCATAAGTTATAAGCATTTGACTGTTCCGTACAAAGTCACGAACCACATAAACGCAGTAATCAAAAAGTCGAATGATTTCAAAAACGTCCGCATTTCATGTGCCTCCCCGTACTAAATCCATTTCATCCATCTCAACTGTGAAAAAAAAACATGCAGAAAATTGAAAAGGACACCCAGGCAGAAGGAAAAGCCATCATCCTTGTGCAGTGGGAACATACGGCGATGAATAAATTATCCGGTTCCTCACTACATTTCAAACCGCCAAAGGATATACACAGTAAGCTAAAAATGCAATTCCGCTCCATAATTTCGTACTTTCATGACGACTGCTGGGCTCGGTCATTATGTGGACACTTTCAACAGGAAGCGCACACACATGTCCGCTCAGAATCATGCTTTAAGCATTCACGAACATCAGGATGATAATTCGATTTGTTTTTGCGCTGGCATTAAATTTCATCCTCCCAACAAGTTACCAACTATAACTACAGCTCCTGGCCAAAGGCGGGTAGGGGGTTGGAAAAACGAACCCACAAAAGAACGAATTCATTCGGATACTCTCTATCTTTTTAAAATTTTGCAAAAGCTGCAAGTTAATCCCAAACAGTTAGCAGGCTTCGAGTGAGTTTGAGCGTCAACCACTATTGTATCGTTCGATACAAACGGAATTGCAGGTCGGGACCTTCACCCTTTAATGAGGAAACTTTGCCTCGGATTACAGAGATAATGGATACAAAATGAGCAAAAGCTGTTATTAGCCTCGAAATATTCCATTTTATCCTGCTTTAAAACTTTCAATAAATATTTAAATGGATCATAGACAACTGGATTTCACCATTCCAGTCGACATCGTCAGTGTTTTTTCCTCGATTTTTCCCAGAAGTGAAATAAGGCAACTTGAAATGGGACACGAACTGTTGGGAAGGAATCCATATTTCAAGACGTACCTTTTTTCGCCTGCCTCGACCATCTTTACACTGAGTTGAAGAACATTTCAAAGAGCTCTTGATGGCACACCTTCACACAGTTGGAGGCAATGCAAGGTAAGTTATTCGAAAATGTAAATCAGGTGTTTTAAATTTGCTGACATCAAAGAAAAGAAGTGAGCGAGGGGAGCACTGAATACGGCAGGATGCTGGCCGTTTGTTAAGCTTACTGTTCATTTTTTCTCACTGTAATAAAATTACAAAACGCCAAATTTGTAGAAAGCAGATCTGAATGTGCTTCTTACAGTGGAAAAATTCAGTTGTTTGGAGAAAGGATGAACCAAAGATGTATCATTCTTATCCCTTCTCAGTAAATCATCCATGAAACGAGGCGTGGGAGGCTTTCAAGATGTCAGACAAATAAAGGAAGCAAATGCCCGCAATGTAAGCGCAGCTAGGGAGAAAGCAGTGACAAAGAACAATTTGAAATAGGAGATTGCTGTTACCGGTTAACTAGCTACCTAGCAACTAAATGCTTCATGACCCCTTTTCTCATATAACAAAGCGCATACGTATACGTGATATGGCAGTGAGGCGGACATCTGTATGGTCTGGGTATGTGATAATATTTTTGTAATGGGAGAAAGGTAGATTTTTGTAAATATCCCTTTCTAAAGTTCTACGGTAAACAGAACCTTATTAAAATCAGTTCACTGTCTGTCGGGTTGCTTATCTACCCATCTGTCACACCCAATTTACTCTAAAGTGCTTGAATATAATGTCACTCAATTTGACGGAAGTTCGTGGCCTATGATATCTCATAATGCTGATTTGGAGTTTAGTTTAAGGAAACTAATGGTATGAAGTGAGGGATAGATAGATTTTTTATGACATTATCTGGGATAAAGACATTAACAAAAAGGTTTTTATCAATGCAATTTGCGAATTTTCTCTCATGTGCAAAGATTCTGTGATAAAATTATTTACGTGGTGTCTGTGTTGGTCCGCAACAGCCTTCCCTCGACCAGATCTTGGAAACCCAACTGCTTTGTATTATTCGCGCTTTTTCAAAACGCAAACCATATTGGAAACGGCTAGACCGATTGTCACGAAAGTTGGTTAGAGCGTGTGTTCTGTGGATGCCTTCACATACAGCAAGTGGCGCCTTTTTGTGTTAAGTTTAAGGGGGGCTCCTCAAACAAGCATATTTGATCTCGGGTGAAAAGTGCGGGAGTGAGGGCTCAAAATATGACCTCTAAAAAGCGTAACATATTTCGTTCTCAGAACCTATCGAACTAAAAAATCTGAGCAAAAATCAAAGTGGTATAAATAATCGAAATGCAGGCCTCAAAATACATACCGTTCCGATATCTGTACAAATAAAGTTAATAATAGTATGTTACCATATTTTAGAAATTTTGCCGGAAATACAAAATTTGGTACTTGTATAAGGGACAACCTAAGGTATAACTTTTGGGAAGTTTGAAGAAAGTTGAACTATTATTAACAAAGTTATAGAAGTGTGCAACTTTTAGATTTTATGTGGATTTCATGCATTATAAAACGTATATGAGCTCATATGAATGAGAGATCACAGGGAAACATTTCGTTATAGTAATCATTTATATGTATATCAATATTAATTACTCGAGACAGTCATACGTATGTACTTATATGTATATGTAAATGAAGCTTCGGCCTAGCGCCTAATTTTGATACGTCCTATCTGCCTGTTGGATACAATGGGGAAGATGATGGAGAGAGTCATCTACAACAGACTCCTGCCCATCGTCGAAGCCAGCAATGGTTTGTCGGAATGCCAGTTTGGTTTCCGACGCGCCCACTCTACGGTGGACGCAATTGGCATGGTGGTAAACCTGGCAAAAGGTGCACTGATTTCTGGCGGCTGCTGTGCCGTGGTGGCGTTGGATGTCAAAAACGCATTCAACTCGGCCAACTGGAATAGAATTAAACGGGCGTTGGCTGACATAGGTGTCCCCGCATACTTAGCGAATTTGGTGGAAAACTACCTCTCAGAGAGGACTCTCTGGTACGGGACGGATGGGGGCCCCAAAGACTACATTGTCACAGCCGGGGTACCATAGGGATCGGTACTTGGTCCCCTGTTATGGAATATCATGTATAATGGGGTGCTTGCTCTTCCCGTCCCAGAGGGGACTACGATTGTCGGCTTTGCTGATGACCTAGCTGTGGTTGTTGCAGCAAAACACCCAGAAGATGTGGAGGTTTACGCAACAGAAACAGTGAGAGCGGTAAAGTCCTGGCTAGAAAAGGCCGGGCTGACCTTGGCGGACGCGAAAATGGAAGCGGTCTTAATAACGAAACGCAGGAAAAATAACACTGTAAAAGTGGAGGTCGGTGGACATACGGTCGTATCAAAGCCGGCTATCAAATACCTGGGGGTAATAATTGACACCAAATTGAGTTTTAGGGATCACCTAGAGTATGCATGCCAAAAGGCAGCCAGTGCCACCACGGCACTTGCAAAAATGTTGGCAAATATTGGTGGGCCGAAACATTGCCGGAGGTTGGTGCTAGCCGGAGTGGTGCGCTCCATCCTGCTCTACTCGTCGCCTGTGTGGGCAGAGGCGCTTGCAAACTCTCAGAGACGGAAGCAGGTGAACGCGGTTTACCGGCGGATGGCTTTGAGGGTTTGCAGTGCTTTTAGAACCACATCAGATGAGGCAGTTTTGGTGGTGGCAGGCATGATCCCGGTTGACATTCTGGCCAAAGAAATGAGTGTCCTGTACAATGCAAGACATATGGAGGTGCATGCACAGCGTAAAAATGCGGCAAGGTCAGAGTCGCTTGATCTCTGGCAACGCAGATGGGACGAGTCTGCGAAAGGTCGGTGGACGCACAGGCTCATTCCTAACATTAGGGTGTGGCTTGAGCGAAAACATGGGGAGACCAACTACCACATTACCCAATTCCTCACGGGGCACGGTGGTTGCTACAGGCAGTATCTGCACCGCTTTGGGTTGGATGATTCTCCGAACTGTCCCAGATGCGATGGCATACCGGAGGATCCAGAGCATGTGATGTTTCACTGCCCACGATTTGCGATGGAGAGAAGGAGCTTAAACCAGGTGCTGGGCAGGAGCGGGACCCCGGAGAGCTTGGTTACTGAGATGCTGGAGTCCGAGGAGAAGTGGCTTGCGGTTGGCTCCGCAATCATCCAAATGCAGGAGGAGTTGCTGAAGGAACAAAGAAGGAGGAAAGCTGCAAATAGGAGAAGGATGAGTGCGAAGTAATACCTCAATGGTGGTCCCGCGGGGCTATGGCTGGAGAGACCGGGGGTGGTTTTTAGTGGGTGTGAATCCCACACGCGCCCGCTGTAGGTCCGCCGTTCAGGCGGCGGAAGTGTCTTTCTAAGATTTTCCACCTCCGTGTATGCACAAAAAAAAAAAGATACGTACTTTATATGAACATATGTATACTTTTATACACATGCATATAGAACACAGTATTCGGGAATACGCAATGTTTGTTTGCTTAACGTGAGCATAATATCCACGTGTGTGTATGTACGTCTTTTAGTTTGAAAAAAAGGTGAAGGAATATTTCGAGTTTTTTGCCATATACGAATGGAAAAATTTGCCAAGGGAGTTTCTCACATAAGCTGAACTCAAAACGTTTATACCCGAAATGCCAGCTTCCGGTATTCCGACCTGTTTTTGTCTGTTGTAAGTTAAGTTGTTCACATTTACTAATAATAATAAACTCTCAGTGTGGAGCATATGAGGTTGACTATTATCAATAGAATGCTTGCTTCCTAAAAAATAGTGGACAATGGAACTTTTAACTACGTACACACAAAACTGTCATGCACTCATCGCTCTTCACATAGAGAAACACAAACCTTTCATACCTGAAACGTCAAGCTTCCGGTTTCCCCACTTGTTCTTCATTAGCTTTAGCCTCTTAGGGTAAAACAAGTCGGAATACCGGAAGCTCGCGCTTCGGGTATAAAGGTTTTGTGTTCATCTTATGTAAGAAACTTCAACGCATATTTTTCTATCCCTACAAATCCAACCATATTTTTCCAAACTACAAGACGTACGTACATATTACAGACATAGATATTATCCTCACCTTAAAGAAACAAACTGCCTGTTTCCGAATAATGTACATATGTATGCACGTATATAAATTTATCGTATCCATATTTCCGATGTACTTCGTGTACAAAAACATATATATGTACACATATAGCATGTATATTAGATACGGGTTGTTTAATGTACAGATATATCTATCTGAATTAGACACTCCCGCAAACTTCATTAGCACGCATATACTATATACCTGCCTACGAATACGTCTGTTTAAAGTAATTGATATTTTCTCATAAAAATGACTGAAAAACTAAAACAAAATAATTCTTTGCGATCCCATTCATAAGAACTCATTTCGTTATGGTATTGATAAATTGAAATGTAATGATGACGTCTTACAGGTTGTCAAAGTTTCACTCCCTATAACTTTGTTAATAATAGATGGACTTTCTTCAAACTTAACCAACTTGTGCAGTATGTTCTTCATTACATCATTTTACATTACATTACATTTTATACTTTTGTGATGAACATAAGGGGGGTTGCCGGGTAAATTTCTAAAATGTGGAAATATACTATTATTAATTTTATTTGTGCAGATATCGGAATCGGATGTACTTTGAGGCCTAGATTTAGTAGAGATGCACCACTGTGATTTTTTTCAGATTTTTCGGTTGGATAGGTTCTGAGAACGAGACCTGTTACACTCTTTGGGGGTCATATTTTGAGCTCTCACTCCTTTACGTTTCACCCAATATCAAATATTCGAAAAGTACTAATTAAGCCCTTTAATTTGATACCCCGCATGGCCAGATTTTGTGAAAAACAATTTTGCACCCTCCATTCACATGTATGAGGAGCCTTCCTTAAACTTAACACAAAATGGCGCCACTTGCTGCATATAAAGGGAACAATAGGTCACATAGTCTTACTAATTTTCGTGACAATCAGTCCAGCTGTTTCCTAATAAATCCGCTGTAACCGACAGACAGACAGACAGACGGACAGACAGACATTCTACTCGATTCGACTCGATTCCAATAAGGTTTTGTTTCACTCAAAACCTTAAAAAAGAACATTTTACACATCTTGGGATCCATGCACGCTGCCTCTATTCATCTGGAGTCTTTCCGAATTTACTATACGGTTTATTTTTCTTCCTTCATTTTATTTTATTCAAACTATTTTTTTAAGGTTTTGTCTAAAACAAATAATAATAATAATCGTTGGCGCAACAATCTAATTCTATCAAGGCCTTGAAGTGTCTTAAAGCATTTCATTCAAGACCGTAGCGGTACACTACATCATGGATTACAGTACCCTATAGGAGGCAATGTGGTCAGCATTGCGCTCGAAAGAGATTATTACCTTGATTGGACGCAAGTACTCATCCACAGCTGAGTCGACTGATATCCGACGTCAAATCAAGAGACAAATTCCACTGCCACTAGTGAGATTTGAACCGTGACCTTCCGTATGATAGCCTTGTGCTCTAACTACACACCTATCCGGACACTAAGTGTAAAACAAAACTTTGTTTAAATCGGATTACTGTCTATCCGTATGTCTTTCTGCCCGTCTGTCTGTCTGACCGCCAGTCTGTCTATCAGTCCTACGCATATTCCTCGGAAACGATTGTACCTGTTGACACTAAATTTGGTGGAAAAGTGGTGTGAACGCTCACGCATACAGTGAATTCCATCGTTCTACGTGAAGTTTAAGAGGGACCCCCTACATGCCAAAGGGGTGCAAAATTTTTCCCCCCAAATATAGTCATTTGGAGTATCAAATAAAAGGTTTCATTTAGTACTTTGCAAAACTGGTCTCAGTTTTGACATTTAATTCACCAAGTGGAGGGCGGGAGCTGCAAAGTGGTCATTTCTTTCAACATTCTCAGAACCTGCCCAACCGAAAATCTGAAAAAGAATCGCCACTTGATGATGTCTAGGCTGCGAAATACACTCTATACTGACGATCTGTTCAAATAAAGTTAATAATAGTTAATTATTATAATTTTTAGTAATTGACTACAAGACCTCTCTTAAGATCGGCCCAGAATCATTAAATGCAGCAATATAAGATATAATATGGAGAATAATCCTACCAAGTTTTCTAAAAATTGAACTATTAAAGTTGTCGCTCCAGTACAAATTCTAAGACGCGAAAGTGGGTATTTTGACATAATATATGCATATACACTACGTGCTAGGTAGTAATGGGACAAATACACAAAACCTAACGTCCAGCCTCTGGTTTCCCGACTTGTTTTTTTTTTAATTTTTCTTCCAAATTGTTAATACAACCCCAGCAAATGGACAATTTTACCTAATGATTAGGAGCAAATAAGAACGATATAAAAAGAAATTTAAATAACACAATAATATTGTGGGGTACATAACGTTTCCCCGCCAAATAATATCATAACTTTTCACTAAGATTTTTTTTCAAATCATATCTGTTATGTGAATCCTCATCATTTTGAGGATGCACAGTTTTTCATCAGTATAAAGTTGGGGTATATATTAATATATGATATAGATATGGATGAATTGTGTAGAAATGCGGTAAGAATAAATTGAAAAAAAGCAATTTCTTTCATAAAGACCCCTGAAACAATTAATCTAAGCTGCAAAAGATTGTTAAGGTTAAGAATCCCAAATATCTAAGATTTTGACTATCAACTCGCCTTGGTAAAATCAATTGTTCTCCGTATTCTAACATTACAAGAGGAACAAAAGCTTACATACATATATAAAGTGTATTTGAATGCCGAGAATTAAAGCCATTCAATCAAAGTCATTCAAAGTTAAAAGGGGTTGTTTTATAAATATTTCGTATGTCTGGTGGCATGAGCTACTGTCAGCTAAATATATTGAAGATAATTGAAAATATAACCCAAAAGCTGTCCCAAGTAGCAGAGTAAATTATTATACTCTCACCCAGGAAAAATCTTAACATAGCGGAAAATTATTATCTGGTGTCCAAACGTTCCGCTTTGCCTCCCCCCACCACATACACACACATACATCATAGTATGATTTCCACCAAATTTGATCTGCATTATAGCTTGCACTACGGCAAAACTTCTTAAACTTTGTCTAAGTAAGTTTAAGCTTTCAAAAATACTAATCGAGACCTTTCACTTGATATCGCACATGATTATATTTGGTGAACAAATTTAAACCGCCTGTTTAAATAAAAAAATAAATTTAAATATTCATTTATGTGCGATATTATGCTGTTGCGAAATTTAGTGCTCTTCGGATGATTTTTCTATGCTGTTGCAAAATGTGGTACTCCCAGGATTCTAAGGGAGTTCTCCGGTCAATTTTAAAAAGTCGGCATTATACTATTGTTTAGTTGGTCTAAGCAGAGATCGGAATGCGATCTATTTTGAGGTTTAGACTTCATATAAGCGCATTACTCAGTATTTTATCATATTTTTCAGTTGGTTTGTTTCCAAAAATGTTTTCTGGCTAACTTTAAGTTTGAATATGTTGACCCTTACTCCCCCACTTTGTAAATTAGGTTGAAACTAGAATTTGCTTACGAAAGTGCTCTTGAAGACCTTTCAGTTGATACCCCACACTGTTACACTAGGAGGAAAAATATATATATCCCCTCCTACCCGGTCTGTTTGTTTTACACAAAATTTTGAAAAGAAAAGAAATAGAAAATCTGTCCAGAACCGCTCGCAACATCGAGCACACTTGCAGAAAAGTGTTTCTGCCTGGTTTGAATCCGTAAGGGTTGTAGACAACAATAAAATAATAAAATGGAAACGACAACCACTTTGCAGCAGCATGTACTAGTGAGCACGATAGGTCTAAAAGATGCAGGCGATGTGGAGAAGAGTGATGGCTCTCTTTTCTTCACTATTTAGCGGAGAGGGAAAAAAGGAGTGGACGGGCAGGTGGTGGCAAGAGGAAGGAGATACTAGACAGCTTCGTATTGGATGCTAGAGATCGTAGCTTTGAAATTATTGCCGGTGATTTCAGCAGCAAGGTGACAGTCGAATGTGCAACAGAAGTGCAAAAGTCCGGACAGTTGATTTGTCCACTGGAGCTTTCGAGAAGGAGACATTCCGGTTAGCTTTAGACGAAAGTCACCACCAGGGGCGGGTTTGGCCAAATGGAAAGAGGGAAGACAGAACATTGAACTGGGGCAGGGAATACGGCGACGTTCGCGTCTGAAGAACGCCATACAAGGAAGTATGCGGAATTACTACAGGCCGTTCTGCCTTGAAGTAAATACGAAACAGTGGGGCGCTGCATACAAGGCTGTAATGAACAAGATTCGTGAGCAAAAACTTACTCCAAGTGACATGCCCGCGACTCTTCTTGAAAATAATCACAATTCTTTACCCACAACACGAAGAAAGTGGACCTCAGCCAAGTTTAATAGGACATTATCTAGATCCCCGGGGTGACCGAGGAGCGGCAATGTGGGTTTCGGATGGCACGTCCTCCAGTCTATTCAATAGAAAAGGTCATGGATCTGGCTTGCGAGTATCTGCCGTTAGTAACTGCTGAGGAGTGGTGATCTGCATGCCACGAATGCATTTAACTGGGCCAACTGGCCAAGGTATCCCGGCTAAGCTGGCAATCTTCCGTTACTTAGCTCGAACATTCGGGAGTCTCAGAGAGACTTGTTTCGTACCAGACGGATGACGGACCAAAAGAATATGCTGTGACAGCAGGTGTTACAAAAGGCTCAATATTGGGGCTGCTAAGAAACATAATTTACTGCAGAGTGCTTGGCCTTCGCATGCCAAAGGAGGCAACGATGGTTGGTTTTCGAGATAAGCCGGCGGAGGTAATAGTTGTAACCCGAAAACTTGTAGCTTATAAAGTGAAATCATACATGATATCAAAGTATGGTAGGAAGTAGGAAGACAATACTGTCAAAATCTAGGTTGGTAATCACGAGGTCGTTTTAAAATCGATCACTAAATATCTGGGGGTAATGACAGATGCTATGTTGAGATTCAAGGGGCACCTGGACTATGCACGAGAAAAGTCAGCAAAGTTTAGTTCATCTTTAGAAAGGATGATGCCTAACATTTGAAGTCGAAAATTTAGTCACCGGCCGCTTATCGAAGGGGCGGTGAAATCCATTTTTCTATCCAAGGCTCCTGTCTTATAACACGGTGAACCAGAGAATACTGAGTTCGGCATACTGGCAAATCGCGCTGATGGTGTGCAGCGCATATACGACAGTATCCAGTGAGGCAGTCTGTGCCATCGCGGGAATGATTCCCTTCGATCTTCTAGTGAATGAGACACACTCTCTTTCCCAACGAAGGAGGACCAATCTGCCCGATATTAGAAAGGAGTTGTACAGAAAATGGCGACAGCAGTGGGGTAAATCCGGAAAAGGCCGGCGGATCCAAACACTGATACTATATATTAAGAAATGGGTCGAACCAAAACACGGTCAATTGAATTAAGTGAAAAATCAACAGTTCCATAAAGGACACGTTGGATATAGGAAGTACTTGCATCGCTTCGGATTGGAAGAATCCTTAGACTGTTCCGACCCCGCCGCTACACCGGAGAATCCAAATCATGGTCTGATCTATAATCCGAGATTCACGATGGAAACAGAGAAGTTAAATGACGCTATCAGTGGAGTTTTCGGACCACATAATCTCGTGGAGCAAATTGAACACAAAAAACACAACAATAACTGCGATACATGAAAAGTTTCAGAAACCGAATCGAGATTGGAAGACGCGACGGACCCGTGACTTAATCGTGCTAGTATAAACTAAATCTCTCTCCGTGAAGTAGCACTTCACGGTGGCCCCGGGGATATGGGCGGAGAAGTGTGGGGGGCTTTATTGCGTGAGAATTCCACACACTGCTGCAACCTGGTGCAGCGGTGTTTTTTAAGATTTTCAGTTCCATCCACCTTCTCGAGCCATAACCTTCCCCGCCCAAGTTCCAAGTTTCGTATTAATCTTCCCTGTTCACTCCTTCGTGGAGTAACAGGGCACTATCACTAGCCAGTTTCACGACTGGAATTCGAATCTAGGGCAACGAGATTCAAGGATTGACGCTCTACCCCTTCAGCTATCGCGCCGTTAGTTTTGTATTTGGTTGGTAATTTTTAGAAAGTCAATCCGACCTACTTGCCATCGTTATTAATTCAACTCATTCCACAATTTGGAGAAAAGTTTGCAATCTACCTCCACTATTCTGCAACCCAGTCGTCGGTCAAGTTTGGATATTAGGCTCAACTGCATTGTTTAACCCGCAATCGTATTGGCAATTATTCTCAAGATATGACCTATTCCCTGCCTCTTACGATCATCATGTCGACGAGTATATGCCCGTACGCAGAAAATTTTTTTTTTATTTATTATTGCCCAGTGGACATAATGTAGGCATGAGTTAATGAAAGTTCGGAGATTTCGAGTCACAGTGATGGCCACTTTAAATATGGTACTTCCATCGAGTAGACAGAAAGATTATTGGCATTTCAACAGACTATAACTCACTGATGAATAGAACGACTGGTCCTCGAGATACCGGTATATGAGTTACACAAAATTTTTATCCGGCATTTAAAGAACAGTTTTTTTTTTCACTAAAAAAGAAGCCAAACAAAACGACATAGTAACTGTAGAAACTTCAACTTGACATTGGCGTTGTTCGATATGTTGGACAAAACACGCTGACGGACTTAGCATTGTTAATACGTCGAGCGATATTCAATTTGGTGCCGCCGTCAAAAGAAAAATCGTTACCTAGATATATGAACAACCTACCCCTACACTACCAATATTGTACCAATTGCTATACTCAAGACGAAATTATAACGATCATTTTTTCATTCACTTGAAAAATCTCCCGAGCATATCAGAATTTTCGAAAGTTTCGCGGGGAGTCCCTCAAGTCCGGCGCTTTCACTCGGCTTGAGCGCGTTGACGGCAAAGATAATTTCGCTTCTGTTTGGTGGAGCAATGTTTATCTGCATGTTACGCTCGCAGACATCAATAGAGCTCTCAACTCTTCACTTTTATTGATCGGACTCCTAATTTTCGCCGTCAACTAAGTCCTGTGATGTCCTTTTGGGACGTCACCAATAACTTCACTCGCCATAGAAATAAAGACACTTTTGAAGGCGATTCAGTGTTCGTTAATTCTCTCAGATGGGTTATTCAGAGTTTATGTCGTTTGGGCAGCAAGTAAGTTTTCTCGTTGCTAAATAACAATCGGATCGCGGAGACGACCCGTAATGAACTTGGGAGGCTAACACTCTACTCCCCTGAAAGTAGGCGAAATAACGGTGATTTCAGCTCCACTTCTTTTACGTACAAACAAAATAAAACTTTTCATCAGATCGATTATTTGATTAGTTACCGTCATTCTAAACCATGACATTGTGACAGCCCAATGCTCAAACAGCTTACAACCGATGACGAAGCGGTGGAGACTGGATAAATATACAAACCTTCGGTGTTACCGAAACCATACCTCCGACAGCGAATTCGCGTATGTCACCACTAAATTGTTCGGAGTATAAAGGCTTAGTGATGTAAAGGGGACAGATGTACTTCGTAGACTCCCAACATATCACTGCACTTTGACCCAGGATAATAATTTTAAAAGTAATTGACGGCGTAACAATCGGAATAGGATCTGTGCCTTAAAACGTATTAGAGCATTACATTCCAAGATAGTAATGGTCCATTTACAATATGGATCAATCTGACGCAAACATGATCTGAACCGCAACCTCCCATTGGGATGACTCCGTTCTAAACACTAGGACATCTCTAAACTCCCAAGAATGGCCACAATATACGTCGGATAGGGTACAGAGAAGGAAATTTCACGATTGTTTAAAAATAAGTAGGTGTGATTGACAGAGCCAAAGATCTTTGAAACGGACGATATGGATATCTTTCTTTGGAGAAATTTTGCAGCAAAATTTATGAATTTCTGGAAGTCTGTGACAATCGAACGATATAAGTGAACTGCAAAGGGAAATTTTCTAGGTGCTCTTCAAGTAATTTAGAGAGAAAAGTAACGAGTAAGACTGACCAGCAATTCTCGTCGAGTATAACATATTTTGTTTTGGGAAATTATACGGGCATCGTTCCATACATTTTGGAAATGATGCTGAATTGAAGAGGAAAATATTGGTTAAGACTTGAATTTTAACCTTATTCCACTTTCTCAAACCTTGTTGAAAAATAGCGGGGGCCACTAACCTTCCCCTTAAGAAATTATGGCACTTCAAATGGGGCGTGTCTTGATATCATCTTTGTAAAATTGGCAGGATGGAAAAGAGAGGGCATTCTTCTAACACCATTGAAGGATTGTTGTGACAATCTGGCGCCCCGAAAAGAGGCTATTTTCGTATCAGTAATAAGCTTATTAGCAGGGAAATAATTTTCACGATATGCAAGGGTGTTACAGAGGAGTGCCGTACTTTACTCCTTCACCCCCTCCTGCACACCTGCGAAATACGATAGTACGAAAATGGCCCTTTTTAAGGTGTCGTAAGGAGTAGCGACCGCCATGGGTTTTTTGCAGGAGTAGAATGGCGGGACCTTTTCTACCTCTTACATGTCCTCTTTACCCTCTTTCTCTTTTCAGGGCTATAGTTGGCAAATCTAACTTTGCCATGATGATATCAAAATACCCCCATTTCAAGCGCCATAATTTTTCTATGGGTATGCCATAATTTTTCTGTGGGGTATCCTTTCCCCATCCAAGAACTTCCCACCCTCTCTGGAGATGCAGTTACAAATTCAACGTTTACTAAATATTACTCACATTTCTTTCGAAGCAGAGGAGATGTGGGAGCCCACAAGGACTATAACCAATGTTGGCATCAATACTGATGACAAGAAATTCGATAACGAAAGAATTTAGAAAAAGAATGGGAGCTGCACAAGATAAAATACACTCAACTATATTGGAAAGGGACTATACGGAAACAAAGATTGTGGAAAAATAATCGCCAAAATATGCACAGAATTCTAGCCAGGGCTTACATTTATAATAGCTGGAAGAGATTTCTGCTGTAAATCGACCGGAGTAGTTTCACAGGCATGGGTGAAAGAGGGGTAAAGCACCCAAGGAAGCAAAAATGTCACAAGTTGAAAATACAGTTTAGTTGCAATTTATTCAGAACGACGAAATCAGCATAGTTGAAGTCTGATTTAGACGGAGGCGATGCGCATCAAATTTAAGAGAACTTACATTACCAGGTGAATGTTAGGAATCTTAGGTGGGATTGAGTTCAATATTAAATTAAGAGGCGGAGCACGAACTCATGAATATCCAGGGTATAACGTGCTTGAAAAGCTAGACCAGGAGAGTTTAGCCATTCTTTAGAAAGAAAGGAAATCACTATAAGGGACGTAAAAGCAAATTATGATATTCCTTAAAAAAAACGAAAAGTTGCTTCTGAGTGGAGCGAGTGAAACATCCAGTTACTGTTGGATCGAAGCTGCAGCAACGTGTTTGTTGATGTAGCATAGTTTTCGAAAGTGAGGCATTCCTGCAGATATCCGAATGATATGAAACATTTACTTGTTCACAAGAATACATGCCCATGAAGGCAGCCGTGTTGGTCCAATTAGACGCGGGTTGACTCTAAATTATACCTTCTTGCAATGCCAAGCAGACCAAACGACGACATGGCTAAGTCATCACCTATCTCAATTCAATGGGTGATATGAGAAGCAGAGGTACATTATGTTAAGGAAACGTCAAATGGAAGGTTTTCTTAGAAACATTGCTAAAAGACTCTTGAACTTCACTTCAATGTCGTACTCACAATTCTCATTCCTGGAAAACACTTATTTTTCCATTCCATTGTGAAGTTTTGATAATTTTACGCTACAGATAATATATTACCTGAAGGCATGTCACATTAAGAGACAATATGTACATTTCACTTCCTACATTATGCTCATATCCGCCGGGAACTTTATCCCCCACGCACAATGATCCTCTTATCTGATGTTTCCGAGAAAACCAGCCAATGATGTAAAGTATACATGTACGCATTATGTCATCGTCTTTAGTCGATAAAAATAACAAGAAACTAACTGGATTGCAAGAAGCAAACTTATCATCCAAGAAGTACCAAACTTGAATGAAACTCAAATAAAATCAGATGTGTGCTTACTTCTGTACACCTGCACTCCTGAAATAAATTCAAAATACTAAGTACAAAAGCGATTCATCCCTCCTAACTTTATAACTTTAGAATTTCGAAATGAAAGAAGAAGGAACATATGTTCAAGTCCCATATGTTGTTCACATTGCAATGATGGCAAGTACTATCATATATGGCTTAAAACTTTCCCTCGAAATTGGATGATTCTCTGAAAATCTCCGAACATCCTGCACATTCACATACAGGAGAAATGGGAAAATATCCATATAATGAAAATTCAAGTAGCTGCTCCAGACTAGCCTTAATAATACCTCACGAAAATGCCATACGCAGTTTTGTTACATTTTGATCCTTTGATAACAGCCCAGCATTTGTACCAAAATACGGATATCCTTCAGTTGATAGTTGAAAATTCAATTATGCTTTGGTATAATGTTGAGGATCCAATTGACCCAGAAACGGAATTGTAAAGCACACCCTGTTTTAAAATAAATCCCTAAATATTTAGTGTGTATGGTTAGCATTCGGGCCGATTTACTACAATCAGATTATCCTTACCTATCGAATAATAGACTAAGAAATTCGTTTGAAAAGGGTCAAGAAATAGAAAGAAACTTCAAGGCTGGTCTCGGCAGCTATCGATCTGTACTGTTGTCGTAACCAATTTTCGGCATGTTTGAGCGAAACAATACTTAAGCTTCTTAGAGAATTGGTAGATTTCAGGGAGAAACATATCATTCAGTTGGGAGTAGCATATCAAACCGTACGCCGCTTACGAAAAACAACTCATTCTGCACCGAAGAGTTTATTCCCGTAGGGGGGAGCCAGTTACTCGTTTTGTTTATTTACTACATATATACCTCAGGCTGGCGGTGCTGAACTCCTGCGATAGTCAGTCAGATGATGAGGAGGCAAGTTTTGCCAGTTTGCAATGGTTTAAGGAAGTGGCATATCCCGAAGAGGTGGCATCATTCAAAACGTTGCAAACTTGCACAAACTAAACAGCAGAAACTAATAAACACAAATAACAAAAATCAAATATTGCAAGTTGCAACATGGTTGATATATGGCTCACAATTGCCATTTTGAATTTTCCATTGAAATCAAATTTAATAAATCCCCAACTCCATAAATATCAGATAAATAGATACAGTTGGAATAGTAAATTGGATTCCACCAAAAGCTCATGTCGTACTAGTGCAAAAAGCGGAGATTTATTTCAGGATTTTATTGAAAAATACAAGGAGGGTTCAGAATTGAATTACCCACTACCGGCCAAATATCCCCAGCCAAACAAACACTAAAGCAGAGATTTATTTGATGTTATCCGCATTCCTCTATTTACTTAAATCATGCCTTTTTAATATTAGAAGCGGTTAGAAATAATTAACAGTCCACACAAACATTAAAAGTAATAATTAATAATATTTTTACTCAATATTTAAAAACGCTTTTGCCGTCCGCATTGTCGCCATCTTTGGTTCTGAGTAGTTGCCGCCTATAAAAGATAATGAACAGTTATTACCTCGCGATAATAACTGTGTTCACTCTCTTCAATGGTATGGTCATGCAATTCGCGCTAAAGAGAGTTCGCTTGTCAAGATTGATACAAACATCGAAGTCAATAGGCAACGGGTAAAATGCCAGCCGAAACAATGGTGGCTTGATACACTGGATCAGGGCCTTAATAAGGAACTCCAGACATCCCGGTTTTGCACCGAGGTCCACCAATTCGCAGGAGCATATCAGCTCCAAAAGAGTCTTATGTTTGATCCGTCCATAGGCGGGGTAATCACCAAGAAAATGTTCCATGGATTCAATTTCTTCAGTTCAGGATGAACATGCATCATATTATAGAATTTCTTTTCTGAACATATGTCCAAAAAGTCAGACGTACGGACAGTCAGAATGCCCCCAAATATTTTTCCTTTTCAGTAGGCTAAACTTTAAAGTATGTTTATATGGTTCTAAAGACCTTCAGGCTTTGCTATTTGGCCTTATGGGAAGCTTGTTCCCACTTTTTTCATAGCAGCATTACCCAATGCTACTGACACTCAAACGGCTGGCTCAGGTGTAGACTTGGGAGAAATTGAATCCTCTTTTGATTTCATTTTCCATTATGCAGCAGTGACCAAATACCCGGAATAGTTACATAGTATTGAATCTTGATGTAGTGTTGAGTGCAACTCGACCGATCGTGGGCAAACTCGGACGAAGGCATTTTCGATGGTTTGGTCACGTAATTCGCGTTAACGGGAATTCACTTACCAAGATTGGGGATGGGCATCTAAAAGCCTCAAAATTGCATCCAGATCAGGCATTTGATAAAATAAAATGGCGAAACCGATCCCAACGAGCCGGCCCCGCTTGTGAACGGGACAAAGGCTGAAGAAAAAGAAGAAGGTGTGAGGAGTGACGAGTGCATGACAGCTCCGTGACATATAGTTAAAAATTCCATTGCCCTCTAGTTTTTAGAAAGCGATTTAAATAAATCATTTGATGGAAAGCGCCGCTTCACACTCTGAGTTTAATATTATTAACAAATGCGAAGAATTTAACCTGCAACAGATACAAACAAGTCGAGAAACCGGAAGCTCAGCGCTTGAGGTATGAAAGGTTTCGTTGGCTTTTCCTGTGAGTATATTTGAGTGTAGAACTATCCCATTTGTACGTAGCCCGTTATATGATATATATGCATTTAGCATGTCAAATTTAGTGTTCGGACGGTAAAGACAATTTTGAGCTACTGTAATTTTGTTACTAATAGTATGATTTTGATAAAACTTGGAAATCATATGCTTCATATGCTTATATTTTATACTATTGCCAACTTTTATAACTCTGGGATAAACTTAAGGTGGGTTTTACTAAATTTTTCCAAAAATATGGTAATATACTATTATTAACTTAATTTAAACAGATATCGATCTGGAGAGTTTTTTGAAGCCTGGGCACCATATAGAGGCAGCTTCATGAATTTTTTCAGATTTTTGGGTTGAAAAGTACTAATCGAAACCTTTCGTTTGATACCGCACATGACTATATTCGGTGAAAAAAAATTGACACCGCCCTTTTACATGTAGGAGGACCCGCCCTAAATCTGAACGTAGAAGGGTATCACCCACTATATGTCTAGGCACAAATTTCGTTTCAATCGGTGTAGCCGTTTCTGAGAAAAGTGCTTGTGGGAGACAGGCAGGTGCAAAAAGCCAAAAGGGAGAGATCCATAAGCAGATGGCAACAGCGAAGGGACTAGTCACAAAAGGTCGTTGGACTTACAGGTTGATCCCTTCCATCAGGGGTGAAGTACTATCACCGGAAAATTTTGTCCGGAGAATGGTAGCCTGTCAGGAAGACTGGGATGTGATCGATTTCATGATCGTTGTAATCCAGAAAAAACTGCGAAAAGTAGAAGTGAGGAAGGCGCGGTTACGAACCCCGCGGGTAGACGGAAGGAGACCTAGATAAAGTAAGCCAACTCTGCTCCATGATGTAATACCTAAAGGTAGTTCCACGGGGTAAGGGGGGGGGGGGGGGGAGTCGGGGGTGGTTTTAGTGGGTAAAAATCCCACCCCCTGGCGTGCCCAGGCCAGAGTCTTTTGAAGATTTCCACCTCGGTAAAAAAAAACAAAAAACAAACAGACAGACACTTCCGTTGGGTTGGCTAGAGAGTTCTAGTCTGATACTTGCGGAGGAAAAAACGGAAGCGGTCCTCATCACCAAGTACCGTAAAAGAAATTTTGCCCGTATTCAAATCATATCATCACTTCTAAGCCAGCCATCAAATGCCTGGGAGTGGTGATAGACGGCAAGCTTAGCTATAAGCAACACGTGCAGTATGTTTATAACAAAGCATCCACTACAAGTATGGCCCTGGCAAGGATGATGCCGAGCTAGGGTAGTGTGTCCGATCCTGCTCTGTGCAGCTCCAGTTTGGCGCAAGGCATTGTAGGTTGAATTTAACGCTAACAAACTGAGTTCAGCCTACAGAAGAACAGCCCTAGGGGTTGCTCGGCATTCAGGACTGTCTCAGATGATGCGGTATTCGTTATCTCTGGAACGATGCCCATTGACACCTTGGCAGATGAGATGACGAATATATATAACGCGAAATCTATCTCCCCTTTATCGCAGACGAAGAACGCCGAAAGGGAGAGATCTCTAACTAGATGGTAAGAGCGTTGGGAACGCTCTGGAAAGGGTGGTTTTTCGTGGGTAGGAATCCCAACCAAAACCTTAAAGAGGGCTAGGGAGAAGTAGATTCTTCATGAATGGAATTTTAATACTTGATTCGAATGTCAATTATTCTTGTTAATTATGATGTCAGCATCTTCTTGTATGGTTTAGAACGCGGTTAATTCGCAGGAAATTGATAAGTTTGAACTGCGAGAACTTTGATACTAATAGTCGGATTTCCATAAGATGTGGCATGTGTATGCATGAGACAGTCCTCTATGTCGGTGCAAGGTGACGGTGCCCAACAACAAAGAGGAGTGGTGAGAGGTCGCTTCCTTGATGAGTACTAACAGAGACACGAAGCGGTTTTGTTACATTCGCTACACTTCGAACTTTACTTTTGAGATCGTAAAAGAAAAATTGAACCCGGCGCACGAGTTCTTCTGCCACTAAGTGTTTTCACAGAGCATACTAGATGAGTTCGTGTGGCAAACGGTTAAATGCTTTCTCTAGATCCAGATATGCAATGTAAAGAGGGCGATGCTTCTCACGATGTTTCTCCATGAGTAACCGCGCAGCGTGTATTACGTCAGTGGTTCCGCAGTTCTTGACAAATCCGACTTGATTCACGGTTGGTTCGAGGATTTCGCGAATACGGTTGTCAAGAATGCATTGAAAAATCTCCATGGTATAGGAAAGTAACCAGATCGGACGGTTATTTGAACATTCCAGTCGACTACCTTTCATTTTCAATATTGGAACTGTGAAACTCAACAAAGTTCTGACATTGCGAAAGAGGGGAAGCATAGAAGGATGCAAACTACATATACTACAGTAGTTATTCCCAAAAACTATCCAACTGGAAAATCTGAAAAAAAACTTCCATGACACCTCTGTATAAAATCTAGGCCTGAAAATATATTTCATTTCTATATCTGCTCAAATAAGGTTAAAACAAGTCAATTAGCGCAGAGGCAGCTTCGTAATTTTTTTTCAGATTTTTCATTTCTGAATGTTCTGAATACTGATACTCGTGCATTCAGTATCAGATCTAAGATGGTTTCGCAAATTATTAATTGAGACCTTTCATTTGATATCCTGATTGACTATATTCGATAAAAAAAAAACGTACATCCCCTTTCCATATATGCAGCCCCCCACCTTCAATTCCACATAGAACAATGCCACTCACTGTATTCGTGGACGTTCATAGTTGCCACCTTTCTAAGAAATTTGGTGTCAATCGGTACAACCGTTTCTTAGAAAAATACGTGTGACAGACAAATAAACATATACGCAGGCCGACGGACAGGTAGGTAGGCAATAAATCGATTTTAATAAAGTTTTGTTTTACAAATATGCATTTTCGAAAAATGTATTTTCGAAATTCATTTGAAACCACTTAAATCCGTCTTAAATCTATAAAATCGGCGCATGACATTGAAGAGGTTGGTGGATATTCTATTATTATTAACAAGTTTATGGTAGTTTAAAATTGATACTTCAGCAAAAAAAGCTTCTGTGTTCTGGTTAAATTATGTTCAATTTTCATGGCAAAGGTAGATCCTGACGTAAGTAGGCCACTTTATGGGGAGTAGATTATGAATCCTCACTTCCCTACATTTCACCCAGAATCTAAAATAAGGCCAGATTCGAAAAATTCATTTGATACACCAACGATGAAAGAAACTGTACATCCCTCTTTCACATGTATGGGGAGCCCCCCCCCCCCCTTAAACTCAACACAAAATAGTGTCACTTGCTATATGTAACGGGATTTACAGACCATCTTCTCAAAAAATTTCGCGATAATACGTCACGCCGATCCCGAGTGAATTGGGTGTGACCAACAGACGACGTTGAATCGATTTTATAACGGTAATCTTTAATAAAAACGGATGTATTACGTTAACATCCATGCATCCATCCATCCATCCATCCAGCCATGCTTCATTTTACCGGAAAAGCAAATGAGCAAAATTTATATTTCGTTGTCCGAAAACGAATGACTCGAATTTAGATAGAATCCTTTTTAAAGGTTTTGTGTCAGCTTATCTGTCACACGCATTTTTCTAGGAAACGGTTTTAGCGATTGATATCAAATTTGGTGGGAACTATGAACGCTTAAAAATACAGTGAATTAAAGGGGAGGAGGGCTGGGGGTCCCATGCAAAAGGGAGGTTAATTTTTTTTTCCACCAAATGGGGTATCAAATGAAAGGTCTCGGTTAGTACTTTTCGAAACATCTCAGTTTTGACATCTGTTGGAAAATAGGGGGTGCGGGGGGTCGAAATTGATCGTTTCTTTTACGGACCCGGTCCCAAAAACCACTGAACGGAAAAATCTGAAAAAAAATCAGGAGGCTGCCACTATATGATACCTAAGCTCCGAAATATCCTTCATGTCGATATCTGTTGAAATAAAGTTAATAATAGTATGTTACTATAATCTTTAGTAATTGTCTGAAAACCCCCTAGAATCGCGAAATTGTGAAATGTAAGCATATAGAGCATGATCCCACCAAGTTTGATGGTAATCGCACTGTTACTAGCAAAGTTATAATAGATCAAAGTTTTCACTTCTGTACAAATTCAAGACTTTGAATGTCACTATCACGGGAAAGTGGATATTTCCACATAATATATGCATATATTACGTGCTGCTCAAAAGTTATTATGAAAGAAATATACAGAACCTTTCATATTTGAAACGCCCAGCTTTCGGTTTCCTGACTTGTTTACTTTTCAACGGAGTACACAATCAGCATTCCAGAAACTGTGGGGATTAAAGATTATCTCGCCAACAAGTTCAGACTAAACAACTGATAGATTTAAAATGCTATGTATGTAAGTGTATGATGAGGGGCTAAAAGGTAAAAACCTAGTCCACCTCTCTGAGATGCCATTTATAAACAGAGTAAATAGTTCTCGAAATAAGTACTTACATACATCTATGCAAAATAAAAATTATTTATAAAGAAGAAAAAGCTACTTGTTTTACTTCAACACCAAATCTTGCAACCATCGGAAATGACAGCTAATACAACAAAAGTAATGCACGATGGCTTCATTTGGAGTACTCCATGCTAACCCTTCATTATTTAATGATCTTGTAAGACGTCTATTCTTCGAATTATTAATTGTAATAAGGGGAAAAGTGAGCTCATTTTTCCGTGACTGTGCTGCTCAATTTTACCCTAACTAAACATTAGTCATCGTTACATCCCCGAGAATCGAGGAAAAAGTGACAGCTGGCGCTGATATAGCCATCATAAATGGGGCACTTATAATCTCAAAGCTTAGATCCGTAATTTATAGTTGTACAAACCTACAATTATAGAGGAAGGTCGGAAACAGGTTTGGTCTGGCGTGGTTTTATACAACGGGGCACACTGTTTTTGAGTCTAAACAAGAAATACTTAAGATGAAAAGTGGGATTAATTCAAGAATTCCTGTGTGGCTAATGGCATCTCTAAGATCACTTTAAAGTTGTCAAAGTCATGTAATGTGTGGATGAGGACTTTCCTCAGCAGATTGGAGTTCTACTCAAATTGAATAAAACGAAGAATTGGTCTGGGAAGTACTTATGATTTCAGCTTGAACATTTTTATTTTTTGCAAGAGCCCAGGACAATGTCAATGTCTTCAAAAATCCAAAAATTCTCATCACGTTACCCCAAATCTTAAAGTTGAAAGTGATTTTCAAAATCTGTTGCACACGATCCAAACTAATTCGAACTTTACAGTTAATGCTATCTTGTCATAGGAGGACATCCAATTTGCTACGTGTCTCGACCATTAAATTCCCAAGAGCAAAACTATTCCGCAATAGATAAGGATTTCCTGGTTATCATACGGTTTGTCAATTATTTTAGATTCTACTCGTAATCGTATGACAATAAGCGGATACAACTTTGGAATTGAATATCTGAGGGAACATGTCAATAAAGCACAATATAGTTCACTGAAAGTCCGGAGCAATCGTTATACTAACAACTAAATAAAGTGGTATTTAGATACCACTTGAAAGTGCAGGAAGGCAGCTAAGCTAGCAAAGCTTTTGGGAAGTTAAGAACTAGATGAACAAGTAAAAGACGTACTAATAACTGAATCAAGAAGTAGCTGGTCCATAATAAACGAATAACAAGGAAATTCGATGACGACTTCGATAACGTTTACGACATTTTTATAAGGCACATAAATGCCTTTTATAGAAATCAGGATAGTAAATTTGTGGCAATATAAACCACGATAGCGGCAATAATACTACAGAGTTTGGAGCAAATCTTGAGGTTTTTTAAGATACGACATGTCACAATTATGATTTCTGTGTAAATTTTTTATATCTCTAGAATTAAAGCATTCCATTAAAGGGGATGTCCTGACTAAGTCAAAAATAGCACTCTATTGCCTCTTTGGCGAAGGACAAAGCAAAGGCGGTCCATCAATTTTTCCAACAAAACTGTGTCTGTCTGTCTCACGCACTTTCCTCAGAAACGATTACACCTATTGAATTTTTGTGTGAACCCCCATACATGCGGTGAGACGGCGCTAAAGTTGATACCACATGCATGGCAACCAGTTAATCTCAAAAGTGCCAGGTACGAAACAGGGAATTCAAAACAGCTTTTGAAGTAGCAATTCACAACCGTTTATTAAAAAGATGGCGCAGCTTATTGTAGTGCACTGAGATTTACTAAAATCGGTGGAGTAAATCCCGAGATTAACTAGTGGCCAGTTGAAAAAGCGTCATTTCGAAAAAATCATTTACAGCTTTTGATGTTTTATTTGTTGAAGATCTTTGGAATCGAATTGTATCACATACAATTGATTAATCTGCTGTCTCTGAGCCATACAAAAGTAAGGTTTCTTCTAAGTTAGCCAACTTTAAAAAGAAGGGATACAGAATAGAGGCTACGAGAGCAGTTCTCAAAAGCCAAAAGGACGCCCGCACTTAAAACCGTTTTACACTACTTGGACGTTCGAAAATTTCCAAAATATTTTAAGAAGCCATTTCTGAAGAAAAAATCCAGAAAAAAAAGAAAAGTAGCTTTCTTGAAATTTGCAATCAAGGCTAGTGCTCTAAAAATATAAGTTTAAAATCAAACGGACCTTTCAAGGATTCCTCTCATTTATAGTGCCAACTTTCATGCGATTGTCGCGTTCCTACGTTATACATACAGATCCATACGCCATCTTATATATAGGGTGGTGAATAGTGCCACTTATTTGAGCAGAAATTGGTAAAGAGGATGGGCACTCTATCTTTTACCGTTATAGAGTTATAGCGTTTTTCATGAATAGTATCAAAAAACTTGACCTTCCCAACACAATCACCACATTGATACCATTTTTTTAAACTAGCTCAAATTTCTTATAAATGGACATGTCTAAGGTTTCTTGTGAAACAAAACCGTATTAAAATCGATTCAATGTCTGTCTTTCAGTCTGTTACACGCGATGCCAGCAGCATAGGCGAAAATATGATACATAATTCTGAAAAGTTTGAACGCAGTCCAACTATTATTAACAAAGTTATAGCAGGTCAAAGTTTCGCATTTCAGTTAAAGTTAAGACATGTGCGGGTAGTAACCAATATAATAGACATGTATGTGCCTAGTTACCAGCGGTTTTTAATTTACGTACGTCCCTTTGTGCACGCAGTAAAGTGGAAATGCATGAAGATGCGTTAGATCAATTTATCAATGCGGTAATAGACAATGTTTGTTTATTTAGGACGAACACAGTATTTATGTTGTTGATATGTATGTACATATGTGTATCTTAGAGGTTAGAAAAATATTGCGGAATATTTTGTATTCTTAGCTAGGAAAGAATGGAAAATTGTGAATAGAGATTTGTTCACATAAGATGAATACAAAACCTTTTACCTGAAGCGCCGAGCTCCCGGTATTCCAACTTGTTTGAATTGCAGAGGTGAATATTACTTCGAATATATAACTGCTCAAATTTTCAACAAATTTTAAAATGGTTTTTTCATTTAAATTTCAACATGCACTATTGTAAGGGCATTTTAAACTTACAAACCTGCAAAATTGATAAAAGTTGCCTCATTATGTTAAATAGCTTTGAAATGCCATGTAAAAACGATGAGTTAATTATAATTAATAATGGCCCAGTCAGAATATAATGGTCCAACGGCTTCCTTGGTTTAGTGGACCATAGTATTCGGTCTAGGAAAAAATATAAACCCCTCAATCCGTTATTTCTTCATGATGTCTTGATATAAAATCGCGTAAAACCTCATTAAAGGGGTCATCCCGTGTGAAAGGCGTTTTTTCTGGCTTTTTAAGGTTTTGTGTGAAACAAAACCTTATTAGAATGGTGACGGTGTCTGTCTGTCCGTCTGTCCGTCTGTCTGTCTGTCTGTCTGTCTGTCTGTCTGTCTGTCTGTCTGTCTGTCACACCCGATTTATTCGGAAACGGCTAGACCGATTGTCACGAAAATTGGTGAGAGTATGTAATCTGGTGATCCCTTTACATGCAGTAAGTGGCGCCATCTTACGTTAAGTTTAAGGGGGGCTCTCCGTACATGTGAATGGAGGGTGCAAATTTTTTTTTCACAGAATGTAGCCAAGTAGGGTATCAAATGAAAGGTCTCAACTAGTACTTTTCGAATCTGGTTCAATATTTGATATTAGATGAAACATAGGGGAGTAAGGGTTGAAAATATGACCCACAAAAAGTGTAACAGGTCTCGTTCTCAGAACCTATCCAACCGAAAAATCTGGAAAAAATCACAGTGGTGCATCTCTACGAAATCTAGGCCTCAAAATATATCCGGTTCCGATATCTGCACAAATAAAGTTAATAATAGTATATTTCCACATTTTAGAAATTTACCCGGCACCCCCCCTTATGTTCATCCCAGAAATACAAAATTTGGCATGAGTGTAACGAAGAATATAATGCACAGTTTGGTCAAGTTTGAAGAAAATCCAACTATTATTAACAAAGTTATTGGGGGTGAAACTTTACAATTTTTTTTGAATTTCGTGCACTTTACAACCCGCATGACGTCATCATCACATATCAATTCGTCAATTCCACAACGAAATGAATTCTTATGAATTGGGTCGCAGACAATTATTTTGTTTTAGTTTTTTAGTTATTTGTCAACCAGACATGTGTATATGTAGGTATATAATATATGCGTGCTAATGAACTTTGCGGCTAGTGCCTAATTCAGATAGATATAAGACGTAAATCGGAAATATGGGTACGATAAATTTAGATACGTGCATATATGTGTACAGCAGGTAATAGGCAGTTTGTTTGTTTAGGGTGAGCGTGATATCTATGGCTCTAATATGTACGTATGTCTCGTAGTTTGGAAAAATATGAAGGATTCTGTTGGATTTGTAGCTATATACGGACAGAGAAATGTGCGTCTCTTACATAAGATGAACACAAAACCTTTATACCCGAAGCGCGAGCTTCCGGTATTCCGACTTGTTTTAGAAATTTGTTGTGCAGAACTAGATAAAGATACAAATACGAATTTTTTAAGCGTGCACAGCCCGATCGCATAGTTCGTTGTTGAAATACAGAGCAATTTATACACCCATTTCCAAAAGAAAGTGTTTTTCTGCTGCCACGCAGCAATCATCTTAAAGAAAAAAACGTAAACGGCATTTTAACGTACAGACTTAACTATAGTCCGCAAACTAGGATTATTAAAAAATATTAAAAACTAAATTTTTGGTGGCGTTTTAAACTTTTTTATGAATTTTGGCGTTTTTTCATGGCTGAATAAAAAAAAAACTATTGAATGAATCGCAATTATCCTAGTTTGCGGACCATAGAAATATATTCTGAATAAGTCATGAGAATTACAAAGAATTTTGTTGTGGCAGCCAATTTTCAACATGCAGTTTCTAGAGAAACGCATTTAAAAGGCAGAATGCGATTTTTAGCCATAAAACCGTAACTTTCCATTAATCTGCTATACCTAATCCATAAACCTTAAATTTCTTCAAGAAACACATGTACAGCCTTGGCTTCAATTCTTGTCCTTTTAGCGAAGTCATTCCAACATCATTCGGAACGATAAATCCGCGCTTTATTACGGCGATCGACTTAAATCTGGCTTGTGACTTATCACGTGTTTAACACTATAAATTCCGAACGACTCCGAATATCAAAAAATCGCGTTGCCCATATATTTTACACTATATCTAGATGCAATTGATGGCAAAAAAATAAAAAATTCGATTCCGCGGATCCGACACACGAGATGACCCCCTTAATGTCTGCTGATAACCGGGAGGACCTACCAAGTATTAAGAAGTTTAAATTGCGGCTATTACTCGACCTAGAGGACGCCATTAGACCATTACATTGTCTGGTACGACCATTATGCCACGTGGCGGCGTCCCTGTCCATACAGTATCAAAGAATAACCTATGGCAGGCAATTCTCGACTGAACTCGTCAATGGGCCCCCAGCTGGTGCATGGTATTTCCCGCATCTACTGTCAGGTTCATCACTATGCTTGTTGAATTTAAACTAGAGTAGGAAGGCCAAAACTTTAAGTCAACACCAAGATAGGTATGAGTCTCCCGTAGATGACTGTATCCAGCATTGATCAAGCATATTTGCCAACATAATACTGGGTCTTGAGAGGTCTTATCGAGTTTGGGAATTAACCTTTGGCTTTTCCATTTGATCGAAAGGATTCAACTAGTCTTGACTACAAGTTTCAAACGATTGCTGGAAATTCTATCCAAACCCGCCGATTATTAGTTTGGGGCAGTTTCTTTTGCTCGTTTGATTGATGGTGGTGGATTGAGGGTTACGATTTTAGACTCAAAATAAATAAAAGCAGTTGATTTATTCCTCGCCAAGCTCTCTTGCGCGTCGAACTTCCTCCTGCTCCCGAATTCCTCCTACCTTGTCCCATGTGATGCTGGGTCCTTCTTGTATGATGTGCCGTCCTGCCATAAATTGCAGGGTTGTGTTCTTCTTTTTCCTGGTACTCGATTCTCTCTTGTGCTCTCCCCAGGGTATCCAAACCAGTATTTTCGTTTGTCCTATATGGTTCTTCTCGCATTCTGGACATGGCAGTTTATAAATTCCGCTACATTCGTGTTTCAATTTGCGATTCGTGCATCCTACTCGATAGTATCATGTCGATGTTTAACCCGTTTTCTAAGCTTTGAGCATGACCCCTATTTTTCTTTCCCTTCCATGTTATTGACGAGGGGTGTAAACATCTCTATTTCTTGGTGTTTCCCCTTTTTTCTCACGAGATTTTCAATAATCGTTGGTTGAGGCTGTTTTCCATCGGATAGTACCCCTAGTCCTTTAAACCTAGTTAACAGGCACTTGGCGACAGTTTATGTGGGCGAGTTTGTGGCTGCTATAATTTGCCGAAAGTGTTTGCAAGATTTGTGAATTTGAGGTAGACCCTTTATTCTTGGCACCGCAGGGTTGAGTAATTTAAGTTTGGCTGGATTCTCGATTATGTAGCATTCTCTTAGTACTGTTTAACTCCTCTATATTATTTACATAGCATGACGGCCGCAAGCACAGATAAAGGAGAAGAGTTTGAGGCAAAGTAATTGATACTATTCCCAGTAAATCAAAACTAAAGTGCTGAGATCAGGAAAGGTGTTAAACAAAGTATAGTTGGAGTTATTCTATTATGTTGAATCCTACCTGACCTCTCTTGGTAGCAAGCCCTGCGACAGGCCGACCAAGCAAATGCAACCAATGTCGATTTTGCGAATACTTTGTAATTATGAAACGATTGATTTATCTTCGTGCATTTTATAGTGAGAATAGTAAAACGCAAATCGATTTTATTCTAATAAGATGCCGACATTTTACCACAGTAAATGATTGGAAAGCCGTTCCCTATGAGACTATCGCCCCTCAACATCGACCGTTAATTGTCGTCTTGCGAATCAAACCACCGATAAAGCGGCGTGAGGAACGCACTGCCCCGCCACGCATTAAATGTTAGCGATTTTGTGAAAATAAAGAAGAAACGATCTCAGTTACGAGATTGGCAACCATTACGAAGAATCGTGAAACCCTGTTAAAAGCACAATCGACAAAGCGGCCTATGCAACCCTTGGGATCATCAAGCAAGCTAACCGGTTCATCAACCGAGATAGCTGGCTTTAGAATGACGATGTTGAAATAAAGGTCAGTGAAAAGAAACGCCTCTACCACAAGTTTCTCGATGCGAAAGCGCTGGCCATTTGGAAAATTCATAAGAATGCCAGCCGGGAAAGAAAGAAAATGGTCGCTGTCGCCCGAGCGGTCCATTACAGAAATCTTGACGATAAAGTGGACACGCGGGATGGCGAGAGAGGTGTGTATCGATTTGCCAAAAGCCGAAACGAACGCATACACGATATCGAATAATTGTGTTGCGTTAATGACAAGAACGGTACTTTACTTACCTACCGAAGAGTCGCGACGGATAAATGGCGAGAATATTTCGAACAGAGTTCAACTGAAGTATTTCTTTATCCTTCACTTCACGAGCATTGCCGACATTTGGAGCAATTTCATCTGTCAGCGCAACTGAAGTCGCGGAAGCAAGAAAACGAATGAAATCGAGGGAGCAACAGGACCCAACGACATCGCATCTGAGGTCTGGAAAGCGAAGAGTTGGGACCCAACATTTTTGTTCAGAAAGTTCTCCAATCTTGGTATTGAGGAAGATGGAACACCATTTGACTGACAGACTGACAAGAAAGCACCACAGTTCCAATTTGAAAAAAGAAAGTTAGTCCAGCAAAATGTTCGAATTGCCGTCCAAGTTGGTCGCTGTCCCACACGATGAAGATTTTTGAACGCATTTTTGACAACCGCGAAGTCGTTCAAATAATTCAGCAGGGTTTGTCAAGAACTGCGGAACTACTAACGCAATACATGCTGCGCGACTACTCATGGAGAAACACCGTCAGAAACGAACTCTTCTGGTCTGTTCTGTGATAACACCTAGTACGAGAGGCACTCGTGCGCTGGGTTCAATTGCTCTATCACGATCCGAGAAGTCAAGTTCGTAGTCTCGAGCAACTTGTCCAAAAAGGGAATGGTCGCCTAATGCAACACCCTGTCAGATTGAATCTGAATAAAACTGAAGTTTTGATGACCGATCGCCATGAAAAAGGCACTATCATTGTCAACGGCAGTGGCCTGCCCAGAATTGAGCGACTTAATTACCTCGGCTCAACGCTATCAACCAAAGGAGAACTGCACCATGAAATCGCTTCACAACTGGTGTCCTTCGGGATCGACGTATCAACGAACGTCACAAATCTAAAATTTACCGCACTGTCGTCCGTCCTGTCGTCCTCTATGGTTCTGAGTGTTGGCCAACTATAAAAGACAACGAACGGCGTCTTGCGATAGTGGAGACAAAGATGTTTGGTTATACTAGTGACGTGACACGCCTTGATTGCATCCGAAATGAGAACATTCATTTAGTACCCTTTTGCCGAATTCACTTAATTTTCCCACTTCCGATAAAACTGTAAGGCATCCCCTTGTCTTAGACCGTTGTTGATGTTAAATGGTCCTCAGAGTGATCCGCCTGCCTTTATCTGGCCTCGTACATTGGTCAGGGCCAGTCAGTCTTTTCAATTTCGTGAAGATATGGAATTCTTTCCTGGTAGTATACAGTCTTACCCTATCTTTGCTATCATAGGCGGAATTGAAGTTGATGAAAAATGGTCCAACTGATGGTTATTTTCAACAGTTTTATCATCGCTTAGCGTAAAGCGAAATCTGATCTTTGGTATGACCTGATGATGTTCTGAACGTATGGGGCTATCCGACCCAGCAAGATAGCGGAAAGTATCTTATAGACAGTACTCAACAATGTGATACCTTTTTAATTGTTGCACTGTCTGACATCCTCCTTTCTAAGTATGGGACAGATAATGTGTCGTTGCCAGCCACTGGGCATTGATTCGCTGTCAGCAACTCCAGCACACCTTGATGAACCACTGGGTGTAATTCAATCGGCTCCTGACGGCTTATAACTTTTAAGCCGATGAATTGCACGGACTGTTTCTTCTATGCTTGGTGGTGGCAGCATTTGTTCGTTGTTTTCATCTGGGGGACCTCCCTCGCCGTGTTTTAGAGCGAGCAGTTCAACAGAGTATCCAACCCATCGCTTTAATATGCCAATTCTGCCGGAAATCAGATTTCCCCTCTCTGTCGCGGCAGGATGGACATCGAGTATAAGGCTTCATCCAATTAACTTGTTGGTAAAACTGCAGCGGCTAATGCGGTTGCTCCCGGTGGTTCTCGAGCTCACAGATTTACTGGTTCTCCCAGGCTCCTTTTTTCTGCCTAAGAAGTTACTTCTTCGCGCACGGAGTTCGCACTGGGACCTATACTGCTCTTTGGCCATTTGCATGTTTGGTTAGTGAATAACAATGTAATTGAACTTCTCTGGAAAATAAGGGGCAAATAGAGTTTCTTCCCAATTAGCCCGGTAAGACATCAACTGGATGCGGACTTAGGGCTCCATCAATACACAAATAAAAATAATTTTCAGTTCGGCTTAGTTTGGGCCTGATAATATAAGGCGGATTTCGCTTGGTTATGATCCGCACTTATGTTGTGTTTGTGATAATATATAAAGGATTACCATCTATAGCCACTTTCGACCACGCTACTCCCAGGGCAGAGGTGAGGTAGCGTCTGAAGAGTTGCCTCCGCCTGGATAAAACCGTCAATCACTATTTTGAAGTTTTTACAAAATTAGACTTCGTGCAGTACCATTTCTTTAGATTGAATGGAAATAAAGCTTATTTTTAGATAATTAGGAAACCCAAATGATTTTCGACATCACTTCCTGAAAGAGAGTAAAGAACCACCCTGCAGTTTTGGAAGATCCATATTGTTGTGAGCCCTTTATCCTTTCAATGGCTTTCCGAACAGTGCACTCAGACGGTACTCAGAGGGACAAATCGTCTAAGTATCTTACGTTCGAAAATCTGAATCTTTAGCTTTCTAGAAGCTACTGCTAACAGACTTTTGACATAGGCGTTAAAAAATTTTCATTTCTTTCACAGACTCAGAACCAACCCAAACGAAAAATCTGAAATAATCAGAAAGCTGCCACTATACGGTGCCTAGACTCTGAAATACCTTGCATACCGATATCGGTTCCAATAAAGTTAATAATAGTATGTTACTCTAATTTTTAGTAATTAATTTCAAAACCCCCTTAAGTTCATCCTAGAATTATAAAATTTTGCAGGGTATAACAGGGTATAACCTTTGTGGAAATGGCACTACTACTAACAAAATTAAAATAGGTCAAAATTGTAGCTTCAGTACAAATTGTAGGACTTTAAATATCATTAGCACCCGCAAAGTAATATTCTAACATAATAGCATATATGCTAGGTACTAATGAGCCGTCCACTCAAATGTTTTTATATAAGAAATACACAAAATCTTTCATATCTGAAACGTCCAGCGAAACGCAAATGGATGCTGGTCAACACAAAAGATTGTCTTTAAAATATGAAGCCGCTTTTTGCCGTTCCTGGCCTATTAAATAGGAAAAGCGCTTCTGTGATCTCAATTAAAGCATTTCAGTTTGATTATTTTTTCCATTTTGCAGTTTACAGTTTCTAGAATTAATCTTTCTGGTATTATACTGTTCGACCCCTCACTGCTCTACACTACAACTGAAGTCATAAGTAGGACTACTTTTAAAAACCACTAATCTAGAACACTCATTTTTGGATAAAACTTTTAAAGTTACAGAGAAATCACGTCAATCACGCTATGTTTGTATGAGCCTTTTTGGTCCCCCCCCCCCCACTATCAGCACATTTTCTGACAATGAACACAACCGAAGTTCTCTGCGACTAAGAGACAAGCTGACAGTCAGTAAATCGATTTTAACGATGTTTTGCTAAGAACAGCAAAACTTTTAAAAGCGTGTAGAAGACTTTGTGGAATTTCTTGAAAAAGAATTTTCTGAGGGAATTGGTTTTTAAGGTTTTGTGTAAAACAAAACCTTATTAAAATCGATTCAATGTCTGTCTGTCTGTCTGTCTGTCTGTCTGTCTGTCTGTCTGTCTGTCTGTCACACGCATTTTTCTCCAAAACGGCTAAACCGATCCAAACGAAATTTGGTGGACAGATGGGAACTATGAAATCCCACGCATACAGCGAGTGGCATAAATTTAGGTGGAGTTTAAAGGAGGGCTCCCCATACATGCAAAGGGGGGATTCAAAAATTTTTTTCACCGGATATAGTTGTGTAGGGTATCAAATGAAAGGTCTCGATTTGTACTTTCCGAAACTGACATTAGTTTTGGCATAAATTGCAAAGTGCGTGAGTAAGGAGTCAAAATGTACGCATTTGAAGTGAGACAGGACTCATTTTCGGAAACTACCCAACCCAAAAATCCGAAAAAAATCAGGGTGGTGCGCCTAAACGAAATCTAGGCCTCAAAATGTGTCCCATTCCGATATCTGGTCAAATAAACTTACTAATAGTATATTACTACTTTTTAGAAATTTACTGAAAAACCCCCCTTAAATTCATCCTAGGACTTCCGGATTCTGTACCAGCATAGAGGACAATATTTCGTGTATATGCCCCAAATTTCATAGAAATCAGGCAATTAACACCAAAGTTATAGCAGTTCAAACTTAGCAATTTCGCGCGAGTTTACTGCTTCCAAAGCCATGCAAATCGGATGCTGACGTCATAATTACCCGGAATAATTGACATTCGCGTGGAATATTAAAGTCACATTTATGAAGAATCTATTTATCTGCAGCCCTTTTTAAGGTTTTGTGTAAAACACTTATGTGATATCTAATCTTCGAGAGATGTCCCATTCCGGTATCTGCTCAAAAAATTTACTAATAGTATATTATCAACTTTTAGAAATAGACTAAAAAATTCCCCTTAAATTCATCCTAAGTGTATTAAATTTTGTACCGACATAGAGGACAGCCTCGTGCATACACATGCCAGGTTTCATAAAAATCCAACTATTAATGGGAAAGTTATAGCAGTTCAAACTTATCAATTTCGTGCTAATTAATAGCATCCTAAGCCATACAAATAAGATGCTGACGTCATAATTAACGAGAATAATTGAAATTCCAGTGAAATATTTAAATTCCATTCAAGAAGAATCTAATTCTCCCTGGCCCTTTTTAAGGTTTTGTGTAAAACAAAACCTTATTAAAATCGATTCAATGTCTGTCTGTCTGTCTGTCTGTCTGTCTGTCTGTCACACGCATTTTTCTCCAAAACGGCTAAACCGATCCAAACGAAATTTGGTGGATAGATGGGAACTATGAAATCCCACGCATACAGCGAGTGGCATAAATTTAGGTGGAGTTTAAAGGAGGGCTCCCCATACATGCAAAGGGGGGATTCAAAAATTTTTTTCACCGGATATAGTTGTGTAGGGTATCAAATGAAAGGTCTCGATTTGTACTTTCCGAAACTGACATTAGTTTTGGCATAAATTGCAAAGTGCGTGAGTAAGGAGTCAAAATGTACGCATTTGAAGTGAGACAGGACTCATTTTCGGAAACTACCCAACCCAAAAATCCGAAAAAAATCAGGGTGGTGCGCCTAGATGAAATCTAGGCCTCAAAATATGTCCCATTCCGATATCTGCTCAAATAAACTTACTAATAGTATATTACTACTTTTTAGAAATTTACTGAAAAACCCCCCTTAAATTCATCCTAGGACTTCCGGATTCTGTACCAGCATAGAGGACAATATTTCGTGTATATGCCCCAAATTTCATAGAAATCAGGCAATTAACACCAAAGTTATAGCAGTTCAAACTTAGCAATTTCGCGCGAGTTTACTGCTTCCAAAGCCATGCAAATCGGATGCTGACGTCATAATTACCCGGAATAATTGACATTCGCGTGGAATATTAAAGTCACATTTATGAAGAATCTATTTATCTGCAGCCCTTTTTAAGGTTTTGTGTAAAACACTTATGTGATATCTAATCTTCGAGAGATGTCCCATTCCGGTATCTGCTCAAAAAATTTACTAATAGTATATTATCAACTTTTAGAAATAGACTAAAAAACTCCCCTTAAATTCATCCTAAGTGTATTAAATTTTGTACCGACATAGAGGACAGCCTCGTGCATACACATGCCAGGTTTCATAAAAATCCAACTATTAATGGGAAAGTTATAGCAGTTCAAACTTATCAATTTCGTGCTAATTAATAGCATCCTAAGCCATACAAATAAGATGCTGACGTCATAATTAACGAGAATAATTGAAATTCCAGTGAAATATTTAAATTCCATTCAAGAAGAATCTAATTCTCCCTGGCCCTTTTTTATATTTGATGTTGGTTAAATTGTTTTCATTCGCTAATAATATTAAACTCAGAGCGTGAAGCGTGTGAGGTGACCATTATCAACACAGGGCTTTCCATCAAATGATTTATTTAAATCGCTTTCCAGAAAATAGAGGGCAATGGAATTTTTAGCTATATTACACGGAGCTGTCGTGCACTCGTCGCTCCTCACATCGTTTCTTTTTCTTCAGCCTTCAGGTCACAAGCGGGGCCGGCTCGTGATGATCGGTTTCGTCATTTTATTGTATCAAATGCCTTATCAGGATGTAATCTGATCAATACTCTCGTTAGCGTGAATTACGTGACCACACCATTGAAAACGCCTCTCTTGCAGTTTTCCCACGATCGGTGCAAACCCATATCGATCGCGGGTATTCTCATTTCAGACGTAATCAAAACGTGTCACGCCACCAGTGCAATGCAACATCTTCGTCCCCATTACCGCAAGACGCCGTTCATTGTCCTTTATAGTCGGCCAACACTCAGAACTATAGAGAGTGGCAGACGGACGACATTGCAGTAAATTTTAGATTTCGGACGTGCGCTGAGACGTTGATCACAAAGAACACCAGTTGGGGAATGCCACTTCATCCAGGTTGCATTAATGCGTGAAACAATTTCATTACGCAGTTCTCCATTGGCTGATAGCGTTGACGCGAGATATTTAAATCCCTGAGTTCTGGCAATGGAAGTAACCTGCCCTTCGAGATACTTAAATCGCTGAGTTCTGGCAATGGCAGTAACCTGCCCAGAACTGAACGATTTCAATATCTCGGGTCAATGCTATAAGCCAATGGAGAACTACGTTATGCTCCTCACATAGGGAAACACAAAACCTTTTATACCTGAAGCGTCAAGCTTCCGGTTTCCCGACTTGTTTACATTTTTTTTGGATATACACTGGCCTCTATTGGAAGCTAATTTTTGTTTGTCGCTTCGTTTGTGTAATTTTGAAACTTGCCTGTTTCCGCAGATATGAGAGATTTTGCTTCTCTTACTCCCAGATACATTCATATGTATAATGGCTCAGAGGTTATTTCAACCAGCACTTGCTCGAAGGTTTAATCGGTTAAATAGCAATTAAGTAATAATTACTTACTTACTTACTACTTTTCTAGCAAGTGCTGTTAACCCCTGAACATATTTGGGAATAAAAATAGCAAAATCTTTCCTATCTGCGGAAACAGCCGAGACTTTTAAATAAAGAGAGATATTAAGAAAATTTATACGCAGGCTCGTTTACCAGTGTAAAAGTATAAAGAAATAATAAATTTATTTTCTTCCGGAATAGGCTTTCAAAAGCTTACAAGCTAAAAACGTAAAATAAAGGGACATAACAAACCACAATTAATGCAAGCAGCTGGCAAAATATCGATTGATATGAAAAACTCAAATATTTCTTTTTTGAAAGTTTTGGATGACTCCCCTTTTAATTAATAACAGCTTTCAGTTTTTTTGATACTGATTCAACCAATCTCCGTGTAGTATAGGGGATTATTTACTCACATTAATAAAAACATTTTTCAATATGGTTTTTGCTTCAAATTTGATGGGCTTTGATCTAAAATAGCTCTTAAATTTTCAATTCCATTGGTGTATTCTTTTGCAAACAAAAGACGACTGTGTTGGCTCTTCTTACTTATCATCATCATCATCAACGACGCAACAACCGGTATCCGGTCTAGGCCTGCCTTAATAAGGAACTCTAGATATCCCGGTTTTGCGCCGAGATCCACCAACTCGATATCCCTAAAAGCTGTCTGGCGTCCTGACCTACGCCATCGCTTCATCTCAGGTCTGCCTCGTCTTCTTTTTCTACCATAGATATTGCCCTTACAGACTTTCGGGGCTGGATCATCCTCATCCATATCCATCCTATTGAGCCGGATTTTATCCACAACCGGACGGTCATGGTATCGGGTAAGTGACCCCCAATTAGCATAGAACAGTAGAAAAGGAGTGCAGAGACTCAGGAAATTATGGAGCGAGCTTGAGCGGTAACCGTGAACGACAGCGTGTAGGCGTGGTTGACGCGTTATACACCAGCAAGGGGTAAATGGCAACCATATAACTCATCCTTTATCGCATTGATAAGTTTGGAAGCCGATAATCTAGGATTTTGGTTCATTTTTCGGATAATGCTTCATTGGCCCGCTGCATTAACTTTTACTTGCTGACATAGAGTCTCACAGTCGTGGCACGTTCTGCCAATTCTTAGAGGTGACCACCTCCCCGTCGTCGGTTGTATAACATGTGAGTAATATTTATCGAAAGATCAGACGTAGCCTGTCAGGCTACATATCCCTATTTCCAATACTTTTTCGAACTACCATTATTATTTTTATATTTTTCAGTGCAAATTTATAGGACAAGGTGGGAAACACCAATGCCCGAGTACGAGTTTAGTTGAGCCAAAAAAAAGAAAAGTGATGCGGGTAAATAGTCCGTCATTTCAAGAAATAAATACTCTGTTGGTAGCTTCAGACCAATCCGATAGTGAAAGTGACTTTGAAGAATATATTGTGTCTAAAAGCAAACTTTTACAGCATCATATGATCAAGATGAAGACGCAGAGAATAGTCCGATCACTCGAGTTCACTGCGATAGTTCTGAAGATGTAGACAACCTGCCTCTGGCGGAATTATGACGCTCATGTTTTTACTAAGGAAAAAATCGTTATAAATGGTCAAAGATGCCTCCTAATGCTAGGATGTAGGTACACCTCAAAACAATATAATTCCTCGTCTTTACGCCTCTAAGTTTACAGCTCAGGATGGAAAAGACCCTTTGAACGTGTTATTTTCAACAAGTTTGACAACAATTCGCAACAAGCATACGAATTGATTGAGTGCGTTACGGTAGATGAAATGTTAGTGAAGCTTCGTGCAAGAAGTCATATGATTTCATACATGCCAAAGAAAGCTGGTAAATACGGGCTAGCAATAAGATCCTATCCTATTTTTATAATGGATACGTTTATACGCAAGTTAAGAAACTTCTCGTGCCTACAGTATGTTCTGCGGTTGACAAAGCCAGTTAAAAGATGTAACGGTTGTCTTCTCTTCCGTAGAATTTGCTGATAAACTGGGAAAACAGGAGCTTTCTTATGTAGATAAATACCACCAAACAGCGAATTTCCACCGCAAAACAATCGAGAACCACAGTCTACTTCGTTTTGTTTTCCGAACCAACAAATTTTGTGCTCATACATGCCAAGATTAATTATAAACGGACAATTACACTTCTAAACTGATTATTATTGACAATATTTAACTTTGAAACAAGTCGGGAAACCGGAAGCTAGACGCTTCAGGTACGAAAGGTTTTGTGTATTTCTTTTATAAAGAGATTTGAGTGTGCATTTGTCCCTTTAGCATGTAGCCCGTAAAATATCCATATATTATGTGAAAGTATCCACTTTTAAGTGATATTGACATAAATAGTCTTGAATTTGCAGACGAGCGACAGTTTTGACCTAGCATAACTTTGTTAGTAATAGTGTGATTTTCACCAAATTTGGCAGGATCATGCTCTATACTACAGCCTACATTGCTGTCATTCTAGGGTGAACTTAAGGATGGTTTTACTTTCAATTACTAAAAATTATAGTAATGTACTATTATTGACTTTATTTGAACAGGTATCGGTATGTAGGAAATTTCGGAGCCTAGGCACCATATAGCGGCAGCCCCCTGATTTTTTTCAGATTTTTCGGTTGAGTAGTTTCTGAGAATGGGTTCGTTAAAAAAATGATCACTTTCAGCCACCCGCATTCCGCACCTTTTCAACAAATGTCAAAACTAAGACCGGCTTCGAAAAGTGCTAATCGAGACCTTTAATTTGATACCCCACATGACTATATTTGATGAAAAAAAAATTTACATCCCCCTTTTGCATGTATGGGGACCCCCCCTTAAATTCGTCGTAAACGGATGTAACTCACTATATGCGTGAGCGTTCACAGTTCCCACCTTTCTACCAAATTTGGTGCGAATCGCTACAACCGCCTCCGATAAAAATGCGTGTGACGGACAGACAGACAGACGGACACACAAATAGACAGTAAACCGATTTTAATAAGTTTTGTGTTTACACAAAACCTTAAAAAGGGCTAGGGAGAATTAGATTCTTCTTTAATGCAATTTTAATATTTCACTGGAATTTCAATTATTCTCGTTAATTATGACGTCAGCATCTTATTTGTATGGCTTAGAATGCTGTTAATTAGCACAAAATTGATAAGTTTGAACTGCTATAACTTTCCCGCTAATAGTTGGATTTTCATGAAACCTGGCATGTGTATGCACAAGGCTGTCCTCTATTTAGTACACTTAGGATGAACTTAAGGGGAGTTTTTTAGTCTACTTCTAAAAGTTGATAATATACTATTAGTAAATTTATTTGAGCAGATTGTAATGAATAAGAGTTGAAATAGGAGATCAGGTCGATCATCCTGAGTGGCCGATAACGACCTAGAGGGCAGAGCTATCCGAAAAAGCTAAACAAATTGGCAAAATTGACCGTGAAGGTCCGCCCACAAAGATTGAAGCTCTATCAAAGTGCTCGGTCGACACGTTCTTGCACGCCTCTGTGCTAGCCAGGCTCGGGAATGTGGGGGGGTCCTTTGAGCGCTTTGATCCCTCACGCTTCATTACTAAAAACAACGTGCCTTTTCCGATGCGTGGGTCCGCACCGGATTTTAAATTCGACTCTAAGTAGGATTTGCGACGGCCTATCGAATGAAAACCAGAACGCGAGCTAAATTGGAAAATAGAAAAAAAAAAAAAACCGGCTCGACCGCGCGCGTGGAGCCGAAAGTCTCCGGACCCGAGTGCCGCGATCAAGGAGGGGAAGATCCACGCCGGATCGCCGTCTCGATTGCCGTCTCTTCCGCCTCGGATCTTGTACGAGGCGCGGCCTCCCACCCTTCCTCGACATCCTCCGGCCAGTGATTCGTTTAGAGGATGTCCCTTTAATAGGAATTCCGCGGGAGTAAGGAGGAACTAAGGGGAGGAAGTCCTCAAACTACTTCAGATTATTCAATCATTATTTATAAAATTCTATAATATTAATCATAACCACAAAAATGAAAATAAAAATAAACAATTGTTCAAATACAAAAAAAAGAAAATAATAAAACAAATGAAAAATAAATAAAAATAAAAAGATAATAAAAAAAAAAAAAAAACATCCAAACAATGACTCACCCAGGTCGTCACGCCGAGCTCGGTTGGCGGTTGGTGTACCTATTTTTTGTTATTAAAATTCAAAATATTAATCATTACAAGATATATAGTCCTAAAAAAAAGACTAACGTTAATTCACTTTCTATCTTCACTTTTTATGTGTTTGGGTTGGCTAATACACAGCGCGGGAATTCCGAACTCTACTTCTGCCGCTAAATATTAACTTTAATTCATTTAATATTTCAATTATCCGTCCCTTCAATTGTTTTTCTATTTCTTTGCTTCAAATCACTGTGCCTTTATTATCTGTTAACGATTGAACGATTTGTCAACGATTTGAACTTATTAACTACACCTCCGCTTGAAAATCACTAGCGCTCCCGAACCCTCGTTCAACAATCACTTGCGTTCCTGAACCTCTTCTCCAAGACTTTTTCAATTCCTTTTTCCTCTTCTCCACGACTTTTCCAATTCCTTTTTCCTCTTCTCCAAGACTTTTCCCATTCTTTTTTTCCTCTTCTCCAGCCAGCAAACCAAAAAAACCGCTCCTTTTTTTTCTTTCCTCCGTCCTCACTCTGCACACCCAAAAACCAAACTCTTCTCCCGCCAAAACTCTTCTCCCCAGCAACATCCTCGCTGTCTTTGTTCGTGCACCGCTTCTATTCCCGCTACATAGCCTTTCTCACTCGGCAATGTTGCGGCAACATGCGCATGCGCCTGCAGATGCGGCAAATCATTCGCCTCCTGTCAAGATCAATTCGCTCGAATGCATTGAGTAATGTGCAATCTGCGGCGAACATTAAGGCAATTGCACACTATTAAATGCATTGTTTAAGCAAATTAATTAAGAAAGAGCCGAATGAAATTCCGCTCCCGTCGCGCAGCCGCGGTCACTACAAGATACCGGAATGGGACATCTCTCGAAGATTAGATTTCACATAAGTGTTTTACACAAAACCTTAAAAAGGGGTTCAGGAAAATAGATTCTTCATAAATGCGACTTTAATATTCCACGCGAATGTCAATTATTCCGGGTAATTATGACGTCAGCATCTGATTTGCATGGCTTTTTTGCAAGCAGTAAACTCGCGCGAAATTGGTAAGTTTGAACTGCTATAACTTTGGCGTTAATTGCCTGATTTCCATGAAATTTAGCACATATATACGAAATATTGTCCCCTATGCTGGTGGTTCGGAAGTCCTAGGATGAATTCAAGGGGGGTTTTTCAGTAAATTTCTAAAAAGTAGTAATATACTATTAGTAAGTTTATTTGACCAGATATCGGAATGGGACACATTTTGAGGCCTAGATTTCGTTTAGGCGCACCACTCTGATTTTTTTCGGATTTTTAGGTTGGGTAGTTTTCGAAAATGAGTCCTGTCTCACTTCAAGTGCGTATATTTTGACTCCTTACTCACGCACTTTGCAACTTATGCCAAAACTAATGTCAGTTTCGGAAAGTACAAATCGTGACCTTTCATTTGATACCCTACACAACTATATCCGGTGAAAAAAAATTTTGAATCCCCCCTTTGCATGTATGGGGAGCCCCCCTTTAAACTCCACCTAAATTTATGCCACTCGCTGTATGCGTGGAATTTCATAGTGCCCATCTGTCCACCTAATTTCGTTCGGATCGGTTCAGCCGTTTTGGAGAAAAATGCGTGTGAGAGACAGACAGACAGACATTGAATCGATTTTAATAAGGTTTTGTTTTACACAAAAATGTTTAGAGCGCCTCTGCCCTTATTCTGGACTCTATTCTCATGTACAAAACGTGGTATTATACCTTAAAATGCAGAATTAGACATACTATATCTGCTATTTCCCGACGATTCCCCCTTTTTGAAGCGGCATAGAACCACCTTTCACCTTTTGTCCCATTGTCATAAAAGGCACTAATTACGAAGAATACAAAAATAAAGCACTGTTATTCCTACATACATATCAGGTGTGATCATAACTGTTCCCGGAAGTGAGTAGTTGAAATAAGCTGTTAGGCAAATACCAGAATTCTTCTCATCCTACACACTCGTAGCTACTTTTGTAAAAAATATATAAATAAAACATATTTATAAAATATAGAGGAGGAGGTGAAACAACAAACTCACAAGGAAGCTGGAAGAAACGTTAAGCTAGTTATACAGCGATGCAAGAAGGACTACTTCAAGGAAATCTGCGCAATGGCGGATACAGACCCATGGGGAAGCGCCTACAGTTTTGTACATCAGACAGCTCCGTAAATTATATGTCAAACCTCTTGTTCGTCAATGCCTAGGACACCACACTACGCAGGCAACCATTGGCTTTCTTCTCAAAACAGTTGAATCTCGCTTAATCAAATTACAACGCATACGATCGTCAATTACTAGGAGCGTATCTGAGCATCAAGTACATCCGTTTTTCCCTTCAAGGCAGGCCATTCATCATGCTCAAGGACCATAATCCTCTAACTCTTGCCTCAAGGTAGAAGCCTGACAAAACGTCCCCTCGCAAATTTCGATACTTAGCCTATATCAACCAGTTTACATCGAACATTCAACATTTATCCGGTAAAGACAACTTAGTCACTGATGTTTTGTGTCAGATCTCCAATATTAACATCCCAGCCCCAGTCGATTTTTCGGCAAATGCTAAAGCCCAGAAAAAGGACACCGTTCTTTAGAGCATGCAGTTGGACTCCAAATACAAGTTTAAGATATCTTCGGCCCACGTACCTCTATATGCTGTAAGATCTCCGAAAAGGTGGACGATCTTGTGCAATCCAGCACTCGGAGAACGAACCAGTTAGTCACCAGCAAATATTTCTCGTCGTCCATGAACAAGGACGTGAATTCTTGGTGCAAAGAGTCCATCGCATGGTAAAAGAATAAGGTCACTAGGCATTCTAGGAAGTAGGTGTATTGTGAACGAAACGCTTCCACACCATACACCTCGACATTATAGGCCCTTGCTAGACTCGCATGGCTACAAGTATTGCCTCGCAATCATTGATCAGTTTGTTTGGCCTAAGGGAATACCTCTGAATGACATTACAACACAGTCATGTGCTGAGTCATTCTGTCGAAAGTGAATTTCGCGCTTTGGTTTCCCCGCCGTTCCCGTCATCACAGACCAGGGAATGCACTTAAAATCTCATATCTTCTCGAAGCTCGGAAAGCTCCTTGCATTCAAACGCCAACGGACAATCGCATACCAATGGCATGCTAGAATTTTCTGTGAATATCTACTGGTTTCGCAAATTTATTTAAATAAAATGCATTTGTGGTCATCTCCCGTTCTTTTGAACTGCTTAGGTGTCCCTCAACCGAGGTTTGTCCCGGTGTTAGTTAGTTTTTCTGTTTCAAGGGATGGGACAGAAGGCCTGTAGGATACGAAGTTTGAAACTGCCAAGTCAAGATCCGTAGCTAAATTCCTCATCGCCTTATTTCAGAGAAATTGAGAGTTGTAAGAACAGTTATTTAAAAGATAGGAAGGGTTTATGTTCATGTCAACAATTAAAAATTGAGTGATTGAAACCAGCCAATTTAACTAAAAAAATAAACGGAGAATATATTATAGCCTGAGAGCCAGCAACAACGCCGCGTTAATTCTGGGGGTTTCCCTGACAGGTGTTTCCGTTTACATGCACATTAGCCATTATTGCACGTGAAATACCGATTTTTAAAATGATTTTGCCACATATTATTGTATAGGTTACAGAGCACCACAGGAATTGGATTTCCTAAAATACAATATATCAAGAAAATAATCTTTTTAATGAATCGCCAAAGTCAGTTTAATAGCTCTTTTGGACAATAAAAAATTAACAACAAAGATCGCTCTTTCGAGACCCGCCAAAAGAAGAAGAAGAATTACTGAAATTGCCAGTGACTTTTCTGTGAAATATCTATAATTGTATTTTAGAGAATAATACAAAACCATGGTGGCATATTGCACCTTGGAAAGAACAATAGCAGGTTCGATTTACGATGAGCAGGGACTTAAACCAACCAACATGCATCTAGGATTTGAAGCAAATAACAATCATAAGTTTAAAGAAATTCTTGGAAAACTCTTATCTACCATGATCAAATAGGATAGGATTCCAAGAGAGAAATGTTGAATCGGCCGTATCAAAATTTTGAAAGGGTCTAATTTCGGCAGGGTTCAACTTCACTTCACTGCTCACAAACTAACTAGTTGGCTGTTAACTAACTTTTTAAAACAGGGTACATACAATATACACAAATTCACAATGAAGGAAGCTACATTGGACTCATCTCGAATAGTGAGAATTGTTACTGCTCGGCGAACAAAAGCTCATAACATATAACAACATATGCCCTACCAACTCTCTGCGCGTTGAAATCGTAACTAATGTTTATCATCGAATCATTAGATAACATCACAGTAGAAATCAAAATTTATTTGAGGGAACCTGGATGGACCATCAAATCGTAGGACCGAAATTTCTTGTCGGTTTAGAAAATAAAACACTGGAAAGGTTTCTAATCAATTGGCACAAAATAACACCCCAGATCGAAAAAGAATAGAAAACTTACGATATACCCAGTAATTAACTTTATGCTGCATATTAACCAATGTGTTTAAAGCTCCTGTATCACGCGAAACTCTGGAAGCAGTATAGGCACGTACATATGTATGTATATCAATCCATCCCAAAGATATCTTTTGTAGAGAGAAAAGTCTATTGTACGATGTCCATCAATTATCCTAATGAGATAATAAAGAGAAAACAGGAACGCCAAACAAAATTGGCAAAAGGAGGAAAACTTCAAGACGGTGTTGGTCTGAGCAAAGACGGAAGGATGGTTACATGGTGATGTTTCAGAAGATCCGGTAAACTTTAGCCAGTAGAAGTCTAGCATAGCCATTCAAGATAACGGATGCGTACCCATGTTAGCAGCTCTATACGTCATTGGTAACAATTAATTTCCTGCTAAGATTTGGTTGTTTTTGTCTTAAATAATGACAGCAACAAAGAAAGTGATATTTACGCACTGCACTATCTTTCAACAACACTTCAATATTTCTTATAAAGTTAAGTGCGGCTTAAAATCTCATTCTAGTTCGTCCATCTGATGTTATGTTAAGAAAATTAGGTAAATTAAAGACGCATATTGGGAAACTATTACCAACAATTTAGGAGATTGTTTGAAGGCGGAAAAACGCTTTGAGGGAATAGGAAACTAGAAATTATTGGAACCGTTAAAATTAACCCCATCAATAAAAAAGCGTAGGAAAAATATTTTTGGAAATTATACAAGAATCTAGACCAAAGTTACCACTGAAATCATCAAACCACGCAAATATAGAAATTGATGAAAAAAATATTTATAAAGCAATATCAAAGATAAACAAGTCGAGAACGGAAATCTCGATCAGATATAAGGTTTTGTGTATTTAATATGTGGACGTTGGACGACGATTTCACTTGCACATAGCTGGTAAATCATCTTCTTTTATAATTTTCCATTACATTCCATTACATATCCGCTTCCGGCCGATGGACTCGCTATCAAAATAAGTAAAGGATCAATTTTCAACCTAACCCTAGCTGAGGGTAAGAAATTTATGCAGTTTACGCAATAAGAGGAAGAAGGTCGTGGAAGAATTGCAACTGTCATTCCATGATGAAAGGTTCTGGCGCCCCGAAATGTGCGTAACATTAATAAGCTTATTGGTAAGACAATCATCGTCCCGATGTGCAAGAGAGATTGATTATATCAAACTATTCCACATTCGCGGCGCCTTAACTTTCTAAGGAGGGTGACCGCTGCAATTTTTTAACACCAAGGAATTTTCATCGAATTTGAAAATGGGAGCCTCACATACCATAAATTGTTCACCTTCTTCAGGAATGGGGCTAAAATTATTCAAAGAAAAATTTAACACTGAAAGATAAATTAGACCTGCAGGCAACTGGCAGCCAGTAGAGTTGCTTATACATGAATTAATAGCCTGCGAGTTTAGGCTTTCACTTTAAGAGGTGCCGAAACATCCTAACAACATGGCGTACAAATCACAAACCTTCAAGCAAAAGTGTCTACTTTTAGCAACAATTCCCCCCAAGAGTAAGACACACAATGTGGTGAAGCTGAACGTTGGCGGCAACTTTAATCAATATTGAGAATCGATCCTCATAAAGCATATTCAATGACAATAATGTTTCCTTGTGCCCTCCTCCAGTCTAACGCATCCATACAGTCAGATTGTGCTGCAGTTTCACTGTCATGAGACTTAACACTGTGCAAGCTCACAGCAACGGAATACAGGCACCGGAGGATGACGCTCTACCCTCTCAACCGTGGAAATGTCCTCATTAATTTAATAATATGGTTGCTTCACCGGCGAGATTAATTAACCACCCCTAACTGAAGAACCACACTTTTAACTCATATTACTGAAGGTACTCAAGATTCCAAATAGTATATAGAGTAAAATGCATGCTTTCATAAAGCATCCTTAGGAGTGACCAATGTTGCAAAATTTCACAAGTCCAGGAAGTTTAACGGAAATGTATTTCGTGTAGGCATAACCCACGGTCCTCTTCGGACACGGATTGCTTTTACATATATACCTAGGCAGAACAAGGTTTCAGCTAGTATTATATAAAAATGGAAGTGGTCTTTATACATATCCGTTTGTGATCGATGGACTCCGAAACTGTCGAACCGATCGCCATGAAAAGTGGAACGCATATGTATCTTTTGATGGAGAAAATTTTCACACTATACAAGTTGCTGTAAATCGCCGCTAGATGGCGCTGCAAAGGATTGACTCTACACCGTTCACCCGATTGCTTTGAAAATTGGTATGTAATTGGTATATAAATGCATTTTCATGGTAAATAGTTTGTTGTGCGTTGTTATAACTCAGCACTAGTTGGTGCTGCGGCCGATCAACTAGACAACTACAATTCACATACACAATTCAACCGATTACCATGAAATTAGGATAAACGTTGCACTTTCAACCCCATTTTTGTAGGGCGTGGCCCCTGGAAAGGGAGGAGATAACATCGTCGAAGGATTGCGGCAGACATCATCTATTGAACGGTTATGGTGCCTCGAGCAGGATCCATTTCCGTAATATTAATAAGCTTATTGGCAGGGCGTGTGTGTGTATGGTGGGGGAGAGTACAATGGGCCACCACTCAGGCCGTGGTGCCCATTGTACTCGACACTCCCACGATTGGTAGGGCAATCATCGTAGCGATGTGCAAGGGAGGTTATAGACGGGGGCCGAACTGTGCCCCTCCACCTCTTCACCTGTGTTGGTGCAGAAGGAGGTGGACGGGCAAGGGCCTCTCTGAAAGCCCCCTTACACATCGCGACGATGATTGCCCAACCAATAAGCTTATTAATATTTCAAAAATAGCTCCCATTCAAGACACCGCAACTTTTTAAGGAGAAATGACTGTATGGGTTTTTTGCGGAGGTAGAAAGGAGTGGCTTTCCTTTTCTTTCTCCCTTTACCTCCTCCCGTTCCTGTAGCAAGGTTTGCAAATCAAACTTGATGATAATAATAGAATATTTTCCATTTGCAAGAGGTATGACCGCTGCGATTGTTCAACCACTATGAGCTTTTATCGGGCATGAAGAGGGGGCTCCCTCCTTCCCCATCATAAAGCGCCTCCAGGTATGGTGCTGAACTGAAAACGCCATCCAAAAAATCGATTATTGGAATATCAACCAGATATGCACAGTAATTATCAGCTTGTAGAATACCTCCACGACGGTAGGCGGAAAAAATAGTTTCTTACTCAACTGGAAAAAAAAGGTGCTCTGGACCCAAGCAAAGTGAGATGGTGAGGCTATGGAGAGTAATCCTCTTCAGCTTGCGCAACTGAGATTTTTGTACTCTAGTGGTCGTGGATGCCAAACCCTTGTCGTATTGTTGCTGACCCTGCAAGGTAAGCTCATTTGACCGGTTTCTAGTAGGATTTTGACTACAAGATTCTGGCCCCAGGTGCGTTCTATGGACAATTACATGCATTTGGAGAGGGGTGACATGATAGACGATCTGAATGTCGAAGTAGACTCAAACAACAGCTTGCTTGCACATAAGATTGAGAAGCGTGGTCTTAGGGACCCTAACAGCAACGAAAAAAGTTTGCAAACTTCTCAGAGGACTTGTCAGAGGACTTTGCACTTGACACGTAGGTGTGGTTAACACGATTTGCTCCACATGGAAGTATATAGCAACCACGAATTTCTCACTTTAAATTTATAATAAATAACCTCGCATTCCAAGCCCTTTTTCCTCCCTTCCTCCCTTTCATTTGATACCCCAACATCTCCGGCTATATTCGGAAAAAACAAATGTTGCGCCACGCAGTAGCCTTATCGATTTTGGTCTTCAGCGGTCTTTCCTCAAGCAAATCCCAAAGCCCCAAAGCCCAGTTGTCCTGTAGTATCCGTGGTTTCCCACCACGCAAATCACTTCATATCGCCTTTGCCAAGCACTGAGCTGACAGGAAGATCTATTGCCTTGGATACGGCATTTTCCCTTCCTCTCCCATCCTTTAACATCTCCATTATCCCTCTTTCAAATTCCGAAATGCACTCCTGACCTCACACTACTAATACAGAACATTAACGTATGGTAATTACTCGCCTATAAATGAATTCTCTTTCAAAATTTGCGTCACAAATCCTCACATCTAAATTTTTCGACATACTTAAATTTGTTTAAACGTTGTTTACTTATTTAATAATACATAAATTTTCAAATATGAAAAATGATCATTGAACTTTTTGTTTAGTTATTTTTTCTATAAGGGGCTTTGCCATATATATGCCCAGATAGAGTGTTACTAAGTACATTTTGACTGGCGAATCGTTGCGAATCCTGGATGTATTAAAGTAATGCAGTGAAATGCTGGGCCGAAAGTTGTTGTTCTCGTGGGGTGCAACAGGAAATACAGGCTATTGCCCCAAAAGACTACTGTGGATGCTTTCTTTTTACTTTTTGACGAGTGACCGACCGAAAAATCATTTTTGAGAGTCAAGTTAAAATTGGTTGGGAAATAACAGGAAGATTCCTAGTGTTGAACTAAGTGTCGATTTTTTTTTTGAAGGTTACCAGCGAAATTGATTGTTGCGTTTTTTCTCTTTGATGATGTACTTTTTATGGATTTCATCTTGATCTTTCCTATTAGCGAATCTCTTTGATTATAAAGCCGAACAGAACCACGTTTCCATTGTTTATAAAAAAGCTCAGATGGCGCTTACAATAACATGCATATCAGTATCGGGACAAAAAACCACAACCTCTTCTTTTTCTTCAGCCTTTGTCCCGTTCACAAGCGGGGTCGGCTCGTCGTGATCGGCTTCGCCATTTGGCTCTATCGAATGCCTGATCTGGGTGCAATCTCGAGGCTTTTAAATCCCCATCCAGCGTATCAAGCTACCGTTGCTTAGGTCTGCCTTTTGGTCGTTTACCATCGACTTCGATGTTCAGACCAATCTTGGCAAGTGAATTCTCGTTTGCACGAATTGCGTGACCATACCATCGAAGACGCCTCTCTCGCAACTTTTCCACGATCGGTGCAACCCCATAACGATCGCGGATATCCTCATTTCGGATGTGATCTAAACGTGTCACGCCACTAGTCCAACGTAGCATCTTCGTCTCCATTACCGCAAGACGCCGTTCGTTGTCTTTTATGGTCGGCCAACACTCAGAACCATAGAGAACGACTGGACGGACGACATTGGGGTAAATTTTAGATTTGAGACGTTCGTTGATACGTCGATCACAAAGGACACCAGTTGTGGAACGCCACTTCATCCAGGTTGCGTTAATGCGTGAAGCAATTTCATAATGCAGCTCTCCATTGGCTGATAGCGTTGACCCGAGGTATTTAAATCGCTCAGTTCTGGGCAGGTCATTGCCGCTGACAGTGATTGTGCCTGTTTCATGGGGATCGGTCGTCAAAAATTCAGTTTTGTTTAAATTCAATCTGAGACCGTGTTGCATGAGGCGATCATTATATTTTTGAACAAGTTGCTCGAGATCATTTTTGCTATCAGATGCTAGGAAAACATCATCTGCATAAAGCAGTGTGTAGGGCGCTGGACAAAGAGGAGTGGTGAGAGGGCACTTCCTTGATGAACTCCAACAGAGACACGAAGCGGTTTTGATACACCCACCATACTTCGAACTTTACTTTTCGGATCGTGGTAGAGCAATTGAACCCAGCGCACGAGTTCTTCTGGCACGAAGTGTTGTCGTAAAGCATACCAGATGAGTTCGTGTGGTACACGGTCAAACGCTTTCTCTAGATCCAGAAAAGCAATGTAAAGAGGGCGATGCTTCTCACGGTGTTTTTCCATGAGTAACCGCGCAGCGTGTATTGCGTCAGTAGTTCCGCAGTTCTTGAAAAATCCGGCTTCATTCACGGTTATTTCAACGATTTCGCGAATACGGTTGTCAAGAATGCCTTCAAAAATCTTCATGGTATGGGAAAGTAACCGGATCGGACGGTAATTTGAACATTCTGCTGGGCTACCTTTCTTTTTCCATATTGGAACAGTGGTACTTTCCTGCCAGTCAGATGGTGTTCTTCCTTCCTGAATAACCCAGTTAAAGAGTTCACTGAGCCACAGTGTTGGGTCCCAGCTCTTCGCTTTCCAGAGCTCAGATGCGATGTCGTCAGGTCCTGTTGCTTTCCCCGATTTCATTTGTTTTATTGCCTCCTCGACTTCAGTTGCGCTGACTGGTGGAACTGGTCCAAATGTCGGCAATGATTGTGGAAGTGGAGGATGAGCAAATTCTTCAGTTGAAATCTGCTCGAAGTATTCTCGCCATCTATCCGTTACGGCTCGACGGTTGGTAAGCAAAGAACCGTTCTTGTCATTAACACAACAGAAGTGTTCGATATCCTGTGTGCGTTCATTACGGCTTTTAGTAAGTCGATAGAGATCTCTCTCGCCATCCCGAGTGTCCAGTTTATCATAAAGATTTTTGAAATGGTTCGCTCGGGTGACAGCGACCGCTTTCTTTGCTTCACGGTTGGCATTCTTATAAATTTGCCAATTAGCAGGCGTTTTATCGTCGAGAAATTTGTGGTAGAGGCGTTTCTTTTCACGGACCTTCATTTCAACATCATCATTCAAAAGCCAAGTATCTCGGTTGATGTACCGCTTACCCGGCTTGGTGACCCCTAGGGTTGCAGAGGCGGCTTTGTGGACCGTGTCTTTCATTTGGTTCCATGATTCTTCCACATTCGTAATGATTGGCAATCGTATGAGTGAGACCGTTTCTTCTTTCTCCTCACCAAATCGCCACCATTTAATGCGCGGCGGGCCAGTGCGTTCCTCACGCTGTTTTATCGGTGGCTTAATTCGCAGGACAGCAATCAACGGCCGATGTTGAGGTGCGATGGTCTCATAGGGAACGACTTTGCAATCAGTCACAGTGGTAAAATGTTGGCGTCTTATGAGAATATAGTCGATTTGCGTTTTATTGTTCCCACTATAAAATGTGGGAAGGTGAGACAATCGTTTGATGAACCATGTATTCATAAGTACAAGGTCATGGGTGTCCGCAAAATCGATTATACGCTCGCCACCTTCATTGCGCGCTCCGAACCCCTTTCCCCCATGGCACCTGTTACCGTCTGCCATTTCACCCACATGACCATTAAGGTCGCCGGCTGTGATACTTATTATTAGCCGTCAGCAGGCACGTGACAAGTCTTTTCATCGAGAAGTTGCCAGAAGGCATCTTTCTCGGCATCAGGTCGACCTGTTTGTGGTGCATACGCGGTGAAGAAGTGAATAGTGCGATCAGCTGATATAATGGTGAGCTTCATCAGGCGATCATAAAATCGTTCGACTTCTTTAATGGCATCACGGAAACCCTCTGAGATGGCAATGCCAACACCATATTGAGTGTGTGGGTTACCAAAATAGAGAAGTTTGTAGTCAGCTTTTGGCACCAGACCATCGGGTTTCTTGCAGAGCGCAGATGTCAATGCACCTTTTCCGAAGGGCTCTTGCGAGTTCCTCGGTCTTTCCAGCTAGGGTACCAACATTTAGCGTGCAGACACGTATTTGTTTTGTTCGTTGTGTGCGGACTAACTTGCTTACGTCCTGACGCCGTCCATGCGTCAAGAACCCTTGCCCATTTCTCGACAGGACCGGGGCCCGTCCTGCCGCGTCGACTGAGGTGGACGCCCTAGCAATTCTCCGAGGCTTGTAACTCAATCCGATCATCATGTTTGTAACGACATTCTATGCATTTTCTTTGTCGACCTGTCACGGGACCTGTCACCAAGAGAGATCAAGTAGGATTTAGCATAGTAGAATAACTCCAACTATACTCTATTTATCTCTTCCCTTGATCTCAGCATTTTATTTTTGTTTTACTGAGGATAGTACAGAGTACGTTGCCTCAAACCCTCCTCCTTTAATTGAGCATTTTTCTATTGAAGCCGCCTTAATATATAGCCGGTAACCAGGCTATATTTGCTTCTCAAATGTGCCCTTGGAGCCTTGAAAAGATATTCACCAAGAATAGTAGTAGAAGATGCCATGCCGGTTGTGGGTAGGAAATTATTATATTTTGATTATTTTTTTCTTTTTATAAAGAATTAATCCCAAAAGAAATGCTATTGTATTGTCTACCAAAGTTGATAGCAATGATAATATTCGCTGCCATAACAACCAAATTGTTATCCAGGCATGTTGGCAATGTTTTAGAGTCCAACCGAGCCGAAAAAGTAGTTATACTGATAATCACGGGATACGGCACTGACAAAAAAAGCAGCGCAAGGCGTCCTTAAGGAATATGGGGGTCGACACTACCCTGATCATCCCGGGTGAACACGCACAAATTTTTTCGCTCAGTAAAAGATAGGAGCTCGACGTTACAGTAAGAACCCCATGAACCCTAGGAACGCAGCAATTGATCATCTGAGGAACCTCCAGGACATAATAGATGACCATAAAACAGATACTACACTGGACCGTCTTTTCTCGAAATAACTGGAGAAAGAACCGAAAATTAGCCCTCTCCCAACATAAGGAGATTTTACCAGCGGGGCAAAAAAGAGCCACCTTGGCCAAATTTCTTAGACCCTGATTTTCACACTCAAATCCCTTTCCTCCTTTGACACGCCGTGGCTGGTAGGAGTACATAGAGGGTAAGAGCAGAATATATTAATATGATGTGCGAACCGTATATGTATAGTAGATTTTAAACGCTTATGTTAAGTTAGATTAAGGTAGATCTACTTTCTTAGATTTTAAACCTACCAGCTCCTGTTTTAAATACAGAAAAAATACAAAAATGCATATGTCGAAACCGTTATGACAACTAGATAACATACAAAGTTAGTTACGGAGAACGGGAGGAGGCAAACAAATGTAATAGCCACCCAATTGTAATTAGTAACGATATTTTTAGCTAATTATGAGCTAAGGTTTTGCTTCTGCCCTGATGAACGAAACCGTAAATAATTTTTGAAGGATTGGCGAATGGCTTCAAATACACAAGGTAAAGTTCCTGATCGCCTTTAACTCGGCAAAGGCCAACAACGATCCCTATCGACGCCTGAATCGAGTCGATTCACACCTCCCAGTGAATACCCACTAGACCACCTCCACGCGATGAATAAATGGGAGCGGCGTTCCAACGCACACTCTAATGCAGATACCGCTGAACCCGACAAGATGTATTATATAAATTGCACCCACCCATACGCCGTAGAACTAACTAACTAACTTGTATACCCCAGGTGCAGATCAGTTGTGTTGGGACCACCTACTTAGGGGTTCGGCCCTATAGAGCCTCTTTTATTGCATTGACTCTTTCAGTAGGGATAGTTACAAGATCACCACCATCAAAAAACGTCTTCTAAAATACAGAAAACATACTTACAGCGAAGTAAGGAAAACTTAAAACTATATAAACAACCAAATGCAAGAATAACTTAGGGAAAGCAAAATGAGGAATTGCCCGAAAATTTCAATAAGATGAAAAACTTACGTTACAGGTTAGCTCCTAAATTAAAAAACTGCCGAAGTAAAACGAAATCCCCCCGAAGTACGTAAGCTCAAAAAATTATTGGGCAATGTCCTATAAAAATCAATAAAGCGTAAAATGTAAAAAAATTGACAGATAAACTTTCCCCTGCCGATTAATATTAGGGGAATCAATAAGCAAATTCTACTCTCGGCAGTCATGGAGGAGTATTCAATAATTGCTCTAAACAATAATGTGTCAAAAGAACACACTGGAAGCGCAGACAACTACAGGGTTCTCTCGAAAGGCTGAACATGGAAAAAATCCTATGAAAAACGAAGATAAAATCACTAAACTTTTTTGAGATCCCATAGGCAGTGAATATATTGAAACAACCGAAAGCTGCACACCTCAGGTATGAGGCCATTGTCCCATCGGTATCTAGTTCGTCATGTTTATGCATTTAATTTGTCAGATTATTCACTTTAGTATGATACCGACATTCAAAGTCTCAGAGTGCAATAAATTTGCACAAGTGAGACAATTTTCCGAGACTTGGGTTCTTACCAAGAAAAATTGCGAACTCTTGACCGCGTTCGAGAGGAGAATCCTCCGAAGAATTCTTGTACCCCTACATGAGATTTCGAGAACTCTATAACGATGAAATTTATGAGCGAGTTGTGGAAAAAGTTTGGTGGGTGAGGATGATCCAGCCAGGCCTAGATACAATAACCACCATATTTTTTTCAGATTTTTTGGTTGGTTATTTTGCGAGAACGGGTCCTTGAAGGAATTGACTCCTTTCGGACACTCGCACTCCTCCCGTTTGCAACCAATGTCAAAACTTGTATCGCTCCGAAAGTGCTGATGGAGACTTTTTATTTGATACCGCATATGACCACATTCGGCAAAAAAAAATTTATACATTACATTTTCTTTTCCACAAAGCCTTAAAAAAAAAAATCGAATGAAATTGGGCAAACAATAATCAATAAGCGAAGATCTCCACTGCTTACTTTCGATAATAGTGAAGACTTTGTTGTCTTCCATATCTTCTGTCTGAATATGAAAGTCAAAATATATGTAGGTGTTGGAAAAGGTCAACGACCTAATACCTCATTACAAAAAATATCAAAGATTCAACCTCACATAAAGGTGTTGTAATCAAGTTCTGTGCGCCGGTAACCATGGACCCATTGAAATGTCCCGATAATAGAGCTTACCCGGTAAGGAGTGTAAATTAGTAGGACTAACACCCACCCAATTATAAAGGCTGTGAAGAAGCGAAAGACTTACAGAAACAAAGTCGTAAAGGAATGCCATCGACGCGGACAGGAGCTATCAAAAAAGTAATCTGAACCTCGCAAAAATACTGCAGCGCCTTTTGTTAGATCCGAACAAGTATCATAGAATACTACCAAATACTGACAATTATTTTAGATAGTCTTAACGAGGAACAGATAGTGAACAAATCAATTTTTGACAAAATTAATCAATATAACGTAAAGAAACAAAAATCAGAAAACTAAATGTCAAATGTCCTGCAAGTCACATCTTGGAAGGCAAATGAACTGCAATAGCACCTATAAGAATTCAAAGTCTTCCTTAATACTGAAAAGATAGACATATACCTTATCCTAGAAACCCGGGGATCCACCGCTTTCTAGGAGACAGAGAGAGAGCTACAATCTTTATTGCTGAAGATATCAAGCACAACTAAGGGCAGAAAATTGAAGGCCATAAAATCAACTTTTGGTGGACAAAGATGTGAAGATCTCCTCAATACACTATCCGTCGCGATCTAGTGTAAACAAGTTGGAATACCAAGCAAGTGTGTAGAACTTAACATACAACAGATACAAACAAGTCGGAACACAGCAAGCCGGACGCTTTGGGTATAATGGTTTTGTGTTCATCTTATTTGAGAAACTTCCTTTGTACTTTTTTTTTCATTCATATATAGCTAAAAATTCAAAATATTCACTCATATTTTTTCAAACTCCCAGAAACACATAAACATACATAAAGTAGGCAAGGATATTATGCCCGCCCTAAACAAACGAATATTGCCTATTACTTCCTATAGTATATGTAGGTGATTGATCGATAGTTGATTGATATTCAACCAACTTTGTCGCGGTATCGATGAATTGATATATGATGATGATGTCATAACTTCGTAGAAGACACTAAAGCCACATAAAATACTCGTAGAAGACTCTCACCTTCTATAATAATAATAACCGTTGGCACAACAATCCATATTGGATCAGGGCCTTGAAGTGTGTTAGAGCACTTCATTCAAGACCGTAACGGTACACTGTAGGAGACAATGTGGTCAGCATTGCGCTCGCCCGAGATTATTACCCTGATTTGACTCAGGTACTCATTCACAGCTGAGTCGACTGGTATCCGATACAAATCCCTCTGCCATCAGCGAGATTTGAACCGCGACCTTCCGTACGACAGCCTTGTGCTCTAACCACTCAGCTATCCGGACACACCTTCTGTAACCTTCTATAACTTAGTTAATTATAACTGAATTTCTTTCAAACTTCCAAAATTTGTCTTATTCCTCTACCAATGCCAAAATTTGTTCCTTCTAAGGAACTTAAGAGGTGTTTTACCCCACGTGGTCATATTCTGTGAAAATTATTAATTAAACCCAACCGAGAATAGTGCCACTTGTTATATGTAAAACGATTCATAGAACACACTTTCTCACGCAGTTTCCTGGCAGACAGACGGACACTGAATCGATCTTCAATAGGTTTTGCTTCACACAAAACCATAGCAATGAAGGAAGCGGCACCTCGAAACTTCAAGTATGAAAAGCTTTGTTGATTTTTTATGTAAAAACATGCGGGTACACGATCATTCCATTTATTTATAGTTAGTAGTTAAATAGGTTGAATATACTCGATTTACAATTTGATGTGGTACTAACAGTTTATCCATCAAGTGAGGAGGAGAGGGGGATTACATCAGAAAAACCTGCGCCTGTCGCCCCCCCCCCTAAAAAAATTAAGGCACACCAAAATGTTACTCCAAGCTCCGACACAGAGGTAAAGAAGGATATGAAGGGAGAAGCAAGAAGTCCTCTCCCTCACATCGCGTTGCAAAATCGTGGCGATTAGTCCCCTATAAAAAGTTATGGTGCTTCAAATATAGAGTATTTGTATATCACAATGGTAAACTTTGATCACCACGCGTACCCGCAGAAGAGGAAGGGATAAGGAGGGCATGTAATGGGGAGGAAGAGGTCAAACTTTCGTAAAAAACTCATAGCCTCCTACTTCTTACAAAGTTACAGCGTTCCGTGTGGAGAGGGTGGAGGGACAGAAAGGCGGTCCCCTTCTGTAACTCCCTTCCCCTCTTGCACATCGCGACAATGATTGCCCTCCCAATAGCCCATTTTCGGGCGTCATAATCTTTCAACGAGGGGTGACCCCCATAATTCTTCAACGGTGCTAGAAAGGAGATCTTCTTTTTCGTGCTGCACACCCTCTTTATCCTCTCCCTCTCCGAGGTTGGCGCTGACAAATCAAACTTTACCATGAAAGTGCAAACCACCATAATCAGGCCCATGTCAATTCGTCCAAGAGCGATGAATCCTAACAAAATTAAAACGATGAAAGCATGAATATTCCAGGTGAAAAATAATATTTCATTCACCACATCTAACAAAACCCTTCTGAGCTGCAAGCACGATTGCCCGATTCAGAGAAACCGGCGAAAGAAGACTTTCAACGAAACGCGTACCTGAATATCGTTTCCGATTTCCATGAAAAACTGCTTTAATTCCAGAAACGGCTGAAATTCATAAGAACCAGCCAAAATAAGAATGAATTGCTCGATATTCAGGCTAAGCATTATACGTTTAACAAGCGATGGGCAGCAAAAGTTCGCCTCGGAATACACACGAACTTGGCAGTGAAACATTAAAAGGACAAAAAAGTGTAGGCACGAAAACAAAGCGGTCACAGAGTGGGGCAGGATGGGGCTGCTAAATACCAAAGCTGTAAATTTTATAGACTTACGGAGGAACGTTCGTGCCTTAAGCACCTTCAGGTGAAAATATCAATTCCGAAGTTACAAATCTCAATTTAGGAATACATTATTGCTTCACGCAAGTCCTGGATAATAAAAATGGAAATGAAGAAGGAAATATGGATTTTCCACGAGAAAGCTGTATAATATCAGCAATGAAATATTAATTCCTTTTGTTATTGAAGATGATGTTTTCGCTTTGTTATTGGCGTAAAAACAGACCCGGAGAAAGCAGTTTTCAACAGAATTGCAAAAAACGTGCAGAAAACTTATGGTCGGAAAAATATTCGAGAATATTGCCAAATCTGATCGTCGAATATTCGAAAAACATCAAAGCAATCAGATTGATTCACCCATGCCTTTTAAATTCGCATTCAACTAGTACGAGTACCAGCTTTGTGGAAGTATTAACTTTATGGATTCACTCGTGTGTATTATGGGATTCATTTCAATTAGCGTTTGTTGTTTTTGTATCAATTACTACGCAACTATCTTTCTGAATGCTGGGAATATATTCAAACCAAGCCGCAGGTTAATTTATTTTGGAAACGTTGCAGATATTACCTTTTGATGAGATTGGTGATGTCGAAAGCTTCATTTACCACACATGCAGCCTTCAGTAGAAGTGCATTTCACTCAGTTTCAAGCGGTTTAGAAAATCTGAAAATGAAGAGAGATTTGCTCGTTAGTGAAATATTGAAAAGTGTAACTCGTTTAAAATTTTATGATCCAGTGATAGAGAGTGTAGAAGTAGTTTTATGGATTCGCCGTCATTTACTTAATTGGTTGGTTCCAGGAAACTAATGAAAGTATTATCGGATGAGCGGTGTTAAAAGTTGTAAGCCTTTTCAATTTCCAGTGGAAGTATGAGGTGAAATAAATTTCCTACAGATGCAGATTTGCCAAGGTTGACAACGTTAAAAAAGTTCCCTATCCTCATCCTTCTTCTAAATTATCTTGCGCAATGTAAGCAAAGGACAGGATCAGACTTAATGCTGTACAAATGATCAGCCTATAGCAACGGGACAGCAGAAATTCGAAGACAAAGATACACGACGACCGGGATTCGAACCAAGTCTGGCAATATTAATACTTCACATAACATACGACAACCAGTAATATCCAAAGCGGGAACCAGAAGCTCGAAGTTTCAAATCTTCTTAGGTTCCAGCAAGTTTATACAAATCAAATAACTTTCATATATTATAACTTTGTTAATAATAGTAGAACTTCCACCAAACTTTTAAAAATTTTCCTTAATATTATGGTCTAAGTTACTGCAGATGTGACTCTTGAATAGACTTAATGGGGCTTCCCAGTAACTGTGTTTGCAAGGATATCACTACGGACGGTATTTTCATACCTATAGAGCCAGCTTGAGGTTTCTTGGTTGAGTAGTATCGTGTCCGAGCTGACGAGCAATTCATCTTCTTGTATGCAGTTTACTTCCTCCAACATCTCCATTACCCTCCTTTTCATTTAATAATTCCCACCCGAGATTCATTAATATTAATTCAAAAAGATGAATTTTATTTTACTTTTTTACAATTTTACTTACAATAGCATTTGATCTTGTAGTTTCCTGCAGAACCCAAAAATCTATTTGAAATTTTCAAAGTTAATATAGAATTTTTCTAACATTTCAAAAACGATCATTCACTTTGTAGGCGTTGTTTTCATACAGACCTGATCATGTCTCATATTATGAAATGCATTTATACCGCTTATTTCTGGCAAAGGCGAGATGTTGTGTATGGAAATGCTGGGATATAGCAGCACTGCTATCGGGTAAATGCTGATTCGACATTGGACGGCTGGGGAGTTGAGTTTAGGGTGGCGGCAAGTGCACGGTAAATGAAAGTGTTATGAAGTGGAAATGTTTGAGACTATATATGGCTGCTATTCACGAACTATTGGGGTACACAACCACACCTACCCGCCATCGTTCGCAGTTCGCTGAACTGCGCGTCAACCTCCCGCTTCAAAAATAATATCTTTGGCAAGATGCAACCTTGGTGGACTCCACTTTACACTTCAAATTGCTCGGAAATTTTACCTCGATGCAGCGTGTGACATTTTGCGCCATCATATATCCTTCTGATAATAGTTATTAGTTTCTCTGGGATGCCCCTCCTGCAGCAGAGCACGCCAGGTGAACAAGGAATGCTCACACTGTCGAAAGCTTCCTCGAAATGGACAAAGAGCAGGTGAAGCGAAGACCTAAACTTCACAGTGTCCGAAAATGATGCGTATGGTGTAAATCTGGCGAATGCAGCAGGATTGGGAGCGGAAATCAGCCTGCGCTCTGTCGATCAAGTTTCCAGTTTTTTTATGGGTTCCAGGATTATTTTAATTACTATCTTTGCGATCGCAGGTCAGCGGACAAACCTCCGCTGCCCTCAAAACGAGTGCTTTTCTTTAGGATCTCAACAGTCATCCTCTTCTATCACCCTCCGAGAAAAATTTCGCATTCCTAGCAGTTTCGTAAAAGTGAAAGTAGCTGATCTGCGGAAAGACGGTCAAGTGCAGCGATTGCACTCCGTTTGAATGAGTTGACGGTCGAGATGATTTCTTTTCTGCTTGGGTTTGGCTGGCTTATTGTCTGCTCTATGAATTCCTTAAGGCAACGATATTTTCACATATATCGGCTCTCATGCGTTTATTTTAAGCAAATAAAAATTGAGGGGAAGACGAAGGGTTGAAGAAAAATGCGGAGCTACGGTTGATCAAGAGCTGCGCAAAGGAAATTTGAAATTGTGGGAGCCCAAACTGGTGGTAGTGGAGTCTTAACCGTGAGTCCCAGCAACGGTATGAAAAATAATAGTACTGTTTTCAGTAGTAGCAACAATACTCATAGACACCGGCACTTTGATGGCGAATCGCTGAGTAGAGGCTTGCGGGGATGAGTAGTGAAAAGTAGTGCATATAATGGTTGATAAGACGGCTATGGTGGCTATGGGTGAAAGGAAAACGCGACAACAAATTGAAGTAACAAAACAACCGAAAGTCTAGTTATGATCATATATAATTTTTCCTCCTCTTATCAATTTGAAATTTTTGGCTGAGTTTTTGAATTATATCAACATTGTAGGCTTTTCCATTGGAGGAGCCCCTATTCCCCTCCACCCCTCAAGACACAATAGGCATCCTCCAATAATATGGCCAGAGAAGAGGGTGGAAATTCCGCCTTCATACAGCGTGTAGTGAAAATAGTTGAGCTACCCGAGTTTATGAAGGAAAACCACAACGTACACAAAATCATAAAGAACACGGTGAAAGCTATTAGATTCCTTTAACCATCTGAAGAAGAAAGAGTTCCCAAGGAAAAGCTGAAACTTGCCTTCTCGCAGTTGCACCACAGGCAACTCCAATAACATCTAACCGCAATGCCATCGACATAGATTGCTTAATAAAAGAGTGCGTAAAAAATAGGGAGAACCTTTTGTTAACCAGTAAGCCACAAAGAACGAAAAGCGTACTGACTGTCCGAAAAAACACTTTGAAGGAAGGAGAGCAGGAGCCCCAAGTGCAACTCTCAACAAGCAAGGCGACAAGAAGGTAGATGGGCCAAAGTTACGAACTTGTCCAGAAATGATTGTTACATCCATCAAGGGCAATCGGCCATACGCGGAGATATTGAAAAAAAGTTCTGAAGACAATTGATATTCAAATTGAAAAAATCAAACGTAAGCTAACAGGATGACTTCCGTAAGCAACTTGAAAACTTCCCTGCGGAGTACTTGCCTAAAAAAATAGATCTACTATCCGCAATGCAAGTAGCTTGATGAGGAGGCACCCAGAAGTGTGAAGGCACTTTATTAACGAAAAAGTTTGTGAAATTTTGAAAAGGATCATCGTGAATTTAAGAAAGGCCTAATACGGTTATAATAGCACTGACCGCCTGATTGGCAGCACATTTGAATTCTAGGTAAAAGCCTTGAAAAAAATTATCAAATAGCGACCCTTGGAGTCATCCATAAATCTCTATTGGTGTTGATTGGATGATGTGAGCCTAGTGCTGTCATGGTAGCAGTTGTGGTGTACATCAGGAGCCAGCCTCTTCGGGAGTCTGGTCGAGTAGTTTACATTGAACCGGTATTAGTAGATCGCGCCGGTTCATAGATTCCGTTGGTTAGGCCTCAACCAATTCGGGTAGGAGCTCCGTCCCTGATTTAAAACCAGTTCCTGACTATTATGGCCCACCTCCTTCCAGAGGGAAAAATTACCGGTGTACAAAAGTAATCAAATTGTTGAAATAGTAGGGAAGGAAGAAGCGTTGGCTGCGGTTGGGAGCAGTGCGAAAATACATCGCTCACCGCAACTCCCAAGCGAAGACAGAAAGGGCTGAAACATCCAACGCAATATACGATGGGCACGCCCAAATAAAAAAGGAAGCCTAATAAAGTAATGCTGCTACCAATGCGGCGATGGTCACGCAAGGACCCTGTAGAGTAAATTGCTGAAAATCAAGAGCCTGGTCACGTAACTGATAGAATGCCTTTCTATTAGAGGTGCTGAATATGTGAGATAACATCTGCGAACCAGAGTTTGTATTGAATAAAAAGTTCATGGGAAAAGGAAATCCATAAAACTCTGAGTGCGAATGGAATTGGTTCCGACACAGAGAGCATGAAATAGCACTCCGACCATTGTCACCCTGTAATCTATATAGCAACAGGCATCTTTCAAATAAACGAGCAATAGTGCACCAGGTGGTAGACCAGTATTACAAAAATCCACCCGTTTAAAAGACAGAACCGTTGAAGATGAATATTTATTGAATTTAATTAACCCTTTTAGCTGGAGAACTACAAGGTCACAAGTCTGGACCTATAATTTATCCCAAAACGAAGGATAAATGCTGATTACAACAAAGAAAGATACCCTTAACAGCATAAAACTAATTAAAAGTGAAGCCTACCCCGAAAAGAAATACCAAAAATTCCCAGGAAAAACCTCAACAAGCAACAACCTCAAAAGTAAGAGTAACAATATTAATGTCTCAACAAAATTAAATTCTCAATAAAAAATAATTCTCAAGAAAACTTCACTAACTCTGGTAAAATCAAAATAAAAGACACCTATGGAGCAGTAATTGGTGGGGACGGCAAAGTTGATACTAAAAACGAAAGAAACGACGGAAAGCCAAATCGTCATCAGAAATCATAAAAATAAGACTAGAAAAAAATATAAATGCGAAAGATACCACCAACATGAAAGGGAAACTTCTTTTACCGATAAATATCAATGAAACCAACAGACAGTTAGCAGTGAATGCTCGCTACTGGAGCAACGGCTAAAGAGTATAAAATAATTGCCCTAAATAATAATGTCTGGAACAGACTTTAAACGAAGCAACCTTCTTTATATGTATCTATATATAGACTTAAGAAAAAAGTTTCACATAGATATACACGGGAATAAAAATAATGAGCCTCTGAAGGTTACAACTGAGATCTCTATTCAGTGTGCGAAAAAGGGGATATATTAGAGGATTGGTAGCAGAAAGGGTCCTTGATTTCACTTGCGTGCACCCTCGAATATTTAAAGAGAAAGGATTACGAACGGAAAGAGGAAAAATCGTAGCAAAAGAATGTTTCACTTGTCTAATTATACTTAAAACAGATAAACAACAAACAGCGTAAAACAAATCGTCAAATCCCGATGGAATAATAAACCCCAACAAAGCAAATAACGAAAGTTTGTTTACAATGGGGGGATTTAGTCGCAGTTTGCAGTATTATGGGTAATATTAAACTGAGGTGCAGATTTCATGAAGAAACAGTCTGTGCAATCCAGCGGCTTAGAAACCATAAGTCCGGTTTAGCGAACAATGTTGCATTATCAAAGGACGCGGGATCTCGCGGAAACTTATCATGAACTCCGGCGAGCGGAGAAGCAACTTCACAAACGGAAAGGGGAGAAGCAACAGGTCTGTGAACTCGAAAAGTACAGGGAGCAACCGCACCAGGCGCGGAAGTTTTACCAACAAGTCAGCAGGACGGAGCCTTACACACCCCGATGTTCATTCTGGCAAGACAAAGAAGGAAAGCTAATTTCCCGCAGAATGGGCATATTGGAACGATGGGTTAAGTACTTTGATGAACTGCTGAACAACCAGAACATCGTCGAGTTGGAGGTCCCGCCAATTCAAGACGACGGACAAATACTGCCACGACCAAGTATAGAAAAAACAGTCAATTCATCGGCTTAAACATCATAACTGGCCAGGAGCCCATGGAATTACACTCGAATTGGTTTAATATGGAGGCGACCATTATTCGACATCAACAACGGTCTAAGACAAGGGGATGCCCTATCATGCGTCTTCTTTAACCTGGCCCTAGAGAAAGTGATTCGTGAGGCAGATGTGAATGCGAGAGGCATCATCCTCTTCAAGTTCACTCAACTACTGACTTGCGCTGATGACATTGACATTATGGGAAGAACAACCCGAGATGCATAGTCTACCTATCCAGATCTCGGGCAGCACATTAATTGAGATAAGACGAAGTAGAGCGTGACTAGAAGTGGTGGCAACGTGAGCGCCAAAAACCAAAGAACGAACAACATCGAATCGCACTGGTCAAATGAAAACAATGAAGTTAGGAGACTACAACTTTAAGACTGTTGAAAATTTCTCCTAAGATCGAAAATCACGGCTATGACGAAGGAAGATACGGCGTTGCTGTAGGGAGGGGAGATTGAGGGTGCGGAGTCGTGACGGATAATCAACCCGTGGAAGGTTCTTTTTATAAAAGAGGGACCGGGTGAATTTGCGTTGTACGGCTTCAAGTGCGCGGCCGTCACGGATGCGGTAGGGGGACCAGACTACACAGCAATACTCAAGGATGTTTTTGACAAGGGAATTGAAGAGTGTTAAGGAGGGCTGGATTGAGGTAAAGTCGGACGAGGAACGTAGGATAAAACGAGACATTTTGGAAGCTCTATTGATTATGTCAACGAAGTGGGAATTGAAAAGAAGTTTGTCGTCGAATATTACACCCACGTCTTTGAAGGAGGTCAGTAGTGAAAGGGGTTGACCACTGAGAGAATAGGAAAAGGATGATGGGGAGGATTTAAGGGAATAGCGCATCCAGTGGCATTTGTTGACATTCAGTGTTAGCTTGTTGATCGAACACCAACGGGCTAAATTATCAAGGTTGGATTGTAAGAGAGCACAGTCCAATGGGGACGAAACAGAGGCAAACAATTTAAGGTCGTCTGCGTAAGGCAAATACGGACAGGTGAGGATAGAGGCGAGGTCATTGATAAAAAACAGGAAGAGTAGGGGGCCAAGTGTAGAGCCTTGGAGAACACCAGAGGAACGAGAGAAGGAACCAGATGAGTGACAATGAAAAGAAACTTTGCAGGAACGATATGAGAGATAGGAGGAAAGCCAGGAGATGACTGAGGGAGGGAAGTCTAGCGAAGAAAGTTTAGAGAGGAGAATGTTATGGTCAATGGTGTCAAAGGCTTTGGAGAAATCAGTATAAACAGCATGTACCTCCTGTCGTGAATTCAAGCGTTTAGCAACAAAGTTGGTAAAGACCAGAAGATTTGAAGCCGTTGATCTATGTTTCACGAAACCATGCTGCTCTTTGACAATGGAGTGGCCGAAGTGCGCGGTCAAACAGTTGTTGACGTATCTTTCTAGGATTTTGGAGCAAGAGGAGAGAAGAGAAATGGGGCGGTAGTTCACAGCAAGGAAAGGGTCTCCGCTCTTGAGGATAGGAATGATAAGGGCCTCTTTTCAGAGACAGGGAAAGTAGCATTCGTCTAGACTTTTGTTGTAGATTATACACAGGGGGAGGGAAATGTGTTTTCTACAGTTAAGGAGGAAGAGATTAGGAAGCCCATCGGGGCCAGGTCCGACATTGGGGTCAAGGTTACCGATGAGGAACTCAACCAAGGAAGGCGTAAGGAGAGGAATGGCTAGTGATTCGGAGGAGTCTGTGGTTATGAAAGGTGTAGAGGGTGAAGGGCTCGAGGGAGAAAACACTGAAGAGAAGTAGGTGCAGAGAAGGTCGCAGGATTGTTGTGCAGAGTTGGCAGTGGAGTCAGCGAAGCTGATAGAAGAAGGGACACATTGAGTTGGATTACAAGAGTTGCGAGTGTGAGACCAAAAGCGTTTTAAGTTATCGCGGGCAAGGGCGGCTTCGACGCTCAATAAGTACCTTTTACGCGCTTTTCTGACCATTGACTTCACAGTATATCGTATAGCCTTAAAGTCAGCAAGGTCGGCGTCATTTTTACAAGCCGGAAACTTCTTCCGCAGTGTATGTTTCAAGCGAATGTTAATACGAAGTTCCGTTGTGAACCAAGTTGGGTACGAACGTAGGCAGGGAGGGGAAGAAGGGACATAACAGGAGAGGAGATCAGAGAGGATATCGTAGAAGGTGTTAAGAGCTTGATCACACGATGAATTACTTAATATATGTATTGGCTGCCAACAGAGCATATTTTAGCTTAGAAAACCTGTTTTGCTCGATATGTCTCCATAAGGTCAAAGCACTTACGGTACACGACAATGATCTTGCAAGTCCTCATGTATTCCTCGGAGGATTGGGTTCTTAGCAAGAAAAATTGCGAATGCAATTGTTTGCTCACTACATGAGGATGGACGATTCCATAGCCTATATAACGACGAAATCTATGAGCGATACCACGACCGTCAAATTATGGATAAAATCCGGCTCAACAGGTTGTGATGGGCGCGTCACTTAATCCGTATGGATGAGGATGGTCCAGCCCGGAAAGTCTATAAGTGCAATATCTATGGTAGAAACGCCTAAGATGGAGCGATGGCGTAGGTCAGGACGCCAGACAGCTTTTAGGGATATCGAATTGGTGGAACTTGGCGCAAAGCCGGGGTATCTGGAGTTCCTTACTAAGGCAGGTCTAGACCGGATACTGGTTGTTGTGCTGTTGATAATGGTGATAGATTTCATGAACGAGCACCATGAAAGTTTTTTCCTGATTTATCAGTTGGATTTAATAATGGGAATTAGTTTTGTTTCACTTTATAGTGGGAGCAGTTCGGGGTATGTTTCCGAAATATTTTAACCGCCAGTTGGGTGAAGTAGCTTTTCAATTTAATACGTCACTTGGCCATATCCAGAGAAAAAAACTACACTTCCATCAGGAGTCCTCAAATCTTCTCCTTGTTAGCCTTTGTCTCGTTCATCAGGAGGCCAGCACGTCCTGATGGATTTCGCTATTTTGATCGAGCTTAGGCCTTCTTTGGGTAGAGTCAAGAGGCGTTCGAATCATCATCTACCGTATCAAGCCATGGTTGTTTTGATCGGTCTTTTGGTCATTTCCCACTGACTTTGATGTTTAGATCAATCTTAAGAAGTGGGTTCTCGGCGCAACGTAATTTTGCACAATCCCATACCAATAGCAAACGTCTTTATTTCAGATGGCGTGTTGCACCATTAATTCAACCAAACATCTTTGTCTCCATTACTGCGAGGCGTCGTTCACTGTCTTTGATAGGCGGCAAACACTAAGAACCATAGCGCAAGGCCGGCTGCACTGTAGTCGGTTTTGGATTTGAGATGTTCGTTGATGGCAGTGGAGAGGCACACTTGAATGACATAACGTGCCATGAAGCAGATTATCCCAAGATGACCGACGAGGGGGTTACTCCTGCCCAGTAGAGCAAGAGCAGCAACGATAGAGCATAGGTGTCGTTAACACACTTTACTCCATATTAAAATTCAGAAGCAACCAAATAATGAATCATCATGAACCAGATTTTGTAAGAGTTGAATTCAACAATGTTCACATTTCCACTGGAATACCGAATTAATAGTAATTGATTCAGACAAAGTATTGAAGATTGCTCAATTAACACATCGGGGGTAAGCTGTCCCTGTGGCGTGAAACTCATCGTTTTAAAAGTGTAAACTCAACAATTGGCGGAATGCAGAGATCTGAAAGTGTCAGGAAAATTGTTGTCAAGAGCATACAGGCGAGGAGTCACGATGAATGAGGGAAATAGATTCAACTGTATATAAGCAGACGTAAATTTCGATGCAAGTAGAGGCTACCCTCAAAACGCTAATGTTAAGAATGGACAATGAATGGAAACATACAATGCAAGAATGAATGGAAAAAAGGACATCCGTATATATGTTCGCTCAGGTAAAAAAAAACTATTAAAAAAACTAGTGCTGATTACGAAGCGTCAAAAGTTGCAGAGAAAATAATAACTGGCTGGTAATCAACGGCGGTTTTTGCTTGTCAGATAGGCAGTTTGGCTGTAGCAGTTGTTGAAGCTGGTAGAAAGACGCACGATATAGTCAAACAACCAAAACAAGGCATAACACATAATATACATAATACAATAGTACAAAGTATAAAACATATATTTCAGAGATTTTTCATATATATATTATATATACAATGGCAAATTGGGTAGGTTAGATAGATAGATGTAGAAGTAGACTAGGATGTCAGGAGGACCTCTGTTAAGTTTTGCTTGAAGGAAAATTTAGAGTGGCCTTTAGAAGTTGAATGTTGAATGTTTATAGCACCTATTTATGCATTCGTTGTAACCGTTGGTTTTCCTATGTAGAGTTGTATGTCTAGTGCGCTGATAGTTGTAAGTAACTTTGTTGGAGAGAACATCAGCATTAATTGCACCTCTAATAATATCAAAAATGAAATAGGCGCAGAGTAACGTCTCTCTTGATGAGAGTCTAGCGGATCATAAATGCCTCTGAAAGAAAAAAGCGTGAATAGCTTTTGAATAGACTTGAATCTTTCGGAGTGTAGTTCATGCGCTGGGTTCCAGACTACGCAAGCATGTTCAGTAGATGCCGTACTAGTGTGATATATAAGGACTTAGTCGTCCAAATATTTTTGGATTCTTCTGAGCTTCTATGATGAAGTCGATCGCTTATTTGCCATGGAGAGCACTCTGTCATGTTGCAGGTTAAAACGCATTTTGTCATTCAAAAATACTCCGAGGTCTTTGATATGGTCAACTCTGTTCAGTTGGACATTATTAGGGTAGTAAGAATTAGGTCTAGTTATACTCTTACGCGAAAAGATTTTGACGTGACACTTATTAGCAAGAAGATATACTGCGCGCTCTGGAAACGGGAAATGTGGTTTGCGTTTGCAAAGAAGCTATAAATTTGCAGGTCGGTTCGGAGGTAGATAATAGATATCTACATTCTAGGTCATCACTGGAGTTCTTGAGGAGCTTTACGACAGGTGGTGAAAGTGGAATTGTGATGCAAGTGGTTGATTGGAGGAAGGGCTTGATATAAGTGATGAAGCAGATTGAGATAATAATTGGACATTACTGCGAACAAAGTTACTGAAGCTGGAAGTTATTATGGTGTCACGCGTTCCCAACTGCTTTAAAGGGCTACCAGACGCCTTATCAAGAGCTTTCGAGGTAGTAATTTGTTGCGCTCTGCTTCTGACTTCATTTCTCCTTTCTTCATCTTTATCTGAAGGAGGAATATCTAGAGATTAACAAGACATAATTACCAAAATTTATGAAAATTCGTTCAGTCTTAAAAAGATTTCAATGAAAGGGAATACCAAGCACCTTAAGAATGCTTTCAATTTACGAGTTGGAAGCATATCATCGAATTGGAAGTACTGAAAATTTCATATATGTACCTTGAAGCACACCTGAGAAAGGGTAACAAAGAAGATAACGAAGTCTGACCAAGAAGAGTTTTTACTTGGCCCAACCGACAAGTCGGGAAACGGGAAGCTGGACGCTTAAGGTATAGGAGGTTTTGTGTAGTTCGTACATAAAAAAATTTGAGTGGAAATTTGTTCAATTTCCACCTAGCACGAACTGTATATCCATATATCATGTCAGAATATTAACTTTAGCGTGATACTGACATTCAAAGTCTTAGATTTTGCACTGAAGCGACAACTTTGACTTACGATAACTTTGTTAATAATATTATGATTTCCACCAAACTTGATAGGATGTATATATATTATAGCCTATACTCGTGCAAAATTTCATGATTGTAGGATAAATTTGAAGACAGGTTTTACAGTCAGTTATTGCAAATTATAGTCATACACCCCTTTATTAATTTTATTTGAACAGATATAGAGGGTATTTCCGAGCCTAGGTACGCTACAAGGAGAGCTTCATGATTTTTTTCAGATGTTTCCAGCCCTCCTCCTCCCTTGTGTATTAAATGTCAGAACTGAGGTCAGCATTGAAATCCAACCTGCAATCTTACCAAATTTCACGTCAATCGATGCAGTCTTTTCTGAGAATCGTACGTGTGATAGATAGACAGACATTCAGTAATAACAATACTAATCGTTGGCGCAACAATCCATATTGAATCAGGGCCTTGAAGTGTGTTAGAGCATTTCATTCGAGACCGTACAGTATACTGTCGGAGGCAATGTGGTTAGCATTGCGCTCGCCCCGAGATCATTACCGTGTTTTGACTCAGGCATTTATTCACAGCCGAGTCGACACCAGTGAGATTTGAACCGCGACCTTCTGCTATAACAGCGCAGCGCTCTAACCACTTGAGCCATCCGGACATAGACATTCAGTAAACTGATTTAAATAAGCGTTTGTTTTACAAAAAAAAGGTACATAGATAGAGCATTTTACTTATGCAGGACTATAATTAGGCCGTTCATCATTATCCGCTTTGTTTCTGCTTAATATCATTTCTACATGAGAGGCATGGTTTCCGAGTCATTTGTGAAAAACCGTTGAAAACATGCATTTTTTCGATGAAAAAATGTTTGATGTTTGAACATGAATAACTCGAAAACTACTACGAAATATTCTCACTCAAAATTTGTTTGTTTAAATTTAACCACATAATCGTACTCCAATATAACAGCACGGACAGATCATTGGTTCAGAAAAGCTGCAAACAACAGTGTTTAGTAACACCGAGATTAGTAGGTGTCATAATGCCCCATGTTATAATGCCCCATGGTAACCTCCATAAATCGTCATCATCATCAACGGCGCAACAACCGGTATCCGGTCTAGGCCTACTTTACTAAGGAACTCCAGACATCCCGGTTTTGCGTTGAGGACCACCAGTTCGATATCCCGAAAAGCTGCCTGGCGTCCTGAACTACGCCATCGCTCCATCTTAGGCAGGGTCCGCCTCGTCTTCTTTTCTACCATAGATACTGCCCTTATATACTTTCCGAGCTGGATCATCCTCATCCATATGGATTAAGTGACCCGCCCACCGTAACCTACTGAGGCGGATTTTATCCACAACCTGACGGTCATGATATCGCTCATAGATTTCGTCGTTATGTAGACTACGGAATCGTCCATCCTCCATAAATAGAGGAGGTATATGGAGAGACCGCTAAAATGCAGTGTAACATCACTGCAATTCATCTGATAGGCATGTCGGTTCCTTCACCCCCAACTATGGATTTTTGTGGAGATTTACTCCCCCATGTTAGAAATTACGGGTTTAGCAAGGTGAACACCGATGGGAACGTTCTGCTTGTCCGTGACCACTCCGATGAGTTATGTCATTATTTCCAAACCATGAGAGGCGCCTGCCCACATGAAACTACGGATTAAGTGACCCGCCCACCGTAACCTGTTGAGCCGGATTTTATCCACAACCGACGTCGGTTGTGGTATCGCTCATAGATTTCGTCGTTATGTAGATTACGGAATCGTCCATCCTCATGTAGGGGGCCAAAAATTCGTCAGAAGATTCTTCTCTCGAACGCAGCCAAGAGTTCGCAATTTTTTTCTTGCTTAGAACCCAGGTTCCCGAGGAATACATAAGAACTGGTAAGATCATCGTCTTGTACAGTAAGAGCTTTGACCCTATGGTGAGACGTTTCGAGCAGAATAGTCTTTGTAAGCAGAAATAGGCTCTGTTAGCTGCCTACAACCGTGGGCGGATTTCATCATCGTAGCTGTTATCAGTTGTGATTTTCGACTCTAGATATGAGAAATTTTCAACGGTTTCAAAGTTGTAGTCTCCTATTTTTATTGTTTTCGTTTGACCAGGGCGATTTGATGTTGTCCATTCTTTAGTTTTTGGCACTGGCGTTGCCACCATGTACTCCGTCTTGCCTTCAATAATGTGCAGTCCGAAATCTTGCGCCGCCTGCTCGGTCTGGGTGAAGGTAAACTGTAAATATCGGGTTATTCTTTCCATAATGTCAATATCGGGTGGACTTGAAGCGGACGGTGCCTCCCGCATTTACGTCTGCATCGCGAATCACTTTCGCCAGGGCAAGGTTGAAGAGGGCGCATGATAGTCTTCTCTTAGACCGGTGTTGATGTTGAATGGTCTCGACAGTGATCCTTTTGCTTTTATCTTGTCTCGCATATTAGTCAGGGTCCCGTCTAGTCAGTCTTATTAACTTCGTCGGGATACCGAATTCTCGCATGGCCGTGTTCAATTTTACCCTGCCTATGCTGTCATAGATGGCTTTGAAGCCAATGAAAAGATGATGTAACTGATGTCCATATTCCAACAGTTTTTCCATCGCGTGCCGCAGAGAGAAAATCTGATCTGTTGCTGATTTTCCTGGAGTGATAGCTCTTTGGGGTGGAACAATGATGTTCTGGATGTATGGGGTTATCCGGCGTAGCAAGATAGAGGAGAATATTTTATAGATGGTACTCAGCAACGTGATACCTCTATAATTGCTGCATTGCATGATATTCCCCTTTTTATGTATGGGACAGATAATGCCTCGTTGCCAATCGTCAGGCATTGATTCGCTGTCCACACTTTGAACATCAGTTGACGAACCACTTGGTGTAATTGGTCTACTCCATATTTAACGAATTTGGCTGTAATTCCATCTACTTCTGACGACTTATGATTTTTAAGCCGGTATTGCACGCACCGCTTCTTCTATGCTTGGTGGTGGCAGCATTTGTCCGCCGTCTTCAGTTGGTGGGACCTCCAACTCGCCGATATTCTGGTAGTCCAGCAGTTCATCAAAATATTCAACCCAATGCTCCAATATGCTCACTCTGTTGGAAATCAGATTTCCTTCTTTGTCTCGGCAGGATGAGGATCGAGGTGTATAAGACTTGATCCTGCTGACTTGTTGGTAAAACTTCCGTGCCTGGTGCGGTTGGTGAAGTCGCTTCTCTTGGTAGGTCTCTGCGCGTGCCCGCGTTCATTGAGAATGCAACATTATTCGGTATGCAGCGGTATGCATTCATTGTCAAACCAGCCGTTCTGACCTTTCTTACGGCTGGAGTCAAGTATGTTTGTGGCCGTATCAGGTGTTTGTGAACATCCTTCGTTGATGCTTCATCTCTGTTGCGCTATTGCGACATCCATTTCCCCCTTATAGGTGTTACGGAGGGCTGCGTTGGTAATCGCTTCGGTATTCACTCTCACCTGATTGTCAGAGCGGATTGTCGGTGGTGCTTTTGATTCGAGCCCGCCGCACCATGTCAACGAGATAGTGATCCGAGTCTATATTGCCCCCGCCCTTCTCCCCCTGTATGTTCTAACAATCATCAAGGCTGAGAGGTGGCGGTGTTTAATCAACACGTGGTCAATTTGGATTGGATTGTAGGTGGTGCTTTGATTCGAGCCTGCCGCACCATGTCAACGAGATAGTGATCCGAGTCTATATTGCCCCCGCCCTTCTCCCCCTGTATGTTCTGACATTCATCAAGGCTGAGAGGTGGCGGTGTTTAATCAACACGTGGTCAATTTGGTTGAAAGTGGCCCCGTCTAGAGAGACCCACGTATGTTTGCGGACCGCTTTTCGCGCAAACCAGGTACATTCAACAATCATAGCCGTTCGCTTATATTTTCAAAGTCGGTGACAACAGGTTTCATTTTTGGCTGACTAAGAAACCTACTCCGAGCACACGGTTTCCTGGATGGCCACTATAATATATGGGTTTACTGGCTCTTCTCCAGGAAACCCGTCCCTGTCTCCTCTGCAGCTTTTCGTTGAGAAAGAGCTCCCAGCGGCCACCACGTGAAGGTGGAGATAGCGTTTGGTAATAGAGCTATTAGTGTTGGTTCAGCAGGCGTTTCCCAGGTTTTATGCTCCATCGTGGATACCAATCCACGTTTTGCCCTGGGACCTATACTACCCTTTGACCACCACACTTTTGACATGCTATAACTATGTCAATTATAGGCCAATTTCCATAAAATCTTCCACTGCGGTACTTCATTTTATGGGATGCATTACTGCAAATTCTGCCGTGCCAGTATGAACTTAATAGAGCGCTTTGCAGCAAATTTGCAAAATATAGAAAGACTCTATGATCAACTTTTTCAGTAACGATTGCGATGGTTAGGATTTTCAGGCTTAAATATCGTACAAGGGCCGCAGTGATTTTTTCAAATCTGTCGGTGGAGTAGTTTCTGCGATTGGAGCCTCATCCCTCCAGCTTAAACTTATAAGATAAGATAGGATAACTAAACCTTGTTTCAAAACGTACTAATTTGATATCACACGTACGTGTATACGATAAAAAAATTTGAATACAGAAAGTTCATAAAAACTAACAGCTCCAAGTGTTATATACACATCTGTGTCTCCATGCAGTTAAAAAGTAAAGGTGGTTTCTTGTATAGTTTTCTAGAAAAGGATATCAAACATTTGTAATGGATGAGGTGAAATTTCAACACCGTTGATCACACCAATTTCCAGGCAAAAGTTGCATGGCTTGTAGGTAAATTTGGATGAAACTAAAAGATACGTATGAGTTGCTCCTAGCATTAAAGCATTTCTTGATAAATTGCGTTTAGAGCCTATTCTGGTAGCCACGTCCTCCGTATAACACTATTAAGTTCTCGAAATTACCTCTCCCCTAAATAATGGAAAATTTCAAATGGAATAGGAAAGAAGAGATAGCCTAAAGTAAAAGCACAAATGTGAACTCGGTTGGAAAATTCTCCATAGGAATCGGAAACTTTTGGGGGGATGATGTAAGCAATGATTGTGTGGAGATTCTGCTCGTAAAAAGCAAGTAGACCAGTTCGCCATTGAATGGGAAGACTAGAGACCACATTATAGTATTTACAATGACCAAACTTGTGAGCTGATATGAGTTGTTAGTGGGAAAGCCCATTCACTAACTATTTCTATGACATGGGGTATTGAAGCGAATGCCTCCATGCAGTTGTGTCTATTTGAACAGATACAAGTAAACGCTTAGACAAGCAATTTAATCTTGAGGTAGTGAACATTGTCGCCTGGAATTGTTTTCAAACTGCAAAACATTTCTATTCATGATTTGATGGCAGTTGTGCCTAGTGCTCAAAAAGTCTCCCTACGACTGTGGGTCGTTACATAACGTGAAAACCTGAGGCATGCATGAAATCACGACAACAATAGATTAAAATAACTTTGCGATTAGTTTAAATTTTGCCGTTTAAGCGCTGTCTCTGCTTTTTATTGCAGTCGAATGTTTTGCAACAAAACAGAGCGTTTTTGCAATTCGCGCAAATTATTCATTCCCCAGTCCGCCAAGGCGCATTCCATCGCGAGACGGTATAAATATTAATTTCGTGCATTCACTTATCTGCATTTACGAGTAGTTGCGAGTGCATATTAACTTGCGCAATTCACCGGGGACTCCCTGAAAGTTTTCGCGGTGTCTTCTCCGCCGCGGCTGGAATGGGGAATGCATCGAATTTTTCCCGGAATTCGCCGCCCTATACATGCACAATATAAGAGGACATGCAATTCAAAAACTATTCCGTTCAGATTGAGGACACTCGAGGAGGCTTTTTCGGCGATAAATTTTACTCACATGTCCGGCGAAAATGCATTTCTAGAGGAAGGAAAGCAGCATATGCGGAGCAGACTGCCAGCCACTAAATACTGACCCTTTTCCTTTTCCGTTTCCGTTTGCTGCTACGAGCATGTTATCCTTTCGCGCCCTTTCTACCGTTGTCTGGAACTGAAGCATGCACTGGCCAGAACCAATATTTCACTGCATAATCAAGTCACAGATGTGCGGTAAATTGTGTGTGTCACTGCAATAATTCCAGTTTTTGGTGGGGAGAGAGATTTAGTATTATTTTCATGGTATGTGGGGTGGTTGCTGGATGGGTCAATGCAAAGTTTTACCTTCAAAATATTTGAACATTAGGTTATATCATGTAATTACCATTATTGGAAAATTGAGCAGTGGTAGTAGAAGAAGAAACGATTGAATTAATCTGATCATGAATCAAGGATATATGAACCACAACCCCCTTTACTAGGCTCATCGGCTCTATGTATGTACATATATTGGAAAGTGGTAGTAGATTTGAAATAGATTACTGAAACAGAATGCCAATGCGACCAGAAAAAACCCTTCCACTTCTGAATTGGGCACACCATCTTCCATTACTTGTTTTCAACTTTTTAGCATCCCTTTTTCTTTTGCTTCCAAACCGTTCTTTTCATTTGTTTTGCCCATGAATAGCCAGCCCCTTTTTCCTTTTCCTGAGTGAGGGAGTCTCACGGGCTTTTTTATAGCAATACCCTTCCTTACTTTTTCTAGAGGAAATCCATTTAAATATTTTTTATCAGTCCAACTTTTAGGAACTGAGACGAAAATCTAAAGGAGCTTAAGTATCTCCTTTAAAACCTATCCGTTCATCCCTTCATCGCCAAGTGGGGGGTAGCAACTTATTTTTGTTGTAAGAAGATAAAGAATTGCTGCGATGCAAGCACATAGGAGGTGGTTTCGGTGGATTATTAGAATATTTATTTTCATCACTCAACAGCAAGGAAAAAATTAAAGCATTTGTTACCAAGCAACGAATTCTTCATCGTCTCCCGTGAACTAATTCTTTGCAACAAATTTTTAATATTATACTAATTTGCTTCTTTTTTGGAGGCACAGCCTGAAACCTTCAGGGAAATTTATATGGAAACGAAAACGTTCGAATGCTTGTGCATGTATAGAAGGAATTAAAGCCCAATAACCGGTGGGAAAATTATCCGTTTCATGTTTAGTTAATATTTGCCCAGAAGCTCACCTAAATAAACACATTCTAGTTTACGCAACACACACCGTCGTATCGCACCGTCTGCGTCTGTTATCTTAGGGATTTTCCTCCCGATAATCCTCCCCGATTTGATGCTGCTTACACGACATTAAGCCCAGAAAATAAATAATAATCAGCTAGTTTAGCAAAGTTTACTGCTCGCATAATAAGCGAATTCGATAATAATCAAGGGAAATAGTGTGGTGTATCTCTTTCGTAAACAGTTTCCTCGCTCGAAGGCAGCAGGCTTGTCGAATAGATGATTTTTGATTAGGAGATCCAAGGATGGGTTTCCAAAGGGACTTCATGGGTGAAACGATGCTAGTCAAAGAAGGTCGATACTTTCATGTGGGAAGAGATAGCTGACTTAAGAAATTTAGTCGGGCAGAAGAATGTGGAGTCAAGGCGGAAAGGAGCTGCTCGTATGCATTGAATTCGATTTCGAATCATTTGCATATCTAAAGAATTTTGTTATGCATAGATCCGGATTATCAGCATGCATAAGGCGAAGGGACAAGCGTTCAAGAGCTCATGCTGAATTTTTATCTTCACATTACTTACAGGACCAACAATCACAACAGTTTTATTCAAATTTTGAGGGATACGTATATTCCGGTGGCAGGCGGAAGACAGAAGATATAACAGGACCCAATATACATATATAGAAAGGAAGATTATCGATGACACAGCAGAAGCTTAATGATTTTTACTTTTAACTTCAGATTATAAAAATGTTTGCTAAGAGGTGTAGGTGACATTCATAACACGATCGAAGATCTCGCATTAAAGCGAAGGAAATATACCTGGCTCCCGTTGAAAAAGAAAAGATGGAAAAAATTCGACTTCAGAGATATGGCAAAGGCCAAAATCTTCAGAAGACCACTCATGCAAACATATTGCGAATAAATCTATTTCGAGAAACGATGCATAACGTCAATTATAATTACAATTATTGTGAACCCAAAAAATATATAAGAGTAGGGCGAAACCGACCATGACGAGCCGAGCCTGTTTGTGAACGGGACAAAGGCTAAAGAAAGAAAAGAAGTAGGACGTTCACTTATACACGAAATATGGAACATTCGGCGAGGTATAAATAAGCCGCCTATGATAGCATAGCCAGGGTAAAACTGTACACGGCCATGCGAGAATTCGGTATCCAGACGAAATTGATAAGTCTGACTAGGCTAACCCAGAAAAATGTGCGAGGCCAGATGAAAGCAGCAGGGTCACTCTCGAGACGAATCAACATCAGCAACGATCTAAGACAAGGGGATGCCCTATCATGCGTCCTCTTTAACCTGGCCCTCGAGAAAGTGATTCGCGATGCCGATGTAAATGCGAGAGCCACCATCCTCTACAAGTCCACCCAACTACTGACCTACTCTGACGATATCGACATCGACATGTGCAGTATACCGTCATCCAGATCAAGCAGGCGGCGCGAGATCTTGGGCTGCACATTAATGAAGGCAAGACGAAATACATGGTGACAACGTGAGCACCAAAACCAAAAGGACGAACAACATCGAATCGTACTGGTCAAACGGAAACAATAAAGATAGAAGACTATAACTTTGAGGCCATTTAAAATTTCTCCTATCTAGAGCCGACAATCACAACCGATAACAACAATGACGATGAAATCCGCCACCATAGGATCATAGGATAGGACAATGATCTTGCCCAGTCCCCATATATTCCTCGGAGACTTGGGTTCTTAACAAGAAGAATTGCGAACTCTTGGCCACGTTCGAGAGAAGAATCCTCCGAAGAATTTTTGGCCCCCAACATGAAGATGGACGATTCCGTAGCCTACATAACGACGAAATCTATGAGCGATACCATGACCGTCCGGTTGTGGATAAAATCCGGCTCAATAGGTTACGGTGGGTGGGTCACTTAATCCATATGGATGAGGATGATTCAGCCCGGAAAGTCTATAAGGGCAAAATCTATGGTAGAAAAAGAAGACGAGGCAGACCTTGCCCAAGATGGAGCGATGGCATAGGTCAGGACGCGAGACAGCTTTTAGGGATATCGAATTGGTGGACCTCGGCGCAAAATCGGGATGTCTGGAATTCTTTATTAAGGCAGGACTAGACCGGATACCGGTTGTTGCGCCGTTGATGATGATGATGAAATGTTTTCATATCCGAAAAGCGACTTTTCAAACAATATTATTTCAGACGCGTTTTTCATTTTGAATGATGTTTTCCACATTTGCGGGAGCTCTAACACAGCATAATGAAATTTGGTGATACCTATGATTCTCTATAAAATTACCAAAGATATGAGCATTCTGGGTGATATAATATTTGTAAGAGTGCATCTTTTGTATAACTAGTGAAAAAAATGGTGAAAATCGAAATATATGAAATTTTTGATTTTGACTGCTATCAACTACATTGAGGTTCGAATTCTTGGAAAATAATAGTAATGTGAAGTTAGAGCATACACATCCCGGTAATCGCTAAACATCCTGCAGTTGAAGGACTCTAGTTACAAACTTCACCGGGCTCACTTTATTATTTTTGTCTTCAGTTATTAAAAAAAACTCTCAAACGCAGCTAAAATAATGTCTAAATTTAATTGAAATCCAATTAATTCTTCTCCATTAAAAAATCCCAAAAGGTATGCGAAAATAAGCTTTCTGAAAGCGATTTCCTTTTTTCTCGGTTTCAGCCGCTAGATTGTTGGGCAGTTTCATCATTATCTTCATAACCCCACGACTGTCGAGCTTGTTTTTTCTCAAAAATTGAGGTCTTACAGTAGGAATCTGACGGCGGGGCGCGTTTTACTTAAAACATCAGTTACCCACCACGCTGTCTCTGCTATCTCTCTAATGCCAACACAATCGCTTCCGAGCAAAATTTCCATCATTTTTCCGATATTTTCGTTTGACAATGCTGGATGGTCAAATCTCAGGAAGAGAAGAAGACTGAATTTTTATCCGACTCCATGGAAAAAATCGTCAGATAAATTTCTTGAGTCACAAACAACTGCCTGACAAACGTAAACGAATGGATCCCGTTCAAACTGCAGACGAATGTCGATGAACCCAGAAAAAATGTTACCGACTTGAATTATGACTGCGGTTTATTACCCTGATTTGACTCAAGCACCCATTTATGATTGCTTTTCAAATTCCTACTTCCGATTCCGACATCTTACTAGACAAAAAAAAAATTATCATTTTTTATTAAAATTTTAATCAGAAAACCCTCTTGAATTTCTCCAACGGCTGTTTAAATAAATAATAATGATAATAATAATCATTTACGCAACAATCCATATTGGATCAGGGCCTTGAAATGTGTTAGGGCACTTCATTCAAGGCCGTAACGGTACACTACAGTATACTGCAAGAGGTAATGTGGTGAGCATTACGCCCCCCCCCCCCATTCACAGTTGAGTTGACTGATATCTGGCTTCCAGTCAGGATAATAAACCCATCTGCCACCGGTGAGATTTGAAGCGCGACCTTCCGTTATTTTAATATGTTGAATGATAACGAAGACATTTTCCAATATTTCAAAAATGATCGTTAATTTTTTCGTTTTGTTGTTGTTTTCACGATGCATTGCATAGCTTCACCATAGACCTGATCTTGCTGCGTATTAGAAATGCATTTTTAGCCAAAACAGCTTATATTGCGGGAATTATTGTTGTGTGGGTAGGGGGCGGAGGGTAAATGAAAATAGAACTGATGACTGGCGGTTTGTTCTCCGCTTCTTTTACCTTTGTTCGACCAATGTTAGAAGCAGTCCTTTCGGTTCCGGAATAGAGTTTCTGTATCAGAAATTCCCATTTCATTATCATCAACACCCGATAATGAGCAATCTCACATTGTGATTAGTAGTTGACATCCCGTATGTGTGATTGCTATATCTTTCCCGTAATTCGAAAGTTTCAGAAAGAACAGAGCAATATAGATCTGCCAAATTTCTTCCCTTTTAGTAATTCTCGCCGGAATATACGACTTCATTTAGCGTAGTCATCAAATAACATGCAACAAACAACCAAACTGTCGGATATTCATGACTGCATTCCAAAAATATTTCATTCATCTAATTAATTTATAGGGGCCATGGACATGGCTATCAAACTGAAAGGAATGCTGGCAATTTCGAATCGTCCGCAGATGTAGTGAAAGCCAACTAATTTCAGTAATGCGAAATATGAATTCTGCCGAATCGAAATCACTTTAACCATGAAAATGATCAAAGTTATAAATCCAACACATCGTGGCTTCGTATTCTATGTGGCTTGTTCATAGCAATTTCATGTTTTCATTAATGTACTTGAAAATTACAAAATTTACTCAGAAGACTGAATGAAGGAAGAGGAAGGAAAAGAAATTAAAAAAGTTATTAGCTGAATACATTTCGAGCAATTTCATGTCTTTTGAACGCGAGGAAAGAAGACATAATTCATTATGAAAAGCCCCGTCGTATTCCATGGATACCCACAGTGGGAAACCGTAAGTTGGGGTAACAGCAAATGACGATTGAAAATCAGGTTAACTAAAACCTAGGACAACTTTCCTGTTTTTATTACTTCTAAAGGAAAGGAGACTCTTGGTTATACAAAAATAAGATTCCTCCGCATTTACTACAAAAATTAATCAACCTTTAAAGGAGATGACATTAATTAAACGACGCTTTCGGTAAAATTCAGTCGCCTATAAATTCACTGGCCACTGGCTTTCCCAACTATTCTAATTTACACAGTTTTAATGTTACCCACTAGCCGTGGAATAGCCAACAATAGAGTCCTGTTACATAGGCTTCCAAAAGATTTCAATATTTGTCGCAGAGGTGGTCTTCAATTGTTTATATGGTCATAAGTATTATATTTTCAGTATACTACTGACAAACAGGGTGCATAAGAAAATCTATAAGTTCAACGTTAACAACATCGGTAATTGGAAAATATTATAATTCGAATGCAATGGTAATAATCGGTCAGTTCAAACTCCAATATCCAATATCTTCCAATAATTGGGGTTCTAGCTATAAAACCTATTGTGACACCAAGGTAGACTGATGAAGTCCGGGTATGCAGACAGCAGTGAACGCGCATGTGTTACTTGCCAATTGGTTGACATAAGAAACTGTTTCTAGTTGATTCCCTTTGGTCTTCCTTCACTACGAAGAACAATTTTTTGCCAAATAAGCTTAAAGGAATCCGTAGAAATTTCTTAAGTAGTCCACGAAAAAGATAGCATTCCCCATTATTATTGATCATTTTAATTTGTTCACTCAAAAAATCTGATGAAACCTCATTTCAATTAAAATTATTAAAGTAATAATACTCGTGAGCATAAGACCATTAAACAATTTTCGATTTTATTCCTGCGAAGAAAGGACTACAACTGCTGTTATAACAGTTATAACAAGGTAAAGTTTTGTGATGTACTCTTCATGACTAACAGGAAGTAAGAATAGAATTTCCGTTGCAGGAGCTAGCCTGTAGATTTTACCTGTCTCCCGAAACTAAGTCATGATTCGCAACAGCTCTTCCAATTAGGCAACAAATTATCCAAGATGCACTTGAGCTCGGTGTGAAGTGGCCAATCAACCGCATTTCAAGTCCCATTGATTGAATATGCTGATATTTTCCGAGATGATAGGCTGAAGATCCCAAAACTAAAGTTTATGGCCACTAATAATATTGGCACTGCGGTTGACAGAATTTTGGGTGGCGGTCTAACCAGTGAAATTACTGCGACAGAGCTTCGTATCCTGGTCATCAACCTCATGGAGCGAATAGCACCCACTTTGAGTGTTTCGATTCAACAAAAGAGTCTAAAAATTTAGAAAGAAAATTGACCGCATCACGCAAGCCCTTTTGAAAAATCCATCACCAAAAATGTATTGCAGACTTGAACTTTTAGGAATGAATATACAAAAATTGTATAAAAACCTCAGCCACTAAGGTGGGGAAAGTAACCTAAATTCGATAAGGTCAACCATAGAAGTTTAGAAGCAGCGTAGATTCCATACCTTATGCCTTCATGTGCGGCCCTTCTCAAAATGACACACCGAATATATATAACAGAAGATGACATTGAAATGTTCCTTGAAAGGCGCCAGGAGTTGATAAGATTCACAACTTTTGGCCTTTTGGAACCATTTTAATCAGATTACTGTTAATCCGGATGTCCGGATAGCTGAGTGGTTAAAGCACATGGTTGTCGTACGGAAGGTGGCAACTCAAATCTCACTGGTTGGCGCAACAATCCAATTGGATCAGGGCCTTGAAGTGTGTTAGAGCACTTCAATCAAGACCGTAGCGGTATACCACAGTACACTGTAGGAGGCAATGTGGTTAGCATTGCGCTCGCCCGAGATTATTATCCCAATTTGACTCAGGTACTCATTCACAGCTGAGTCGACTAGTATCTGATGTCAAATCACGATACAAACTTTTTTCATTAGTTTTGACGTTATTCGTAAAGGGGAGGATTGCGGGGGGCTGAAAGGAGTCAATAACTTCAAGGGCCAATTCGCAAAAACTACTCTGTCGAGAAATCTAAGACAAGTCGGGAAACTGGAAACTGGGCGCTTCAAGTATAAATGGTTTTGTGTATTTCTTATATAAAAATATTTGAGTGGGCATTTGTCCCATTAGAACCTAGCACATAATATATGCATATATGATGTGAGAATATTAACTTTCGCGTGATACGTTTTTTTGTTAGTAATAGTGAGATTTCCACTAAACTTGAAAGGATTATACTCTATATTATAGCGTACCTTGCTGCTGCTGATTTCGCGATTTTAGAATGAACTTAAGGGAGGTTTTGCAGTCAATTACTAAAAATTATACCACTACATTATTATTAACTTTATTTGAACAGATATCGGTATCAAGGGCAATTTGGAGCCTAGGAACCATATAGTGGAAGCCTCTTGATTTTTTCAGATTGGTTTGGTAGTTTGAGTAGAATGGGTCCGCGAAAGAAATCATAACTTTCGCCCCTCCGCACTTCCACCTTTTCAACAAATGTCAAAACTAACCGGCTTCGGAAAGTACTAAGCAAGGCTTCATTTGATACCCCACATAACTATATTTGGTAAAAAAAATGTAAACCCACTATTACATATATGGAGACCTCCTCTTATGTTCATCCACAGTATGCGTGATCGTTTACAGGTCCAACCTTTCCATCAAATTTGATGTCAAGTGCTACAACTGTTTCCAGAAAAAATGCGTGTGACAGACGGACAGACACACAGACCTATCTCGCTGCTATCGTTGATAGTTATTGAGCTGAAAGGAGGCTCTGGAATGACACCGATGACGGACTCCAGGAGTACGTTCTTTACGGGTGTCCTGCAGGGTTCCGCATTGAGCTCACTACTGTGGAAAACCATGTACAACGATGTACTTAATCCTGCCCTTCCGGGGGAAGCCACGGTTCTGGGTTACGCTGAGGACATAGCGTTGGTTGAAGTCGCAAACTATCTCGAAGATGCTGAGTTATACTCAGGCGGGACAATCAGTGCTGTAAAAAGTTGGTTAGAGAGCTCCGGTCTGACACTTGCGGAGAAATAAACAGAAGCGGTCCTCATCACTAAGCGCTGGAAGAGAAATTACGCCTGTATTACACTCGGAAATCATATCGTCATCTCCAAGCCGACCATCAAATACTTGGGAGTGGTGGTAGATAGGAAGCTCAGTTATAGGCTACACGTGCAGTATGTTTACGGAAAATCATCCCCTGCAAGGATGATGCCGAACGTAGGAGGGCCACGGTATAAATCTAGGTTGCTTATAGGTAGGGTGGTAACCTCAATCATATTCTACGCAACCCCAATTTGGAGGAAGACGTTGAGGATGTCAGTTAATGCTAACAAAATGAGTGCTGTATCCAGGAGAACAGCCCTGAGGGTATGCTCTGCCTTCAGGACAGTCACAGATGATGCAACATTCGTCATCTCTGGAATGATGCCGACTGACATCTTGGCAGATGAGACGTCGAACATATACTATGAGAAGCCAATCTCTCCCTTATCGCAAATGAAAAACACTTAGAGGGAGAGCCATAAATAGATGGCAAAAACGGTGTGAACACTCTGGAAAGGGTCGATGGACTCACAGGCTCATTCCTGCCATCAAAGAGTGATTGGAAAGACGACACGGTGAGATTAATTATAATCTCACCCAGTTTCTCACGGGGCACGGAGAATATTGCCAATATCCGCACAAGGTAAATGGGAAACCTGACCCGACTGTCCAAATTGCGATGGAGTCCCAGAGGACCCAGATAATGTATTCTTCCATGGTCCGAGATTTGTGGAAGAAAGGAGGAATCTAGAGGAGACTCTAGGAGAGGTGCTGGTACCAGAAAATCTAGTGCCGAAAATGGTAGCACATCAAGAGAATTGGGATGCGGTCAATACCATGATCCAAAACAAACTGCGAAAAGCAAAGGAGAGGAGAAAAGCGGGGTCACGTACGCCGCGTACAGAAGAAAGGTGACTAAGCTAGAGTGAGCTGACTCCGCCCCGTGATGTAATACCTTATGGTGGTTTCGCGAGGCAGAGAGGGAGTCCGGGTTGGTTTTAATGGATAAAAATCCCACACGCTAGTGCGGGTCCAGACCAGTGTCTTTTGAAGATTTCCTCCTCCTCAAAAGAAAAAGACAGACAGGCAGACAGACAGTAAACCGATTTGAATAAGGTTTTGGTTTAAAACTTTAAACCTTGAAAAAATATGGTGTTCCACGCACATCATATCAATAATATATTATTTCAAAGTTAATAATGCTATGCGAAATTTGCTCGTAATATAGGTTTAAATACTAGGCGAGTATTCTGGAAAGTTTCCTAGAAATTCCACTATTAATAAGAAAGTTATAGTAACTGCCTCTTCGCGTCAAATTGCTGCTCCTTAAGAGATAAAATGTCAGTACCATACCAAATTGAATATCGGGTATATTCAACGTATATACACTGCGTGCTATATATAAATGGAACCGTCAACTACTGAAGCAGTCTTGCCAAAGAAATTAACAAAACGTTTCATACCTGAAGCGTAGAGCTTCCGGTTCCCAACTGATTTTAAGTAAGTGGGATCGTTGGTAAAGTCCAATATCGGTGGAGATTATGGTAAGTCCAGACTATTAATTTTGAAACTGAAACCAAACAAATATAGATCGTGTTATTCAGTTTTCGTTAAGAATCGAATTTTAAAGTTCTCGATTATCGATATTGCAAAAAAATAGTATGAATTTAAAGCGAACTGGGAAGCATGAAGTTGCGAATTAGATTTGCTGATATTTATTTTTATTATTCTGTAATACTTGCCGTCATGTCAGCAACAGATTTGTAAATACAAAAGCTGCTGGAAAACAGTTCAAGTATCAAAATATATCTAAACGCTTGTCTCTAGGTTCTCTAGTCTAAAGTGATTGTTTTTAAAAAAATATCATACACCAGGTGCATAGGCAACGCAGCTGATCTTATCTATTTATTATTTTATTCGAAAACACTGTTTTAATGATGCAAATAAATAACTAAAAGTGAAATTTAAGTATGAAAACATCTGCAAAGAAAAAATACAAAAAGAATTAAGATCATTTAGGCATAAATTAAGAGTTTCTCAAAATAATTCGGCTAAGTACGATTCCAAACTGATTATTTACTCAAAGTTCAACCTGGGTTACATAGTACCACAAATATCTAGTTCCAATGCCAACTTTTATAAATATCGGCCATCAAACATCCACAAAAGCATGAATGGAGAAAAAAATTGTGCAAATATTTTCGGGAGCCCATATGATTTCTCTCCAAACACATATGGCGGGAAGAAATCATAAACAACGCACATTTGTCTGAGATCCAAATTGTATACACTTAACGTAATTAGAATATGCGGAAACAATTTCACGAAAACCAAAACCAATAAAGCCAAGCAATCCATTATGCTCACGTGGAGAAGGGAAAATATGTACTACATAAATACAGGTGAATATATACCAAGTAACAATTTCCGTTTTCCCGCTTTCCCTTCAGGATCAAACTGGAAACAAATGTGTAACCTCGTAAAATAGAAGGAGAAATTGATCGAATAAACTTCTAAAAAGTAAAGCGTCTTCCCCGAGTGTAATTTCTTAATGAATGTAGCGAAACCCAACGATGCAGTAATAAAATAAATTGCACTTACAAAATATTGAGACAACATTAAACGCGAGAAACTGCAGTGATTCTACCCAAAAACTCTTTCTTTTGAAAACAAAATGTTATTAAAATCGGTTGATTGTCTGCCTGTATGTCGCATGCGCTTTTCTCAGAAGTGGTTACACCTATGTATTGTCATGAAACTTAGTAATAAGATTGGAACCATGAACTCCCACACAGGCGGTGAATTATATTGCTGAAGGTTGAATTTAAAGGAGGTCCCCATACACGTAAAAAACGGGTGCAAAAATTTCTTTCACTGAATAAAGGCATGTGAGGCATCAAACAAAAAGGTCTCCATTGCTGAGACAGGTGTTAATTTGGATATTGGTTGCAAAGGGGAGAAGGGCCGAGCTGTGTAGAATGTCAGTTACGGGAAGCACCCGTTCGCAGAAGGCACCCAGCTGAAAAACATAACAAGTCGGGAAACCGGAAGCTGGGCGCTTCAGGTATGAAAGGTTTTGTCTGCTTCTTGTGTGAGTATATTTGAGTGTAGAACTATCTCATTTGTACGTAGCCCGTTAAGAATATGCATTTAGCATGTCAAATTTAGTACTTCGGGTTGTAAATTTACACGGTAAAGACAACTTTCAACTACTGTAACTTTGTTACTAAAAACTTGGAGATAATATGCTTCATATTATATTTTAAACTTGTACCAACTTTTATAACTCTGAGATAAATTTAAGAGGGGTTTCACTCAATTTTCCCAAAAATATCGTAATATACTATTATTAACTTAATTTGAAAAGATATTGATATGGAGAGTATTTTGAGGCCTGGGCAGACATTATGTGAGGAGTGGCCAGATCTCCCATCAGGCGCGACCCCAGCTCGCAGATTGGGGCATACCTATTGATGTGTAAGTCAGTGTTCATGCACTTTTCTTTTCTGACTGTGCATGGGCTAGTGTTTGCTCATCTCTGGTGCGTGGACCAAAGTGGCTACGGGCAGGGCACCCAGAAAATAAAACCAAGATGGACGAATTGAGAAGGAGTAAAGTTACAGTGCAGGGGCTCGGAGCCCCAGTACCGGCGGCTTTTGGGAGTGAACAAGCGGGCTCCCGGCCGTCGATATCCCGCGACCGCAGTACCTCAGTAGCGAACAACTTGGCAACCGTCGCATCTAATACCACAAGTGTTTTATATTTGGAGAAGGTGGTGTTCAAACGAATAGCAACTCTACCAAGAACACCAATTGCAAAGGCAAAGAATGTTGGACTAAAAGGAGATAGCTGGCCAAAAAAGACGATTTCGACACCCATCGGGTTTGATCAAGAGGTACTCCAGCAGCAGCAAATAGATCCATTCAGGAGAAGCTCATCAATTTTGCGATCGCATCCAATACCAAAGCCGGCAAAAGAGAAAGTCCATGTTAGCTCAGCATTTGAAAAAGGCGAAGGAGTCAGTAAAAAGAGTAATGTGGCTAAGACTCACCGAGAACAGAGCCCTGACCCAAAAGAACTACCTTCTATGCAGCTTGGGATTAAAATAGTTGAGCTGTCCGACAAGCACAACGTCCACCAAGCCATTAAGAACATGGTGAGAGCCATCAGGGTGCTTTAGAGTAGGCCTCGGGAAAAAGTAAGAAAGCCTAAGGAAAAGCCGGACATCCCAGTCCCAACAGTATCACATTCGACCCAAGTGATACCAAAGCACAAGGCCATCGATCTTCAATCAAGTTAGCGAGTGCGAGACAAAGAGGGCGAAGCTTTGGGGAATCAACAGGCCCCAAAAAGGAAAAAAGGAGTCTAGACCAGTCCAACAAACGGAACTAAAAGTTCAGAATGGCCCAAAGTGCCCAAAGAAGGAATGTCGGCTAGCGAAGCGAAACCGAAAGAAAATAAGAGCGGTATATGGACTAAGGTCGTGGACAAGAAAACAGACAAGAAACCAAAGATGCGAATTCGCCCGGAGGCAATTGTAATCTCCAGCAGAGGACATTTAACGTATGCGGAGATACTGAAGAAGGTGAAATCTGACCCCGACCTAAAAGACCTAGGCGGAAATGTCAGTAAAATCCGGAGGACCCAGAAAGTGGATCTCATGTTTGAGCTGAAAAAAATCCAGCGTGGGGAAAACTGACGGCTTTCGTAACCAAGTCTTAAGCTCACTTGGGGAGAATGTCGCGGTTCGTTCCCAAAAACATGAGATCTATATCCAGTGCAAGGATCTCTATGAGGTAACATCAAGAGAAGAGATCTGCACTGCCTTGAAGCAACAATTCAAGTTGGAGGAATTCAGCGAAGGATCTATCGTGAGCCTAGGAAAGGCGTATGGTGGTACTCAAACGGCCACAATGCGACTGCCAGTGGAGCCAGCGCAGAAGTTGTTGGCCGTGGGGAAGGTTCGAATTGGATAGGTTGTTTGTCGGCTATGGGAACAGATCTCTTTAAAGACGCGCTTCAAAAGCCGAATGTTTGGACACTTCGCGAAGGCATGCACTAGCGGCATCGATCGGTCCGATCGATGTCGGAGGTGTGAGGAGAAAGGGCATATTGCAAAGGAGTGCAATAGAAACCCTAAATGCATTTTGTGCGAACGAAAAGAGGGATGGGATAACCGACATATTGCCGGAAGTGGGCAAAAATAAGCGGTATATTCGTATACAGCTGCTACGCTCAACCGAGCCTCACACTTCCTGAGTTTGAAGAACTGTTAGACGATCTTGTTCACAAGGCAAGGGGACGAGGTCCAAAGGTGATAGGCGGTGACTTTAATGCGTTGGCTATCGAGTGGGACAACAAAGAGACTAACGCAAGGAGGCAGTGCTTATTAGAAACATTTGGCCAATTAGATGTAGTTCTGGCCAACGAAGGGGATGTAAACACTTATCGGAAAGGGGAAACTGATTCAATTGTAGATCTGACTTTTGTCAGCCCTGCGCTAGCACGTGACATATCCTGGCGAGTTAGCGAGGACTTCACGTACAGCGACCACCAAGCAATCACCTTTAAACTAAGGACGGAGTCACAAGGCAGGATACCCGCACCCCGGAAGCCGAAATCCAAAAGAACACCAGGATCCTCTGCAATAGCGACGGATGAAGCACTCATTGAAGTGTGGCTAGACCTGCCTAGCAAAGCAGGCACCTCCATGGATAGAGCTCTCCATGTTACACAAGGCATCTCTAAGGCATGTGACGCGCCGATGTCTAGGGGATGCTCATCCTCCACTAGAAGACCCAATTATTGGTGGGATAGTGAACTTGCCAGCCTTCGATCGATTTGACATAGAGCTACGAACGGCTCAAAGGGCAATAGGTAGGATCGATCAAGGGCAAAAGGAGCATGCCTACAGGGAAGCCTGCAAGAACCTCAAGCTTGCCATCCAACAGAGTAAGAGGGAATGTTTAAGGGAGCTCTGTTTGGAAGCGGACATACATCCGTGGGGTAGCGCCTATAAAATCGTGACAGGGCGATTCAGAGGCTGATCATCTCCGCAGATCACGTGTCCTATGCTCTTGTTGAAAATAATCCAGGGGTTATTTCCCCAACAAGAGCCGGGTACTAACACTTTTCAACGTCCCCTAAATGTGACGCCGATTCCACCAGTCACCAGGGACGAGCTGCTGGAAATCTGCAGTCGAATAGGCAACAGCAAAGCCCCGGGTCTAGACCGCATACCGAATAAGGCCCTCAAACTTGCCATCAAATGCAGACGGGATATGTTCGCGGAGCTGTTCGAAACGTGCATGTCCGAGGGTATCTTTCCAGTACCGTGGAAGCGGCAGAAGCTGGTGCTGCTGCCTAAGGCAAGCAAACTGCTAGGGGAACCGTCCTCCTACAGACCCATATGTCTTCTAGACACTATGGGGAAAATGTTGGAGCGGCTTGTTTATAATAGACTACTCCCAGTCGTCGAGAGCCAAGGGGGCCTTTCAGATAGGCAGTATGGGTTCCGTAAAGCCAGATCAACCATTGATGGCATCGAAATGGTTACTGGCTTGGCCGAAAATGTAATTCACGGAGGGGGTTGTACCAGCAAATATTGTGTGATGGTGACCCTGGATGTGAGGAATGCATTCAACTCGGCCAATTGGAACCTTATACGAAAGTCTCTGGCGACGATTGGTGTTCTGTTACCTCGCCGTTATTATAGATAGGTATTTGCATGAGCGAACATTGTGGTATAATACCGATGCTGGACCCAAGGAGTATGTTGTCTCCGCCGGTGTCCCCCAGGGCTCTGTACTGGGCCCACTACTGTGGAACATCATGTTTAATGATGTGCTTAACCTTCCGGTTCCTGAGGAGGCCACGGTGGTGGGTTACAGCGAAGACATAGCACTGGTTGTGGTCCCAAAGCATCTCGAGGATGCTGAGTTGTACTCAAGCAAAGCAATCAGTGTTGTTAAGGCCTGGCTAGAGAGTGCTGGACTGGTACTCGCTGAGGAAAAGACGGAAGCGGTCCTGATCACTAAGTGCCGCAAAAAAAATTACGCCTGCATTAGAATCGGGAATCGTATCATCACTTCCAAGCCGGTCATCAAATACTTGGGGGTAATGATAGACAGAAAACTCCATTTTAAGTAGCACATAGAGCATAATTGCAAAAAGCATTTACCACGAGTATGGCTCTCGTGAGGATGATGCCGAACGTATTAGGACCGCGGCATACTTGCAGGCTGCTCATAGCTAGGGTAGTGAGTTCTACCATGCTGTATGCAGTCCCAGTTTGGGGAAACGCGCTGCAGGTTTTAGGCAATGCATAAAAACTGAGTACGGTTTACAGAAGAACAGCCTTAAGGGTGTGTTCTGTCTTCAGGACCGTCTCAAACGATGCAGCGTTCGTCATCTCGGGAATGATACCGATTGACATCCCGGCAACCGAAATGATGAACGTTTATAACATCAGGTCCATCTCTCCCTTATCGCAGGTGAAAAAAGACGAAAGAGAGAAATCCATAAGCAGATGGCAACAGCGATGGGACCAGTCGCAAAAGGGTCGTTGGACTTACAGGTTGATCCCATCAGAGAATGACTGGAGAGAAAGCATGGTGAGATCAATTATAATCTCACCCAGTTTCTCACCGGCCATGGAGGACACCGTCAATACTTGTACAGGTTTAAATTGGACACCTCTCCTAATTTTCCAAACTGCGACGGGGTCCCAGAGGACCCAGCGCACGTATTTTTCCAATGTCCTAGTTTCGTGGAAGAAAGAAGGAACCGAGAGGAAACTCTAGGTGAAGTGCTATCACCGGAAAATTTTGTCCAGAGAATGGTAGCTGGCCAAGAAGACTGGGATGCGATCACTTCTACGATCGCAGAAATCCAGGAGAAACTGCGAAAAGCAGAAGAAGTGAGGAAGGCGCGGTTACGCACCCCGCAGGAAGACAAAAGGAGACCTAGCTAAAGTAAGCTAACTCCACCCCGTGATGTAATACCTAAAGGTGGTTCCACGTGGTAGGGGGGAGTCGGGGGTGGTTTTAGTGGGTAAAAATCCCACACTCTGGCGTCGGGAAACCGGAAGCTGGATGCTTCAGGTATGAAAGGTTTTGTGTATTTCTTATATAAAAATATTTGAGTGGACATTTGTCCATTAGAACTTAGAAGCACGTAATATATGCATATATTATGTGAGAATATCCAGTATATTTTGAAGGTGGTGTGGCACATTTTTTTGCTGCCGATTGTTTCACCTGTTGACGACATTTTGCAACGCATTTCACGAAAAGTAAGTTTTCAAGCTAATTTAAGAATGATAAACACGAGTATAATGGAATTTTCTATGTATTTGTACGAATATTGTATGTATTTCCCATCGTAGCCAAAAAATTGCCGTGGGGAAAATTGGTATATGTTTATTTTCCCAATAATAGCAGAAAAAATTAATAAAAATTAAACTTGGAAATATCGATGTTTTTTTTACATCAAAGTCGGTTTTGTTGTGGGTCGATTTTATGAAAATTTTGTTGGGCTTTATTTTATTATAAAATTTTCTTCATTTGTTTTACTCCATAGGACATATACCCTCCTTTTTATGACAAACATGGTATTTTGAGTTATTTATGTACTTGAGTTTTGGAAAATGGGCAAAATATGTTGGTTTTCGATGTCTTATTTCGGCAAAGTGGTAAAAAAATTACACTTCAGAAAAAAGCCCATGACATAATTATTTCGAGAAGTAATAACAAAATATTAATAATAACCATAGAGGACAGATTACCCTACAAAATGAATATAATTATGTGTATATGTGTGATAACCTAATACCCGAAAAAAATGCTGGAAATTTACCTTTGTGCTCCAGCCTTCCCTACATTATAAGCCATTAACTTGCTCCGCCCTCTGAGGACAATATGTAATAAGGAATTGGTTTTCCTTATATTATCCTCATTAAATAAAATAAAAATAAAATTTATTATATTTTGAAAATTTACAAGGTACCGTACCGTTCTTAAGTTCATCTTAAATTCGAAAAATTGCAGTAATATAGGTTTTAATGTGAAGCATCGTACTGAAAATTTTGTTGAAAATTCGGCCATCAAGTACATATATTCAGCGTATATATATTGCGAGCAATGTATAAATTATTCATCCAGCACCCAAATATTCTTACAAAAAAAAAGTCAACAAAACCTTTTGTACCTGAAGCAGGAAAATTTCGCTTTTCAACTTATTAGATATTCTACCTGAATGCGATTACTAATTCCAAGGCGGTTTGTATGAGAAATAGGAACCATCAAATATTTTTTTTATTTTTCGACACATTTTGATGACTAATGATAGGATGATATACACACATAGTTTGAATATTTCGAACATAATTTTCCATGTTCAGTTCGAACAACTTAACTTGGAATCTCCCATATTAATGTGACAAGAAAATCGATCCGACATTTTCTCTGGAATTGCATACACGAGTATAATTCAGTTCCTCATTAAATAAAGTACACATATTATGTATGCACATATTAATATGTAGTTCACATCCAGCCATCGTCAACCACAATCCTGATAATAGTTTGTAATGTGAGGATAATCTGCATTTAGTGTTTTATCGGGTTAGTGTGGTCACCCTGAAGCTAGTTTCTAATAAACATCCGAACCTCAGGTGCTCGCCCGAAGTTGCTGCATCATTAACAACTTTTCAAGCCCATGTCATCCAGCCATTTCCAAAATTAAACATTTTCCCTGAATTTTTGGTATAGCACCTTTGTATTTTTAAACGAAACAAACAAATGTGCAGTTTGGAAAGATGGCCCATATGCCACGAAATAAAGGGTCACTTCCGCTACTATAAATTGGAGCTGTCTATACCTCGGTGGATAGTATAGATCCGAGGCCGAAACGTGGATTGGTACCCACGATGGAGCATAAAACATAGGAAACGCCTGCTAAACCAACACCAATAGCTCTACTACCAAACGCCATCTCCACCTCCACGTAAGGACCGCTGGGAGCTCTTCCTTAACGGAAAGCTGCAAACGGAGAAGGAAGAAGGCGAGTCTCCCGCGCTTCAAAATGAGACAGATTGTACCAACGGATCCTCCAGGTTGGGGGTTGGGTAGGGCTAACAAACCCAGCCAAGCAGGGATGGACGAAGAGCGTATTTAGGCAATACGTTGGTTCCCATAGCTTATATAAAAATTCTAATGATAACGAACTGCGAATTATGCAATTAGCAATGTCATACGAAATGATTGTTTAAAGTACCTGTATTGCGCGCAAAGCGGTCCACAAACAAACGTTGGTCTCTCCAAATGGGACCATTTTCAACCAAATTGACCAAGTGTTGATCCAACACCGTTACTTCTTAGCTTCGATGACTATCAGAAGATATAGGTGGCCAATATAGACACTATAGGTGTGGTGCTCCGGGCTTGAATAACAACACCTCCCAGAATCCCTTCTGATAAGCAGGTTACAGTTAGCCCTGAAGCCATCCACAGTACAGCCTTCCGCAACACCTATAAGGGGGAAATGGAGCCCGCAATAACTGCAGTCAGCAGAGATCCTGGAGATGAAGCATCAACAAATGATCTTCACTCGAATGATCATCGCTAAGGCCACAAACATACTTTGCCCCAGTGGCAAAAAAAGTCTGCTTCGAAAATGAATGTAAGCTAGACATGGAAGGAAAGAATGCTGAATACGGAGTAATGTTGCATTTTCAAAGGAAGCGGGCACCCGCCTAGACTTCTCACGAACTCCATCGAGTAAAGAAGCGACTTTAAAGACGAAAAAAGGAAGGCTAGGTGAACCAGCAAGTCTGTGAACTCGAAAAGTACAGGGAGTAACCGCACCAGAGGCGGAAGTTTTACCAACGAAATAGCAGCATGAAGCTTTATACACCTCGATGATCACTCTACCGAGACAAAGAGGGTAATCTGATTTCGGCCAGCATGGGCATATTCGTACGATGGGTTGAGTATTTTGATGAACTGCTCAATAATCACAATATTGGCGAGTTGGAAGATGGGTAAATAATGCCCCCATCAAATATAGAAGAAACAGTCCGTGCAATTCATCGGCTTAAAAATCATAAGTCACCAGGAGACGATGGAATTACAGTCAAATTGGTTAAATATCGAGGCGACCTATTAAACCAACTGGCTCATCAACTTATGCTCAAGTTGTGGGGCAACGTATCAATGCCTGACGACTGTCAACGAGGTACTATCTGCCCCATCTATAAAAAGGGAGATATCACGCAGTGCAGCAATTATAGAGGTATCACGTTGCTGAGTACTAAATAACCATATAAGATTTTCTCCGCTAACTTCCTAGGTAGGATAACCCCATACGCCCAGAAAATGATTGGCCCACACCAAAAAGGCTTCACTCCAGGCAAATCGACAAGAGAGCAGATTTTCTGTCTGCGGCAAGCGATGGAAAAACATCAGTTGCACTATCTTTTTAATCGACTTTAAAGCCGTATAGCCAGGATAAAACTGCACACGGCCATGAGAGAATTCGGTGTCCTAACAAAATTGATAAGATTGAATAGGCTGACCCAGTCCAATGCGCGAGGCCGGATAAAAGCAGCAGGATCACCCTCGGAACTATTCGACATCAAAAAAGGTCTAAGACAAAGGGATGCCCTATCATGCGTCCTCTTTAACCTGGCCCTGGAAAAAGTAATCCGTGATGCTGAGGTATATGCAAGGGGTACGATCCTCTTTAAGTCCACCCAACTACTGGCCTTTGCTGACGATATTGACATAATGGAAAGAACAAGCCGAGACATACAAACTGTTTTCATCCACATCGATCAGGCGGCGCGAGATCTTAGGCTGCACATCAATGAAGGCAAGACAAAATATATGGTGGCAGCGTCAGTACCGAAACTCAACCAACCAACAACATTAAATCCCACTGGTCAAACGAGAAGAATAAAGATAGGAGACTTCAACTTTCAGCTTACAAAAACTGTTCGGCTCAAAATATCTCACCATAGTGTCAAAGCTGTACAAGACAATGATCTTGCCAGTTCTCATGTATTCCTCGGAGACTTGTGTTCTTGGCAAGAAAAATTGCGAACTCTTGGCCGCGTTCGAAAGAAGAATCCTCCGAAGAATTTTTGGTCCCCTACATGAGGATGGACGATTCCGTAGCCTACATAATAACAAAATCTATGAGCGATACCACGACCGCCAGGTTCTGGATAAAATCCGGCTCAACAGGTTGCGAGGGTCGGATCAACTAATCCGTATGGATGAGAATGATCCAACCTGGAAGGTATCTATGGTAGAAAAAGAAGACGTGGCAGACCCTGTCTGAGATGGAACGATGGCATAGGCCAGGACGCCAGATAGCTTTTAGGGAGATCGAATTGTGGACCTCGGGGCAAAACCGGAATGTATGTAGTTTCTCCGGATACCGGTTGCTACGAAAGAGATTAAACGAAACAAACAAGTTGCAATGCTTGATAGTACACAAACACCAATTCTACTGATAAACAGGCCTAAAATTTTCAGTGCTTCAGCTCAACATTATCTATCAATATCGCTATAACTGGTGACCCTTCCTTGTTCACTAAATGAATCAATTTTATAATCGTAACACCTTTTCCATCCGGAACTCAGGATTACGTCCAATTGATCCCGATTTCCAGCTGACTGGGCGCCGGTAAACCTTCTCACTCGCAGATCGTGCTCCTAATTTACATGAGAATGGAACACACTAAATCAACAAGGATGGCCTGCTTTCAATTACTCATTGTCCTTTCATTCCCCAGATAAGGAAAATCTAAAAACTGAATAATTTGATATGTTAGAGAATCCTGGATTGATGCGCTGAGCACCTTCACGGACCTTTCCACAACATTGAACTTAAGTCTCATATTTACAAGAACTCAGGCAAACGTGCCCCAAGCTTGGTAGAAACACCACCTCTAACGTCATACTTCATCAGCCCTGGATAAAAGTATAAAAATAGAAGCGCTGGTTGTATCTGAATAGTTTTTTCGTATGTTAGCTTATAGGGACAGTACACTTCAAAGTTCAAAGTAATAATAAAAGTTCAAAATATTCGAAACGGCCACGATGTGCGATGTCCGTTTAAACTTTCAGTGCAAACAAATAACAGTGCAGTAAACAAAAACAGGTATAATGTCCAACATTTTCCTAAAATATGAAAAGCACGTCAACTGTCAACACAACGTTTCGTTTTGTTCAGATTATCAACCGCAAAAATTGCGTTTACACTTACATATATCGACATTTATGACAGAACTAGTTACATAATACTCGTATGTCCATCTTTCAATTTTCAAATAATCGAACTGTGAGTATTCTAGACTCATCGGATTAATCCAGTAAAGAGAATTTGCCCCTTAGTGACCTACAAATATTGAAACTCAGTTACTACCGAAACGTCACAATGCTTTCAATATTGACTGGCTTCACGGCGTCGACGTTTTACCATCGAAAAGGTTAATGACTCGTTTCAAGAATGTGCACATGCTACTCCACAATGGTATCAAAAGCACCCTGAATTTTTGGTTTCTCCGACTCGATCAACAATTCCGACGATATAGTGAGATGGTGAAACTCCGAAAAAGAAACTGTCTTCTCGCAGGGAAGGCTTACAAGAACCATTCCCAATTATTAGAACTTCAGTTTTGCGAAAAAATATTCCCCACAGAAGCCCGAAAAAAAGAATAGCACGCGATCATCACGTGCTTTCATTTCGCACAACCGTCTAAAATGGAAGTTAAAGGCTATGAAAGCCTCCAAAGGTTACTTAATTTTAAGTTAGCGATTAGAAAAGAAATTTCGATTCTTCTTCTTGCTAATGAAACTGTATCCATGCCTAGAATAAGGAGAATTTAATCAGTTAGGATCCTCCCCTATCACAGAACGAAATAAGTTGGCTTTGGGAATATGCGTACGCTCTTCGCTGTCTGCAAATTACGAGCGTAGTAGACATCCCAACTAGAGATACCGATACTAAATGCTGAGACCCTGCAGAGCGCAGCTTTCTGATTCAGCTGGTTGACTAGATCACGGCAAACGATATATTTAGGAGCTGTCTTACGGATGTGCCTAACAAGAGATGTCTTGAAAGGGATCGTCATCTGACATTCACTTGCCTTCGGGCATTGCATTAACTGCTCTCACAGAGATGGAGAGCAGCCCCCAGCTCTGCGTAAAAAAGGAAATTTATTATTGTGCTGATTAGGAGGGAGAAGATGCCGCAAACACAATGATTGCATTAACATTTAAATCACGCTTATAGCTGTTCATTTGGATTGAGTTTCCACTTAACGAATTTAAATTTAGAAATAATGACGTAAAGAGTATCCTTGGTAAACACATACATGGTGTTACATATATATGTAGATATGTTTGCCCATCATCCCTTGTTTGGGTATAGCGCGTCAAGCACGCCTACGTGTCATTGTTCATGGTTCGCTCAAATGCGTTTCAACTGCTTCCAAGACTTCGCGAGACGCCCACACTCTTTCTTCATTGTTCTGCGTCAAGTGGCCTTGCGGGAACCTACTCATCGGCCATAGCATAGCGTAGCCAAAATTGCAATATTCGGCCTTCCTTCATGTGTGACCTATCCATTGCCACTTCCGCCTTCTGATCACATCGGCCATGTGTAACTAGCGTGTGCGCCTAAATAGTTCTTTGTTCGAAGCAGCATCAGGACAACGTACCCCGATATCACGTCGCGAGCAAGTGTTGGTACAGTCTTTTGAATGGCAATGGGGACCACTTTCCATATGCTACTTCCATACCCTTTAGATTATTTTAATAATTGCTATAATATTGAAAATTTTCTTTTGATACTTTAATTTTATTTTATTTTTATTTTTAGGAATAATTGGTTTTGTGAAATAAATCTCTTTCAGCTTTTTTTGTAGCCGCCGAATGGCTGAGTTGTAACTTTAACCCCCGCATAATTTATTTGAATAAAACTTTAAAACTTCTAAGATAAATTTGCGTCGCTAATTCTTCTTGATTGAGAGCCATTCTCTACCTTCGTTCTAATTCTCCATGGAAGTCGCACACAAAAAAACGGATGAGGTTTCAGATTTAGAATTTTTTTTATTTTTCAAATTTTTAGCTTCGCGTTCGTTTTCGCGATATCGACCTTATAGTATTTATTTCAGATTCTGATACCGCCTCAAAACACTAGATTAAGGGCACGTGGAAAATCATGCCCGAGCCTTCCAAGCACAGAGACATCGTAGTATATGTCGACGCGACTTTGCAGTGCAGCCGCACTTACTTGCCGACAGGTCTGCATGCCAAGTTGACGACTTCTTTTTGGTGTTTGGAGTTGTTCTGTCCTCGTGATTGATTCGCCATAGTCACCCCTGATGGTCACTTTAGCCATTACCAAACTTACTGTCTATGGCAATACATTAAATAACCCAATAAATTGTCATCGAAAGCATATGTATATGCGAAATAAACAAAAAGACAGTATTAAAACAATTAACTCGTTACTCCCGAAACTTCTTTTTCTTTTTCTTCAGCCTTTGTCCCGTTCACAAGCGAAGTCAGCTCGTCGTGGTCGGTTTCGCCATTTTATTTTATCAAATGCCTGATCTAGATGTAATCGCGAGGCTTTTAAATCCCCATCCAGCGTACCAAACCACCGTTGTTTCGGTAGACCTTTTGGTCGTTTGCCATCGACTTCGATGTTCAGACCAATCTTGGAAAGTGAATTTTCGAAAGCGCGAATTACGTGATCATACCATCGAAAGCGCCTCTCTCGTAATTTTTCCACAATCGCTGCAACCACATATCGATCGCGGATATTCTCATTTCGGATGTGATCAGAATATGTCACGCCACTAGTCCAACGCAACATCTTCGTCTCGATTATCGCAAGACGCCGTTCATTGTGTTTGATAGTCGGTCAACACTCAGAAACATAGAGAGCGACAGGACGGACCACATTGTGGTAAATTTTAGATTTGAGACGTTCGTTGATACGTCAATCACAGAGACCACCAATTGTGGAACCCCACGTGATCCAGGTTGCACTATTGCGTGAAGCAATTTCATAACGCAGTTCTCCATTGGCCTACAGCGTTGACCCGAGGTATTTAAATGACTCAGTTCTAGACAGGTCACTGCCGCTGACAGTGATTGTGCCTGCTTTATTCGGATAGGTTGTAAAAAAATCATTTTTATTCAGATTCAGTCTGAGACCGTGTTGCATGAGGCGATTATTCTATTTTTGGACAAGTTGCCCGAGATCATTTTTGCTATTAGATATTAGGAAAACATCATCTGCATAAACTATCGTCCGAAAAATAGTAATAATAGTTGGTGCGACAATCCAATTGGGTTTGGACCTTGAAATATGTTAGAGCACTTCAATTAAGACCATAACGATACAAATCAGAACAACGGCACACTGTAGGAAACAATGTGCTCAGCATTACGGCCGCTGGTGATTTCTACCTTAATTTGACTTAGGTACTCATCCGCAGCTGGGTCGGCTGATATCCAGCATCAAGTCATGATAGCAATCCCTCCGTCACTAAGGAGATTTGAATCGCGAACTTTGACTGCAGCGTTCTCAACGCATCGCTTAAGATGAAAAAAAACTACTAGTGGTCTCCTATCCTCAAGAGGAACTTCGTTTCGTATCGCACAGTTAATGGAAATAAAAGGCTGACATGTATATGTAAGCTTTGCATAAAACACGGGCTATTAAGAACGGGAAGGTAGAACTGCTCTGCTCCGCGAAACCGAGCCGCCACCAACAAGCTGTTAGAGAAGATGAATACCGGTTGTTCGACGGGGACTAATAAATCACCTACGCAACCAGATCATGTTGACGCTGAAAGTAGCGCATGTAAATACACGGCACCGAAAGTGCGCCTCAACTAATCTGCTGGTTCCCCTGAGACATCACATTAATACAAAAGCAACTTAATCCAGTCGAACTGAAAGAGACGGGAGCAGAAGATATGTATATCTTCTCAAGTTACATGGCTCACGACCGAAGAAGGCCAACCTGTTAAGAGAGGCATCTGTTTGATTTTACAGGTGTAATACAGAAACCATCTTCTCCAAACCAATACTGCTACAGACACAAATACTGACAACCGCACAATAACTAGCTGAAGGGGCATAAATCGGCCATCAAGGCTATTAGAAAGCGGTCCAAGCTGGACTATTGTCAAAATATTGAAAGCAGGAGCAGCTAAAAAACTAAAGACCCTATTCCTTTCTAAAAAGTGGATAGCCTTCTGGGCGGAATCTTTGGGACTTGGATGACCCTACTGCTGCTGCTAGCTCAGACGCATTTCCTTGCCAACGTGGAGGACTCTGAGTCAGAGCCTTGTTTGGAGGGTATGCAGCCCCAGAGTGTGTCGATACACTCCATTCGATATACTTTAGCTGCCTTCCAATCTGACCCACGGCCAAGCGGTTGTTAAGGCTTTGTGCTCAGTGGCGACATCCGTCAAGTTAGTTAGGGATGCACCGCACAAGTTGGGCGGCAAGCTCAAAATCACCTTCTCTGGCTTTCCATTCTAAGAAACATAGAGGAGAACTAGCGGTCTGGCGGACTTGCCAGACAGGGCTCTGCTCTTGCTACAGTCTGCGTCTCGGTGGACTTTGAGACCAGTCTACTCGTACTATTTAGCACCGCTAACTACAAATGGCGAAGGCATACTATGTGCATCAGATCAAAGAGGATAACAAAATCAATCCACTAGAGTTTTAGTCGAAACGAGCTAGGTAGACTCTGCTTTCCTTATTCTTATCATAGTAGTCGTAGTGTTAGGATTTTGTAGCAACAAAACGACGCGTCTCACGGTGGCAAGGAGATTTGACTGGAAGTCGGATACCAGTCGACTCAGCTGTTAATGAGTACCTGAGTCGAATTAGCATAATAATCTCGGGAGAGCACAATGCTGGCCACATTGCTACGGTCTTGAGTGAAGTGCTCTAACATACGTCAAGGCCCTGATCCAATACCTACTACCGCAAATGACAACTTAAAAATCTCAGCAATTATTTTTTGAAACTCTTTTGAATGTCAAATGAGTAGACATTATATTTACATTATGTGAAGTAGATCCGCTCCTTCTAATCGGTCTCGTGGCAGCTTGCGCTCTCTCTCTCCCTCTGCCAGAAATTCACACGAAAAATAGGATTTGACCTATGGCGTATACATATTTTCTGTATCTCCTAAAATACTATATGTACATATGATACGTTCGTACTTCTTTTTAATAGACACAGATGTGGGCGGTATTTTGAAGAGTGCATTCGGTATAAGGCCTTCATCATTCTTGTCTCACTATAGTCTATCATTTTCGGACGCGTTACTCCGATACCTGGGTGCCCATTTTGAAAACTATGAACTGTTTTAGAAAGTAGTAATTCAGACCTTTCATCTGATATCCCACACAGCTAAGTTCACTTCTCAAAACTCAGCATAAGTTGAAATTCGGAACGCACATCAAAAAAGTTAGTAAAGTTATTGAAAACCAGCTTCAGAATCTGACCTGAGTACCAAGAATGTCAAATTGCATCCAATCCCTTTTGTGTGTACCCCGGAGAAATTTCAAGGTTCAAGACCTGCCTTTTTTCTGTGTACTTCCAACCTCATAAAAATCGCTTGAAATCTTAAATCGACTATGACTTGACCTGAGAATATTTGCAAATGAGCTTAGAATGTTATGGTGTCATGGTTATCCTGTGAACGTTTACAAAAATGCCAGGCCGAATTTGAACATAATTTTATTTGCAGCTTTGAAAGAGGCAAGTGTAGGCTTGGCTCAACATTTCCTTGACAATTTTTAAAAGCCGAGAATATGTTACCTGTAATAAAATTGTTATAGGTGATATTACTCGCTTTTATGTTTCCTTGGTATACAGCCCAGAAGGTGAAACGTCTTTCGAAAAGGTAAGACAGCTATAGTAGGAGTAATGATGTCAATTTACTTTATTGGAGTAGAAGTTCTTCTTAATCTTCCACTGGTGAGTTGAAAGATGTTGTCTAGGAAACCACGTAATGAAAGAATTTCATCGCTGTTTGTACACCACCATAATTCGCCATCTCCTTACTGAAAAGCCAATTTATACAAGAAATTAATTACGATGTAAGGCATCGAAAAAATTCCTGTAACAAATTTTCTGGATTTAGCGCAGTGTAATTGGATATTTCCAAGAATGAGAAAATGAGAAAAGATCCAGAAAGAATAAAAATTAATAGAAAGCAGTTGAAGTGATGTTATATAAGGAAACTACTTCTAAAACGTGCTGAAACTAAAGATGTTTTAGGATGAAAACTGACGTGGATTGAAGTACAAAGTTGAAAATTTCGGACCGTTCCCCCTTTCCTACAAGGTGAAATTGTGCTAGCCCCCAGTGTAGAAGGATAATTTTATTGAGCCTGGTTACTACGGGTGTTGAAAAGTCTCCACGGCAATACATGTACACATACTAAACTAGTCCTCTTGTTTTCTCAGTATACGGTAAAATCAGCACTCACTCCGCTGACATTGCCATCTTCATGTTAGTCCGTCTAAATATGCCAAGATTTATACTATTGTACTTCTGGCGTTAGCAGAAATCCATTTCCTGCACGCTGATGCTTTTTATCAACTGAAAATTGTTTTAAGTAAAATACTGCTTGCCAACAATGCTTTTAATATTATGAGCTCAACACTAAACGTAAATTGGAATTAGCTCGTTTCAAGTGTTTTTCCAATATTTCGACTTCCAGTAGTCGAAAATGGACCATGTACCCAAAATTTATAAATCTTCAAAATATGTTGTATGCAGAGGTATCCTTGTGTATTTTTTTTCGATTTTGCGTCTTGGTACGTTCTAAGAACGACCCCTTCATTTAAGTCATTACTTTACAATAAAACCTGCTTCTACCTTTAATTTGATGCTCGACAAGGCCACATTCAGTTAAAAATAAATGTTACACCCCCTTTTGCCCATATAGGCACCCCTCACTCATGACAACGTCGAATAAAGTTGTTGCCTGCGTATAGGGTCACAATTTAAACCTTTCCGCCAAAGACAAACGGATGAACCTGTGAGGGGTTGACAGATGTCGTATCACATCACAAATAGAGACACACTTGATGTCTAAATATTTGATGCGTGTTATTTCTTCGCCGATTATTCATGGGCAAATGTTTGCTTCATCTCTGGTACATAAGGAAAAATGGGTAGGAGAAGGATAACCAGAAGGCAAAATAACAAGAGGCCAGTACCGTCAACATCCCCCACCTCGGTGGCGGACAACTTGGTGGAATTTGGAGAAGACGGTGTTCAAACAAGTCTCGGCTCTACTATCAGTAACAAAAGCGAAGAATGATGGGCTGAAAGGAATTCACTGGCCGACGAAGGCAATTTCAATACCTAGGGAAATAAATCCGCAATGCCAAGCAAGACAAAGCTCAGGAAAGCTCAACCAATTCTAAAGGTGAAGTAATCTTTAAAAGTATAATTCGGTCAGGACTCCTAGAAAGTACCCTTCATGCGGCTTGAAGCAAAAGTAGGTGACCTGTCCGAGATTATCAAGGATAGGCACAACTTTCATTAATCCATTAAAATAAGACAAGAGCACACAATACGTAACAAAACTAAACAAGAAATGCCAAGAAAAAGACGAAACTTCTAGGAAATCAACATGCCCTTAAAAAGAAAAAGGCAATCTGACCGTTCAAAAAAAAATGATACCGCTCGCCATGTAAAAGGAAACACAAACCACAAGTTCTCACCAAATTTTGTGGCAATTGGTTCAGCTGGTTCACACGGAGAGACAGACAAACAGACGAACAAATAGAGAGACAGAAATTGAATCGACTTTAATAAAGTTTTCTTTCACACAAAACCTCCAAAATAGAACTTAAAGTTAAGATAGTGGAAAGCAAGTGTGAACGTCCGCTAGTGAAGCGGAACAAAGTTGAATGAAGACAGTGATTGAACCAAGGTACGTGAAAAAATGGGAATAAGAAAGCAAAGGTGCCACCTCTACCAATGGTAATCTGTCATAGGTGGTGGTAATAGAAACCCGACTTGTAATACCTAGAGAAATATCAGGAGAAATATGGACTGAAAAAAAACCCAGGCTATGAAAAACTAAAGGCTTTCGTAATGAAGTTAGTAACTCGCGTGGAAGGAATGACGTGGCAAGTTCCCAAAAACAGGAGATCTTCTTCTTGATCAGGAGATATTCAGTGCAAACTTCGAGTTAGATGGGTTATTTGCTGGCTGAGAAGAAAGATTGCACGAAGGATATACTAGCCAAAGAAATTGTGACAGCTGAGTGGTTAGAGCGCAAGGCTGACGTACGGGTTCCGGTTCAAATCTTACTGATGATACTGGTATTTGAATCGTGATTTGCGTCGGACACTAGCTGAGTGGTTAGAGCACTAGGCTGTCATACGGAAGGTCGCGGTTCAAATCTCACTGGTGGCAGTGGAATTTGCATCGTGATTTGACGTCGGATACCAGTCGACTCAGCTGTGAATGAGTACCTGAGTCAAATCAGGGTAATAATCTCGGGCGAGCGCAATGCTGACCACATTGCCTCCTAGTGTACCGTTACGGTCTTGAATGAAGTGCTCTAACACACTTCAAGACCCTGATCCAATATGGATTGTTGCGCCAACGATTATTATTATTATTACTAGCTGACTCAGCTGTGAATGAGTACCTGAGTCAAATCAGGGTAACAACATCGGACGTGCACAATGCTTGCCTCCTGCAGGCTAACCTGAAGTGAATAAAGTGCTCTAACACACTTCAAGGCCCTGATCCAATTGGATTGTTGCACCAACGGTTATAATTATAAAGAAATTGATGAAATCGGGGAGGGGCAGGGGTTTGATTTTGGAAGGGAGATCTGGCTCAGTTGTAGATCTGACTTTTGTTGCTTATGCCAGCCAGGAAATCACTTTCGAATTATAAATTGAATCACATGGCAGTGCACGGTCAAAGCGAAAAGAACGTCAGGTTGGTTGGCAAAAGCAATGAATCAGTAAACTTTCATGGAGGTGTAGTTACAGTCAAATAGACGAAAATAAAGCTCCGTTCTAAAGAACTGGACCAAGTACTGAATAAAGCCGCTAAGCTAGCTGAAATTTAGGCCAGACATTTTAGCTGAATTGGCCGAAACTTTTGTCCCAGAGAATATTCCCTCCAGGCTGGCCATTTTTGTACAGACTCATATATTTTCTTTACATTATGACAAGAATGTTGGAAAGGGCAGCAATAGATTGCTCTCAGTTGTTAAGAGCCTTAGCCTTAGCCGTAATACGAGCAGATATTTAATGATAATGGCCTTGGACGTGAAGAATTCATTCAATTCGACCAGTTGAAGAAATATTTTTCTAGCATATCTTGCTCTGGGCTTCATGCCTACCTTATGACCGAAGGTTTAAATAGTCATCATACGATACCAGGATAGAAGATAGTTATTTAAAGCCCAGGAACTTTTGGCAGACCAGTCTAACATCATTCCCGTTGAAAAGTCGAGTATAATTGTTGGGTGCCACATTCGAGAGAAGGCGCATACACTAAATGAAGACGATCATACTTACCAGCATGGAAACTCATGTCGGTCTGCTCTTCATTCCCTGATTTCAAAGGCGTGCACGGAATGAGGCTGTTTGTAGACATTGAAGCGGCCGTTGATTTCAAAAACCGCCCTGCCTATGGGCGCATCACACAACAGATCTTTATTGCTTATGTGCTCCAGTTGCCGCCGGTAGCATTATATACACTAACGGAAACCCTGCGTTATATAAACCAATCTTACAGCCTTACACGAGAGTCTCTAGTGACGATTGTTCCCACCTATCCTGCTAGTGTTGCCGATGGCTACTTGCGTGAATGGTGGGTAAAAGGCGCAACGCACATAAACTAAGTGCTGCTTTCCACAGACTGGCATACCAAGTCTTTTGAACATTTCTAACCCCTCAACAAAAAACACAGACAAACGGACAGAGCGAAAAACGATTTACTAACCTTTTATTTAACACAAAACCTTAAGGATGGAAAATTGGATGTATGTATGTGTAGTGAACAGTTTAAAGTTGCATGTATTGCTGACGACATGGTCTAAGTGCGAACTACTGCAAATCAGTCAGCGTAAGATTGTATATAGTTCTAATATTAGTAATTGCGCCTAACAGACCATCTCTCGATAGGTATTTGCTTCTTTTATTCCGTCTTGTTTGAGTTTCCGATTTTTCAACGTTAAATCAACAATACCTTAAAATAAAGCAAAATTCAAATATGATATTCTATGTCTCCTACTAAGATTTAAATCAAATCAAGGCAAAAGTGACAGGAAATAATGCTATGACAACGTCAGGGCATACAGGATCTCACTATATTGACAAAGAAGACAATGTAAGATAAAAATGTATAGAATACAAGTTGAACGTAACAGTGTAGGCTGCATAATATAGCTCCGTAATAAAATGAAATCAGGAAAACCCACTCCAAACACAACGAATATAGCTTTCAATTTCATGCAATGGAGATATCAGTGTACAATAGCCGCCACACCCTCTAAGATCATCCAGAAGTACACAAGCGTGGTTGAAAAAAAGTTAACTGGGGACAGGAATATAGTCCAGCAAAAGTAAGAGAGAGAACTTTTGAAGTGATTGCAGTGAAAGTATGACTTTTAGTCAGATTCCTAACATGAAAAACTTCGAGGAAACAAAGTGTTCGAAAAAGACGTCATTGATGATTAGATGTTCAGAAATAGCTAACCAATCCTGTGAACTTAGACTGTGCTGTAATATTTTCAAATTTGGCAGAGAGTAAAAAATAAAATATGTTGATAATGTTCCTTATCAGCTTGCATTTTTATTTATAAGACTGACTAGGATGACCGCACAATGTGCAAGGCCAAATAAAAGCAGGACGATTACCCTCGAGACCATTCAACATCAACAAGGGTCTACGAAAAGGGGATGCCCTATCATGCGTCCTCTTTAACCTGGCCCTGGGAAAAGTGATTCGCGATGAAAATGTAAATGTGAGAGATACCATCCTCTTCAAGTCCACACAACTACTGGCCTATGCTGGCGATATTGACATTATGGGAAGAACCACCCAAGATGTATAGTCTACCTTCATCCAAATCGAGCAGGCGGCGCGAGATCATGGGCTGCACATTAACGAAGGGAAGACGACGAACATGGTGGCAACGTCAGCGGCAAAAACTAAAGAACGAACAACATCGAATCACACTGGTCAAATGAACACAATAAAGATAGAAGTCTACAACTTTGAGATTTCCCCTATCTAGGGTCGAAAATCACAACCGATAACAGTTATGGCGATGAAATCCGTACACGATTATTGGCAGCCAACTGAGTCTATTTCAGCTTACAAACTATTTCGCTCGAAACGTCTCACCATAGGGTCCAAGCTCTTACTTACCAATCCTCATGTATTCCTCGAAGACCTGGGCTCTTAGCAAAAAAAAATCCGAACTCTTGGCCGCGTTCGAGAGAAGAATCCTCCGAAGAATTGTTGTCCTGTAGTCTACATAACGACGAAATCCATAAGCAATACCAGACCGCCTGGTTGTGGATAAAATCCGGCTCAACAGGTTGCGGTGGGCGTGCCACCTAATGCGTAGGGATGAGGATGTTCCAGCACAAAAAGTCTATAAGGGCAATATCTATGGTAAAATAAGAAGACGAGGCAGACCCTGCCTGAGATGGAACGATGGCGTAGGTCAGGATATCTGGCGTCCTGACCAACGCCATTTAGGGATATTAAATTGGTTGACCTCGGTCCAAAACCAGGATGTCTGGAGCTCCTTATTAAGGCAAGCCTAGACCGGATACTGGTAGTTGCACCGTTGATGATGATGGTAATAAATAATAATAATCGTTGACGCAACAATCCATGTTGGATCAGGGCCTTGAAGTGTGTTAGAGCACTTCATTCAAGACCGTAACGGTACACTAGGAGGCAATGTGGTCAGCATTGTGCTCGCCCGAGATTATTGCCCTGATTTAACTCAGGTACTCATTCACAGCTGAGTCGACTGGTATCCGACGCCAAATCACGATACAAATTCCGCTGCCACCAGTGAGATTTGAACCGCGACCTTCCGTACGACAGCCTTGTGCTCTAACCACTCAGCTTTCCTGACACTATGATGATGGTAATAAAACATAGGTTTATTGAAATCGGTTCACTGTTTATCTCTCTACCCGTCTGTCTGCCTGTCTATCGGCTACTCCTATTGACACGAAATTCAGCGGAAAGGAGGGAACCGTGAATCTCTTCATATGCTTTGTGTCATATTGATTTTAACGAAAGTGAGTCCCCATACATGCAAACGGGGCTATAAAATTGTTTTTGCTGAATATACTCACATGGGCTATTAAACGAAATGTTTCGATCAGTGCACTTTTCAGAGCACACATTTGATTTGATGTGCGGGGGCTGAATTTCTTTCACAGACCTTTTCTCAGAAACTACTCAACCATAAAATCAGGAAAAAATTAGGAAACTGTCACTGTACAGTGTCTAGGCTTCAAAGTAGGCTCCATGCCGATACATGTTTAAATAGAGATAGTATCATATTACTATATTTTTTAGAAACTGGCTAGAAGCATTAAGTTCGAAGAGTAGTATAGGTCCCAGGACGAGACAGGGGCTGGTACACTCGATGGAGCATAATCTGGGAAACCCTGCTTAACTAACTCCAACATCTCCACTACCAGACTCTCTCTTCATCTCTGCATGGTAATCGCTGGGAGTTCTTTCTTAATGAAAAACTGCAGGCGGAGAAGGATGAAGGCGAGTGTCCTGCGCCTAAAACGGGATTAATTATAACAACTGGTCCTCCAGTTTGGGGGTTGGGTACGGCTGATAACCCTTTGTTGAAAACGGGAACGAAACCATGAAAAGACCTTGGGCTGAACAAATTTTACAACAACGAACCCAGTGATGGAAACTTGAAAACTATTTGCGCATGGAATGTGTGGGTCCTGTACAGTTCAAAAACTGCGCAGCGACTACTTGATACCCTGCCCCAATATAAAGCTAATTGGCATAAGGCGTTACGAGAGATGCGCTGGATATGGATCAGTTTTCTGGCGAAGATTAACCGCACCATATATTAAAGCGGCCATGGAGTACATCATATGCTCGTAGTATGTTTCCTTGCCAACAAAAACATTAAACCTATCAGACTACCTCCAAGAAAACTGCGATACTGGGTTGTGTACCCAGGGAAATTTACATTTAACACTTACGAAAAGCTCGAAGAAACTATTTTTGACCGCACGGTGGATTAGTCCCAAAACCAAATAAACCTCTGGACAATCCTCCGTCCTATAGGCATACGTTCCTTTTAAATGTCAACTGAAAATTCTTTGTACAGGCTTTTTAAAATAGACCTAAGCCTATCTGACAAATGAAGGGGGTCTCTCAGAGAAAATATGACTGCAAACAGAACAGTAAGGAAAGTAGCGGAGGCATCAAAATGAGATAGCCAACCTTACCCGATGGTAATTCACGATGTGAAGACTGCCCTTAATACTGCGATGAGTGGCAAAATAATTAAAGCTTTAGTCAATTCTTTAGTAAAATTTTGGCGTATGAGTTTCAAAATCTGGCAACCCGACAAGGTTAAATTCTATCGCCAATAAGATTTCATGCTGCCTTGCCTAGAGAACATCAAATGCATCAATCAAACACTTTGACTACGATAATGACATCGAATTGCTGGCCAAGTGGATTTAGATTTCGAGAAAGAGACAAGCAGAGTCGGATTGAAGATAAACACCAACAAAACTAACTTTCTCAGTCTGACTGCTAATCGCATCCTTTCTATCTGTATTAACAGGCAGAACATTGTCTGGGGTTTTCAATCTCTCTGGCTTGGTAGAGTTTCTGCCCACTGCAACGGTGACACTGTCTTTGATGTTATTAGACACACAACACACAACTCTGCGATAGTGAATTGGAATAACATCAAAATGTTATTCCAATCCACTATCCCAGAGTAGCCGGTGAGTAGGTCACCCCGAAACCACTGGCGCAGAACAGTAGAGGACTAGTATAACGTTGTCGGGAAGCTCTCCGAACACCTAAGATGCACTGTGACCCATTTAAAGGACAATGTCAACCATATACACATTTGATGAAATTGGATGCTCCCAATAAATAAGCAGACGTGGAAGATATGCGGCATACTCTTATCGCTTCAGGCATGGTTCACTGCCCGACATGTGAAATGATTGCGGAGAATGTAAAGCGTGTTGCTTTCGAATGTCCGAGATATGCCGCGGCAGGTTGGAGGAGGAAAGTGGTGCTGTGCTTCAAAAATAATTTGGGAGACATTGGAAGTTTGTAAAGGTGATAGACAGTGTTCTGAGGAAAGAAAAGTTCTAAGAACTATAATGAATATCAAAATGATCCACAATTGATAACTGATCCTGCCACGGAAAGTTATACCACAATGACAGTCCCGCTAGCTAGGTGAAGAAGAAGGATGATTTTAATGAGTATGAGTGCCTATAATCGTAGGTTTCGAACTTTTCAGCGTTTTGAAAGCTCGTCGCATCAAGTATGAAAGGTTTTGTGGATTTTTTATGTAAAAATATTTTAGTCTCATTTATAAGTAGCTAGTAGTGTATATGCGTTTAATATGATGTGATACTGACATTTCATTTCTTAGGGAGCAGTAATTTGTCGCAAAAGAGACAATTTTATCTAGTATATTTCGTTAATAACAGTAGGATTTCCACCAAATTTCCCAGTATATTGCTCCGTATTATCTTCAAACTTCAAAGGAGTTCGCAGTAAATTTACAAGCGGCAATAATATACCATAATTACCCTCTTTATGCAGATATTATGACGGAGAGTATTTTGAGAACTATGTGTCACGCACATGGACCGCTACAAATTTTTCCAGGTCTTTCAGTTGGATATTTTCTGAGAATAAGTTCTTTAAGTAATTGGCCTTTTCCTGAGTGGATGATGAGTGGATGATCTATCATAAAAGTATGCCATCAAAATCTATTTAGAGATTGTTTGTTGGATACGTTCTGTGAAAAAGACCTGTTGCACTGTATGGAGCATATATGTACTAAGTGAGCCCCTGGATTTAATAGCCCATTAGGCTAAACAAACAAATATAACTTCCCTTTATGGATTTGAGAAACTTGCTTTCATTTTCGACTAACAGAAAATCGTGGCACTCGCTGTATATGAAGGCTTTCACAGATTACTACTACTCCAACAAAGTTCGTGATAATCGATTTAACAGTTTTCAATTAAATTGGGTCTGACAGATAGGAAGACAGAGATTGAATCGACTTTAAATGTTTTGTTTCACAAGAATCCTTAAACAGAGCAAAAACCCAAGAAAGTTAGATCGGCGCAATTGAATTTACGTGCTACTTGTAGAGAACACATTTGCTGTTTTTTTTTCAAACGTTCAAGATAAATTGCTAATTATTAAACAGTTTCCTGCCACGAAAAGCCAAAAATACCATTTACCAAGCTGAATATTTTGCGGTAGTCTATTGATCACATATGTTGCATTAGAATAAGTAGAAATTTGTCAATCATTTTTCGCAAGTCTCCAATGGCGATGATCAATTTTGGGAGCATTATTTTGGAGTAATTTGCTGACAATGCTATTTAATTTTGTGTAAAATTATATCTTTTAGGATGTTATGCTTAAGGGCATCACCTGGTCATGCATATGTAAACGTGATTCGTTCACAGAATAGTTCGCAATATAACATTATGCTCTGCGAAGCTTGGTATGATAGCCACAGATAGCATTTATTGCATGTTAGTTAGTTAATAGTTAGTGTCCCATGTTTCACATCTGCCTGGTGGCAGGAACTCAATTTGCACTATTCGATTACCCGAACCTTTCCAACGTCACCTTTCAAAGCTGACTCAACAGCGAATGATTTGATGCAAAAGTCGCATATGGCTCTATTATTGTCGGGCCAGAACCTTGGTGAGCTAATCTGTTAGGCGCCTCGTTGCTAGCAATGATCGAGTGCCTCGGCATCCACAGAAATATAATTTAGTTTAGTTTGTCAATGCCAAGCCGCCAGGGAATTTCCGAAGTAACAGAGCCGACGGTGCGAAAACCTAAGTTCTCCAAAGTTCGTCTACGTTAGTGTTAACGGCAACTAATGAACGTCATCCTTACTACTATGCCGTTCTCACCAGCTTTGTGCGGAACTCACAATCATACGTCAACGTATTTCAGGATTCATTGATACTGAAGCCACCGTAAGCTGTTTGGCCTGGGATTTTGCTCGAAAAATCACTAACAACGGTCGGTACAAGTGGGAGAGATTACGCATTGACCTCAAGATAACCAATGGGACTAGCTACTCGCTGAGTGTCAGTTGACAGCACACATACACATTCTTCGAAATTTTTAATGGGGAAAGGTAACTACGCATGTTCGACCGTCGGCGGTAAATGCATGAGAAAAACTCCGCATTGATGTTGATGTCGTATATGTAATGCAGTGCATTGGTATGTGCTCACGTGGTTGCAAGTACCAACATTTCCAGCATGTGGCATTGCGCAGCTGCTTATGGCTTGTTATGTGAGATGAGGAAACACACAAGAAAACCATCTAAGGGCCATCGACACACTGACACACCAATACGATGGCCACATGGGTCACGGCTAAATAGCTACCTCGTCCTTACCTCAAAGATACACAATAACATTGCGTGCCCTTTGCCACTGGATTTGCTCCTCCTGTATACAGTTTCTTGGTCTGCATTTATTAAACTCATGATGGTGGAAGCCCCATAGGCTTACCTAATCGTAGTTATCTAGCACCAATTCACAGATTTTATGTTAGTGTCTCTCAATGTAATGAATCGAGATGAATTCCTAAATATGCACTAGCTGGATTTCAAACTTGTCGATAATTATTGCTGCTAGATCCTGCGCCTTCTGTGTCCTCCAGGAAACATAGCAAGTTGTCCAGTACCAGGAGCCCCTAAAACATTCTGGCTCCAAACACCTCGATCCGACCAATCTAAGAATCTAATTGATTTACACCGGATCGATTATATGCTGTCTTATCACATCACAAATAACTGCGAACGAAGAATAATTGAAAATGCCATCGATATGTGTATTCATCACAAGACGAGTAACCTTCAATGTTGGATTAGAATTGAAAAAATGTAAAAGAACCCGCTTGCAATTATTCGCAAATCAGGACAATTATTATGTAGATTTAAGTAATTCAACTAAGGGTATAATAAGGGAAGTTTAAAGGTTTTCTTATCTCACAACAATTAAAACTCCCACAAAAACAGAAGATGGATCAGAAGCCTAAGAACATGTTAATTTTAAAAAGAAAATAACAGTCATAATTTCTTTGTTGACCCACTGGCCCAGTGTGAGATGAGTGTACTGTCCTTCAAACAACATCCCCGCGTGCCATAGAATTACCTATAAAGAGCATAGCTCCTGAGTAGTTGAAATACATTTTCAACAACCAGAGGCCGTGTGCAGACGTGGTATATGCGCCATAGTCGAAATAAATGTCTCTAATAACCATATAATTTTATGGAGCTAAAGACTACCGTAAATGTAGTGAATAGGAGCTTCCCACCATATGATACCCGACCCAATACACCTGATGTTAAAGAAAAATTCAACATTTGGGAGGAAGGCCTTTCAAAGAAAGGAGTTAATGTTACATTTGTCAATTCCAATGGCGTTGCTATAATGAAGATGGTGGACCCAGCACACACCTGTATTGAAACCATTTATTAATGACTACGGATTAGAATGTAGCAGACATTGACGATGCCTTACAATATTCGAGTAAAAAGAGCGGGTACTTTCCACGTATATTGACGCGTAATAACCCCGACTTGATGTCACTGTTAAGGCACCTGGGCTACCAGATTTTGGTCAAAACAACGAACATACATGATATTGACGCATTGAATAACTTCAAGTTTGGTACTATCGTCGGCGGAAACACGGAATGCACATACAGAAATTTGTCTTCACATCCAATACTCCTATCGAGGACTTGGCTATGATTGATCAAAATTCAACCCCGCTAAGCTATTTATATAGCATGCCCGCCCCAAGCTCAGTTAATTGAGGGGGGTTTGAGGCAACGTATTTTGTACCATCCTCAGTAAAACTAAAATAATGTATTGAGATAAGGAAAAGAGAGAAAAAAAAGTATAGTTGGAGTTATTCCACTATGCTAAATCCTACCCGATCTCTTTTAGTGATAGGTCCCATGGTAGGCCAACCCAGTAAATGCATCCAATGTCGTTAAAAACAAAATGATCGTGTTGAGTCATAAGCCTCGGAAAAATGCTAGGCCGTTCACTTAAGTGCACAAGCTCCGATCCTGTCAAGAAATGACCAAAGGTTCTTGACGCAGGCACTGCGTCATGACGTAAGTAAATTAGTCCGAGCAAATCCAATACATGTCTGCACACTAAATATTGGCACCCTCACTGGAAAGATCGAGGAACTCGCAAGAGCCCATCTGAAAAGGCGCATTGATATCTGCGCTTTATAAGAAACCCGATGGTCTGATACGAACAACACGGTGTTAGCATTGAGGAGTCCCGTGATGCCATTAGAGAAATCGAACGATTTGATAATCAGCTGATTGCATTATTCATTTCTTCACCGCATACGCACCAGAAACAGGTTGATTTGATGACGAGAAGGATGCCTTCTGGCAACTTCTCAATACAAACACCTGTAATGTGCCCGCTGATGACTATATATGACTTTAATGGTCATGTGGATGAAAAGCAGACAACAACAGGTGCCATGGGGGAAAAGGTTTCGAGTGCGCAATGAGAACGCCCTTCACCTTGTAATTATGAATATATGATTCATCAAACGATTGTTTCATCTTCGTACATTTTACAGTGGGAACAATGAAATGCGAATCGACTATATTCTCATAAGACACCAAGATTTTACCACCGTCACTGACTACGAGATTACCAACCACAAAGGGTGAAACCAGATTAAAGGCACGATTCAGAAAGCAACCTATGCAACCCTCAGCGTCACCAAGCCAGGTAAGCGATTCATCAACCGAGATACTTGACTTTGAACTGACGATATTGAAATAAAGGTCCATGAAAAGAAACGTCTCTACCATAAGTCTCTGAGTGATAAAACGCTGACCAATTGGCAGATTTACAAGAACGCTAACGGGAAAGCAAAGAGAACGACCGCTGCCACTCGAGTCATCCGTTAAAAAGGTCTTGACGATAAACTGAACACGCGGTATGTTATGAGAGATCTGTATCGACTTGCCAAAAGCCGACACTAACGCACACAGGATATCAACACTTCTGTTCCGTTAATGAGAAAGACGGTACGTTGCTTACCGACCGTTGGGCCGCGAGGGACAGATGACGAGAATATTTCGAGCAGATTTCAACGGAAGAATTGGCTCATCCTCCACTTCCGCAACCATTGCCAATGTACATTTGAAGTAATTCCACCATATTATGACGAGTTTTGAACGCATTCTTCAAACCGTATTCGCGAAATCATTGAAATAACCGTGAATCAAGCTGGATTTCCCAAGACCCGCGGAACTACTGACGCAATACATACTGCGCGGTAACTCATGGAGGAATACCGTGAAAAATATTGCCCTCTTTATATTACATTTTTGCATCTGGAGCATGCATTTGACTGAGTCCCCTGTACTCATCTGGTACGCTCTACGAGAACACTTAGTGCCAGTAGATCTCGTGCGCTGGGTTCAATTGCTCTACCACGACTCGAAAAGTAAAGTTCGAAATGTTGCGAGTGTATCAAAACCGCTTGGTCTCTCTGCCGGTTTTCATTAAGGAAACGCCGTCTCACCGCTCCTACTTGTTGTTGTTATAGACACTGTCATACGAAACATTTAATGTTCAGCGCCCTATACACTGCTTTATGGAGATAATGATCTCGAGCATCTTGTTCGAAAATGGAATGGTCGCCTCACGCCATACCTTGCGACATTGAATCTGAATACAACTGAATTTGTGATGACCGATCTTCATCAAACAGGCACTTCACTGTCAATGACAGTGACCTGCCTAAAACGATTTAAATAGTCAAAGCTATCAGCTGGAGAACTACGTTATGAAATTGTATCAACGAACGTCTCCCTGTATGATTCCGAGTGTTGGCTGACTATAAAAGACTGTGAACGGCGTCTTACGATAATGGAGAAGAAGATGTTGAACCAAATGTTGCGTTGGACTAGTAGCGTGACAGGCTTTGAATACATCCGAAATTAGGATATCCGCGATCAATATGTGACCGCACCGACCATGGACAAATTACGAGAATCTTGGGTGTATACTGCCATGTAATTCGAATAAGGAGAATTCGCTTGCGAAAATGTCGAAACCGATGGTAAGCGGCAGCAACAACGGTGGTTTGATACACTGGATGGTGATTAGACATGATTGACGAAAACTGCATCGATTTGAAAGATGTTTTTTTCAGTGATTATGTTCATTTCGACTTACACGGGAATGCCAATAGACAAAACTTTCAGTACTACGCTATTTAAAACGCATGATACATTTCTACATTCTCCTGGCATCACCATGCAGTGTTCGGTGTCGGTCAAGGTGAACATCGAGCCAAAGCGCCTCGAAGAGGGCAGTTTGAACGTCACCGTTGACGGTAGTCGCTACCGAGACATGCATCTTCTTCTTTTTCTTCAGCCTTTATCCTGTTCAAAAGCGGCTCGTCGTGATCGGTTCCGCCATTTTATTTTATCAAATGCTTGAGCGGGATGCAATCTCGGGGCTTTTAAATCCCCATCCAGCGTGTCAAGCCACCGTTGTTTCGGCTGGCCTTTTGGTTGCTTACCTTCAACTTCGATGTTCAGACCAATATGGGCGCTAAGTTAATTCTCGTTAGCGCGAATTACGTAACCATACCATCGAAGACGCCTCTCTCGCAATTTTTCCATGATCGGTGCAACCCCATATCGATCGTGGATATCCTCATTCCGGATGTGATCAAAATGTGTCACGCGACTAGTCGAACACAACATCTTCGTCTCCATTACTGCAAGACGCCGTTCATTGTCTTTTATGGTTGGCCAACACTCAGAGCCATAGAGGGCGCCAGGATGGACGATATTGCAGTAAATTTTACATTTCAGGCGTTCGTTGATACTTCGATCACAAAGAGCACCAGTTGTGGAGCGTGACTTTAACCAGGTTGCGTTAATGCGTGAAGTAATACCATAACGTAGTTCTCCATTGGCTGATAGCATTGACCCAAGATATTTAAATGGCTCAGTTCTGGGCAAGTCACTACCTAGACATGCATATTGCTATCTAAAATTTAAACCAGTTGAAAGAGCAGTTTCCTAATCAGTTAATTTCCAAAAACACGACCATCCTTTGACCGCCACGCAATCCAAATTTTACTCCGATAGATTTTTTCTTGGTCATCAAAATTGTAGAGTGTATTTAAACAGGCCATGAGACGACCGAGGCCCTGCAATCTGGAATCAAAAGTGGACAACACAAAATCATGTAATTTACTGGGTACGTGGCATTATCAACTTACATTGCAATGAGATGTCAGCATTCCTACATAAAATGCAAATTATAGACAAGCTGATTGATAAACCGGCAGGCAGCTAAGCAGTTTTAGCGCAACCGTCCTTTATATAAAATGTTTAAAAAGATATTCAAATTGAAAGTTTGGTGGCATAAGCTCCAATAGGGGCAGACAGTATCCAACCATCACCCTACTGTGGAGTTTGCTGAATAGAGCTTAGGCCAGCAATAGCAGCTTTGAGACGCTAGACTAGCAAGAAACCAACAACTTTCCCTGGCGGTAATGCTTACGATACTCCACGATACCCGAAAAAAAGGAAAAATCTCTTGAAGACCTGCTCTCCATTTCAGTTCACAGCGCGGTCACCCAGTAAGATGAGTACAGCAGCTCTCGCCATGAGAAGAACGTAATGCATGTTTCCTCTAGAAAACGGGAGAAAAAGGCTCGCCGGAAGCAAACCTCAGTCACAAAGGAGACAAAATCTGTGGTGTTGGATCAGTTGAGGAAGCGAGGATCTTCTTCGATGATTTTGTTTTACACAAAACCTTAAAAAGGGATAATAAAAAACCCGAATAATTTTCACCTCAGATCCGTATAATTTTCACTGCGGGCTCCGTTTCTAAGGTTTTGTGTAAAAGAAAAACCTTATTAAAATCGGTTTGCTGCCTGTCTGTCTTTCCGTCTATTTGTCTGTCTGTCTGTCCGTCACACTCATTTTTCTCGGAGACGGTTACAGCGATTGACACCAAAGTTGGTAAAAAGGTGGGAACTGTGAACGCTCACACATACAGTGACTTATATCCTTTTACGTTGAATTTAAGGGGGGTAAACATACATGCAAATGGGGGTGTACATTTATTTCACCAAATATAGTAATGTGGGGCATCAAATGTAGGCTATAGCATAGAGCATGCTCCTACCTTGGTTGAAATTGCACTATTACTAATTAACTTATAAGAGGTTAAAGTTGTTGCTTGTTGACTATGAATGTCAATATCACCCGAAAGCGGGTACTCTCACATAATATACGCATATATTTCGTGCTACGTACTAATGTGGCAAATGTACACTCAAATGTCTTTATATAAGAAGCACATAAACCTTGTTTTGCTTTTCATTTCGGTTCAGAATTTTCTTTCTACGACCACCATCCATATTAAGATTTGAAAGCTCCAGTTTCCAGGTGTCTAATCAAAGAAGAAGGTAATCGACTACCTAGAAAGCCCGGAAACAGATGGGAGAACTCAGTTGATAACGTTAGTTACACGCTGCTCGATTCTGGAAACAATAGAAGAGAGACGAAGACTTCAGGAGGCCAATGGCAAACAATGAGAGGAACAATGGGTCAACCACATTAAATGAATCGGAATCTCCAGGAAATTCAAAAGTATTTTGATCTTAAATATCAAAAATATGTGCAGGATGCAAAATCAAGACTACTCAGGAGAATGTTCATATTGACGGCATCTCGAAGTACCGACGGTTGAAAAAGTAGCAGGGGTTGTGGACAAGTAAAAACTATGCAATTTCCAATAAGCTGGCGACGGCGTCAGAATATTAACAGATTGTCTGGGTGAATACCAGGATGAGAACCCCATAAACGATGTTGCTTTTATTCGGTGTGAATAAGAGTTATCATCGATCTGAAAAAATACCAGCTATTTTGACTAGAAATCAGAACGTTCCTTAGGATCTCATTCATTTCGTTTGATGCTGCTAACACCATATATAGTCAGTTGACTTACTTTGTTAACCATGAGCAAAGTCACGACAAATGGCTATGTCCAATGGCTGCTCGCACAGTGACACTTAGTATTGCCCTTCCACTATTGAGCAGAAAAAAACCTGCAACAAGGATGAATTCAACATCCTATATGGCCAATCTTGGGCTTTTATGGAAATATACATCTCACAGAATAAGAAGAACCCTCAAAATGGTATTTCCACCAAATGCCACAGAGTAAATTCAAGGCTACCCGCGCAACAGACAGACATCCGTATAAAAAATTGATGCTACGAAGATCCAACCAATTCCACGATATTCTGGGAGACACCAAGTTAAACTCCTCACAATTCCCCATTGAAGTGGTTCATAAAAGTATATTTCATATGTCAGGGCGGACTTTTGTTCATTTCGCTGACCCGAATAACTACCGAAATCCCATTTCAGGCGAGCCGTTTCCAATAGGAAACAATCGAATAAAGCCTCCTGAAAACCTCTAGATTATCCTATACAGTTGCGTCTGAATGGACCCTTACAAACGTTTCTTCGCTTCGAATCCAACTGAATAAATTCATCTCATGGCTGGAAACCCTCTAAAAAGACACATCCAGCCTGAAAGCTCTCCAACTTTTGAATTGCATATAAATAGCTGGCAGTGGTTCTTTGATCCGTTCTAATTTTTCAAAAGACACACAGTTACATACATTTTTATTTATAAATGTGATTCCAAGCCATTGAGACGTGAAAAAATGCTTTCGCTCATATGAAAAGATTCCTGCCTCCTTCCATTATGTTTTTCGCTTGAATTTTTCAATAGGCCTCCTCCGTCGGTTTCGGCTTACACACTCTGCCTGATCCGAAATACTAAGCAGCCCGGCCACATTCCGAAGGAATCAGAGGTTGGGGCCTTTAAAGCAATGGAGAACGATTGACTATATCAATTACATGTTTGATATCTGACACAGAACCATGCGTGTAGGAACTTGCCAACCTCCTCGGCTCGCAGGATGAGTTCCCGTTTACAAGTTCGTCCGCAGATAATCGGAGCAGGCGGTCGATGTAGCGTAGCCTCTAAAGTTGAAACCAAACATTGCAGTCGTCGTAGTTTATTCCGGGGGACAAGCTTGACTTTATTGCAGGACAACTGAAGGCAAACCAAAATAGTCGCCCTGTGGTAGCGGGGTGGGAGCAGGGCGTTTTCCAGCAGATATCCCCGCGCAGCAGACGTTTTCCGTCTACCGCCTTGCATGGTTCTAGTCTACTAGTTTTCTGCCCTAGCTCCGTCCTAGGCTCACGGCCTCGAGGACTCTTGGAGCTACTCGCATTCGAGAGCAAAATGCTAATGGCACTTTCGTCCTTGCCAAGTCCTTTTGCGAAATCGCTTACTTCAGTTGGAAAAATAGCACGGGCTGATAGTGAACGGAAAGATCTCACGAACTCGAGATATTTCTTATTCTAAATTAAAGTGATGGCCCCAGAACGGGAGTCGATAAGGCAGGCGGCCGTTCGACTCTGGGAGCCATTCGCCAGCAACGTACAGACAATTTCTCCGTGGCTTAGAGGTTGATTGGGAAAAATTATGCCTTCTAAGCACTCTGGCGACGACGGCGGCGATGAAAGCAACGACTCTGGCCATGTGATGAGTTGAGCGGAGTCGTTTTTGGAGGAGCAAGCGCTGACTTGGCCGTTTCTGGGGGCACCGAACGCGGGGCCCGCGTAAACAGCAATTGTCCACGATAATAACAAAAGTAATATCATTAATTAGCTCGACGACAAGCGGCTGCGGGCGGTAGAGCCCACTGCAAGGGCACGCTCAAATGATAGTTCAAAGCCATATTCATTAGCGGAACCAACAGCGCGGTGCAGTGTCATCTTGCAGTAATCCTTCCCGTGTGCAAATGCACACTCGAAGCTCGTTCGAATGCAAAATGGAATTGACCCGCTCCACCCGCGCCCCTGCACGCCGTGCACATATGCGAGTGCACCTACGGCTGGCGGAATGCAGTTATGCAATCCACTCATCGCCCAGCCACCCTCGCGTGGACCGCTTCGCAGCCTGAGCTGCACTAAGAGCCCAGGAGAGCCGTGACTCCAGCGCGACTACGGCTCCGTGCATCGCTTCTAATTAAGCCGTTCGTGTAATTAAGGCGATTATCGCCCCGGATAATCACAGGACCGTGTCAGCACTTCCAATTGCAAATAGTTACTCGCTAGTGCCCATTATTCGGGTGGCGATGCGAGCGATACCAGGGCATCAAGGAGAGGCGTTAGTGCGAGTGATACGGTCATTGGAGCTTAGCCGCGATGGGATCTGCAGCGGAATCGCCTCCAACTTCCGATGGAGCGTTATTGTCCCACCGCCAGACGCAACGAAAACAAACAGCAAAGATTAAGTATTGAAGTGCTTACGGAATCTGTGGAGCCGGGCGAACCTCGTTAATCCAACAGCGGAGGTGATAGATTGGGTCCCCGGGGCCAGGGCCGCTGCCCGCGGCTGGGCGCCCTCGCGGCCGCTTCCGCTTCCACTTGACCGCAACACACTGCACTATCCACGCTCGACACAATTTCCGCGACACTTCACGACCACCGCACGCACACGCGGAGTTCTCACCACCCTGCGAACAACTATTGCTCCGAACTTCACTGGCAGCAAGGATGCGGACGTTGCACTGACTCAAACAGCCGCGCTCCGGCAGGATGCACTTAACGGACCTGCTTATCACTCTTCACTGAGGTTACATAAATCCTCCGGACACTGAATGGGACCAACGGCACTCCAGTCGCACACTATCTGGGAGAAGTCAACGAGGAAGCGGGCGAGCGTTACTAGCCGCCAGACGGGAAGCAGGGATGCTGGCTACCATCTGGACCAAGACCAGGTGCAGGCGATTCGAACGGAAGGAGCTGCTCCAGTTTATGTCTCTTCTCGACGAAGTAGTCCAAGTTCAGTGGCGGCGGTGCTCCAACTGTGCTGGGTATCTGAGGTACGTGTCGCAGCGAGATCCCGACGGAAACTGGGAAAATCGCGTCAGTAAGTCTCGAGCCCGAGCTCAACTCACTCACGCTTCACGGGTTACTTCTGTAGTCGAGTCGGATCCGTTCTGGCGCTGCTTCTGGCTCGAATCGGGCCATATAGCACCCGCACAAAGTTCCGATTCCGAATCCGAGTCAGAACATCTACCGCCAAGTCTTCTTGGCCTGCCGCCGAGAGCTTGGGAGAACGAGCGCCTCGGCCAGCTGCCAGCGAAAGCTTTACATGACCGTTATAAATTTAAGGAAATTTAGCGCGCAATGTTGTTGTTGCCTTACGACTGCACGCTTACAGCGCGGCTGGAGAGATTGTACACAAACTCGGACGGGCGTTGTACCAATTGGGTTAGTAATAGTCGTGAAATGAGTGAGCTTGGGACGGCTCGTCGCCGGTGGGGGACTGGCAGTTGCTGCCATTTGGAGTGGAATATGCGAAGGGAGCAGGAAACATAGCAAAGTGCGTACACACGCAGCTCCGCAAGTTATCAATTTGGCTGCGTCTTATGAATTTGAACTAGTTTCATCTCAAGTGCAGATAAATGCTTCGCTTTTAGCATTTTTAAGATTTCAACTTAATTTGATCAGTCAATAGAGATGCACATCCACAACTAAAATAGATACAAAGCAGTCAGCATAAATATAAAATCTTTTCTGGTTCTCTGTAAACGACTCCCTGTAGCAGATGAAATAGTTTTGCATTGAAAATATATTTTTTTCCTACTGTAATTTTCTAGATTTGTTTACAGCTTCGTTTTGTGTTATATCTTCTGCTTTTACAGAACTAACTGAAACTGATGAAATCTTACGCACTAAAAACACAAATTCCTCCCAAATGTTTGCAATTTCTCATGATTTTAATGCTAGCTTAATTTAACTATAGTGCGGTGTAAGATTCTTTTACTATAAATACAGTAATAAAGTAAAAGTAAAGTATTAATCTTGGTTGATCAAATTTTGATCTTAAGGGGGTCATCCCGTGCGTCGGATCCGCGGAATCGAATTTATTTTACATCGATTGTATCTAGATATAGTGTAGAACATATGGGCAAATTGTTTTTTTGATATTCGGAGTCGTTTGGAAATTATAGTGTTAAACACGTGATAAGTCACATGCCAGATTTATATCGATCGCCGTAATAAAGCTCGTATTTATCGGTCCGAATGACTTCCCTAAAAAGGCAAGAATTGAAAAAACCTAAGGTTTATGGATTAGGTATAACAGATTAATGGCCAGTTACCGTTTTATGGGCAAAAATCACATTCTACAATTTAAGTGCCTTTTTCTCGAAACCGCATGTTGAATATCGGCTGCCAACATAGCCCAAAATCTATCCAACGAAATGCTTTGAAATTTTCAAGACTTATTCAGACCATATTTCTACGGTCCGCAAACTAGGATAATTGCGATTCATTTAGTAATTTTTTTTATTCATTGAAGAAGCCGTAAAAAACACCAAAATTCATATAAAAAATTTTAGAATTTTAGAGAAAAAAAGCGAAAAAAACAGCCTTCACTCGGGATGACCCCTTTAATGTAATGAGTATACAATAGTAATTTTAAACAAAAAGGGGCAAAAAGGGTAAATACAATAGGAAATTAACGACTGAGAAGTATGCTGACATTTGTAGAGAACGGACGTGTCTACAAATTAATATTATTAATAAAAAGAATTTAAAATTGAAATTAAATTAGCTTTTATCAATTATATAAAAAGACATTTATATTACTTTATTAATAATATATAATTTAAAACTTAATTGAAACTAATTTCCTTTTGTGTCCGAATAGCTGAGTGGTTAGGGCACAAGGCTATCGTACGGAAGGTCGCGGTTCAAATCTCACTGGTGGCAGTGGGATTTGTATCGTGATTTGACGTCGGATACCAGTCGACTCAGCTCTGAATGAGTACCTGAGTCAAATCAGGGTGATAACTAGGGCGAACGCAATGCGGATCACATTGTCTTGAATGAAGTGCTCTAACACACTTTAAGGCCCTGATCCAATATGGATCGTTGCGCCAACGATTATTATTATTATTATTTACTTTTGATTTGTTATCTACTCTTACTCTTCCTTTTCCCCAAAAAATTTTGAGAAAAATTCTTTCATTGGCTTGACGATGAGTGGTGGGCCAGCCCCCCACCCCCCCTCTCTCGAAGATCTGAAAAATCAAATGACATTATTGATTAAGAAAAGTGGAAAGCTTACGGAGCAGCTGATGGCTGGGGAGGCGGGGCCGCCGTCTCCAAAGGTAGCCAGGAAAAAAGTGAAGCTTTCTTCGACTACTTCTGCAGCCATGGAGGAGCTGGGCTGCCTTGATGAAGAACAAGTTTTCGGCAGCGAATCTGTCCGAGAGGACATAGAAAACAATAAAGCTGACGATACGAGAGACAGCGACAACGGTGGCGATGGAAATGTCCCAGAAGAGGGTGCTAACCAGGCAAGTTGTAGTAGTGAAGAGGGAAAACTTGGTGAGTTTTTGTTCTATGTTTCTAAAAAATTAAAAAAGAAAAACAAAATTGAAGAAAAAATGTTAACTAATGTAAAAAATAATGCAAGTATGATTGATAATTTAAACAAGTCGGGAAACCGGAAGCTTGACGCTTCAGGTATAAAAGGTTTTGTGTTTCCTTATGTGAGGAGCATAACGTAGTTCTCCATTGGCTTATAGCATTGACCCGAGATATTGAAATCGCTCAGTTCTGGGCAGGTTACTGCCATTGCCAGATCTGAGCGATTTAAATATCTTGAAGGGCAGGTTACTGCCATTGCCAGAACTCAGCGATTTAAATATCTCGAGTCAAAGCTATCAACCAATGGAGAGCTGCGTAATGAAATTGTTTCACGCATTCATGCAACCTGGATGAAGTGGCATTCCCCAACTGGTGTTCTTTGTGATCGACGTTTCAGCGCACGTCCCAAATCTAAAATTCATTGCAATGTCGTCCGTCTGCCGCTCTCTATAGTTCTGAATGTTGGCCGACTATAAAGGACAATGAACGGCGTCTTGCGTTAATGGGGACGAAGATGTTGCATTGCACTGGGGGCGTGACACGTTTTGATTACGTATGAAATCTGTGGGAAAACTGGAAGAGAGGCGTTTTCGATGGTGTGGTCACGTAATCTACGCTAACGAGAATTCAACAACCAATATTGGTCAGAACATCGAAAACAATGGTAAGCAACCAAAAAGCAGCCCAAAACAATCGTGGCTTGATACGCTGGATGGGGATTTAAAGGTCTCGAGATTACATCCTGATCAGGCATTTAATAAAATAAAATGACGAAACCGATTACCACGCGCCGACCCTGCTTCTGAACTGAAGGCTGAAGAAGAAAGAAAGAAAAAGATGAGAGAAGCGTCGAGTGCACGACAACTCCCTGTAATATAGCTAAAAATTCCATTGCCTTCTATTTTCTAGAAAGCGATTTAAATAAATCATCTGATGGAAAGCCCTGTGTTGATAAAGGTCAACCCCATAGACTTCACACTCTGAGTTTAATATTATTAGCAAATGCTATCAATTTAACCAACATCAAATATAAAAAAGGGCTAGGGAGAATTAGATTCTTCTTGAATGGAATTTTAATATGTCACTCGAATTTCAACTATTCTCGTTAATTATGATGTCAGCATCTTATTTGTATGGCTTAGGATGCTGTTAATTAGCACGAAATTGATAAGTTCGAACTTCTATAACTTTGACACTGATAGTTGGATTTTCATGGAACTTGGCATGTGTATGCACGAGACTGTCCTCTATGCCGGTGAGGATGAACTTAAAAGGAGTTTTTTAGTCAGTTTCTAACAGTTGATAATATACTATTAGTAAATTTATTTGAGCAGATACCGGAATGGGACATCTCTCGAAGATTAGATTTCACATTAGTGTTTTACACAAAACATTAAAAAGGGTTGCAGATAAATAGATTCTCCATAAACGCGACTTTAATATTTCACGCGAATGTCAATTATTCCGGGTAATTATGACGTCAGCATCTGATTTGCATGGCTTTGGAAACAGTAAATTCGCGCGAAATTGGTAAGTTTGAACTGCTATAACTTTGGCGTTAATTGCCAGATTTCCACGAAATTTAGCATGTATTTACGAAATATTGTCATCTATGCTATGAAGTCCTAGGATGAATTTAAGAGGTTTATTCAGCGAATTTCTAAAAAGTGGTAATATACTATTAATAATAATAATAATAATCGTTGGCGCAACAATCCATATTGGATCAGGGCCTTGAAGTGTGTTAGAGCACTTCATTCAAGACCGTAACGGTACACTAGGAGGCAATGTGGTCAGCATTGCGCTCGCCCGAGATTATTACCCTGATTTCACTCAGGTACTCATTCACAGCTGAGTCGACTGGTATCCGACGTCAAATCACGATGCAAATTCCACTGCCACCAGTGAGATTTGAACCCCGACCTTCCGTACGACAGCCTTGCGCTCTAACCACTCAGCTATCCGGACACATTATACTATTAGTAAGTTTATTTGAGCAGATATCGAAATGGGACATATTTTGAGGCCTAGATTTCATGCAGGCGCACCACCCTGATTTTGTTTGGAAAATTAGTCCTGTCTCACTTCAAATGGGTACATTTTGACTCCTTACTCACGCACTTTTCAATTTATGCCAAAACTAATGTCAGTTTCGGAAAGTACAAATCGAGATTTGATACCCTACACAACTATATCCGGAGAAAAAAAATTTTGAATCCACCCTATGCATGTATGGGGAGCCCCCCTTTAAACTCCACCTAAATTTATGCCACTCGCTGTATGCGTGGAATTTCATAGCTCCCATCCGTCCACCAAATTTCATTCGGATCGGTTTAGCCGTTTTGGAGAAAAGTGCGTGTGACAGACAGACAGACAGACAGACATTGAATCGATTTTAATAAGGTTTTGTTTTACACAAAACCTTAAAAATGGTCCGACTGGAGATGCAATTAGCACCCCAAATAAAGAAAAGAGGGAAAGGGTGGTAGAGATTCAGCCACTCTACTTAATGGAAGCGGGGCGAGAAAGTCCAAGCCAAATGTAACAAAACAGCAGATTATAAAAAAGCACGGGAGGTCCTCGAGCGAGTTAAGGCTCCTCACTTCACCTACACTCCAAAGGAAGAGAAGGTGAAAACCTTCCTTCTGAAAGGCTGGGATGCGGAGGAAGAGCCCGAGGAAGTGCTCAAAATGCTCCGGCAGACGGGAACTGAGGTCAAGTTCCTCTCAGCGTCATTCTTTAGTACGAGGAGATCCGTTTTGGAAAAACGAATGCTGCACTTCCTCGTGCAGATAAGCCCGGAGAGCCGGGGAAGCGATCTGATCGCCATCAGGTCGTTTAATTACCAGGCCATTCGTTTTGAGCGCCTGCAGAGGGGCGAAATAGTCCAGTGCCTAAGATGCTAGCGCTATGGTACGATGTGTAAAGTGCAGAAAAGACCACACCACAGCCGAATGTTCGCTGACTGAAGCAGAGGGCAAGAGAAAAATTTTCTGTGTCAACTGCGGAAGCGGAGGGCATCCGGCCTCGTACCGTGGATGTCCTGCATACCGCAACGTTAAGGTCACAAGGCAGCAGGAGTCAAGATCGGCCCAAAGGACGAAGGTGTGAGCGGCGTTGAACGGTACCGTCCCTTCGGCACCAATCGTCTCGGGGATCCCATTTGCAGAAGTAGTTAGACAAGGGGGAGCTAAGAAGCCCCAACCAGATGCAAGTGGCGAATGAACACCATCCTCAATGAAATACTAACAATGTGTGAAAACATGCAGCATACGCTACACGTACACAATACAAAAATAAACAGTTTAACAGAATATCTACACAAACAGCATGTCCGCTGTTAGGTCTGCAGTCACAGCGATACCACTGGATGGTCTCCAGATCATCGCGATTAATGTGAATTCTGTCGTAGGAATCCATCGAAAAGCGGAGCTCCTCGATTTCGCTGCCAGGCAACAGCCTGACATTGTCTTGATTTCAGAAACCCACCACAGCCCGAGGCATTCGATAACATTCAAGAATTTTGAATTCGTGAGGAACGATAGACGAAATTGTGATGGGGGAGGTGGTACCGGAATACTTGTGGGTCGCCATTATCGTTTCAGGCATATTAACAGACCTAAATTTGAAACCTTTGAATGTATCGTAGTCTCCTGTGTTCCGTTTTTTGACTGCCTAGAGGAGGGAATTTATACTTTCTGTCAGTCTATGCAGTGGGAAACAACCGAGCCAAGTTCAGGGAGGAATTCCATTCTCGGTTTACGATACTCGAACAGAACAGGCTGCATAATTATTTTATTATAGCTGGCGACTTGAATGCTAAGCATACCTCGTGGCTAAACACCACAAACAATCCCAGAGGGGTATTCCTCAAATCTTGGATAGAGCAATACCAGGTAGAGAATAAATGCGAATTATATGGGTCAGAGAGTCCAACCTGGCCCAGGGCAAATTCCTATCTGGATTTGTGCATTGCTGACGCGCGCTTGAACTTTAATTTTAGGTATCCTCAACGGAAACTACAGACTCTTCCTTACGATAGCGACCATAACGCTATTCTTATTGAAGTTCTGTTTGATGGACGAAGAATTCGCCTTCTGCCGATGGCCAAGAGAGGTTTATTCGGGGATATCGAGAGGAATGGCCACCTCTCGATGGGGATAACGATAGTACAATTGCAGCAGGTGACAGGAACTTGAGCAACGAGGAAATACTTCAGTATCTTCTCAAGCTAGAGAACTTGACGATGGATACAATTGAACAAGTCGTCCCTAAGATTAAATCTCGCAATAATATGGAAGGATATGAAACTGCAACCCTAAAACGGTATATATAAGAAAGTCGCGATGCAAGTTGAGAAATATAAGCCTCATTCACGTTCACGCCCCTACAGAGGAGACTGCAGATTCGGAGAAGGATACCTTCTATGATATCAAAATCATACTTGGGGATTTCAACAGCCAAGTAGGAATGGAGGCCATATTCAGGCGATACGTTGGCTCCTATAGCTTAGACCAAAATACAAATGATAGCGGACTGCGGATCATTCAATTAGTAGCGTCACACGAAATTGTTGCTGGAAATACCTGGTTTGCGCGGAAAGCGGTCCAAAAAACATACGTGGGCCCCACCAGATGGGAACACTTCCAATCAAATTGACCACGTGTTGATCGAACGCCGCCACCTTTCAACCTTGGTGAATGTTAGAACATATAAGGGGGCCAATATAGACTCGGATCACTATCTCGTTGGCATGGTGTTCCGAGCTCGAATAACTACACCACCCAGAATCCCCTCTGACAATCAGGTGAGAGTTAACAATGAAGCCATCCACAACACCGCCCTCCGCGACACCTATAAGAGGGACATGGATGCTGCAATAACCGCAGTCAACAGAGGACCTGGAGATGAAGCATCAACAAATGATCTTCACAACCACTGAAGAACGTTATCATTGACATGGTCACAACCATACTTGGGCCCCAGCCGGAAAAGGAGTCGGAACGGCTGGTTTTACGATGAATGTAAGCTAGCAATAGAACGGAAGAATGCCGCATACCGAGTAATGTTGCATTCTCAAAGAACGCGGGCACGCGCAGAGACTTATCACGAACTCCGCCGCGCCGAGAAAAGACTTCACAGACGGAAAAAGGAAGCCTGGGAGAAACAACAAGTTTGTGAACTCGAAAAGTACAGGGAGCAACCACATCAGGTGCGCAAGTTTTACCAACAAGTCAGCAGGATGAAGCCTAATACACTTCGATGCTCATCCTGCCGAGACAAAGAGGGAAATCTGATTTCCGACAGATGAGCTACTGAACAACCAGAACCGGCGAGTTGGAGGTCCTGCCAACTGAAGACGACGGACAAATATTGCCACCACCAAGTTTAGGAGAAACAGTCCGTGCAATTCATCGGCTAAAAAATCATAAGTCGCCAGGAGCCGATGGAATTACAGCCGAATTGGTTAAATATGAAGGCGACCAGTTACACCAAATGGTTCATCAACTTGTGCTCAAGGTATGGGACAGCGAATCAATGCCTGACGATTGGCAACGAGGCATTATCTGTCTCATCCATAAAAAGGGAAATATCACACAGTGCAGCAATTATAGAGGTATCACGTTGCTGAGTACCGCCTATGAGATATTCTCCACTATCTTGCTAGGCCGGATAACCGCATACGCCCAGAACATCATTGGTCCATACCAAAGAGGCTTCACTCCAGGCAAATCAGTAACAGATCAGATTTTCTCTGTGCGGCAAGCGATGGAAAAACTGTTGGAATATGGACACCAGTTGCACCATCTATTCATCGACTTCAAAGCCGCCTATGATAGCATAGCCAGGGTAAAACTGTACACGGTCAGGAGAGAATTTGGTATTCCGACGAAATTGATAAGACTGACTAAGCTGACCCTGACCAAAGTGCGAGACCAGATAAAAGCAGCAGGATCACTCTCAAGGCCGTTCGACATCAACAACGGTCTACGACAAAGGGATACCCTATCATGCGCCCTCTTTAATCTGACCCTCGAGAAAGGGATTCGTGATGCAGACCCAAATGCAAGAGGTACGATCCTCTTTAAGTCCACCCAACTACTGGTCATGGGAAGAATCACCCGAGACTTACAAACTGCTTTCATCCAGATCGGACAGGTGGCGCGAGATCTTGGGCTGCACATCAATGAAGGCAAGAAAAGCTGGCGACGTCAGCATCAATAACCGACCAACCAAGAACAGCAAACCGGACTGGTCAAACGGAAAGAATAAAGATAGGAGAATACAACTTTGAGACCGTTGATAATTTCTCCTATCTAGGGTCGAAAATCACAACCGATAACAGCTACGATTTTGAAATCCGCGCACGGTTGTTGTCAACCAGCAGAGCCTATTTCAGCTTACAAAAACTCTTTTGCTCGAAACGTCTCACCATAGGGTCAAACTCTTACTGTACAAGACAATGATCTTGCCAGTCCTCATGTATTCCTCGGAAACTTGGGTTCTTAGCAAGAAAAATTGCGAACTCTTGGCCGCGTTCGAGAGAAGAATCCTCCGATGAATGTTTGGCCCCCTACATGAGAATGCACGATTCCGTAGTCTACATAACGACGAAATCTATGAGCGATACCATGACCGTCCGGTTGTGGATAAAATCCGGCTCAATAGGTTACGGTGGGCGGGTCACTTAATCCGTATGGATGAGGATGATCCCACCCGGAAAGTCTATAAGGGCAATATGTATGGTAGAAAAAGAAGACGAGGCGGACCCTGCCTAAGATGGAGCGATGGCGTAGGTCAGGACGCTAGACAACTTTTAGAGATATCGAATTGGTGGATTTCGGCGCAAAACCGGGATGTCTGGAGTTCCTTATTAAGGCAGGGCTAGACCGGATACTGGTGGTTGCGTGGATTGGGGAAATTTAACAATATCCGACATTTATAAAGTAATTAGTTAAACAAATATTACATTGGTTTTATTCACAGAGTCAAACGAGTCAAGCACAACTACACGCCACGCCGAGCCCGGAGTGAAATATCGTGAGAGTTCTAATTTATTTTGATTTCTTTTTTTTTCCTTCATATTTTTTTTCTTTCTTTTTACTTTGATTTAATTTCTTTTTTTTTTCTCTTTTATATATTTTTTTATCTTTCATTTTGATTTTTCGTTTATATAGTTTTTTTTGGATCTTATGAATATAACATGAGTTGGAACTATTTTTTTTTTATTTGAGGACTTACTCCCTCTCTCTTACACCTTAATCTCGCAAAATTTTATTAGGGATAATGTCCTGAGGATTACAAGGATGGGAGGTAGTTTCAGGGGCTGCGTCTCAATAAGTTTCTGAGGCAGAAGAAACCATGTTTGGGGCTGTGATCCGTCGTCGATCTTTTAGTTTTAGTTTGGGTATAGACACGCTAATTTTGTATTAATGACACGTGAGGGATCAAAGCGCTCATGGGACCCTCCCACATTCCCGAGACTAGCTAGCACAGTGGCGTGCAAGAACGTGTCAACCGAGCACTTTGATGGAGTTTCAATCTTTGCGGGCGGACCTTCATGGTTAATTTCGACAACTTTTAAGCTTTCTGGGATAGCTCTTCCCTCTAGGTCGTTCTTGGCCACTTAGGATAATCGTCTGATCTTCCTAATCCCCTTAGGTTCGACACACAACATGGCGCGTGCTTTTCAGTCTTGTTGAATTTGGTTGGAATTTGAAATGCTAATGATTTCAAACACACAGTTTTTTTCAAAAACGGTCTTTGAAAGTTTTGTTAGATTGCACCATAGAACTGATTTCCGTCATTAGTGAAAAAAAGGCGGGGAGTCTATTCTCGTGGTATATGGGTTCCGGACCACATTTCAGCTTTGAAGGGGGGGAACGCACGCATTACATCGATGTGAGTTTAGTATTATTGTTTGCACTTGAATGTTATTATAAATAAATGTAGCTGGCCTCAAATATTGGTCCCAAGCACAGGAGTTGTTATTTACTTCTTCTTCTAACGTCCCGTTGGACTTCGGATGGCAAGTACTGGTCAGAATTTTTTTTCATTTTCAGTAATCTACGCTCTTGAACAGATCATTAAGAAAATTGGTCCCTTGATCGGTCACCAGTTTTTTCGGTACCCCATACCTGGTCACGATTTAATCGAAAAATACTTTTGCTAGTGTCTCTGCTTCCGCATTGGGAATTTCATGACAGTCCATCTATTAATTAAGGTAGATTATCCTGGAAGTGTTTTGTTTCCCTGCGGTGGTGATCTTCAGACCCCCTACTATGTCTAGATGCACTTCATGAAAGGGTCTCTCCCCTATGTCTATTATCATCATCGGCCATTATTTGACACTTGCGACATTTTTTTTATGTGCGTTTCAGTATCCTTCGTTTCGTTTGTATGTTTTCATTATCCCGAAATGACCACCCATGGTGGCCTCGTAACACTGTAGCGATTTCTTTTTGGGTCTGTCAACATTTCAATTTGGTATCTCCTTTGGTCATTTTTGTCTTCGGGTACCGGAATGGGTTCCTCACTTTCCTTCTCTTTATGTTCATCCTCCTGACGTTGCTGTTATTCACAAACTTTGGCTCGTGTTACTCTACAATGAGTGCAAACCCTAAACTGCTAATTTCCTTCTAAGTCTTCCGTGTCTTCGTCGTATGTTCGTATGAGAGGATATTCGGCTTAAAGCATGCACATTGGTGCTATACTTCCCATTCTATATTCTATCGAGTAACGATATTTCGACAATTTATGATGGAAACGCTACAAGCTGGTTGTAGGGTCCTGTATGTTGAAAATCCCCTTAAGTGGCTTATGATCTGTGTAGACTGTGAACGAACTTCCTACCCTACAGGTAGCACCTGAAATTCTATACAGCCTTAACAATACAACAAAAAAATTACAAAAATTATCTTTCAGTAGTCGAGTAATTCCGTTCTGTCCACTTCAGTGTCCTACTGGCATAGGTTATCGGATAATCCTTCCTTATAGGTCCTTGTGACAGCACTGCCCCCATTGCTTCGCAACCCGTGTTTGTTGTCACATTAAATGGAGCTGAGAAGTCGGGACAGCGCAATACTAGCGGTAAAGTTAATACTATTTTCATGGTATTAAATGCCAGCTCGCACTTCTCTGTCCATGTGAATTTAATATCATTACGCAGCAAGTATGTAAGTGGTCGGACAATTTTTTAGAACTCAGGAATGAATTTCCGGTAATATGTAGTTAACTAATCCCAGAAACGATTGGGCGTATTTTGCCTTCACGATCGTTGGAATCCTCTAAAACTTACCATTAACCTCCTTCTGACAGGCATATCTTAGGTACACTAATTAACGTTTCTCAGGATGTAATTTTAGGTTACTTTTCCGTAATCTGTCAAGCACGGATCTTAACTTCCTGTTACTTATTGTTATTTTCCCATATAATACCATGCTATCCAAATAGACAAAGCAATGAATTCCCTGTAGTCCTGTTAGTAGGTAATTCGTTGATCTCTGGAAAGTTGCCGGTGTAAATTTCAAGCTGAACGGCATATGTTTGAACTCGTAGTCCAGTAGTCCAGTTTTGGTCCGGTCCTCCATATTTACCAACACCTGATCATAACCACTTGCTAAATCCATGATTAAAAAATACCTCGAATGCCATTCCTCTATTCGGCAGTGGAGAGGAGTCTCAAATGGTCTATTCTTTCAGCTTGCGGAAATCAACTACAACTTATCATTTTTTCTTACCATCTGGCTCAGGTTTTTCGGAACTAGCAATAAAGGTCAATTCCATGGGCTCTTACTTGGCACAATGCCACCTCTTATGTTAACACCTCAGCTAACTAGTCATCTATATATAACCTGCCGGTAACCTATACTGTTTTTGATTAACAAGATCTAGGTCGGATCGTTTACCTCTATACCTCCTGCATCTTCGAGGGAATATATATTATAGCTTTGTAGTGGTCCAGTTTTCAATAAAACCTTTCTCAATGCAACCTCGTTCTGTTTCCTATTAATGATTGTAATTCTTAACCCTTTGGTTCTACCGGGAAGCATTACGTTTGCTATGTCAACACAATTGCTCACTTCCTGTGACAGACAGACTGTCTTTTTACAATTGCGCTAGTATTCGTACAGACACCAGAGTGCAAGTGTCCTTATTGTTTGTTCTACTTTTATTAGTAGATCTTTTTTTTCACTAAACTTTTTATTTAGCTTTTCCCATTTGCCGGTTAAATAACTACTTTTGTCACTGAAATTCAGATTGCCTTCACTGTCTCTCGTGACAACCTGACCACTTGCCCTAGCCAGCAATGTTTCGCTTGCATGCGAGGAATTCACTTGCTGGTTATAGTCTTGACAAAAAGTGCGCCCTTTGAGCACTTTGCCCTGAGTACGAGTGGTTCCTCTGTCCTTTTTCCTACTCCAAACGCCATCTGAGCGTTAGCCAGATATTCGATCTCTGATGAGTGCTGCTCATGAATGGTGTTTTCAGATTTGTTTAACCCCACCTACGCAGTGCTCAATACTGTTTCTAAATTCTCAAAAGTATCTGGAATGGTGTTGGTATTTGTTCTTGTATTTGCGAATATTAGCTGCCCCTGAGGTCCTGCCACATTGCATTGTTTAGACAAAAATCATTTCCTAATATTCCATTTACTACTATACCAAGCATGTCCCGTAATATCGGGACATCTCCGTATGTAGCTGTAGGGTGGCCCCGCATTTGCCTAAGGATTCTCAAGTGGGATTTCTAGTATGCATGCCTCTGGATGATTTACTTTTGCCCCGTTTTTTAAGGAACTTTTCTTGATAAGACTTCTGCACACCATGATGCATTTTGCACTCCGTACAATAAGATGTGTTTTTAAGTTTAAAACACTCATCATACGTGTGTCCTTTTACCTACAACAGGAACATGTAACGTCTTTAATTGGCCCTTTTGAACCTGTTCACACATTACTATTAGCGTTTGTTTGAATGTTCCCTGGTGATACGCTAGTGCCCAAGTTAGTATTTGATTGTTTGCTGAGTATTGTTTGATAATAAAGTCGGTGTTGGTGCACCAAAATAACCGGAGAAAACCGCGTTTTGGGTACCTATATTATGGAAAGCCGCCTGCTGCCGCTATTCCTTATCGAAAGTAATTAAGGATTCGAAAGGTGATTGCCTCATTGTTAGCAATTTATTAATTAATTCCTGGTATGTTTCCCTTGGTAGTTAGTTGCTTGTGAATAGCCTCTCTACCATCCCAAAGGTTGAAGGCTAATTTGACTTTATTAATTGGTTGGCCCTAGCCTTAGGGCGTCGTGTATATCTGATTAAAAATTACTGCTTGCGATTGAGTCAAACAAGATTGAACACTCTTAAAACATCCAATGAAAGAGTTTGGTTGAAAGTTTAAAGTAGGAGATTGCCTCCAGAAAACACCGGAGTCAACTGAGACACCAGATCTCTGTTACCGATAGGGTTTACTTGCTCTTGTTCGGTAGCCATTGATCCTTCTTGCACACTCGAAATGTAGTTACTAACATTTAAATTGCTATTCGCTATACTTAAGCCTTTAATGCTTTGAGTGAGAGGGGTGGCGTCGTTAATTTCGCCTTTTGTTCTCTCTTAAACTAAGCTTGTCTAAAGTACCCGTTCAATGTGTCGCTACGTAGTCGTCGTGTTCTGGTTGGACGTGTGCTGGTAGAGTGTACTTCCCCCTTTTGAATCTCCTTTGAATTAAATGGCTCAAATGGTTGCTAGTGGTTCTACTAACTGTGCCTTTTCTACGACATGACCGATGTTGTTTTGTATTTGCTATTATGCAACTACTCTCAAGTGTCCTTTCTCATACAGGAATGTTGAAGTTCAACTCACTATACTGGAAGTTGTCCAAATACTTTGTATGGAAAGTGGTTAGGAGTTTTGGTTTTGAGATTTTTCAAGGTTTTATGTACCCTCTGCACTGGCTTCCTCAATCCTACCGGATTGGTAATGCACAAAGCACTACCCCCAATTGTTATTTTTTTCTTGTTTGTTTGGTTTCTTCTCAAAATCGTTGTTTTTTTGGTTTGTTATGGTTGTTGGTCCACCTTATTCTGCCCCTGGGAAAACTTAAATATCAAATCTGACTTTAATGGGGAATGTGCTTCATTTATCCTATTTCTCATGCAATAAAATGTAACAGGTCTCGTTCCCATAACCTGCACAAGGGCAAAATCTTAAAATAATCACAAAGACGCATCCATATAAAATCTAGGCCTCCAAATACATCGCATATTTTTGCCTGCTCAAACAAAGTTATTAATGGTGTACGAACATATTTTATCAACAATTCATTCTGGATGTACGAAATTTGGTACGAGCATAGGGAATGATGCAACGAAATCCTATAATTACTAACAAAGTTATAATAGATTAAAATTTCCAACTTCATTTCAATTTACTAACCGGGAGTATCTTTTTATGTACGTATTTGCGCCCTGGAAGTTGGGGCTTGAGAATATACTCAAAGTTTTGCCTACTTGTCGTAAGATGCGACTAAAAGGGATAATAATTTGTGAGCTAGAATCCTGCAAATGATGAAACTTTATTGCTATCGAAACATCAACAACGCCTCGGTTAGGGACTGACATCATGGCCGAGATCTTTGGCTATCACGGAATATGGCTGATTTCTGGAATGTGCACACCCTCCTCGACAAAGTAGCGAGAGTCCTTAGAATGTTTGCCTACTCCAATTTTAGTGAGAATTGCAACTAAATAAGCTGAACATTCTGGGCCTAAGCGAAATAAGGTGGTGGAACTCTGGAGGGTATTCCTCTCTCTCCCCCCTCCAACATCATCTTGTCATGATAGGGAAACCTCTAGTAATTTACTATTATACTAAGAATATCCAAAACACATGAAGATGAAAGCAACGGATTGAAACAGGTGGTAAGGAGTCACAAACTTCGAATCCACCCGCGACTTCGAGAAATCAGGTCGTCCCCTATGGAGAAATCTGTAGAAGGCATGCTCTCTACTTCAGTGGAAATCCCGCACCCAATGGCTACACCGCGGTCAGTCCGAAATGAAAGTACAGCAACTCTTTTATTGGGAGGAACTGGAAACATGACTACGGCTGGCCTGTCACCTAATTCTTTGAAAAAATTGGAGTAGAAGACTCGGCAAAAGGAAACTGCAACTGCACTAAATGTGGCCATATCCAAAGAAATCGGACGCAAGATAGGAAAGTGACGACTAGTTGGGAACCCCTGTTGGATCCACTATGGACAAAGCAGACTCCTCAGTTAGCGGCAGTTTTCACATCACACTATAACTTATGCCTACTGACATGGGGGCTGGTCAAATTAACCTGCAGCATACCAAAACCTACCTATCTACTGCGAACACGGCAGGCAAACTTACAGGACTGCCCTTATATATTCCTGGTATAAGAACCATACGTCCGGTTTAACAAAACCTGTGGTACTGGATCAATAAAGGGGGCCAGGATCTAGGTCACTATTCAAATCCAAAGAATTTCAGACAAACAGCATAACATAATTTTCGCTGAAATATCTAGGTCGCACCCACTAAATGAACCAGCATGGAAAGTCTTGTCTGCTCTTCGTTCTTTGGTTTCAAAGATAGAGGACTCAACTCCGAAAGATGGGGGTATTCGTGCACCTTGAAGAGGCGTTTGAATGTGCGCCCTTCCAAAAGCTCTGTAATGCCGCCAGAGTGCATCGTGTTGACGAAATTTTCATTAAGTGGGTCTATGCTATGCTAACGCTGAGATTGGTGAAGTTTTGTTTGTAATAAACACCCAAAAGGCTGCCATCAATGTGGTGTGCTATCGCCACCTCTGTGGAGTATATTGATCGACTCACTACAAATTGAACTGCATAATAAGGCATAGACTTTCAGTAAATCAACGGTATTATTTACAAAAAGGTAAAAAGCGAATGGTCTTTGCCTTTCCGAAATGAGGGGTACAACCCTTCAACTCTTCAAAAAGATGAAGAGATGGAAATCTCTCTGAGATCCCCAAAGAATGGTTTACCCAGTGTCCGCAGCCTGACTCTAGCTAGAGGTGGGCAATCGCAGAGAAAGTGCATGAGGGTTTTCCTTCCTTCTCCGCAGCTTCGGCAATGCGAATTGTAGGGTATGCCGAGCCTGGCGGCATGGTCCCCTATGGGCCAGTGCCCCGTGCAAGCCGCCGGGATCTTGAGTGCATTTGCACGCGTCTGGCATGGGAGCTCTCGTGATCGGGTTATATTGCAAGTCACAAGTCTTCGAGACTCTGCCCCTGACAGCCGCCAGCTAAACACCGACTGTATTCACGGAAAGGCTGCAAAGAGCAGAGCTTCGCGTGGCCAATCTGTCAGCCCGCTCATTCCCCTATATGGATGAAAGGATCGAAAAACGGTAGAGGAGATGAGCGGTATATATCAAATCGCTTGCTCAGATTGAGCGAAAGTGTATATCGAACAAACAAGAGGCTTGTAAAAACTAGATTTAGGGAGCATACGGAGGAGGCAGAATTGGCTATCAAGTACTCCCGAAAACCCACAAAATCTATAGTGGCTAAGCATATGGTGGAATGCGGCTATAAAATAAGCAACGACGATCTGAAAGTGTTAAAACATGTAAGAAAAATTAACCAGCTGGTCGCCTATGAAAGCTTATTCATTAGCAAACCGGTAGAAACTAGATTGAATCCAGCTCTAGGCTATTCACCTTTATTTAAAAAACTTATAAAAAACTAATAAAAAAAAACTCTTCTTCTTTCAGGATATGCAAATAAGTTTTTAAGATGTTATTAAATATTTCTTTTTCCCGAGTTAGATATAAGTCTTGTTAAAAAACTAATTTAGATATATAATTAATTAGAATAGTATTATAGATTTAGATTAGTATAAAAATAGTTAATAAACCCACTGTTGAGCAGACTTATTAACACTGATAAAGGGAGCAACTGGTTCCCGAAATACCGGTATTTGCAATACAAATAAATTAACACTAGCGTGCCATCAGCATGCATGGCACTCTAAATGAGTTATTTAATTTAATTAACAATAATGGTGAGAGGTTTGTGAATTATTGCAGCTCCCAACGCCTTGTCATTGGTACAACGTCGTGCGAGCACAGAGCCCGCCTTAAAGTCAGTTAGATTTTAATTCAATTTCTCGGGTGCTTCGCAAGTGGTCGACCACGTCTCGAAGGGGCATCATAAGATCTGGCTGACTACGGACTAGTGGAAACGGGCGTAACGCACCCGAACTCCGATACCGTGCGGAATTCCGAGATGCCCATTGTAGTGTATGCCGTGACAACAGGGAATTTGCTATTGTGCTCGTCAGGGAAGGAGAAGATGCCGCAGAATGCAAAGATTTCAGAAGTGTCCATCGCATCACGAAAGAGGTTGCATATTGTGGCAAATCTTGCGATGGTCTTACGACCGACGTTGACGGTCGGCTTCTCACCCACAAAGACGAGGAACTGAGGCGGTAGGAAGAACACTTCACCACGATTCCTAACCGTACCACATCCGGTGAAGTTTCGTCTTTCGGAGATACGGACTGTTCCTCCAAGCAGAATAGAAATCATCTCGGCCATCAATCCCCTGAAACGGAATTAAACCGCAAAGGTCGATGGCATCCCTGAAGAGTTATTTATCGCTGTAACTGAAGTCACTGCAGATCTGCCATTTCCACTCGTACGGAAAACTTTCCCCTGAAAAAAGGGAATACTGGTTGACGAAAGAAGGAGACCCGCCTCAAATACGACTATTGGCAGGGGTATCTGCAAACTCCCAGCCGTACCAAAGACAATAGCTAAAATAATCCTGGAACGCATCAAGGAACACCTCGAAAGCATGACCGTTTTGCTCCGGATCCTTCTGTACTAACCATACCAACACTTTAGGGATCATTTTCAAATAGTGCTGAGAGTTTAGATTTTTGTTTCACTTGCTCTTCATTGACTTCGAGAGAGCTTTTGACAACGTGGACACGAAATGTATTTGGTGTGCTCTCTCTAGGGCCATTAGAAAGTAGTTATTATCATAACTACATATGGTGGCGCCAAACCTCACGATGCTACATCGAGGCAAAATCTCAGACGACTTTGAGATCCAAACCGCAGGGTTGCATCTTGTCGCCGATATTAATAATTCATACTGCTTTATCCGCAAAACTTTGGAAAATTCTGCGAACCGTAACATCTTCCCTCAAACACGTCGACTACGGTGATGGCATCTGTTTGCTCTTTCGCCGGGTCATGGACCGTGGTCAAATGGTGCTGAAGCTGAAAACCAACAAAACCAAGGTGCTCAGGCTGACGGGTCATCATATTCTTTTAATTTGCATTAATGGGCAGAGCATCGAAGGCGTTGGTCAATTTGCATACTAGTATGCACGGTTTCTGCCCACGGTAGCATCTATTTGGCTTCGATGCCTTGTCTAAAATCTGGAAAATCTTAGTGCCAAGATGAAGTTAGACTATGCTGTGTCAATGTTGTTGTTGCTATATGGAGGAAGCACACCGAAAATGATCGTGGACATTTGTTTGCGTCGCATCAACGGGGTATGCTAGCCTACTACAAATGAAAATCTTGGTTTTGCGCACAGGCTAATTATCCATGGATGATTTGATGAGAAGGCTGAAGTGCAATGGATAAAGCACACATCAAGGAGGGACGACAATTCCACTGCTGGCTATGCCATGCACTCGCCCAAGAGAGTCAACGAGTGAGGTGCCCCAAGAGTGCGGCGATTGCGAGAAGTTTTTGACAGTGGCACGCAGGTGTGGCTGATACCTTATGACCCACCAAGGAGTGAATGGGAACCATATATATATGCGTACATCTAGTGAATGACATCAGGTTGTCCCGAATTTAAGAGGCAGGTAAAACTGAATTTGAAACTTTTTATCAAACATAAAAGGTCTGGATTTGTACTTTACGATGGCAGTTAAAGTTTAATGGGGGCTACTCATACATGCGAAATGGATTGTAAATTCTTTCACAGAATGTGGTCGTGTGCGGGCTCAATTGGTACTTTTTGAAACAAATTTATGATACCGGATGGAACAAAAAGGAGCGAAGGGTCAAAATGTGTGCCCCAAAAAGTGTAAAAGGAACCTATCCAACCGAAAAATCTGAAAAAAATCACAATAATACATCTATACGAAATCTAGACCTCAAAACACATCCTATTCCAATATCTTCTTAAAAAAGGTAATGAAAGTATATTACTACTTATTACTTGAGAAATTTGCCTGAAAACCCCCCTTCCCACACAAAATGAACATAGAACCTTTATACCCGAAGCGTCGAAATACCGATATTCTTGATTCTATATTGGGACGGTCGCACTTGCTAGTCAGATGGTGTTCTGCCCTCCTCAATAGCCCGATAAACACCTCACTGAGCTCACTCTTCGCGATGTTTCCAGGTTTTGTTGCTTCCCTCTATTTCATTCGTTTGATTGCTTCCTCGACTATAGTAGCGCTGGGAGCTGGAATCACTTCAAATATCGGCAGTGCTTTTGGAAGTGGAGGATGAACAAATTCTCTTATCTAAGCAAAGATTGAAAGTATACGTATCTATAGCGGTTACACTGTGACAATTCTTACACTAAAAGAAGACAAAACATTGCTGAAGAATTATCTTGCAATGCAAAAATTATAGTTGGCGTTTTTAAAGAGTGGTCTTCATTTTTCTTCATCAATTTAATAAGGAATTCTGTGGCATCAGGAGCCAATTTATACATAGAGTACCGAGCGATCGCCTCTAAAATACGGTACAAACTCAGAACAATATGCTGTAGAAGAAAAATGAAGGATGGATTGGCATCCAAACATACAAGGCTTACAGGAAACGAATTTAGAAGACTTTAGAGGCAATGGTAAGAATGCAGTCGTCGTACGTCGCATCTATGTGTACCTTGCATCTTGGAAAACCACGCCGAATTTTTGGTGGAATATAGAAGTAGACCAATGTCGCTACTTCTAATCACGGAAAAGAAGGGAAGGGGATATGGTGACGAATCTATCAAAAGCTGTAAACGATCACCTTATTCGTTCGCAACATTAATTAAATTGGATATCCCAAAGTATTGGGCATATTATTATCGTCTGTTGACATAACGTGATGCCTTACAAAACTGTTATTGGAAGTGCTTCTTCCATTTCTCGCTACCACTACTTTCACGCTTGCCTCCACTTTCAGCAATGAGTAGAACAAGGGATTGGAAGGTAATCAAAATTCGCAAGTTCCCAGCCCTTAGTATTCTATTCCTAGTATTCCCCACTTATGACAAGCACAGAATAGTGTGGCTGAACTCGAAAGGCAGTTGCTTTCTGGATGGGGTAAGATGCGTCGATGATCTTAGGCTGAGACAAAAGACATTGTGAGAGATTTATTAACCTCTCTAATCTGGAAATACAGTTATTTCAACATTAAGATGAAGTTGAGACTGTTCTATCCTAGCGTTCTTTTTGTATTGTTGTATGGGGGTAACACATAGAACGTGAACCCCACTGTTACTCAAAAGCTCCACCCTTTCGTCAACACCTGTTTGCGTCGTATCATCGAAGTACGCTGGCCTGAAACAATCTCAAACCAACAACATGGTCGGCGCACAGGCTTGGAACTCGTACGCACTGTAATCGACAGGTGGACGTGGCAGTGGATAGGTCGCACGTCATGGAGAGGCGACATTTGCATTGTGGGCCATCCAATGCAATCTAATCTCCCTAAATGGCCGACGAGTGGTCGTCCTAAGGGTATTGGACGCAGAAGAATGGAGGAGGAGTACGGGCGCCTCGGGAAATCGTGAGGCGAACTGACGCGCATTTCAGGTAACCGTGAACAATGGCGCGCAGTGTGGTCGGCTTGCTTTATCCCACCAAGAGGTAAATGACAACCTCTGCTGTTCTGTTCGTACAGAGAAAAAAATTAGGATAACCAATCATACTGAGAATCTTGGTTTGTTAATTTTTCAATTTGGTGCAACCAGCGTTGCCTTTCTCCCCAAATAAAGCGTCTTTTGGTCAACGTCCAAAACCTTGCCAGAGACAGAGATTAAGCAGATAACATCAGCGTAACCGAGATATTTAATAAAAGATATCATGTCTGATTGAAACCCTTCAGTTTCTTCGACCAAGTTAGCATGGCAAATGACGGTGAAGAATAGTAATAATAAGTGGGGAAATGCTGCCTTGTCGGACTTCACTTTCAACTTCAAACATAGGACATATTTTTATGTCTATCACATTCCATCATTTCGTCACTTAAAACCAATCCGAAACTTGAAACGGTAACGACTTCAAATGCCCATAACTTTTTCAGATATTATTTTTGAACTTGACTTCATCAAAATTTTCCGTGGCATCTCCAAGGCACTACCCCCTTCAATGTTAAGTTTCTTATGATTTGTCACTGAATATTTTCGCTTGGAATGATTTTCAACGGAAAGCAAAATGACACAGAGCGAGACATGTAATTAGCAGAAACCTAAAATTCAGTTTAAATACACACAGCAGAAACTGGGAACGTCCTTTGAGGGTATTGATGAATTCTGAGAAACAAAACGCAGAGCACAAACTGTATTTAATCCCTTTACACGCTTCTGCTACCTTTTCCTGGAAAAGCGGTTTTGTTAGGACCACCCCCATAATAAATTCAGTATAAAATTTTGCTGCTACATTTACGTGTAAAACGGAATTGAAATGAAGAATTCAAAATAGTGTTATTTATGGTCTTATGAATGAAAACTTGGAGACAGAAATTGGCAGAATAGTAGGAATTCAGTCGTAAGATACAAAACTGCAAATAGATCAAAGTTCAAATGGTATTGTGTAGATAGTTTTTTAATATTTTTGAAAATTTATCGCTTTTCATGGAGGAAGGACTGGAGTAGTTTCGAAAACTGCGGAGGATAATATTATAAATTCAGCATTCAGAGAAAACCACCCTTTTTAAGGTTTTGTTTTTAAAACCAGTTTGATCCCATCGACGGTTGATCTGGCCGTACGGAAGCCAAATTGTCGGTTTGATAAACCTCCCAAACTCTCCACAACTCAAAACAATCGCTTGTAGATTATTCGCGACAACATTTTCCCTTTAGTATTCAATAGTCATGTATGTCTGTAGGAAGATGGTTCACCAGCAGACTTACCATGTTTAGGCGCAACACTAGCTTTTGTCAGAATGAGAACAGAGGTACGAAGAGTTTTAACCGGGCAAAACAAAACGTGTAGCAACGTGATCAGGGAAGCAAAACGGAACAGCTTCAGGGAATTCTGCGAAGGGATCAAACAAACCACAGAAGCAACCAGGCTTTACAGGGCTGTAGTCAAAGACGGGTAAAAAGGACCCTTTTCACCTTAAATCTTTGAGCCCAATTTGCCTAACATCGTTTGTACTCAAAACGGTGCAGAAGGTCTGACGTTCTAAATCATAATCCCCTACATCAGTGTCAACGCGCTTACCGGGCAAGACGGTTAAACGAAATTGCTCTGTATCAGCTGATGGATGTACTACGGGATGTTATATAAACAAAAGAAATAGCACTGTGTGCGTTTTGGAAAATAGAAGGAGAATTCGGTAAAACATCGTACAAAGAAATACAAGATGCCTTGATCCACAAGGGAGTGGGAGATACCCTGACTTTCTGGATGGGCAAATTAATAAAGAGCAGGCAAATAGAGCCTGTTCCGACAGGTACAAACTCCATTGTCATGAACACTACGCCAGATTGTCCACAGGGCGGGGTACTGTCACTTGTGTAGAATATGGTAGTGGCCGAACTCCTGGATGTGCTAACAAATACTGAAATGCAACTGCAAGGTTACGCTGATGACATTGTTTCAATTTGTAGGAGCAAATATGAGGACATCCTATGTGATAGCATCCAATCTGGACAAAGGGTTACAAGCACCTGTTGGAGGAAGGCGGTACTGCGTATGAATCTAACCAAAATTACCATAGGACCATTTAGTAGGAAACGTAAGCCTGATCACCTGAGAGTCACAAGCCTCGAAGAAATGCTAGGGCGTCCACCTCAGTCGACGGGACAGAACGGGCCCCGGCCCTGTCGAGAAATGGGCAAGGGTTCTTGACGCATGGACGGCGTCAGGACGTAAGCAAGTTAGTCCGCACACAACGAACAAAACAAATACGTGTCTGCACGCTAAATGGTGGTACCCTAACTGGAAAGACCGAGGAACTCGCAAGAACCCTTCGTAAAAGGCGCATGGATATCTACGCTCTGCAAGAAACCCGATGGTCTGGTGCCAAAAGATGCGACATTGAACGCGAACGCGGTAAAAATGGCTACAAGCTTCTCTATTGTGGTAACCCACACACTCAATATGGTGTTGACATTGCCCTCTCAGAGGGTTTCCGTGATGCCATTAAAGAAGTTGAACGATTTGATGATCGGCTGATGAAGCTTACCATTATATCAGCGATCGCACTATTCACTTCTTCACCGCGTACGCACCACAGACAGGTCGACCTGATGCCGTGAAAGATGCCTTCTGGCAACTTCTCGATGAAAAGACTTGTCACGTGCCTGCTGACGATTACATAATCACTGCCGGCGATCTTAATGGTCATGTGGGTGAAAAGGTAGACGGTAACAGGTGCCATGGGGGAAAGGGGTCCGGAGCGCGCAATGAGGATGGCGAGCGTATAATCGATTTTGCGGACACCCATGACCTTGTACTTATGAATACATGGTTCATCAAACGATTGTCTCATCTTCCCACATTTTATAGTGAGAGTAAGAGAGTAAAATGCAAATCGACTATATTCTCATAAAGCACCAACATTTTACCACTGTCACTGATTGCAAAGTCGTTCCCTATGAGACCATCGCACCTCAACATCGGCCATTGATTGTCGTCCTGCGAATTAAGCCACCGATAAAACAGCGTGAGGAAAGCACTGCCAACCGGAAGCAAAGAAAGCGGTCGCTGTCCCCCGAGCGAACCATTTCAAAAATAAACTGGACACTCGGGATGGCGAGAGAGATCTCTATCGACTTACTAAGAGCCGTAATGAACGCACACAGGATATCGAACACTTCTGTTGCGTTAATGACAAGAACGGTACTTTGCTTACTGATCGTCGAGCCGCGACGGATAAATGGCGAGAATACTTCGAGCAGATTTCAACTGAAGAATTTGCTCATTCTCCACTTCCACAATCATTGCCGACATTTGGAGCAGTTCTACCAGTCAGCGCAACTGAAGTCGAGGAGGCAATAAAACAAATGAAATCGGGGAAAGCAACAGGACCTGACGACATCGCATCTGAGCTCTGGAAAGCGAAGAGCTGGGACCCAACACTATGGCTCAGTGAATTCTTTAACCGGGTTATTCAGAAAGGAAGAACACCATCTGACTGGCAAGAGAGTACCACTGTTCCAATATGGAAAAAGAAAGGTAGTCCAGCAGAATGTTCAAATTACCGTCCGATCCGGTTACTTTCCCATACCATGAAGATTTTTGAACGCATTCTTGACAACCGTATTCGCGAAATCGTTGAAATAACCGTGAATCAAGCCGGATTTGTCAAGAACTGCGGAACTACTGACGCAATACACACTGCGCGGTTACTCATGGAGAAACACCGTGAGAAGCATCGCCCTCTTTACATTGCCTTTCTGGATCTAGAGAAAGCGTTTGACCGTGTACCACACGAACTCATCTGGTATGCTTTACGACAACACTTCGTGCCAGAAGAACCCGTGCGCTGGGTTCAATTGCTCTACCACGATCCGAAAAGTAAAGTTCGAAGTATGGTGGGTGTATCAAAACCGCTTCGTGTCTCTGTTGGAGTTCATCAAGGAAGTGCCCTCTCACCACTCCTCTTTGTCCAGCGCCCTACACACTGCTTTATGCAGATGATGTTTTCCTAGCATCTGATAGCAAAAATGATCTCGAGCAACTTGTCCAAAAATGGAATGATCGCCTCATGCAACACGGTCTCAGATTGAATTTAAACAAAACTGAATTTTTGACGACCGATCCCCATGCAACAGGCACAATCACTGTCAGCAGCAGTGATCTGCCCAGAACTGAGCGATTTAAATACCTCGGGTCAACACTATCAGCGAATGAAGAACTGCGTTATGAAATTGCTTCACACATTAACGCAACCTGGATGAAGTGGCGTTCCACAACTGGTGTTCTTTGTGATCGACGTATCAACGAACGTCTCAAATCTAAAATTTACCGCAATATCGCCCGTCCTGTCGCCCTCTATGGTTCCGAGTGTTGCCCAATTATAAAAGACAATGAACGGCGTCTCGCGGTAATGGAGACGAAGATGTTGCGTTGCACTAGTGGCGTGACACGTTTAGAGCACATCCGAAATGAGGATATCCACGATCGTTATGGGGTTGCACCGATCGTGGAAAAGTTGCGAGAGAGGCGTCTTCGATGGTATGGTCACGCAATTCATGCAAACGAGAATTCACTTGCCAAGGTTGGTCTGAACATCGAAGTCGATGGTAAACGACCAAAAGGCAGACCTTAACAACGGTGGCTTGATACGCTAGATGAGGATTTGAAAGCCTCGAGATTGCACCCAGATCAGGCATTCGATAGAGCCAAATGGCGAAGCCGATCACGATGTGCCGACCCCGCTTGTGAACGGGATGAAGGCTGAAGAAAAAGAAGAAGTAAGCCTGATCACCTGAGAGCCATAAGTTTACATGACTGGAGGTGAAACGAGAAACAGAGATAAAATATTTGGGAATTACGCTGGACCAAAAATTACGAATTACGAATGTCGGAAACAACAAGGGCTCTGATGATTCGTAGGTCCGTAGCAGGAAAAAAATGGGGTTGATGCCCGAAGATAATACTTTGGATATAGACTGGAGTAGTAAAACCAATGCCACGGGGCGGTAATCTGGGCAGAAGGAACTGAACTTGACACACAAGCCAGGGAGTTACACAAACTCCAAAGAATGGCTTGCGTGTGTATCAGTGGGGCAATGAGAACGTTACCATTGGCATTCCTAGAAGTCTTTTTAGGATTAACGCCTCTCCATTTGCACATGCAGATTCAGGCAAGGAGAGCAATATTCAGGATGGGCGGGAATAAGAGTGAGGCAGGAAGCTGCCTAAATCGAACGAAGATTGATATGCTTTCTAAGCAGTACCACGAACTGTTGATACCAAGGGATATGATGACAACAAGTTTCAACTTTGATAAGAGTCACACTTTGGAGTAACAAGGCAAACTGGGAGAGCGTGGCTGTGACATACGGCTTAAACCAGTAACATATTACTTGGTACACTGACGGATTCCCCACAGCAAAGGCAGCTGGCGTCAGGGTCATTCCTACAAGGAAAATATACTTGGAGTAAATGGGAAAGCACACTAGTACAATATATTTCTGGCGAAAATATACGACATAGACTGATGTGCCTCCCTTAATCTGCAAAGGAAGTACTGGGGACAGAATATTACTATTCTGACCGACTGCCAAGCAGCAATAAGGCACTCACATCCAACCAGGTGAACTCTAAACTGATATGGGAATATCTTGAGAGACTGAATAAATTCGGCTCGTTCAATAAGGTCTGTATTCTCTGGGTTCCAGGACATGTTGGGTTGGAAGGCAGTGAGGCAATTTACGAACTAGCCAAGAAGAAAGTAGAGACGCCTTTACACAGGCCAGAACCTTTCTGTGGAATCGGAAACGGCTATGACATGGCTACGACATTAAAAAATGAAAAAATGAAGACGAACGGTTGAGGGAACTATACTGGGAAGGTCTACTTGGAACAGAGTATTCCAGGGTGCTTATTGGGGGAGACGAACCCAAGCACACAAAGGCTTAAACCTCCCCAGGAAGAACCTACGAATCATAGTGGGAATTTTCACAGGTCACTGCCGGCTTAGGGAAGCTAGGTATAGTTATGGACAATCCCTGCAGTTCAAAAGAACACTTAATACCAGATACACAGTTAAAAGATTTGGAATTAGGAAATATACTAAAATAGCGGACGTGAGGGGCACAAAGCATTAAAACACGTATTAAGAGAATTGGATCCAGCTTTTGTAATGCGTTTCGGTTCGAGAATTACATGCATGCAATTGTTGTGTCCATAACGGCACTCGCTTCTGAGAAAAGTGAGTATAACAGAGAGACAGAGAACCAGTTTTGTTTCAAATAAAACCTCAAAAAACGGAAATCGACGCAAAGCGTCAGGGACATCTTCGTAAAAACATCAGCGAAAAGTACTGAAAGTTGTAATTACAATAGCTAGCGGGGTCAAAGGGTTGGGGGAATGCGGGAATAGAGGTGAAATATTTTGAACGCCGATATCTCCGAAAATATCACAAGAATGGCAAAGTAGGTGCAAAATGGGCGGAAGAAACGCTAAAAATGTCTAGGTTTAAAAAATTAAGGAAAAAGGCAGACGTTAAGAAAATATACGGAAAATTTTCAATGGCGTTATTTGCAGGAATAAATCAAATGCACTGAAAACGACGAGACTTGAAAGAATATGGATTGTGGAATCGAAATGATCAGAGAAACTGACAGTAATTGTGGAAATTAGATGTAAAACTGCAAACGCTAAAATTTCTATAAATTGCAAAGTGATGTATAGGATGCGGGGTCGAAAAACTCAGAGAACTGGCATTTATTCCACTAATCAAATATAACACCCAACTTTAAGGCTGTGAGAAAATCCTATTACAGTTTAATTCTGATAATTTATGAATTTCGATCCCCCGGGAAAGCTCGAGCCATGGGGGAACCCATTGCTTCTTCTTGTCGTCGAGGCTGTTAGGTAGATAAACCTAGTTCCAAATCGCACAATTAAGCCAAATTCAACGCAAGAGTGTGCATTGAAAAAGCCATAAATGATGGAAATTTCAGAAATTTAACAGGAAATCTTAAAAGTCGATACCTCCGGAACCGAACTGGGTTCGTGAAAAATGGTAAAATGGTGAAAGCATACATATACTCACGGAGAATATGGCATCCGAAAACGGTTTTTGTCACCATGGCAGATTATAAATTTCGATGAAAATATTCAAAGCGGATGTTGAAATTTCACAAATGCGCGAATAAGATATTAATATTTCGCTTTGGTGGAGCGTCGACGGCGAGGGGGAGGAGAGATATGTTTCTGAAGGTTAATTGATTTTGTCAATAGAACCAGCCAAAAATTACTTCTTAAGAATGTCAAGAAGGTGTTAATAAACAAATTAAGTGTAACTACAGCGTTGCGTATTAGGTGCCTAAAGCCGGAGCCTAAATATTCCGGACTCCATGCTAATTTCAAGTGGGGAATGACAATAATAGTAGTATGAACGGAAATTGTCCCGCATCCTCGAAGAACTATTGCGCCCCACTAGTAGTTATAGCATACCTAGTAACTATAGTATGCCAATTAAGCTTATAATCGACAGAACGCTTTAGATGTACCGCACATCCAGATGTTCCAGCCTAGCATCTGATATTAAGTCTAGTACCAGATACTTTAACCTACTTTGCACAAGTGGCCTAAGATATCCCCCCTTCCCCAGGTGATAATTTAGCCTTCATTCCTTAGCGTCGTTCCGACTCAACAAACGGGTTCTAGTCCCTATAGTCGCGTTCTTGATCCTTTCCTGGCCACCTTCTCCGCTGCTTCATTGCTTCTAGTTCAATATGGTCTGGAACCCAGAGTATTGAACCAGCCGAGCGTATTCACTCTATAAGACATTCCCATACCAGTTCAGTGTTCATCTGATTTCACCTAATAACTACTTAGCTGCCAGTGAGAATAGCAATGCTCTATCCCTTTAGTTCTTTTTGAGATGCGTATATTTCCACCTGAGTGTATCCGGATAACTCAAATGATTAGAGTGCTGAGTTGCCGAAGTGAAAGGTATCGGTTAAAATCTCACTGGTGGCAGAGGGATTTGTTATTGTGACTGGATGTCGGATACCAGCCGACTCAGCAGCGATTGAGTACCTGAATCAGATCAGGGTAACAATTTCGGGCTAGCGCAATGCTGACCTCATTGCCTTCTGTAGTGTACTGCAGTGTGCCGTTATGGTCTTGAATGATTGATTGTTGCGCCAGCGATTATTATGAATTATTTTTATTATTATATTTCTGCCTTGAAATATATTAGTGTGCTTACCCATTGGTTCGCCGTACGCCACGATCTCCTAGTTTCGTCCGTTGCTCCAACGTGTTTCAAACTTCTTATCAAAGTCAAACCTTATTGCCATGCTATCGTCGCTAATACCCCAGCGCATTTTGAAGACGCCGTCCTGAATTGCATACATAACTGCCCCTGTCCCAGTAAAGAGCTCCCCAACACACAGCCACCTATTCGACAAATGCAAATCTAAAATTGGTTGCCGTAGGCAATTCACGTGTTTATCGTGCATTGCCTTCGACTTCCATTCCTCCAACCGCTTGTGGTCTGAATTCACCCTACTCAGAAGATTGAAAAAGCAATCTTTCAATTTAAGTGGAGTCGATCCACAGTCTGCCTTAAAAAGAGCTGCAAGCAAGGGACTTGCCTGCTTTTCACTGTAAAAAATGGTGTTGATGTTACGAGGTAGGTTCATCTAATCCGCTGGACGTTTTCCAGATCGGTTTTCATCCACGGCAATATTCCGAATGCACAATCCAGTGAAGTGATCGCGAATACATTCAATGCGCACCAGTTTTACGTGTCTCAGGCATTCAGACTCGAGCACGGGTTCCTTGCAAAATTCCTAGGTACTTGTAGAAGACTGTCCTGGTCATAGCTTGAATGTGGAGATCAATATCGCGGTTAAACATGACTACTATTCACAAGATTTCTAAGGTGGTCGCCAGTACCAGCATATAATTGGATGTCATCTAAGTACAACAAGTGTGTCAACTCGTGCTTAGTGCTTAGGTCTTCCTTTATTATGAAACCATGCCCTCTAGCATCATTCAGTAGCTATGAAAGGGGGTTCAGTGCCATGTACAACCAAAGGGGACTCAACGAATTCCCCTGGAAAATGCCTCCCCCTATTTTGTTTTTGATTTATTTTATTTTAGTGTTCTTTTAATTCGTATCATTTTTATTAATTGCATTGATTTTCTTTACTGTTTATATGCCTTTTTTTAATTTGTTATTTTTATTTCTTTTGCTTACTTTCTTTTTTATTATTTTTTGCCCTCGTGACAATTTTTTCTTGAATTACTGTTTCCTTTTTAAGATTTTGTATAAACCAAAACCTTATTAAAATCCACTGTTTGTTTGCCACACATACTTTCCTCTAAGCGACTACACTGATTTAGACGAAATTTCGTGGACATATGAGAACTGTAAAATCCGACGTAAAAAGCCAGTGGAGTTCAAAGAAGTGCATGCTCATTTTTTTTCACCTAATGTACCCGAGAAGCCTATCAAACGAACCCAAAGTAGTACTTTTAAAAGCAAATTTTCGTTTCTCCGTGAATTGCAAAATGGGTGATTGAGGGGTCAAAATGCGCAAACTGAAAGTGAAACAGGACTCATTTCCGGAAACTACCCAACCACCAAAATCTAAAAAAAAACCAGGGCGATGCACTTATATGATATCTAAGCTTCAAAATAGGTCCCATTTCGATATCTGCTCAAATAAACTAAATTATGATGTATTGCCGATTTTATTAAATTGACCGGCTGAACTTATCACAAAATTTGATGAAAGCGTGTGTTCGGTGATTCCTTTTATATATAGCAAATGGCATCATTTTCTACTGAGTTTAAAGGGGAGGGGCCCCGTCTTACATGGGAAAGAGAGGTGCAAAATATTTTCACAGGATATGGACATGTGGGTATCAAATGAAAGGGCTCAGTCAGTATTTTTCGACTCCATTTCTGATATTGCAAGGAACATACACAAGCAAGGGCTCAAAATGTGAGTCTCCAAAAGTGAAACAGGTCTCGTTTTCAGAGCCTATCCAATCGAAAAATCTAAGGAAAATCACAATAATGGCCGAAATCTTGGCCTCAAAATATATCTCTCTCCGATATCTGCACAAATAAAGTTACTAGTAGCATATCACCATATTTTAGAAATTGAACTCAAAACCCAACTTAAGTTCATCCTAGAAGCGGCATCAGCATAAAAGATGATGTAGGGCATAATTTTGGATTGACTAGAAGAAATGCGGTATGCGGTAATAGACAATGTTTCCTTAGGATGTGCATAATATTTATTCCGTCAATAAGTACATAAATCTGATAGCTTGGAATAACACTTTTAATCTTGTCCTGCCCTGCCTAGCTATCACCTCCGTCCATTAAACTCTCTGGCTCCCTAACTAACTCCCTCAAACTATCTCTCCTCCCTCCTCTTCTCTCCTCTCCTTTCCTCTTTCTCTCAGTGGATGCAACCTGCCCCGTATCGCCTACCATTCCCTGTTTTACTCCTCTCTTTGTAGAGTACGTCATTAACAAATATTGGCATCATGTCGGACCTAGTTATGATGGTCTTCCAAGCCTCTTTTTGCTTAAAACTGGTCAGCCCATCTCCCTTCCCCTATCCATTCTTTCCAATAAAACCCTTGAAGAGAATCATTCTCCTGGTCTGTGGGAAGAGGCACTAATTTCCCCCTTTCGTAAAAATGACGATTGTATTCTTGCGGAGAATTACCGTGCTATTTTGCTTCTCTCCTCTTGTTCCAAAATCTTGCGAAGATATATTAGCGAGTGTTGTCAGCGCACTCTGGCTGGCTTTGTTAAGCGTAGGTCCACTGCTCGACTTTACCCACTTTGTCGCTAAATGTCTAAATTTACGGCAGGAAATGCTTACTGTCTACATTGACTTTGCTCAAGCCTTCAACACTGTAAACCATAAGATACTTCTGACTAAACTCTCGTCTCTAAATCACTCATACCACTTGTTTAATGGCTTGCCTTTTACCATTCCAACCAATCCTGCCACGGCTCCTTTGAAGGCTGCATATCCCGCCCCTTTTCCTCCTCTTCTCGCGGCCCACAGGTGTCTATTCTCGGTTCTTTATTATTTTTATTTTCTATTAACGACTTTCTCCCCCTCCTCACGTCTCCCTAGATGTTATAAAGTGTCATTCTCTCTGCTGCTCGCTAAAATTCTCATCCACTTACTTCTCCTACTCTCAAAACCGACATTCCTCATCATACCAGAATTCCACTCACTTGGAGCCACTTTTGACAATAAACTCCGCTTCGACACCCATTGCCTCGAAGTCATCAATCGAACAGCAAAATTGTCAGGCTTTATACTTCGCCCCTCCTCTGATTTTCACTCCATCCAACGCTCCTTAGCCCTCTTCAATTCATTCGTGAGGAGTGATCTGGTCACCTTCCCGTAACTGTGTCTTACCCTTGAAAATGTGCAACATAAATTCAGCCATTCCTTATTCATGAAGAGAAACTTCTCCGCTTTCTGAACTTTCCCATCGAATAGCAGCGTAAAACCTGTCTGGATTTTAACATTTTTAAAATTTTTTTCGGGTCTGATGAACTGCTCCGCCCTAACGACATCACCTGTCTCCTGCATCTAATAATACACGCAACGCAGACATTTTCAAGGTGCCTTGCGCCGAGCTCGGAGTCTACTTCGATTCTCTGGTCCATAAATTTCGTTGAAGTTATACGCCGTTCCCCACAAAAGATGAACACAAAATTTTTATACCCGAAATGCAATGCAACTTTTGGTATTCCGACTTGTTTCATTTTAATTTCCAAATTTTGCTCGGCTGTTTATACTTGTTGTCCCATCTTTCGTTGCTTCTCAGGCTCCGGTGGGGACCCATGCATCAGTGCGAAAGTTAGGTTTTAATTAAATCACCCGTGGAGAACTAAAGTTTTCAAACGACCCCACACATTCACGAGCCTGGCTAGCATAGAAGCAAGCAAGTGCGTGTAGAGGAAGCACCTCGGCGGACCTTCAGTATTTGCGGGCAAACCTCCATGGTCAGTTTCGCCAACTTTCTTCTTAGTTTTCGGGATAGCTTTCCGCATTGGTTAACTCCAAGCGCTTAGAATGGTCTTTCGGCTATCGACCAATCTTAAATGTCAACACAAAATGTCAAAAAGGGATTCCCTTTCTCTTCTAATAATTGTTAAATCTAGCAATGGGAGTTCATCATGGTCTTCAATTCTCATTGTAAATCATAAATTCCGATGCACCTTGTTCAGAACTTTCAGCATCTTATGCGCCTTATCTTTATGAACAATCATAACACCATCTAGTTGCCTTGTGTACATTTTAGGAAATACGTCTTTGAAATGTAGATCACTCTCTCTGGGGGAGGTAGCTAGGATAATACATTAGTTCACAGCATAGTTATCATGTTAGGCAACAGCCCTACGCAGCATCTACTTGTGTGGACAGAGAAAATGTAAACCTAGGAAATGTGAAAAGTATAGGAAAATGTTTCCTGCCGCAGCGGCTGGCCTTGGGATTCCGACTTTCTTACTTGTTTAGATTTGTACACGACCCGTCAATCCGGACTGGAACCTCAAGATTGAATTTTACGTTTATTTGAATGTTTTAACCGTTTACTTCTCAGAGTCTCACTTGCACTTTCATACAATTGTACTGGCGGAAAATGCAAATTTGGAAGGGGGACAAAAGCTTAATTCTTCATGCTCCATGCTCAGTCACAGGCCAGCAAAGCTTTGGTGGAGTTCTTACAAGCGAACCCGTTGGAGTTCTCTTACAAATCTCTGTGGGTGGAATGGTAGCAGCCGCACAAGAGCTGTAATCGAGCAGCAGATGTAATTCGGCGCTTTGGGCTTCCGTTACTTCAAGCGCCCACATCGAAAGTGCGTGGAAGACGCTCCACTATTCCTCGGATCTGGGCAAATAGTGCGGAATGTATCGCTCCACGGCGAGGTATCATGCATGTATCTCCGACCTCAGGCAGTTTGCCCGGACGAGGTATAGATTGCCCGAAGGAGCGTGACTACGAAGGAGGGAAGCACCGTCAGGGGACCGTGGCTGAGGGAGTTGGTGAAAGCAGGATGTGGGGGTGCGATGCAACGCGGCGGCCGAGGACGATATCGAGATGCCGAGCATGGAGCTGAAATTAGTGCATTCCGAGACAAAAGGCGAGCGAAACTGAATGGGAAATGTTCAGGACAGCGTGTTCCTGCTGAAAGTGTACATGCTTGTCATATTTGATAGCTTCCAAATGGCCTTCACTTCTTTTCAGCATGGCAAGGACCTGCGGGGCCGGGGGCTGTTTGTAATGCCACCAAACTCAAATTGCACTACTTCCAGATTTTCTTTATATCCTTGACATTTAGATATGTAACCCACATCACGTCGGCAAATGAGGTTGCATGCACAGACCTTTTTAGCATGGGGCGGGCGACAGGAGGGGATGCAAGTGGCGTGCTCGAGTGGCAGAAACGCATCCTTAAATCGTTCGAATTAATTCCATGGCAGGGAGATGATGCCGTAATTGGGTCGTATAGTTCCGTCGACGCTGGCAAGGAATTAGTGTGACACATTCCAGCGAGTAGGTGCAGGTGAGTGAATTAACCAATTAACCGACTGCAGCAACGATTTAATGTGATAATTGCATTAAGTAAATCAATAACGACTGAAATGCACAAATGAACAATCAAATCGCGATGGAACGCAAAGCAAATTAACGTCGTCGTAGACGACCGTCGTATACAATGAAAAGGTGTTGGACGTAGGTTTGGAGTGTTGCAAATTTCAGTTATTAATTAAGAAGGTTTAGGCCTTTGTTTGCGGGGAAGGGTGCGATTGACAAACGGCGCTAATTTCGCTTCTTAGTAATTGCTTGAAATGAATTGAACCTTTTTCACACGTTCATTGAAATACTCCAAATTGTGGCATTTTAGCGATGCCGTTGATGATTCGGCATAATAAAGGCGACAATCTCGGGAACTGGTTATGACATTAGACACCAGCATGACTAGGAACTTTTGCGGAATATTGTGTTTTTGAACAGAGCTATAAGCCGCCAAAATGGCGGCTTATAGCTCTGGCTTTTATTATTTCCATTATTTTGTCATTGCTTTGACCGGCGAAACAGAAAACAAATGTTTTTTCACGACAGGTGTAAAATGTAATTGAGAACAATAAAATGTACGTTGGCGGATCTAGCGGGCAGACGGTAAAGTGAATTAGCAAAAAGTTAAACGCCAATACGTTTGCTGAAGCACTAATCAGAAAAAATTGATTTGGTTATAACTTGTTAAAATTATCTGCACATATATTCCCATATTTTTAGCGGTTTGGTATAGAACAAAACTGTCAATTTACTCCGAAGCGATTGTGTCTATTGGCACCAAACTCATGGGAGACCATGAAACTCAGTGAATGGAATAATTTTGGCGGGGAGGTTCCTCGTGTAAGCAAATAGAGGAAATAACATTTCTTGCTTCAGAATATAGTCATGTGGGGTATCAAATGAAAAGTATCTATGGGTACTTTGAAATTAGTTTAATTTTGAAGTTAGCTGCAAAGTAGAGTGGTGAGTGGCACTCAACTGAAAAAAAAATCATTGTGTTACCCATTTACGAAATCTTGTAGTAATATTCTGTCTAGATGACGTCCCTTTTCAGGTTTGCATCATAACTTACACTCCATTTTCATTTATCCTTATTTCAACTTGCTTCGTTTCCCCGTCAACATCAACACTTATTAACGTCTCATTTGCACTAAGAAAAAAACATCTGGAAAATTTTTGAATATCACCAGAATATGCTACTTACGAAACCGGATCCCTCTGGTACCGAAGAGGAGCTTTCTAACTACATGGTCTAGCGCGGAACTGAAAAGCATGGTTAGCAGTCCGTTTCCTTATTTGAGTCACAAATGGGTCAGTTAACCTACGTTGATTCTATGAACTGAACTAGTTTCGCTCTAATGTAATGTCTGTTTATATCAGCGGCCGCTGTAATGTGGTGTGGCTAATACAGCGACTGCTCTAAGAAGAGGAAAGGGAGCAAAATCTAGTCGGGTCAAAATTTTGGTCGTACCCGTCAGACTGCAGGCTGTCCTTGCACAGCCCCATCAGCCTGGAGGACGTTGCCATTGAATACAAAGCCTTAATGGCCGCTCTCGATCGGAATAACTATGTTACGCTTTAGGCTCAGATCATGCCCCATCCACCGACAAACCTGCATTATTGCCAGTACCTCCGACAAGATCACGCTGGCGAAACCCAGAAAACTGCACGACTTGGTTGAAGTATCCGGGCCAGATAATACTCCTGCAACTCCTTCATCAACTCTGCCCTGGTTGGAAAACAAAACAAAACAACAAAATTTATCAGAGTTCTCGATGTTCTTGGTCCAGAATGTTGCCTAAGAGCTTCGCCGTGCAAAAGCTGGATGCATGGAGTCTGACAGCCTTGCACTCATATTTAATATAGAAGTCCGCGGGAAGGAGGTGTAGGATTATATCAAGGGCATCCACCGGATAGCAAAACCTTAGTGGCATCTGCACATGCGGTTTATTAATTCCTATTGTTTGGTTCTATTGTAATTCTTGTCCAGCGCCTGCGATCACACACTAACCATAAGTTCGGGGGGTCAGCCATGGCTGTATACATCCAAAGAACCATCCTCGGCCGGAGATCCCATTTCCTAACAAAGTTTCCCTTGCAGGCGTAGAAAGCTATACAGGCCTTCTCTGCCACTAAACCCTATCTCCACCTCCACTTAACAAAAAGCCACAGACGCCTAAAAACGGGACAAATTGTACCAGCTGATAATCTGAGGGTTGGTTAGGGCTGACAACACCATAAAATAACTTGTTATGGAACCACAAAAGGAGCCTCGGACTGGAGTGACAACACAATGACGAACCCGACAACGAAAACCCAATAACGATTTGCGCATTTTCTTATGGAACGTGCGCTTTTTGTACAGAGAAAGAACTGCCAAGCAGCTAGCCGATACCCTGTCCCAATGTAGGTGATGTAACACCGTTGCAACAGATGCATTTCCTGGAGAAGATCCACTACAGGATATATTATAGTAGCCATCCAATAAATCATTTGCTCGGAGTAGGTCTTTTAGTCAGCCAAAAAATGCAAAATGTTATCATCCGATTTGAAAACATAAGCAAGAGGCTATGCAGGCTGGCTCCCGAGGTAAATTTAGAAATATAAGCCTCATTAACGTTCACGCCCCTCCAGGGGAGATTATGGAGTTGGAAAAGGATATCTTCTACGAGACAGTAGAACCATCTCTCGAAGCCTGTCCCAAGTATAACATCAAAATCATACTTGGGAATTTTAACAGCTAAGTAGGGATGGAGCCCGTATTGAGGCGATACGTTGGATCCGATAGCTTACACAAGGATTCCAGTGATAACGGACTGCGGATTATTCAATTATCAATGTCACGCGAAATAATTGTGGCAAGTACATTATTTGCGCGGTCCAAAAACATACACAGGCCTCTCCCGACAAGACCATTTTCAACCAAATTGACTACGAACGTCGCCACCTTGAATGAATATCAGAACATATAATGTGCCAATATAGACTCGGATTCGTATCTTGTTGGCATGGTGCTCCGGGCTCAATAACAGTACCACCTAGAATCCCTCTGACAATCAGGTGAAAGTCAACACTGAAGCCATGCGCAGCACACCCTCCCGTAATACCTCCGGGCACGCGCAGAGGCCTATCACGAACTCCGTCGAGTGGAGAAAAAAAAAATTTGTGGGAACCAACAGGACTGTGAACTTGAAAAGTACGCACCAGGTATGGAAGTTATACTACCAAGTCAGCAAGATGAACCCTTATACATCTCGATTCTCATCCTATTGAGACAAAGAGGGAAATCTGATTTCGGACAGGATGGGGATATTGGAGCGATGGGTTGAGTATTTTGATGAACTGGTCAACAACCAAAATATTGGCGAGTTGGAAGTTCCGCCAAATGAAGATGACGGACAAATACTACCGCCACCAATTATAGAAGAAACAGTCCATGCAATTTATCGGCTTAAAAATAATAAGTTGTCAGGGGCCGATGGGATTACAGCTGCATTGGTTAAATATGTAGGCAACCAATTACACTAAGCGGTTTAAAAAACTTATGCTCAACCTGTGGGACAGAGCATCAATACCTGACGGCTGGCAATGAGGCATTATTCGATCCATACATAAAAAAGTATAACGTTGCTGAGTATATATGGTCAACATATTCCCCGCTATCTCCCTAGGCCGGATAGCCCCATACCCCCAGAACATTATTGGCCAAAGAGGCTTCACTCCAGGCAAATAAACAACAGATCAGATTTTCTCTCTGCGACATGCGATGGAAAAACTGTTGGAATATGGGAATCAGTTGCATCATCTTTTCATCGACTTTAAAAGCGCCTATGATATGCGGTGTCTCGACGAAATTGATAAGACTGACTAGGCTGACCCTGATCAATGTGCGAGGCCAGATAAAACCAGCTGGATCATTCTCCACACCATTCAAGGCTGACCCTATCGCAGATGGAGCGATGGTTGAGGTAAAAACGCAAGACAGCTTTTATGGGTAACAATTGGTGGACCCCGGGGCAAAACCGGGATGTCTGGAGTTCCTTATTAAGGCATGGCTAGACCGGATACCAACTGTTGCGCCGTTGACGATGATAAAGGAGGATCCGGGAACATCTTTTTGTTTTTTAACCTTAGTCCCGTTCAAAAGCAGGGTCGGCGAATTTTGATCGGTTGCCCAATTTTGCTTTGTCAAAGGCCAGACTTGGTTGGATCCCAAAACTTTGAAAGTATCATCCAGCATGCCAAACTGCTGTTGTTTTGGCTGGCCTTTTGGCCGTTTCCTATCGATTCCGATGACTAACTTTCCCGTTAACACCAATTACATGACCGCATGGTATATTATCGAGGATGCCTTTCTCGCAATTTTTGCACGATCGGTCCAACCACATATCGATCGCGGATATCTCAGTTTTGGATGTGATCATGTTTCGCCATTGGTAGAACGAAATATCTTCGTCTCCTTTGCCGCCAGACGCAATTCATTGTCTTTTGAAGTCGGCCAACATTCAGGACCATAGAACATGGGAGGGTGGACGCCACTGCCTGTTTCATTGATATCGGTAGCTAAAAACTCTGCTTTGTTTAGATTCAGCCTGAGATTGTGAACAAATTGCTCGAAATCCGCTTTGCTGTGAGACATCAGGAAAGCATCATCTGAGTAGAGCAGTGTAGGGCGCTAAACGTTAGGTATCAAGTGTGACAATGTCCATAACAGAAACAAAGAGGAGGTTATTTGAAGTATGTTGCAAATAAGGTTATCAAGAATGCATTCGAAAAACTTCATGGTAGAGGACAGCAGCCGGATTGGACGGTAATTTCAACATTCCACTGGAATACCTTTCCTTTTCTATATTGTATATATAGTAGTGCCTCCTGAGTGGTCAGATAGTGTTCCATCATTCTCAATACCCCTTTGAAAAAGTCACTGAACCCCAGTGTTTGGTCCCAACTCTTCGTTTTTTAGGGCTCAAATATGATGTCGTCAGGTCCTGTTACTTTCTTCGATTACGTTTGAATGCTTCCTCCCTCACAATGGCAGGTGGAATTGCTGCAAATGTCGGCATTGAAATACTCTCGCCATCTATCCGTCGCCATTCTTGTCATTTATACAACAGAAGTGTTCGATATCCTGTGTTCGTTGGTGTTGGCTTATCGTAAAGAATTTCAATGAAACGATCGGGTATCAGCGATAGTTTCTTTGCTTTCGAGTTGGCGTGCTTGTAAATTTGCCAATTTGCCTGCATTTTATTATTGAGATTTCTTTTCTTTTCTTTTGTGGATTCCGTTTTTCACTTAGTTCCGCAATTCTTCGACATTCATAATGGTTGGTAATCGCGTAAATGAGATCATTTCCTCTACTTTCTCACGCTCGCGTTGTTTTATCGCTGGTTTGGTAAGCAGTACAGGAATCAACTTCTGATGTTGAGGTGCAATAGTCTCTTAGGAAACGTCAGTGACGATGATAAAATGCCGGCGTGTTATGAGAATAGTCGATTTGCGTTTTACTGTACCATTGCCTCAAACCCATACATTATAAAATGTATGGGTTTGAGGCAATGGTTTGGTAGCACGGTATTGACAAGCACAAGGTCAGAAGTACCCGCAAAATCGACTATTGGCTAAGGATCCAGTATCGGTACCGGATACTTTACATACTTTGAAAAGCTACCAATTGTCAATGTAGCCGCGGGAAATGGAATTCAAATATTCGAGCTTCGGCGATAAATATTATCAGCTCGGTTTCCGTTTGATTTACGCCATCTTGCACCCCGCGCACGCACTCTTTCCCATGCGACCTTCATAATCCCACTTATAACGTAGGGAAACCTCCGTTATAAGTGGGATGGCGGCGAGCTCTGTTTCCAAGTCGTGGTTACGAGGCGGAAACCACATTTTCTTCTCCATCATTAGTCGGTTGTTCACCTAAGATTCTTCCTCCTTGATGGCCGTAGCTGATCTTAACCATGCATGAACCGAAGAAACTCATGGAGAACTAACCCCCGCATACTACTAATATGATACCCAAAGACCACCTGGAAGTAATTAAATCAGGAGATACATCTATGTTTCCACTGACACCTCTTTGACGCTATCATGATTCCTGGTCAGCGGGCTGAAGGATTTGGCAGTGCTGGCTCGGTGTTCCGGCCATTGTCCCTTCGTTGTCTGCAGAGGTTACTTGGTGTTCCAGTCTTCACAAATTCTGTGTTCGACCCCATCCTGAGATCGATTGTGCTTGAAGCCAGTAAGTTCCACCTTGTGCTGACTTTCCAAGCGGTTGTTGTCGAGAATTGTCTTAGTGAGGATCTTTTCGTCCCACTAGTCGATAGTGTGATTTTTCGCAATCTGGTTTTACGTCGCCTTCCAGCAACGACTTCTGGGTAGGAGTACTGTGGATGGTACTTGCTACCACCAGGCAGAACACATCTCACTTCTTCCGTCAGATGTTTTCAATGTTCATGCCTTGGTTCTAGGAGTAATTCGGCATTTTATCTAGTCCGATCCAACATCAAGTACATGTGGACTTAGGATCCCTAATACCGCAAACAAAAATAATAATAATAATAATCGTTGGCACAACAATCCATATTGGATCAGGGCCTTGAAGTGTGTTAGAGCACTTCATTCAAGACCGTAACGGTACACTACAGTAGACTGTAGGAGGCAATGTGGTCAGCATTGCGCTCGCCCGAGATTATTACCCTGATTTGACTCAGGTACTCATTTACAGCTGAGTCGACTGGTATCCGACGTCAAATCACGATACAAATCCCACTGCCGCCAGCGAGATTTGAACCGCGACCTTCCGTACGACAGCCTTGTGCTCTAACCACTCAGCTATCCGGACACGCAAACAAAAAGAAGCAGATTATTTGCTTGGAGTGCACCTACCCACGGCAGCATCCAAAGTCTGAACTCAGTGACGACCGCCCCCAACTGAGAGACTCAACTTCGGAATGCAAAATAATATCAATCTAGCGATCAAAATGGAAATTTAACTCATTTCATAGATACGAATCTGTGGACCCATAGTAATAAATAAAAAAAAGTGGAAGACCTGGATCGACATATTCGGAATATACATGTATAGAACATGCCTGGCACATACTCATATTCCAATAACCTAACGTGATGTGAGGTCATATTTATTGATATATATTCCTAAAACCTGTTGCAAAGAGCTTTCGGCCAATCAAGCTATATTTTTTTCTAATAAAAGGACTCCAAACGCTAGTAAATCCGTTCATAAGGGATATCTACCTTCCTAGGTGGTCCCTCCACTGCAAACAACGATCCTATCAGAAAGACAACCGAAGTAAAACGTAGGGAAAAGAAAATGGTGGATGGTTCAAAGCCATTCATAAAAAGGCGAAGAAGAAAGTGAAGATACGAATTCGCCCAGAGACAATTGTAATCTACAGGAAGGCATTCGGTCGTATGCGGAGCTACTAAAAAAGATCAATACTGACCCCGACCTAAAAGATCTAGGTGGCAATTTCAGAAAAATACTAAGGAAATAGAAAGGCCACCTTATGATTTAGTTGAAAAAATCCAACTTGGGTAAAATAACGGCTTTCTTAACCAAGCTAAGAAATTGCTTGGGGAGAATGTCACGGTACGAGCCTAAAGAACTACACACTGTAAGGATCTCGACGGAGCAACATCCAAAAGAGAAGTTTGTCCTTCGTTGAAAGAATTAGAGGCACTAAGCGGAGTCTGAGAAAAGCCTATGGTTGTACTCAAGCGGCCACAATGCGACCACCAGCGGAGGCAGCACCTGCGTCGTAATCGCTCTGTTCGAAGCAAAAGGTGCTGGAAGAAAGGAAATGAAAGGAACGCAATGAAAATCCCAATTGCATATTGTGCGAAGAAAAAAAGGGACAGTATAACCGGGAATTTCCGGAAATAGTAAATGCCCGAATTTCAAGAAGGAATTGACTGTAATGAAAAATGAGGTTTATTCATGTAAATCTCAATCATTGCAGGGTCGCTCAGGATTTACTCGAACAGACTATCCACGAGTCTGAGATTGGTCGCCATTGTAAATAAACCATACAGAAAACTTCATGAGGGCTTGGTGGAGCGGCAATATGGGTTTGAAGTAGGCAAAGCATAAAATGCACAATGAGTCAGCCAGTAGCCTTTTGTGTGGCAAAAATAAGCGGTGGTGTTAGTAGGTAAAAATCTCACACACTGACGTGTCAGTGACCTTGGAAGATTGCCACCTCCTCAAAAAATAATAATAATAATAATCGTTGGCGGTCCTCGAAATACCGGTATATGAGGAATAAAAAAGTCAATATTCGGCATTGAGAAATAAAATTTCTCTTTTTTCTTAAGATTTTGTGTATAACAAAACCTTATCAAAATCGATGCAATGTCTGTCTGTCTGTCTGTCTATCTATCTGTCACACGCACTTTTCTCTAAAACGGCTGAACCGATCCGAACGAAATTAGGTGGAGTTTAAAGAAGGGCTCCCCATACATAAAACAGGGGGATTCAATACGATTCAATTTTGACCGGATATAGTCGTGTAGGGTATCAAATGAAAGGTCTCGATTTGTACTTTCCCAAACTGCCATTAGTTTTTGCGTAAATTGCTAAGTGTTTGCGAAAGAGTGAAAATGTACGCACTTAAAGTGAGACAGGACTCATTTTCGGAAAATATCCAACCTAAAAATCAGAAAAAAATCAGGGTCGGGCGCTTAGATGAAATCTAAGCCTCAGAATAACTCTCATTCCGATATCTGCTCAAATAAATTTATAGTATGTTACTAACTTTTAGAAATTTACTGAAAACCCCCCCCCCCCTTTAAACTCATCCTAGGACTTCGTATATGCGTGCTTAATTTCATAGAAATCTGGCCATTAACGCCAAAGTTATAGCGGTTAAAATTTAGCAATTTCGCGTAATTAACTGCTTGCAAAGCCATGCAAATAAAATGCTGACGTCATAATTAACGTGAATAACTGACATTCATGTGAAATATTAAAGTCGCATTTATGAAGAATCTATTTATCTGCAGCCATTTTTAAGGTTTTGTGTAAAACGCTTATGTGAAATATAATCTTCGAGAGATGCCCCATTCCAGTATTTGCTCAAATAAATTTACTAATTGTATATTATCAACTTTTAGAAATTTACTAAAAAACTCCCCTCAAGTTCATCCTTGGTGTACTAAATTTTGCACCGGCATAGAGGACAGCCTCATGCATACACATGTCAGCTTGATGAAAATCCAACTAGTTATAGCAGTTCAAACCCATATCGATCGCGGATATTCTCATTTCAGACGTGGTCAAAACGTGTCACGCCACCAGTGCAATGCAACATCTTCCTCTTCATTACCGCAAGGCGCCGTTCATTGTCTTTTATAGTCGGCCAATACTCAGAACTATAGAGAGCGGCAGACGGACGACATTGCAGTTAATTTTAGATTTGGAACGTGTGCTGACACGTCGATCACAAAGAACACATGTTGTGGAATGCCACTTCATCCAGGTTGCGTTAATGGGTGAAGCAATTTCATTACGCAGTTCTCCATTGGCTGATAGCATTGACTCGCGATATTTAAATCGGTCAGTTCTGGCAATGGCAATAACCTGCCCAGAACTGAACGGTTTAAATATCTCGGCTCAATGCTATCAGCCAATGGAGAACTGCGTTATGCTCCTCACAGAGGGAAAGACAAAACCTTTTATACCTGAAGCGTTGTCGAGTTGCTAGCCCATAAATTTGTCTTGTTAATTGTAAGTTGAGTGTATTCTCAAAACCGGGCGTAAACGATTTTAATCTTTTATTTGACATAAAATATTCGTAAACAATCCTTGGGGGTTGTAGTTTAATTGAATCTGTTAATTTAAAATAGGTCCCATGACTTCAAAAGGATTCAATCTTTCACAAAAGCATTTACGCGAATTGTACTCATTACGCTTAACCGCTTACGCAATTTGAAGGATGCATTTTTAGAACTTTTTTCATTACTTCATCCACATTAAATTCTTTGAATAACTGTACCAAAGGACCCTCTTTAATATCATTTAGTGGATATCTAGATGAAAGTCCTGACCGGGCTTTTATGGGAACATGAGACTTAGAACATCCTCAATAAGGAAGAACTTCCAAAATTGAACCAGTTAAACCGCAGTATGCAGGATCTATTTCGTATGGAAAAGTAAGAAAGGTCTAATAATTGGCGGATATGATCATTGTATCGAATAAATTGCGACTGAATATGACAGGAAACCTAATAACGAGGAGTCGTTTTTACTATCACTGATTCTCCATCTTTCATTAGAGGCTACGATTCGTTCTGTAATGTGTAAGTAACCATTACCCTTTTTATTATACATGTTAGCAGAATTTGTTGATCGTTCGATGCTGCTTTTCGAACATAATTGATTCTGCAACTGTAAGTAATCAATAGAACTTTCCGAGAATATAAAGCAGCTCATTCTGAGCTTGCTCGTTTCGATTAAAACTTCCACTAAGCATTTTCTGCTTGCCCAATAGAAAGTGCAATTCGAGCAGCAGGAGCGTATCACATCTATTATTTGATATTCCATAACAAACCGAGTTCAAGCTTTATTAAAAGGGAAGTAACCAACATAGTCATAGGTTGAGCTGAGTCAAAAGCTGTGATCAACTTATATGTATGCATGTAATGTACTGGCGTCCACATGTGGCCAAATTCTAGTTCATAAAACTTGCATTGTAACAGCATGCATGCACTTATGACGCAACGTTTCGCCTGGAACATGGCATGAGTGGCATTGACACTGACGACCAGTGTCCAAGTCCACCGAGCCCCTACCCGCAGTACCCAGCATAATATCTATGGATACCACGTACTGCTCGTTATGCACTTGCTGATACTGCTTCCATTAGGTTGGCAGCGAAAGTCTCATAGCAACTCTCCTCATAAAAAATAAACAAATATTTCATGATTTTGGTTATCGTGCGATAGGTTCCAACGAGAAATTCTAATCACAAATCGCTTGTTGAATTTTATTTATTGAATGACAGCCACTTAGCAGTGGGAAGCGAGTTGCAGTCCATTAATGAAATGGGCAATAAACTGAATTGGGGATCATTTGTAGTTGATGTATCCAAGCTATACATCTTCATCTTAATTTTCGGAAATGTACATGGCACTTTGACTAATGAGGATGCAGTACGCCGCCAACTTCTTCAGGGGTTTCCATGACGCACAGTAGCGAACAAGCTATGAAGTTTTAGAGGAATCTTAGGTTAAGCACTGTCAGAAGATTATGTGCGATAAAAGGCCACCGCCGTGCCGTGGCTATGAAGGGAGCCAAATTTATTCGCATTAATAAATCAATACTTGATAGGCATAATCTCATCTGCTGGAAGTTCGCAGGAATAAGAAAGAAACTCTCGCTTCCACGAATAGAATAGCAACGAACTTTGCTCTGTCGACGACGTTTTCATGAAAACTCGGCGATGAGAAATGAAACTTTTATTATAATCTCTAACCACTTTTAAAAGAAACTTGAGTTTCCTATCAGGAATTTCCACAGAAGTGGAATTTCCTTAAAATTCATTTATTTTGAAATTGGTTAGGTGTTAGGTGCCATCTGCTCGATACTAGTCATGAAAGCATCGTCAGTAGTACATAGCAACCATAAATGAGACGTCGTATCGCATTCCAGCGAATATATTTCTGAAGACCTCACTGAGAAGGACGTCTGTTTGGCTTCAAGGTTGTGCTAAATTTCAGCGCCATCTAAATAATAAACTCTGGCACTCTTCGTTATTATTTTCAAGCCATTGTCATCGTAGGAAGAATTTAGTTGATCAAGTTGATGACAAACCTGGCGCTCGAAGATGCTATCGCATAACTAGGAGGTAAGTATAATTGTAGACAAGTTCATAGCCCACCTAAGGAATGTGTTGAAAGATATAGTATATTGAACTTTCAAATATCTAGCCACGAAACAGGAAAGAAATTCGAATATAGAGCGCGATGACCCATCTCAAATTATCCCGCAGCAGCTCGCGAAGATATAACAAGGTGAAAACCGGAAGCTCAAGGTTCCGGGGATGAAAGGTTTTGTGTAGGTAGTTCGTAATGTATTTGAATTTGAAATGTCAGACTACTGATATTAATATATAATATATTCAGTCTAGTGGGTTGCAGTAAATTTACATAGAAGAGACAATTTTGAGTACGATTTTCATCAAACTTTTCGATATCGAATCCAATTTACTATTTTTAACTTCATTTGGAACGAATATGGGTATGATGATTATTTTGAGACCTGCACACCATGTAGGGGTAGCTTCATGATTATTTTTAAGAGTTTTCTGTTTGGTAGTTTCTGAGAATGGGTTCTTGAAAGAAATGATACAGCCTCATTATTTCCCGCCTTTCTAACAAATGTCAAAATGAGAACCGGCTTCTGGTAGTACTAATCAAATTCTTTGATATCCGACACGACTATATTTGATGAAATATTAAAACCCCTTTTGCATATACGTCGTCCTCGCCCCTTTAAACTCAGCGGAGAAAGACATTACTGCATGCGTGGATGCTAACAGCTCCCACCTTCCTACAGAATTTCGACTCAATCAATGTAACGCAAAATGCGTGGCACAGACAGGCCTGTGAGGAGTTGTCCCTCTCATCAGGTGCGGCCCCAGGTGACGGATAGCAGTTATAACCTACATATACAATATGCACTCCATTCTCAATCACTGAAACTTTATTACTTTGTCGGGGGGGGGGGGGGGGGGGGTCGAGATGTTCATTATTGTATTAATGAAGATATATACTTTACGGATTTTGTACATTTTGTATGTTTTTGGATGATAAGAAAATTATTAAAGAAATATATTTACTTAAGATAAAAAAGAATTCTGGAAGGAATAGTTTTATCACATGGGCAATACATTTATGTAGAAACTCCGCCATGCTATTGACGTAGATGCTGATCTCCCACAAGTTTGAGGCAACGTACTCTGTACTATTCTCAGTAAAACAACAATAAAATGTTCAGATCAGGGAAAGAGATAAATAGATTATAGTTGGAGTTATTCCACTATGCTAAATCGTATCTGATCTCTCTTGGTGACAGGTCCCGCCACAGACCGACCAAGAAAATGCATACAATGTCGTTACAAACATGATGATCGGATTGAGTCACAAGCCTCGGAAAAATGCTAGGGCGTCCACCTCAGTCGACGTGTCAGGACGGGCCCCGGTCCTGTCGAGAAATGGGCAAGGGTTCTTGACGCATGGGCGGCGTCAAGGGGTAAGCATATTAGTCCGAGCACAACGAACAAAACAAATACATGTCTGCACGCTAAATGTTGGTACCCTAATTGGAAAGACCGAGGAACTCGCAGGAGCGTTTCGGAAAAGGCGCATTGATATATGCACTCTGCAAGAAACCCGATGGTGTGGTGCCAAAAGCTGCGACATTAAACGCGAACGCGATAAAAATGGCTTCTCTATTTTAGCCCACACACTCGATACGGTGTTGGTATTGCCATCTCAGAGGGTTTCCGTGATATTATTACAGAAGTCGAACGATTTGACGATCGGCTGATGAAGCTCACCATTATATCAGCTGATCGCACTATTCACTTCTTCACCTTGTACACACCACAAACAGGTCGACCTGATGCCGAGAAAGATGCCTTCTGGCAACTTCTCGATGAAAAGACTTGTCACGTGCCTGCTGACGACTAATAATAAGTATCACAGCCGGCGACCTTAATGGTCATGTTGGTGAAAAGGTAGACGGTAACAGGGCGACGCACTAAATGGTGGCGATTTGGTGAGAAGAAAGAAAAACCGATCTCACTCATACGATTGCCGACCATTACGAATGTGGAAGAATCATGGAGCAAAATGAAAGACACGATCCACAAAGCGGCCTCTGCAACACTCGGGGTCACCAAGCCGGGTAAGCGATACATCAACTGAGATACTTGGCTTTAGAATGATGATGTTGAAATGAAGGTTCGTGAAAAGAAACGCCTCTACCACAAATTTCTCGACGATAAAACGCCTGCTAATTGGCAAATTTATAAGAATTCCAAGCAAGCAAAGAAAGCAACCGCTGACAGCCGAGCGAACCATTTCAAACATTTTTGCGATAAACTGGATACTTGGGATGGCGAGAGAGATCTATATCGACTTGCTAAAAGCCGTAATGAACGCACACAGGATATCGAACACTTCTGTTGCGTTAATGACAAGAACGGTACTTTGCTTACCAACCGTCGTGCTGCAATGGATAAATGGCGAGAATACTTCGAGCAGATTTCAACTGAAGGATTTGCTCATCCTCCACTTCCACAATCATTGCCGACACTTAGAGCAGTTCCAACAGTCCGCGCAACTGAAGTTGAGGAGGCAATAAAACGAATGAAATCGGGGGAAGCCACAGGACGTGACGACATCGCATCTGGGCTCTGGAAAACGAACAGCTGGAACCCAACACTGTAGCTTAGTGAATTCTTTAATCGGGTTATTCAGGAAAGAAGAACACCATCTGACTGGCAAGAAAGTACCACTGTTCCAATATGGAAAAAGAAAGGTAGTTCAGCCATACCATGAAGACTTTTTGAACGCATTCTTAATAACAAAATTCGCGAAATAGTTGAAATAACCGTGAATCAAACCGGATTTGTCAAAAACTGCGGACTTACTGACGCAATACACGCTGCGTGGTTACTCATGGAGAAACACCGTGAGAAGCATCGCCCTCTTTACATTGCTTTTCTGGATCTAGAGAAAGCGTTTGACCGTATGCCACACGAACTTATCTGGTATGTTTTACGACAACACTTAGTACCAGAAGAACTCGTGCGCTGGGTTCAATTACTCTACCACGATCCGAAAAGTTAAGTGCGAAGTACGGCGGGTATATCAAAACCGTTTCGTGTCTCTGTTGGTGTTCATCAAGAAAGCGCCCTCTCACCACGCCTTCTCACCACGCCCTCTCACCAGGCCCTCTTATTACTCCTCGTCATATGGGACATCCAACGTCCAGCGCCCTATACACCGCTTTATGCAAATGATGTTTTCCTAGCATTTGATAGCCCATTTGTCGATTTGCATTTGTCGAACAGATGGCTGTGTGCTGGGGAGCTCTTTGCTGAGACGGAGGGGTTCATGTATGCCATTCAGGATGGCGTGGTCGCCACCCGAGCTTATAAAAAGCTCATCATGAAAGAACGGGTGGAGAACGACCAGTGCAGAATGTGTGGTTCGGCGTTAGAGACGTTGGACCATCTCATTTCTGGCTGCACTGTTATGGCACCGGTGCAATACATCACCAGGCATAATGCTGTATGTAAGGTCATCCATCAAAACCTTGCAGATAAGCATGGGCTGATCACGGGAACATGTCCGGTTTACCGATATGAGCCGCAAGCAGTACTTGATAGTTCTGCTTATAGCATGTATTGGGACCGGCAAGTTCTGACTGATCGCCATACCGCACACAACAAGCCTGACGTACTGCTAGTTGACAAGAAGGGTCGCTCCGCGTATATTATTGATGTTGCTATCCCCCATAATAGCAACATTGAACGGAAATACGTGGAGAAGAAGGTGAATTATGAGCCATTGGCTCGTGAAATCAAAGAAATTTGGCGTCTCGAGAGGGTGGTTGTAGTTCCCATAATATTGTCAGCTACAGGTATTGTACCTAAATCCCTGACGGCTTCCCTTGATGTCCTGGGACTTTCGCACAGTCTGGTTCAAACCATGCAGAAGTACACCATTCTGCATACGTGCTCGATGTTGCGGGGAGTACTCGACGGATTCTCCCACTGACCTACCACCGGCCACCACCACCAGCGCCCCTTTAGTTTTTAAGTAGGTAGGATCGTCCGAGCCTAAATGCTTGGCACTTAGTGCTAGTATTAGGTAAAATCCGGCATCTGCCGAGATTGTGATAACTCGGAAATAATAATAATAATAACTTCGCCGAAGCCGGTCCCAAGCCCGGTTGTGAAAGGAGGAGGGATGGATAGCTTCAGTCTGAATGGCTGTACACCACCGCAGCGTCTCAGGGGTAGGTGAGGAAAGTGTAGGAACTTTGCAGTCTTGCAGATTACTCACTAAGGAAGCTATCTCAACACCTGGCAGCTAGGGATAAAATTCACCACCAAAAATGAGAAGAAGGAGAAATTTAAGGGCCGGTACGGATAACCGGCGGGAGTCGTCTGACTTGGTGACTGGGTCGGGCTCTCGTAATGGACAGCACGGCGTCGAAACCGCTAGTCGTGGGGCGGTTCGAAGTCTAGGCGCCACGACGACCAGGAGCACAGCTCCGCATGCTGCAGCTGTTTCGCCACAATCTGTGGCGACCACTTCAGCAGGTTCACGTAGGAAGCGGATGAAATGGACTGAAGAAATGAACCTCTTCATCATCCGCTCCTACTACGAAATAACGGCGGGGGCAGGTACAACATCTTACCGCCCCTTGTTGCACCAGAGATTCGTCGAGCGTTTCCCGCAATTCGCGCACGTGACTGTGCAGCGAGTCGCAGACCAGTACCGCTTTATTACTCGCAGCGACACAATCCCGGCCACCATCAGGGAGCGTGTTCGACTTGAGGTCATCGGGGAAACTGGTGACCGAGAGTTGATGGGGGCAGAGGCGGCAGCATCAACAACACCACGCCGCACTGCAGGCAACAGGTTCAGTACTCGCCGAAGCACTCTTCTCCACCGTCCAGCTGAGGTTTCCGCTGAGGTTCGGGACGAATTCCAAAGAGCGTGTATAGAATTCTCGGATATGGATCCTTTGCATAGACCAGGTATTCCCAGGCTCTATGCATCTCCAGCAACTCCGGGAATTCTATCTCAAATCAATGATGAGATTGCATCTCGACTGTGTGCTGGTATGTCGCTGCTGCAACTACAATCACTTGTGTATTGTGGTGCAGTTACGGCTATCAGATTGCATGGTCAGAGGATTCGCTTTCGTGTTATTGGTTTGAGTGACAAAAGAGATCCACCATGGAAAATTCGTCTGGAACGTCGGCGGGACTCACTAAGGCAGGACATTGCTAGACTGATTCAGATCAGCACTGGCAATGCTAGCCGACGGGTGAGAAATAAAGTGCAGAGGGTTTACCGGAACTATGCCATCCCCTGTGAGACACCCGTAGTTGAAATTCTGGACACACTAAAACAGAAACTTTCTGTCATATGCAGTCGATTACGACGGTATGGCGAAAGTTATTCCAGACGTGTCCAGAATGCAACATACGCGAGGAACCAGCGGAGCTTTTTCAGATCTCTCAACGAATCCCAACAGAGCGCCCAGACAATACAGTTTTCGGTGACGGAAGCGAAAGAGTTTTGGGGTGGACTTTGGGGGTTACCTGCCCAGCATGCTGAGCATGCTGAGTGGATCACCGCCGAAGGCACCCGCCATGCCAATACACCTGGCATGAATTTCGCGGATGTTACCGAAGAGGAAGTTCGACGATCCATAAACAGCTCGAAGAACTGGAGGGGCCCAGGTCTGGATCGGGTGCAGAATTTCTGGTATAAGAAATTTACCAGCATACACAGTCGGTTGGCAAGCAGTATAAATGAGGTCATGAGTCGGCCGGAGGAATTTCCACCTTTCCTCACTGCGGGGATTACCTACCTCATCCCTAAGAAGGACAGGATGCAGGAGCCCGCAGACACAAGACTGATCACTTGCTTACCAACCCTCTACAAATTCATCACGTCCATTATTAGTGGAAGGATCAATGCGCACCTCGAGACCAACAACATTCTGTCCGAGGAGCAGGAGGGCTGCCGAGTTGGGTCAAGGGGTTGCAAAGAGCAACTCATTATCGACTCGGTAGTTGTAGGACAAGCAACTAGAGGGCAGAGAAACCTCTTCAGTTGCTGTATCGATTATGCCAAGGCTTTCGACAGTGTTCCACATACCTGGCTAATCGATATCCTACATATATCTATCAGTCCGTACATCTGAGGGTGCTAATACCTCAGAGCCCATCCGTATACGGAGGGGCATCTTCCAGAAGGATTCATTGAGTCCCCTTTGGTTTTGAATGGCACTGAACCCCCTTTCATGGCTACTGAATGATGCTAGAGGGCATGGTTTTGCAATAAAATATGGCCTACGTGCTAAGTGCGAACTGACACACTTGATGTACTTAGATGACATCAAGCTGTATGCTGGTACTGACGACCATCTTAGAAGTCTGTTGCAAATAATAGATATGTTCAGCCGTGATATTCGGATGGAGTTTGGATTAGACAAATGTCGAATCCAAGCCATCCGCAAAGGTCATCACGAGCCACATGCCGGACATAGCATTGGTGACCTCCACATCGAAGCTATGACCGAGACAGGCTTCTACAAGTACCTAGGAATTCTGCAAGGAACCCATGCTCGAGTTGGTGATCTGAAAGAAGCTCTGCTGTCCGAATTCCTGCGACGTGTAAAGCTGGTGCTGAAATCGCATCTCTCGCGGAAGAATAAAATAAACGCGTTGAATGTATTCGCCATCCCTTCACTGGCTTATGCATTCGGAATATTGCCGTGGACGAAGACCGATCTGGAAAACGTTCAGCGGCGGATACGGACAACTATGTCCAAATTCCGAATGCATCACTCAAAGTCTGCCGTGGAGCGGATGAACCTGCCTCGTGACATCGGAGGTAGAGGCGTGGTTGACGTGGCGGCACAACATCATCGCCAAGTCGACTCGCTGCGCGCTTATTTTTACAGCAAAGAGCAGGTGAGTCCCTTGCATGCGGCTGTCTGTATGGCAGACTGTGGACTGACTCCACTTAACTTGAAGGATCGATCCTTCAATCCTCTGAGTGGGGTGAAGTCGGACCAAGAGCGGATCGATGAATGGAAGTCGAAGGCAATGCACGGTAAACACGTGAATTGTCTTTGGTAGCCATTTGTCGATTTTCATCTGTCGAACAGATGGCTGTGTGCTGGGGAGCTCTTTGATGAGACGGAGGGGTTTATGTGTGCCATTCAGGATGGCGTGGTCGCCACCCGAGCTTATAAAAAGCTCATCATGAAAGAACGGGTGGAGAACGACCAGTGCAGAATGTGTGGTTCAGCGTTAGAGACGTTGGACCATCTCATTTCTGGCTGTACTGTTATGGCACCGGTGCAATACATCACCAGGCATAATGCTGTATGTAAGGTTATCCATCAAAACCTTGCATATAAGCATGGGCTGATCACGGGAACATATCCGGTTTACCGATATAAGCCGCAAGCAGTACTTGATAGTTCTGCTTACAGCATGTATTGGGACCGGCAAGTTCTGACTGATCGCCATACCGCACACAATAAGCCTGACATACTGTTAGTTGACAAGGCGGGTCGCTCCGCATATATTATTGATGTTGCTATCCCCCATAACAGCAACATTGAACGGAAATACGTGGAGAAGAAGGTGAATTATGAGCCATTGGCTCGTGAAATCAAAGAAATTTGGCGTCTCGAGAGGGTGGTTGTAGTTCCCATAATATTGTCAGCTACAGGTATTGTATCTAAATCCCTGACGGCTTCCCTTGATGTCCTGGGACTTTCGCACAGTCTGGTTCAAACCATGCAGAAGTACACCATTCTGCATACGTGCTCGATGTTGCGGGGAGTACTCGACGGATTCTCCCACTGACCTACCACCGGCCACCACCACCAGTGCCCCTTTTAGTTTTTAAGTAGGTGGGATCGTACGAGCCTAAATGCTTGGCACTTAGTGCTAGTATTAGGTAAAATCCGGCATCTGCCGAGATTGTGATAACTCGGAAAAATAATCGTTGGTGCAACAATCCATATTGGATCAGGGCCTTGAAGTGTATTAGAGCACTTCATTCAAGACCGTAATGGTAAACTAGGAGGCAATGTGGTCAGCATTACGCTCGCCCGAGATTATTACCATGATTTGACTCAGGTACTCATTCATAGCTGAGTTGACTGGTATCCGACGTCAAATCACGATGCAAATTCCACTGCCACCAGTGAGATTTGAGCCGCGACCTTCCGTATGACAGCCTAGTGCTCTAACCACTGAGCTATCCGGACACACGCTGATACGCTGGATGGGGATTTAAAAGCCTCGAGGTTGCACGCAGATTAGGCATTCGATAAAGCCAAATGGCGAAACCGATCACGACGAGCCGACCCCGCTTGTGAACGGGGCAAAGGCAGAGAAAAAGAAAAAGTATCTTTTTATGTAGATAAAATACAAGGGGACTAACAAAAGTTCGGTAAATGTATATAAAACAAGTCGGGAAACGTAAGCTAGACGCTTCGGGTATAAAAGGTTTTGTGTTTCTCTATGTAAGGAGCAATGACTTTACCACGCAGTCATTGTGTCACCAAATGTGCATTTTCTACCTTCTATTTTCATTGATTTTTCTAAAATTTATTTTCTATTGGACTCTAGTCAAAAATCCTGAACGACTTCTAAGACTGGAACTTCGCAAAAACATTGAAAACCGAATGCATCAAGTAAACGAACTAGTAAATCTCCTCAACCAGTGTTAATGGACTGTTCAAACATTATGAAGTTTTTATCACATTTACCGCCATTTGATGGAAACCGCGATGATCTTCACGCTTTCATACAAGCGGCCAATGTAATAGCAGCACACATCCCGATGAATGCAAATAGCAAAATAGCAATTGCTAATCAAAATCATTGGACGAGCACGCACAACCTTAAACTGTCACATGATTTAAACGTGGGAAGAAGCGAAGAATATGTTATTACACCATTCCGACCCGCTGGAGTCCAAGTTTAATTCATCATCATCATCATCAACGGCGCAACAATCGGTATCCGGTCTAGGCCTGCCTTAATAAGGAACTCCAGACATCCCGGTTTTGCGCCGAGGTCCACTAATTCGATATCTCTAAAAGTTGTCTGGCGTCCTGACCTACGCCATCGCTCCATCTTAGGCAGGGTCTGCCTCGTCTTCTTTTCCTACCATAGATATTGCCCTTATAGACTTTCCGGGTGGGATCATCCTCATCCACACGGATTAAGTGACCCGCCCACCGTAACCTATTGAACCGGATTTTATCCACAACTGGACGGTCATGGTATCGCTCATAGATTTCGTCATTGTGTAGGCTACGGAATCGTCCATCCTCATGTAGGGGGCCAAAAATTCTTCGGAGGATTCTTCTCTCGAACGCGGGCAAGAGTTCGCAATTTTTCTTGCTAAGACCCAAGTTTCCGTGGAATACATGAGGACTGGCAAGATTATTGTCTTGTACAGTAAGAGCTTTGACCCTATGGTGAGACGTTTCGAGCGAAACAGTTTTTGTAAGTTGAAATAGGCTCTGTTGGCTGACAACAACCGCGCGCGGATTTCATCATCGTAGCTGTTATCGGTTGTGATTTCAAGTTCAATTAGTTGGCAAAATGTACACTGCTCGATTTACAACAGGAATCAACTTCTACAACTATATAAGTAAGTGTTTAAGCAGAGCTAATAATAAAATAAAATACCCATAGTTAGAACTCTGGACACACTAAAGCAGAAACTTTCTGCAGTATGCAGTCGGTTGCGACGGTATGCCGAAAGGTACTCCAGACTTGCCCAGAAAGCAATGTACCTTGAGCTTTTTTAGATTATTTGACATGCCAATAGGGCATCCAGACAGTGTAGTTATCGGTAACGGAAACGGAAAAATATAGGGGTGGACTTTCGGGATTACCCGCCCGGCATCCGAAGTGGATTACTGCTGAAGGCCATGCCATTATGCCGAGCATTAAGTTTGTAGATGTTACCGAAGAGGAGATTCAACGAACCATAAACCCCGCGAAGAACTGGAGGGTCCAGGTATGGATCGGGTGCAGAACTTCATCAGTATACACAGTCGGTTGGCACACAGCATATACCAGGTCATTAGTTGGCCAGCAGAATTTTCACCTTCCTTACTGCCACCAACCTGAGGTGGCGGGTGAGAACCTCATACACTAGGCCGATTATTTGTTTACCAATCCTCTACAAATTCATAAATCCATTGTTAGTGGAAAGGTCAATAAGCACCTTGAGATCAATAACCTTCTGTCCGAGGGTTGCAAAGACGAACTCATTATCTACTCGACAGTTGTACGACAGGCAACTAGAGGTCGAAGAAATCTCTTTAGTTAGCAATAGTCATGAAAGGGTGGCAAACCACTTTATCAGTGCATTGATCTGAGGATTCCAACACATCAGAGCCCATCCATATAGGGAGAGGGATCTTCCAGGGGGATTCGTTCAGTCCCTTTTGGTTTTTCATAACACTGAACCCCCTCTCATCGCTACCGAATAATGCTAGTATGGTTTCGCAATGAAGTATGGCCTATATACTAAGTGCGAGCTGACGCACTTGATGATAGATAATATTAAATTGTATGGTGGTACTGATGACCGACTTAGAAGTCTGTTGCGAATAGTGGTCATTTTTGCCTTGATATTTAGATGAATTTGAATTAGACAAATGTCGAATTAAAGCCATCCAAAAAGGTCATCGATGTATGGCGAATATAGTACTGATTATTTCCGGACCTAAGCTATGACCGAGACAGATTTCTGCTAGTATCCCATGAATTTTTGCAAAGAACCCACCCTGGAGCTGGTGGCTTACGGGGTGCTCTACCATCGGAATTCCTGCGACGTGGGAAGTTGGGGCTGAAATCGCATCGCTCACGGAAGAATAAAGTAAGCGAAATCTAGAAAACATGCAGCGGGGTCTACTACGTCCAAATCCCGAATCCATGACTCAAACTCCGCGTGGAGCTGATAAATCTGCCTCGTGTCATCGGAGACAGGGGTGTGATTGACGGCATAACATTATCGCCAAGTCGACCCGCTCCACGCTTACCTCTGCAGTAAAAATTAGGTAAATCCCTTGTCTGCGTCTGTTTGTAATGTAACTTAACTTTAGAGGATCGATCTTCCATATATGTGCTAGTCAATATGTGACTAGCTAAAGTTTATTTTGTGAATAAATGTGCAGAACGGTTAGGAAGTATCCTTTGTATGTGAAATCCTAGCTCGCTTGAGAAAGCCCACCAAATATTAATGCAAACAGATTACATAAATTTTTCGGTTGAAAAGCAGCTTCGTAAAAATCCAATGAACCATCGTTGTAATCGAGGTTAATAATTCTCAATTACGGCAAATTTCAAATAATGTTCGGGTACCCAATTGAAACAATTTCGCCTTCTAAATCAATCTAATATGCCCGTAAGTAAAATATCAATGAATACTACCCGTGCAGAAGAATGGAGCCTTCATAATCAGGATTTTCGTCGGGCAAAAACTACCCATAGACTCCTCGCCCTATTTGAACTAATGACGGAAATCACTTCTATGGCGCAATCTACCAAAATTCTCAGAGAGCATTTTTAGAAAAAAAATGTGTTTTTGAAAACATCCGCATTTTAAATTTCAACCGAATTCAAACAGACTGAAAAGCCTGCGCCTGACAACGGGCAGTTACTCATAAAAAAATAAAACTTGATGTAGGAATAACTCCACAAAACTCCGTAGAAAGCTTTAAGGGTTTGTGTAAACACGCATTTTTCTCGGAAACGGTTGTAGCGATTGACACCAAATTTAGTAGAAAAGTGGGAATTGTGAACGCTTACGCTTGCAGTGAGTTACATCCTTTTACGTCGAATTTAAGGGGAGGTCCCCATATATGCAAAAGAGAGGTGTACATTTTTTTTCCATCAAATATAGTCATGTCATGTCATGTCATGTCATGTCATGTCATGTCATGTCATTTGTTGGGAAGGTGGGGAGTGCGGGGGGTCAAAAGTGATAATTTCTTTAAGGGGGCCATTCTCAGAAACTACCCAACCGAAAAATCTGAAAAAAAAAAATCAGGAGACTGCCACTACATGGTACCTGGGCTCCGAAATACCGATATCTGTTCAAATAAAGTTAATAATAGTATATCACTAACATTTTTAGTAATTGGCCGCAAAACCCCCCTAAAGTGCATCCTAGCACCACGAAATTTTGCAATGATGTAGGCTATAATATAGAGCATTACCAAGTTTGGTGGAAATCGCACTATTACTAACAAAGTTATAATAGGTCAAAGCTGGTGCTTCTTTGCAAATTCAAAACTATGGATGTCAATATCACCCGAAAGTGGATACTCCCACACAATATATGCATATATTATGTGCTACGTACTAAGAAATACATAAAACCTTTCATATCTGAAGCATCCAGCTTCCGGTTTCCCGACTTTCCCGACTTGTTGTCGTCCGACAGAATCCAGTTTCTTTGGAGATGGATTTACATTGTGAGGATCATTTCAATGTCAGTTAATATTTTTTAAACTCCTCCTAAAGTTTGGAATTATGATAGCTGTGATAATATACGACTGCGATAGAATTTTATATCACTTTTATTCAAATTCAAATCAATTCACATGAGAAGAGAATAAAAAGGACTTCGCATCAACATCAGCACAGAAACTTTTAGCAAGCATGAATATGGATGTTCCAATTGTGACAAGTTTTGTATATTATATATTCGATTTTGCTGGAGTTTTCTCCGGTATTTCTGCAAATTTCTGCAAATAATAAAATATACGTAGTAATAAAAAAGGAATGCGTAGGACATGTCGAAAAAATAATGGAAACCCGGCTTAGAAATGCAAAGAAGAATCACAAAGGCATTGGTGGAAAAGGGGCTGGAAAACTTACTGATAAAGTTATTAACGACCTCATTACATTTTTTGGGCTAGCTATTCGTCGACACGCAAATTCGATAGAAGGAATGAAGCAAGAAATTTGGGCAACTTTCTTCCATAAGTGTTCTACAGACGAAAATCCTCAGCATCAAAATTGTCCAGCAGGCGAGGACAGTTGGTGGAAATGGCGCAAGCGGAAGTTAAAGGAAAACTGGATAGTTTCCACCACGAGAAGGCACCGTTGACTGAAGAAGTTCAAACGGTCATCATACCAATCTACGAAGATTTGTCACGAGATGATCTTTTGAACAGGTGTTTAAAAACGGAGACCCAGAATAACAATGAGTCGTTAAATGCATTGATCTGGACTTTCGCTCCTAAACACCTTCATTCTGGGGCCAAGGTCATAGAAATAGCCACTTTTCTGGCAGTAGTTATTTTCAATGAAGGATTCAATAGCATTCTCAAAATCCTAGCGACAATGGGATGTCAAGTTGGTCACATATGTCAGGTTTATGCCGACCGCCGTAATGAAGCGCGAATTTGGCGGTTCGAACGACGATCGACTGATCTCGCTAAAAGAGCCAGAATTGAAACCAGAGAGCAACAATCGGCCTTACAAGACTTTTTGAAGAAACGGAGGGTGCTCTCTATGACCAGGTATAGTAGATTAATGGTGAGTTAAAATTTTACTGTTGATAATCACATTTAAATTTTCAAATGAATTTTTCTTGAAACTGCATCTTGAAAATCGGCTGCCACCATAGCTCAAAATCTATCCAACCAAATTCTTTGAAATGTTCACGACTTCTTTAATACATATTTCTACGGTCCGCAAACTAAGATAATTGCAATCGGACGGGTGGTTTTTTTTTATTCATAAAAAAAGGCCGTAAAAAACACCAAAATCCAAAAAATTAAGTTTAAAAGCCCACCAAAAATTTACCTTTTAATATTTTCTAATTATCCTAGTTTGCGGACCGTGAAATATTGTGCACATTAAAAGGCCGTTTAGTGTTTTCTCCTCAGATGAATACAGCGCCCTCCAGCGTGGCAGCAGAAAAACACCGTTTTTTCGAGATGGGTGCATAAATTGACACGTATTCCAAAAACTAGCTACGATATCAAGCTGAAAAATTCATCACATATACTAGAGATATCAATATGGTAAAAAAATCACGTCTCTGTCTTTATCCAGTCCTCCAAAATAATTTTGCAAAAAAAGGCAAAAAAAGGCCTTCACACGGGATGACCCCCTTAAGGAAGATTTACAGCAAGAAATTATACAACCTTCTGAATCTCCTTATAATAATCCAATATCGGTTGTTCCTAATAAAAGCAGAAAACACAGCCTGGTTATAGATTTTCGAAAGTTAAATCCTTCAACTGTGGATAATAAATACCCCATTTCAAGAACTGGTGACTTATTAGGGAAAGCAGGGAATTGTGAATCTTTTACGAGTATCCATTTTCCAAGGAATTTCACCAAATCGCGCTACAACCGGGAGACAGGCATAAAAAGGGATATTCCAAGAGAATGGGACATTTTGAGTTTCTACAAATACCTTTCAGCCTCAAAAATGCTCCAAGTATCTTCCAAAACCTAATGCATAGCAATTTAGATAAGAACATTAGCAACACTTGTGTTGTATATATGAATGATTCCCTAGTGTTCAGCACGCCATGGCAAGAACACGAAATAGCTCTTGGAAATATCTTAAATCTTAATCAAAAAATTCAACTTTCTAACACACAATTTTTGTCAAAGCATACTTAGTGTATGGGGCACAATATTAAGCCCAATCCAGGAAAATAAATGCCATCCTGAAATTTCTTATACGTACAACGGCCAATAGATAAAAAGTTTCCTTAGCCTCACAGGATCCTATCGCAAATTTACCAAGGATTATGCGAAAATTATTAAACCCCTTACTTTTGGGATACAGAAAAATTCTAGGATCATTAACACTGACCCAGTTTACGTGGAATTTTTCAAATATATAAAAAGCTATATAATTTATGATCCGATTTTAGCTCATCCGAACTTTACCAAGGCACTTACTTTAACGACAGACGCTTCCCAATTTGCGAATTTGGTTACTGTCGCAAAATAGAAAAACCTACAGCTGCTGTATCTCGAACTTTGAATAAATCAGAAACTAAATATTCTACTATTGAAAAAAATTATTATTTTTTAATTTATAAATTTTTGTTAACTACCAAAATTCTTTGACTTCCCTCTTCCCTCCTTAGTGCTTATTTTTTCGTGATTATTCTTTGCAACTGCGGAGTGAATTGTTATCATTTCAATTAGTCCTAGGCGATCAACAATTTTCAAAACAAATCGTTCAACCTTTATCCAGGGACTATTGTGCTATCCTCGCTTCAAAAGTAAAATCCTTTTCGCGTCTTTTTTTACGTAAGAAAAACTTTGCTTCCGATGACATCATCTCTCAAAGCTCCAAACCTATTCTACATATTATCAGGATCTAGGCAGTCAGTTTGTTCTGCTGTTGCCTAACTTATCAGACATTCGGTCTAGACCCAATTTGACTTTCAGTTCCGTTCGCCACTCAATATTTAGAATATCAAGCATAAATGGCCATCCAGGCTTTGGACTAAAAATAATTCCGGACCGAGGTCCTGCTATCATCGCTGGCTAACTCAACGAACATTCGATATTAATCTTCCAGCCTTGAACTCGATTGATAATAACTTATTTATTCAAAGCATTTTCCGGGGCGCACAGTCTCGGAAAATAATAGGCAATCCAAAAGCTGCTTAATGACGCGATATAGCTGATACTAAACTATAATCGTGATACTAAGCTCTGCAGTTATCGCAGAAGGACGGAGAGTATCAAAACTTTGTTAGACAGAATGAAACTTGTAAAACTCGCTGGTGCCAATTTCCCTACCATAAAATTCCTGCTATTGCCTTATCTACATTCGAAGCGCTCCATTCACCCCATTCCTTCCGACTTTCCTTGTTATTTCTGAGGTGTAGATGTATGTGAAGACTTATTAATATATCGCAATAGGACTTGTCCACGTGTTGGCAATCGTTACCGGAATACTAATGCACGAAGATATATTCAAATAAGGGAGTAGATCAGGCAACATGACTGGGTGCCCTGGGTGTTAAGAGTAGTTCCGAGATGTTAGGATGTTCTGTGCTGGGATAATGCTTGGTTAAGTAAATAACGAGCTAGGTTAAATTGAGCAGAATGTCGCCATTTGCGAGATTCTACCCATATCTGGCCAGAATACGTATGGGAGAATTATGCAGGAAGAAGGGTTGTGTGAAATATGCGGCAATTTAGACATCTTCAAGTGCAGTATTTGAAAACGTCAACCGCATCATTAGCAAAGGGATGAACATGTCGTACAAGGAAACTATTATTTCCTTCCTTCAACACAATTGAAAGTTATTTCAGTTACGGCGACCGAGATCACTTTTGAGAAGGGTCTTCTGAATCTGAATCTGAGGAGGATGTGGTTTATGACCAACTACCTTAGATACGCTCCCGCTCGGACGCCACCTTGTCGTGGTGGGGGAGCTTGTGGTAGTTTACTACTACATTAAGAGTGTCCAAAAGCACATGAAGATGGAAACAAAGAATTGTAACTCTCCAAGTGGTAAGAAGTCACAGACTTCGAATTTACCCGCGACTCTGAGAAATCAGGTCGTGGCGGAGGCACGGATTGTGGAGGCCTCACCTAATTCATGTTCCCCCACGGAGAAATCTGTGGAATACAGGCTCTCCACTTTAGTGGAAAACCTACACCTGATGTCTACGAAGCGGTCAGCCAAAAAGGATAGTACAGCATCCCCTTTAATGAGAGCAACTGGAAATCTGACTACGACCAGTCGGTCGGTGACAATGTTACCTAACTCTTCCAAAATACGGGGGAGAAAGGCTCGGCAGAAGGAAACTTCAGCCGCAAAGGAGAAGGGAATACAGGCTTGCTTGTCAGAACCTTCTCCTCCGCCTGCACCCGAAAAAACTGAAGAAAGGGAAGCTGGTAATGTGGACGCAGCTGGTCTAACGCCGGTATGTGAAAATAGATCCATGCAGCCCGTACTCCGTGAATTTGGGAGGGCTCGCGGAACTTTCGGTAGAAGGTGAGGACAAGCTGGTAAAATTATTAAAGGCAACCATGCTCAAACAATTCTGTTCACAGGACCTTGTTGCGATCAACTTACAATACCAGGTTAATAGTAAGAGAAGAAACGTAATAGTTGCCTCTACCTACTTACCCAATGATTCTTTGTGCCCTCTGCCGATGCAAGAACTAAGGGATCTGGTAGTGTATGCAGAATCAAGTGGCCTTGAACTTTTAATAGGTTATAATGCGAACGCTCAGCATATTTGTTGGGGCAGTAGCAAATGCAATCCTAGAGGAGAGAAGCTGTTTGATATTATCACTTCAGCTGGTTTAATGACCGCGGACGTGGGGTGCGCCCCTATGTTCGTTGGGCCAAGAAGAAGTGAAGTAATTGACCTAACAATCTACATTTCAAAGTTGTTAGAGTTGATTAGAAACTGGCGAGTATTTGATGAAGTTTCACTCTCAGATCACCGTTACTTAGAATTTAGTCTGACTATTGCAGGTGAACAGCCTGTAATACAAAGACGGAATCCTAGGAAAACGGATTGGACACAATTTAATGAACTTCTTGGAGACAAAGTTGAGCTCCCTAGGCGACTAAGGACTCCTTTAGCGATAGAAAATCAATTAAAAACTCTAAATAGCACACTTTTAGAGTGCTTTGAAGAGGCGTGTCCTATTTCCCGAGACCAAAGGGGTAAAACGATTCCATGGTGAAACCGAGAACTGCAGAGACTCAGGAAATCAACCAGACGACTTCTAAATCGTGCTTGCAAAAGCAGTAAAACTTCCGGAACTCACAGCGTGAATATAAGAGGCTCGTAAAACGTTCGAAACGAGACTCTTTTAGAGCGTATTGTGAGAAACTGGAAAGTGATAGGGAGACTTCTAGGTTGTGCAGAGTCCTTAATAAGGATGAGTCATGCCCAAGTTGGACTCTCTTAGAAAACCGGATGGTACTTTCACGAACTCCAGGGTTGGGTCTATACAGACTCTCTTGGAAGTACACCACTCGGGAGAACAGGTCTCAGAAGTGAGAAGAAGAGAATTGGCGGTTTCTGCAAATCCTTCAACACGAAGTTGTTGCAAGGGGAATTGGGACACTGCAAGAGCGGTCGTTACCAATGAAAAATCGAGAACTGCTATACTATCATTTGAACACTTCAAAGCACCTGATATGGATGGCATCTACCCAGCGATCCTAAAGGAGGATATAGAGCACTTAGAGAAACTTCTAAGAAATATTATTCGATGATGTCTTGCTCTTCGCTACGTGCCTTCCTCTTGGCAGAAGGTGAAGGTAGTCTTCATACCAAAGCCTTGGAAAGATGGCTATTCTAATCCAAAGAACTTCAGACAAATCGACCTAACATCATTTTCGCTGAAATGTCTGGAGAGACTGGTTGAGCGTCACATTCGCGAGAAGGCGCTAAATTCGCACCTCCTAAATGAAAACCAACATGCTTACCAACGTGGAAAGTCCTGTGAGTCTGCTCTTCATTCTTTGGTTTCAAAGATAGAGGATGCAATTCTTCAGGGTGAGTACGCGATGGGGGTTGGTGGACACTGAAGGGGCTTTTGACTGTGCGCCCTTCGAAAAGCTCTGTGATGCCGCCAGAGAGCATGTCAATGGCGAAACTCTAATAAAGTGGATTTACGCTATGCTAACGCAGAGATTGTTGTGTATTGAAGTGGGTGTTGATCGCTACCTAACAACCGAAGCGACGAAAGGTTGCCCTCAAGAGGGTGTGCTATCGCCCCTTCTGTGGAGTATGTTGATCAACTCACTACTTTGCGAACTGCAAAATCTGCCAATACATGTTCAAGCTTATGCAGATGACATGGCTGTACTTGCTGTTGGCCGAGATCTCGAAATGGTGTGTAGAAATACACAACGCGCCGTTGATTTGATTGACAGTTGGTGTTTCAGGCATGGACTTTCAATAAATCCAAATAAAACCACAATGCTACTATTTACAAAAAGGAGAAAACTCAATGGTCTTTGCCTTCCAGAGATGAGGGGTACAACCCTTCAACTCTCCGAAGAAGTGAAATATGTGGGAGTTATTCTAGACAAGAAGCTTCTTTGGAACAAACATGTAGAGGTAAAGATGAAACGAGCTCTCACAGCATTTGGGCTTTGTAGGCGGAGTTTTGTCTCGACATGGGCACTTAGGCCTCAGGTAGTAATGTGGATATATGTTGCTATCAATAGGTCGATGTTCGCTTATGCATCCGTAGTGTGGTGGATTAAGGTGAAACAGAAGAGTTTTCGCTGTAAACTAGCCACACTGGACAGAACTGTGCGTCTGGGTATTACGGGTGCCATGAGCACCACATCCGGCGCAACTCTGAATGCATTACTCAATTTGCAGCCCTTGGATTTGTTTATTCAGAGCACTGCAATGATAGCGGCTCATAGACTAATTCGATTAGATCTATGGGAAAACAATGGACGTGGGGGGCACAAAGCATTGGAAGAGTCATTGGGAGAACTGAATCTAGTTTTCGCGATGCCTTCCGATTCTCAAATACCCATACATCTCTTTGGTAGAAGATATGATGTTATCTTGAAACGGAGAGAAAACTGGGACGAACCAGAAGAATGCGTGTCAGGATATACTGACGTCTTCAACACCGATGGCTCAAAGACAGAAAATGGTTCTGCAGCAGAAGTCTACCTCTCGAATCAAAACGAGAGGTGGGCTATTAATTTAGGACAATACACAACGGTCTTTCAGGCTGAAGTGTATGCAACCTGGATGCTGCAACCTGGATGATTGACGAGCGGTTGAAGGGCAAGCGCATCGCAATCTGTAGCGATAGTCAAACTGCATTGAGGGCGTTGAGTAGTACTTTGATCACTTCAAAAATCGTCCAGGAATGTAAAAACCGATTGAATTCTGTTTCCAGATTCAATATAGTGGATTTACTCTGGGTACCTGGTCATTGTGGAGTAGAGGGAAATGAAATTTCGGATGCGTTAGCAAAAGAGGTTTCAACTTTTCCCATGCCCGGACCGGAACCAGCAATTGGGGTGTCGGTAGCATTGGCTAATGCTGCTATCAAAAACTGAGAACAAGCTTCCCATAATGACAGGTGGCGAAGCCTTAATGCTGCTAGACAGACCAAACTCTTCCTATCAGAACCAAATAAACATACTGCAAAGTTTATCCTGTCGAAAAGCAGGAAGACTTGCAGAAGTATTGTGGGCGTTTTGACTGGTCATAGTTCACTAGCTGGGCATATGTTCTGAATAGGAATTATCCAACATGATACGTGTCCATCCTGTAATGAGGAAGCGGAATCTGCGGAACATCAGAGACAGATCTGCAGACATCAGATTTTTGGTGCTGATGTGCTCCAACTATAGCGGATAGCATCACATCCACTAACGGAAATCCTGCAATACATAAATGAATCCGGGATATTCCGTTAGACGGGGGAATCGAGTACAATGGACCACTAGGGTCTGAGTGCTCAGAGGCTTTGCCTCTCCCCCACCTCAAACACACACACGCACACACACCTTAGATGCGCACTCAATAGACGGAAGCTTAGTTATATTTTTTCTGGATTTTACTTCCTAAAGAGTCAAAGTTTCGTATTTTACTCTTTTTTCCTAATTATATTGAGGTAGAGTAGAGTAGAGTTCAAATGGATGCAGGAATTTTAGAATTTATAGTAACATCACGCGAATTAAATGATAAGCTTTAGCTTATCTAAAAAAAACTATATTTTGGTTTCGATTATTATACTTTATTTTCAAATAATGGTTGTCAAATAGTTCAATTGAACCGAATCGAACAGTGGCGGGCTTAAGACTAACTTAATCTAGTTGAATTCAAGCCAAGATCCAAGAGAATCTAAAATGTGCTGAAAATGCATAAAATGCATTTTCTGAATTGTGGAAATATTACACTTGCAGACTAAACATCTGCCAGTCTGGAATGATGCAGCTTGATTCTTTGGTCACGCTGCTGACACAAGTGTGAGACATTATTTTTGTTGGGTCAGACGTTTCCGGTCCCCCATTAAGATTTGGATTTTCTTGGATTTTATTGATTATTCTTAATCTGAAAGCTTTGTTTTTAAGATACATGATACTTATAAGTGTCCGGATAGCTCAGTGGTTAGAGCACTAGGCTGTCATATGGAAGGTCACGGTTCAAATCTCACTGGTGGCAGTGGAATTTGTATCGTGATTTGACGTCGGATACCAGTCGACTCAGCTGTGAATGAGTACCTGAGTCAAATCAGGGAAATCTCGGGCGAGCGCAATGCTGACCACATTGCCTCCTAGTGTACCGTTACGGTCTTGAATGAAGTGCTCTAACACACTTCAAGGCCCTGATCCAATATGGATTGTTGCGCCAACGATTATTATTATACTTATAAAAATTGATATGATAACAATGAGAAATGTTATAACTGAACTGATTGTAACAACTTTTGTTTTATGGTATTTTAATTCTTGTATTTCGGATGAAGGTAAGTTTTGATTTTCCAAACTTATGAATTTACTTACAAATTTTGTTACTTTGTTGCTAAATGTTTTACCAATTTGAATTGTACAATTTTGAAAGTTTACAAAGTAGTTGCCGTTAAGTACAAAATTCCTATCGTCGCAGGAACTGTTAAACGTTACATTTTCCATATTGGTAAGTATTACAATATCTTCTTCGGTTTCAGCAAATTCGGAATTTGGATTTCTGATAAATTTACAATCATGTCTGAAAATACAATTTTTGCTCAGTGGGAGTTCCTTAAGTGACCCTTTTGGTAAGAATATGCTTTATTATCGATGTCAATAATATATTCTGGTTCTTCATCTATTTGTTTGTTATTCGAATTTGCTATGCGAAATAGTTCTTTTTTAATGTCAACGTTTCGGTTGGGATTTTAATTGAAATAATTATGGAGTTGTTGACGAATTTAGCAACTCCTAAGTTTATATTGTGAAGTTTATGAAAATCGATATCGTAAGTTTTAATCTCTTCGCCGGTAAGTATACTGGGATGAAATATATTTGCTTGAGCCGAAACAATATTGTCCTGAATGTTCTCGACTTGTCTTTTTATTATGTCTAATCGAATCATCTGTTCAAGGATTAAATTTTGAGTCGAATGATTTTCTTCTAGTCTATGTATTTGGTTGAATTTCTTTACGATCTTTTTGCGGTCCGATTCTATTGCGCCTTTTAGGAAATTAAAGGTTTTGTTGAATTTGTCATTAATTTTTACTTGTCGGTTTGTTTGTTCAACTATATTGTGATTATTTGTGTCGATGACATTGAAGTGGTTTTGGATGTCCTGTCGATCATCGTTGTCTATTGTACCAAATATCCAGTTTAAGGCGGTTGTACCCAGGTTGATAACCCCTCGTTTAGATCTGCGTGGAATGAGAGTTTTGACGGAATTCTTGATACTTTCAATTTGCCAATTCCTTATTTGAATCGGTTTTTATTGACTTTATAGTCGCTTCTAGTGGATGATATGTAAGATAATATCGTATTTGTTTACGATTTCTAGGTATTCTGTTGTAATCTGTGTATATCCTATTTCAGTAGTAATTTTCTCAATTATCAATGTCTGTAGCGTGGGTGGAAACAGTAATAAGAGGATCCCTGTCACGATCAGTACCTGAAAGTTGAGATTCATCATTGGATGAGGTTAATTTCCCTTGCAATATGTCTAAAATGATTCTTTTGCGGAAGTAAGGTATGTTCTTTTGAGAGAAAGTAATCTTATGATCTCGGCTTATGTATTCTGCATACATACAACAAAACACACCGCAATCATTCCCGTTTGTTTGCTGCGGGATGTCTTGCACATTCTCTTTGACGAACTCTGATATGTCTAAAGGGATTTTTTTCGAGTAGTCTCGTATTCGGTGTACCCATGGAGTTGTAATACTTAAGTGCTTTTTCTTTAAAGTTAATAGTCGTCAGACACCAATGAGACTGATCGACATGAATCGGGATCAGTATCAGATCAAAGGAGAAGATATTGATTTTCCGAACCCACTTCTTAACGCCTTCATAACCAGATTGAAGAAGCCGTTCTACGAAGAATGTACTCATTGTATGTACTTTAATGAAGTGTTTATTCCTTTCCTTTTCACAACGATTTGCGATTAAATTAAAATAGAAGTTAATATCATTATCGTTCAACCACCTGTCGGGAGTAAGTGTATTGAGATCGCGTCTAGTTATTTTTATATTGAACTTGTTGATTAAAACTTCATCTATCTTTATGTATAATATCTGTTTGTTTATTAGTAATTTGTGGAAATTCATCCTCTTTTGGATTTATATCCTTCTTTTCGTTATGTTGTTTAGAATAGTTTTCATAGTTTAAAGGCCTTTTAATGTTACAGTCATGAACATTGCCAAGTTTACTCTTCCTGAACCTTGGTTCTTCTCTATGTCTCAATGATTTATAGTTTTTTATGAAACCTTCTTCTCTTGTTTCTGCATAGTTTTCTCTTTCCTTGTTTCTTTTATTTATTGTTTTCTGTTTTACTTTGTCGATTCGCTGTTTGATGATATTATGATCGATTTTGTGTTCTTGGACTTCGAGAGGGGTTGCTTTTATGGTCGAATGGTATGTAGAATTGTAGTACTCTACAGTGTTTAGTATCTGGATACGTATGGGAAGTCTTTCTTCTAGATTCAGGGTTCTTATACGTTCTCCGATTGTCCGGTGGAAACACTCGATATCGGCGTTTCCGGTATGGCTATTGGCTTTAGTGAAATGGTATTCTATGCCTTCTTCTTTCAGAAAATTCTTTATGTTGACTGCGTTGAATTCGTTCCCGAAATGAATTTTTTAATTTTCACTTTCATCGATAAATATTGTTGAATTTTCAATGAAATTGATAAATGCATGTTGGCAAATAAAGTAGAAACAATTTCGTTCACAGTGGAAGGGGTTACTGTTAGATGAAATTTCTTTTTGATTGGGTTTCTGTCGTATTTGGCTCCAGTACATATGTCGCAGTTATTAATTAATTGATGAACAGCTATTTTGGGCCTGTAAAAGCTTTGGGTTGTAAATTTTGTTCTTAATTCGTTCATAGGCTGCAATAATTCCTGAGTGACCTGTCTCCTTTTTATGAAATACGGATATCTGTTTATTAAGTCGCTCTTCATTTCCAATATCTGCTGCGAAAAATGTACATTTGACGAATTTTGTAGTTTTGGTATCTCTGAATAAAACGATTATAATCTGCTGTAATTTGTTATATTCATGATAATTGATGTACGAGTATATACCTGTTTTTCCTTTGCCGATATATCTCCTTAGTATGTCATTGACATTGCCACTTTCTAGATCCGATTTATCTACGAATATTCTCCTATTTTTAAATGGGTATTCGTCCTCAATATCTTTTGATTCCTTTAGGATTATCTGTGTTCTAAAACGATTAACAACTGTTTCTAGGATTGGTATATGATCATTAAGGTCCTCCTCTTAAAAGTGAATCGTTTGCATTTCTAATGAATCATCATCCATGGAATTTACCTCATTTATGAGTTCATTAGTTTCTTCTATTTTATATATTTCACGTAGATAGGGACTCACACTCTCTGCTAAGTTTATCTCGTTTGTTTTGACATTTATTCTGCTCAGAAAATCTACTATTTTGTTGTGTTTTCCCTTAATATATTCTATTTTCATGTCGTATTCACCTATTCCCTGCATATTTTGTTTGTAGCCATTTAATTGGTTGGTGGTCCATTTGGAGGTCAAATTCTTTACCAAACAGGTAGGGTCTAAAGTATTTTGTTCCCCAGACTATCGATTACGGAATAATTCCTTTCGTGGTCGTTAAGGGTTCTGGACGCATAGCAGATGGGTTGTCCTTCCTGCGTCAAAACTGCACCTAGGGCAAAGTTACTAGCGTCTGTTGTTAATTTAAACCTTTTGTTAAAGTCAGGGTACTTAAGGATTGGAAGGGTTGTAATGATTTGTTTTAACTTATCAAACGCTGTAATATAACTGGGATCATTCGTGTTGATTTTCATTCCTTTCTTAAGGTATTTGGTTATTGGATGTGCTACTTTGGAGTAGCCTTTAATGAATTTCCTGTAGTAACCCGTAATACCTAGGAATTGTCTTATCTGCTTTATCGTAGAGGGAAGTTTCAAATTTTGAATAACCTTTACTTTGTTTGGGTTTGGTTTTACACCTTCGGGCGTTAAAACATGTCCCAGATATTCGGTATCTTTCTTAAGAAAATTACACTTACTAATTTGGATTTTTAAATGGGCTTCATTTAGTCTATCAAATACCTTTTTGATGCTGTCTAAATGTTCTTCTAACGACGTACTGAAGATCAATATGTCGTCGAGATAGACAACACAGATTTTGTTTATTAGTCCCTTCAGAACGGTGTTCATTAACCGCTGGAAGGTGGCGGGCGGGGTTTTTTAGCCCGAACGGCATTCTTACGTACTCATAATGACCGAAAGGAGTGGAAAATGCGGCCTTTTTTCGAATTTCGTGGTTTACAAAGATTTGGTGGACGCCTTTCGCCAAATAAAGTGTTCTGAAATATTGTGCAGGGCCCAACTTGTCCAAAATACCGTCAATATTTAGTATTGGGTATCGATCACTTATAGTCACTTCATTTAGGCGACGAGAATCAATTACTATTCGCCATTTCTGCTCACCAGAATTGCCAAGTTTTTTAGGTACGATCCGCAGAGAGCTGTTGTAAGGAGAACTGCTGGGTATTATTATTTTTTGGTCCAACATTTCCTTTATTTGTTTTTCGATTTCACTTTCCTCAACTCGAAGGTACCTGTAAATTTTGGAGTAAATAGGGGTGTTAATAGTGATTACGATTTCGTGTTGTACCTCATTGGTACAAGTTAGTTATTCTTCCTCTTTATAGAAGAGGTTTTGATATTTTCCCAACCGGTTTACAAGTTTTTGCTTTTCAAGAATGTTCAAATGGTCGAGTTTTATATTGTCAATATTGCCAGACTCTAAATTACAAACTTCGTTAATGACGACCGAGTGATCATTGTATTCAAAAAATATCTTGTTATTATTGATTTCTAGACATCCGCTCTCTAGGTTAATTTAAGCCTTCAGGGGGATAAGAAAATTTTGGACAATGATGGAATGCGACATGTTAGATTCAGTGTTCCGGATATTTTGAATTCGGAAGGTATAGGAGTTATTATCCCCTTGTTTACAGGGGCTCTATGGGAAAATTTACCTCTTTTTGTTCTATGTTATCAACTTCCATCGATTCATGGGTGTTTTTGCCTTGACTGTATTGTCCGGAATTCTTATAATTGTTATGTCTTGTGTTATTGTTACTGTACTGTCCATGTCTTCTAGTTTGGTTGCTGTCAGAGTATCTATAGTTCTTGTTACGACATTGATCAGAATTATTTGATTGTTTTGGCTGAAAGTTATTATTTCTGTTTTGGTCCGCATTTAGATCACTGTTATGGTTTTTCGGATGTTTAATATTGTTTCTAGGTTTTCCGTTTTTGGGATAGAAATCTCCAGTATTTTTATTGTTATTATTGAGTTTGCTTTTCCTATAATGGTAATGAATAACATCTGTTTCCTCAAGGAGGCCTAGATCGTCAAACTTATTGTAAGCTTGAATCAAAGACATATCTCTGGTAATTAGGGAGCGGTAACTTCTGGTTAACATATCTTTTACAACATCCATGAGATTCTTATCATTATTCTCTGGACAGTAATTTTGTGGTTTAAATTCATCGAAATCATACAATTCATTAAGCTTATAATTTATAAATCTAATGCTACTAAATAACCCTCGAGGAGTACTAACCTTCAAATTATGGCTCTGGTCCATCAGCTTCTTGTAATTGTATCTCGGTCAGAAGTGTATCCTTAGTTCTCCTTTGATGAGGCCGCAGCTGACATTTTCCCCTGCATATCTGACCAAATTTATTTAAAATTTGGTCGAGTTTGAGCTCAAAGTTGCTTATGGGGTTGCTGTTGCTGTTCTAGTTGTCCCCGCAGTAATTCCATGTCCTGTTGATATCTAGCCTGCAATTCCTGCAAGGCCTGTCTGAGTGCTTTATTTTCACTATTTGGCATTTTTATTCTTCTGTTCGAATCGAACGTTAAATTTCGCCCCAATCGCATTCAATATTCGGTATAATCGATTCCCGAATTTCTTTACACTTGTTTACTGAGAAACACAACTTTGTTTTCAGGTTCACAAATTTATTTACACACAACACTTAAGTGATTATGTTATTTATTATATTCACGGAATCCTTTTCTTCGGAGAAGGATCCTATCGACTGCGCCAATTAAATGATAAGCTTTAGCTTATCTCAAAAACAAAAACTGTATTTTGTTTTCGATTATTATACTTTATTTTCAAATAATGGTTGTTTGAACTATTTGAACCGAATCGAACGGTGGCGGGCTTAAGACTAACTTAATCTAGTTGAATTCAGGCCAAAATCCAAGAGAATCCAAAATGTGCTGAAAATGCATAAAATGCATTTTCTGAATTGTGGAAATATTACACTTGCAGACTAAACATCTGCCAGTCTGGAATGTTGCAGCTTGATTCTTTGGTCACGTTGCTGACACAAGTGTGAGACATTATTTTTGTTGGGTCAGGCATTTCAGGTAACGTAACTCGTGTGCCAGATGTCAAAATATTTTGAAACAAGTCGGAATACCGGAAGCTCGCACTTCGGGTATAAAGGTTTTGTGCTCATCTTATGTAAGAAAGTTCAACGCACATTTTTCTATTCCTATATAGCTACAAATCCAACATATTCCTTCATCATTCATTCATTCTCTTGCAAACTACAAGATATGCATACATATTACAGCCATAGATATTCTCCTCACCCTAAACAAACAAACTGCCTATTTCCGAATACTGTATATATATATGCACGTATATAAATTGATCGTATCCATATTTCCGATTTACTTCGTGTACAAAAGCATGCATATATACATATATAGTACGCATATTAAATACGGCTGGTTTAATATACAAATATATCTATCTGAATTAGACACTACCCGTAAACTTCATTAGCACGTATATACTGTATACCTACACACACGTCTGTTTGGAGTAATTGACATTCATATATTATACAAATGACTAAAAAACTAAAACAAAATAATTCTTTCCGGCCCCATTCGTAAGAACTCATTTCGTTGTGGTATTGATGAATTGATATGTGAAGCTGACGTAATCCAGGTTGTAGAGTGCACGAAATCCACAAAAATGGCAAAGTTTTACCCCCTATAACTTTGTTAATAATAGTTGGATTTTCTTCAAACTTGACCACATTGTGCACTATATTCTTCATTACACCTACTTCTGGGATGAACATAAGGGGAGTTAACTTTATTTGTGCAGATATCGGGACCGCATTTATTTTGAGGCCTAGATATCGTAGAGATGCCCCAGTGTGATTTTTTTCAGATTTTTAGGTTGGATAGGTTCTGAGAACGAGACCTGTTACACTTTTTGGGGGTCATATTTTGTGCCCTCACTCCCCAATGTTTCACCCAACATCAAATATAAAACCAGTTTCGAAAAGTACTAATTGAGACCTTTCATTTGATACCCCACATGTCTACACTCTGTGAAAAAAAAACATTTGCACCCTCCATTCACATATATGGGAAGCCCCCCTTAAACTTAACACAAAATGCTGCATATAAAGGGAACACCAGATTACATACTCTCATCAATTTTCATGACAATCGGTCTAGCCGTTTCCGAATAAATCGGGTGTGATAGACAGATAGACGGACAGACAGACACCGCCTCGATTCTAATAAGGTTTTTTTTTACACAAAACCTTAAAAATGGCTCAACGCGTTTATAGGAATTATAGGCCCTAAATAAAACATCACCATTAATAACATCATCTATTATCATATTTAAAAAAATCTACGGTTAAACTCATTCAAAAAGTAGAAAATTTACAGCAATGTAAACTATAAAATAATAAGCCCCCCCCACCTTAACTTATTTGTTAAAATAACTTATTTTTAAAATTACTCAATCGACCTCAACCAATGAAAGGAAAGGACATGTATGAAGCCTGCAAACACAACGTATAAACTTTAAATTCTTACAGAGAAATGTTGAGCAAGCTACCTTTCAACTACGGCTTAGGATTCACCAGATAGACCTCGTCTAGAGTATTGCCCCAAGAAGTATTTTGGAAAAAATTCAGCTTCGGTGGGCATATCAGATGGAAAGACGATGGTAAAGTATGTGCGACAATACAAAATTCTTCTTAAATTCAAATATTGAAAGTTTTAATCTGTCAGTCATTCATAATATGATGATTATAATGAATTTCCTCCAGGGGGCACCTAGCTGCTAGGCGCCACATAGTTCCAGAGGGAAAAGCCACATTTTTAGTCCATAATATTTTTCACTGCTTTTTTTAAAACAAACCGTATTAAAATTGGTTCCCTGCCTGCCTATCTATCACACGCACTTTTCTCAGAAACGACTGTTGCGATAGTTACGAAATTTAGTCGGAAGGTGGAAACTGTGAACCCCACCCATGCGGTGGATTTCACCGCTGGATGATGAATTTAAGGGAGAGAGGTTCTCATACATTTAAAAGGTGGGCGGACATTTTTTTCACCGAATACAACCATGTGAGGTATCAAATGAAAGGTCTCGATTAGTATTCTTGGAAGCATTTGACATTGCTTGTAAAGCGAGGACTGCGGGGGTCCGACAGACAGTTACTTCAAGTAGCCGTTCTCTAAAACTACTCGACCGAAAAATCAGAAAAAAATACGGTCGTGTGAACCATTTACACGTCTAGGCTTCAAAATACTCCCCGTTACGATATCTGGTCAAATGAAATTAATCATCATCATCAGCGGCGCAACAACCGGTATCCGGTCTAGGCCTGGCTTAATAAGGAACTCCAGACACCCTGGTTTTGCACCGAGGTCCACCAATTCGATATCTCTAAAAGCTGTCTGGCGTCCTAACTAACGCCATCGCTCCATGTCAAGTAGAGGGTGCCTCGTCTTCTTTTTCAGCCATAGATATTGGCCTTATAGACTTTCCGAGCAGGATCGTCCTAATCCCTGCCAATTTTGCTGCTCAATTGGTGACTTTGGAGCAATGGGTGTCAAAGCGGAACTTATCGTCGAAGGTGACTCCGAGGTCTTGTGTGGAATTTAAGCAGGATAAGGAATGTCCGTTAAGAGAGTACGACAAAGAAATTGGTGAGGATTTTAGGGAGTAGTACATACAGTGACAGTTTACCATTAGTCAAGGACCAACGAACCAGAGTGATAATTGCGTAGATCGGGTAAACACGTCAAATGCTCCTATAGAGTCCTCGAGAGTGGGAGTACGTGTTAAGTTTGGACGTCTGTATTAAACACGCGACGGTCTTTTTAGACAAATTTAAGCCTTTCCTCCAGGAGGCAGGTAGCACTGATATAGTCAATGCGAGAGGATCTAGATTGAAACGAGCAGCTCTGTGCCCTTCAGGGATAACTCAAGACGTGTATCGTTTCTGGAAATCTTAATGATAATCCCCTCATTGTACTCATTGGGAAAGATTCGGTATGCAGAAGTAGTCCACAAAAATTGCTGGCATGGTATCGATCAATAGACGCTTTAATCCTTGGCATTCATCGATGCGCTCCCATGATTCCATACTCAACTAGAACTTGTGATGCCCGCGGCGGAAACAAATCAAAAACGAAGTCAAATGACCATTTGGTGATCATTTCTTTTAGGGAACTCCTAAATCTGCTTACTGGTGGTCGCTATGTGGCCAATATGATTTCTCGTAATCTGTCGGTCAGTTTAAGCCTAACCAACCTTTTGACCACATTTATGCTCGAACAATGTGCCACCAACGACGAGGCGATGAAACCTGCCAAAATTTACAAATTTCTCACCATTATTATTACCGTCATGAATATTGTGTTTTCCTATCGCATCTCTAAATAAGGGAGATACCACACAGTGCAGCAATTATAGAGGTATCACGTTGCTGAGTATAATCTATAAGATATTCTCCACTATCTTGCTAGGCCGGATAGACCCATACGCTCAGAACATCTTTGGCCCATACCAAAGAGGCTGCACTCCAGGCAAATCAGCAACAGATCAGATTTTCTCACTACGGCAAGCGATGGAGAAACTGTTGGAATATGGACAACAGTTGCACCATCTATTCATCGACTTTAAAGCCGCCTATGGTAGCATAGCCAGGGTAAAACTGTACACGGCCATGAGAGAATTCGGTATCCTGACGAAATTAATAAGACTAATTAGGCTGACCAGATAAAAGTGCGATGCCAGATAAAAGCAGGAGGATCACTCTCGAGACCATTCGACATCAACAATGGTCTACGACAAGGGGATGCGCTATCATGCGTCCTCTTCAACCTAGCCCTCGAGAAAGTGATCCCTGATGCCGAGGTAAACGCAAGAGGTACGATCCACTTTAAGTCCACCCAACGATTGGGCTATGCTGACGATATCGACATCATGGGAAGAGCCACCCGAGACATACAAACTGCCTTCATCCAGATCGAGCAGCGGCGCGAGATCCTGGGCTGCACAACAATGGAGGCAAGACAAAATATATCGTGGCAACGTCAGCACCGAAGACAAACCAACCAACAACATCAAACCGCACTGGTCAAACACGAAGAAGAATAAGGATAGGAGAATACAACTTTCAGACCGTTAACAATTTCTCCTATCTAGGGTCGAAAATCACAACCGATAACAGCTACGATGATGAAATCCGCGCACGGTAGTTGTCAGCCAACAGAGTCTATTTCAGCTTACAAAAACTGTTCCGCTCGAAACGTCTCACCATAGGGTCAAAGCTCTTACTGTACAAGACTATGATCTTGCCAGTCCTCATGTATTCCTCGGAAACTTGGGTTCTAAGCAAGAAAAATTACGAACTCTTGGCCGCGTTCGAAAGAAGAATCCTCTGAAGAATTTTTGGCCCCCTACATGAGGATGGACGATTCCGTAGCCTACACAATGACGAAATCTATGAGCGATATCATTACCGGGTAACGGTGGGCGGGTCACTTAACCCGTATGGATGAGGGTGATCGCACCCGGAAAGTCTATAAGGGCAATATCTATGGTAGGAAAAGAAGACGAGGCAGACCCTGCTTAAGATGGAGCGATGGCGTAGGCCAGGACGCCAGACAGCTTTTAGGGATGTTGGATTGTTGCTGGTGCCATAGGTTTACTTTAGCTTGTAGGTATAGTTTTCTGAAAGAATTACATTCTTCGATCCTCGAGATCGCTGCACTTTTGTTCCAGCTCCTAGTAACTTAGCCTTGCTAATTTTGACCAGCGTTTGCGAGACTGCAAAAAGCCTTTTACTTCCACTTCGAGAAGCAGAAACCGTGAGTCCTTCAAAGCAATTTGGAGCTACTTATGAACAAGTGGATTTTTCACCAAAAAGGCCTGGGACCTTTGCTTTTTAAGGTTTTGTGTAAAAACAAAACCTTATTCAAATTTTTTTCGGAGACGTTGGCAGCGATTGACACCAAATTTGGTAGAAAGTTGGGAACTGTGAACGCTCACGAATATTTAAGGAGGGGTCCCCATACATGCAAAAGAGGGGTGTACATTTTTGTTCATCAAATATAGTCGTGTGGGGTATCAAATTAAAGGTCTCGGTTAGTACTTTTCCAAGCCGGTCTTAACTTTGACATTTGTTGGAAAGGTGGGAAGTGCGGGGGGTTGAAAGTGATCATTTCTTTAACGGATCCATTCTGAGAAACTACTCAACTGAAAAGTCTGAAAAAAATCAGGAGGCTGCCACTATATAGTGCTTAGGCTCCGAAATACTCTCCGTACCGATATCTGTTCAAATAAAGTTAATAATAGTACATTAATATTGGCTACAGCACAGAGCATGATCTTGCCAAATTATTAACAAAGTTTTACTAGGTCAAAGCTGTAGCTTCTGTGCAAATTCATGACAATGAATGCCAATGTCACTTCAAAGTGGATATTTCCACATGATATATGCACATATATGTTCTACATACTAATGGGACAAATACACACTCAAATCTGTTTATGAAAGAAATACACAAAACCTTTCATAGCTGAAGCGTCTAGCTTCCGATTTCCCGACTTCTTTCATATAATAACTAATGGCTTATGCGTCCCAGCTTTTTGAGTAATATATGTATATCTGGTCACCAAATTGGAGATCTCAACGCTCTGCGTATGTAGCACCTTGGAGCAAAAACTTGACGAAAATAATACGCCACGGAGGAGTCATCAGCCATTTTTAAAAAAAATTTTGTTAATCCTTTCAATCCAAATAACGCAGTTTCGTTCGTTTGTTGCAGATATCCTTACTTTTGTTTATTATTGAAGTAATTAATAAAATTAGAACAATTATTTGGTCAGTTTCACATTGTTTTAAATTCCATAACTTTGTCTTCACCCAGTAATCCTCTACCCAGTCGATAAAGACATTTGCTAGGAATTACTATTAAATTATCTAAATCTGGTCCACATTATGGTTTAATAGCCGCAATTAGTTGTCTCTCCTAATAAAAGAAGCTTGAACGAGAGCAGTGATAACCCAGTATCTCCACACAATCTGTAATCCTGAAAATAAAAGCCAAATAAAAATTTTAAAGTTCTCTGTCCGGGGAGCAGAGCATTTTTCGGTAATTTATCTTATTCGTTCGCCCAAAAGAAAAACATTACAATTAACTACGTCAAGTGGCAAAAAGGGAAAGCATGTCCTCTTATAAATATAAGGAGAATTTAGAGAGTCATGCGGAGTATTTCAGACACTGTACAGACAATAGAAAGATTTGATTCCTACGCGGACTGAATTTAATGACAGCCAGAACCCATTCTGTGTACGTCCTCAGCACAAAGATACTCACTCCGTAATTTAGAGAAGCTAATCACATGAACGACAAAACCGTAACTTTATTGCGAAGACAACGTCAACGGCAATTATTCAACTGAAGAGCCAGGCTGAAATCCTTGGGGTTAGATACTTCCAGTTGGTGAAGGCCTGATTAAATTCACTATTGCTTGAGGGCCCTCAGGATCTTTCATCAAGAAAACGTGGAGAATGCCGACATGTCTCAGCTATTTTCATCTGTTTAGGTTCATTTAAACATTTCTTCCTTCTAGTAATTACGCACGACTTAGCTATCTGGCCGACGGATGATGTGGAACTGGGGCACATTCAGTTGGCACGAGAAGCCTCCTAATTTCCATAGGATTCAGATATCGATTTTTGACTGCGTTGAACCAGGCATTCTACCTTTATCTGACCTTAGAAAACTTACCAAGCAAATATGTGTGTGGTTATAGTCACATCTTCACTCGCATTTTATGTAAATTCATTTGATATTTATGCATGCTCACCACGTCTCCTACACGAATCCCTTCTGCAATGAACAATGTTCGCCGTCACCGAACTGACAAAATACATTTAAATCCCGAATTCCATGTTCATACTCATTCGGCGAAAGTATAAATCCATTGCTTATTAGTTTGCGATTACTTACGCGGGTATCAAATGACTTGATTCCTCGACATGTAATAGGCACATTTCCTAAGCGCCGAGCTTGCTCCCTAATTGAATCAGAAGGTTCATTAAACGCGTGTATTAAACACCAGCATGGCGGCGAAATTGCTATTCAAATTCAAACGGGGCTCCAACTTGTGATTGAAATTCAATGTTTGCAAACTAATTTCCTCATTCCACGCTTCACGTGCAAAAAGATTTAGTGGAAAAAATAAATCCCAATCTGAACTTTCGCCAACTTTCCGGGCTCATACAGGAGTTCAGTCGGAACTTGAATCCTCGTGCTAAAGAGCTTGGTTACATCTTTAATTAATTCATTTTTCATTTCAAAGACAGGTGGGTTGGTGCACGGCAAGGTGAGCCCGAGTGGTTGCTGGAGCACCATGTGTAGTCGTCTCGAGGTTGCGATGCCAGGCACTATCAATGGGGTAGATAGGCAGCTCCTGGGTGACGGGTACCAACCTCAACATCAGTCTGCCCATCCCTCTGCTAATTCATTCTGAAGTTTAATTAAAATTATTCCAGAGAATCACACGGCTCTGCGATAAGATTTCAAGGAGCGAAAAGTGAGCCTCTAATTAGTGCTGGGGGAGGGCGATGGTGACGCGGAACGCACGGGCGATATCACTGGAGAGACTCATATCTCCAAATGAACACTTCAATCGAAAGATAAATTCTCCCTCATTTTTCACCGTATCATCATTTGTAATAAGTCTGGAGATTGCGGAACGAAGTTCTAACGAGCTTTTGCGAGCAAAAAGGAAACGAGACCGAAAGTTGAGGGAATTGAGAACTGGCCATTTGAGTGGATGTGCAATAAATTTGCTGATTATATTTTTTCACCAAGGAGGCGCTTAAAAATAGCAGACATTTGGTTAGCGGAAATCCCTCAGATGTCCACACTAAAGATGCTATTTTACGCCATAAACTTGATACTCAGCTGTGGACTGTTGGAAGGCAATGAGGAAGGGAATGAACACTTAGTGTAGTTTGATGAGGATACATTTTTCTGGCACTCTGCCAACAATATCATCTTGCAGAGAATAATTCATCATTTAGGCCGAGGAAGCAAAAAATGCTTCTACTCATAACTAAATTTCTGGTGTGAGGAGTTTGGGGGGGGGGACTATGTCGAACGCTGGAGATTTTCCAGATTATATTTTCGAGAAATAGGGAAGTAAAAACCAATTTTCAAAGTTTGTCTTTACCAGGAAATGATTCAGTCTTCCCAAGCTATGTGTTGATAGTTCCGTGGAGTCATGACCTGCTAACTTATCGTAAAGTTTCTCCTTGATTTTTTTTGTGCGGGACTACCTATACCACAATGGATAATGGAATAAAAATTGGCTTACTTAGGAAACAGGCTTCGTAACTATACACAACCTCTTACATGCTTAAAATATGCAAAGCTCTATACGAGCTAATAACCTCTTGGTAGGTAGCACAAAACAAAGTGTTAATAATCAGCGCGAGAATGAGTTGAAAGAGTACAAGTTTACAAAAAAACCTGGAACAGCCAAGGTATAAGGCGGCTAACCTAGGAAATATTCTACACTAGCTACCACCTATTTGGTCCGTGATCTAAACGCCAAAGAAGGAAATGGTGCTATCTATTGTGACATAGGTACAAAAAGCCAACACAAAGGTCAGACAACTTTATTGTGATCGTACCGAAGAGATCAGAAGAGGAGGCTCATTTCGAAATTATTAGTAAACTGCAAACTGACTTTAAGAGGAGATTGAAGGAAGGCTCATTTATTACATGGGCAGTAAAATTAAAACTTAAAATATTGAAAAGTAAGTTTATTTTGAACCGAATGTGGTCGAATTGTAAACTGCAAGCGCACTTTTCTACGAACTGAAGCATTGGCACCCATATCGATAAAATAATATACTTTTAGTTTTGCATTCTATTCAGCATAACCAAGTTCCCTAGGGGCATTTTGGTAAGTGGACTCCATTCCATGGTATAACCTGAAAGGCAATTGTCACTCTCTCATAATGTCTGACCTATCCATTGCCACTTCCACACTTCCACTTGCCAATAGTTCAAAACAGTCTCAACTTGATCTTGGTGTTGAGATAGCTGCATTTTCAAATTTTAAACAGGGCAGCGAAAACGAATCTAGTACTTGTTTGTTTTGTAACATCCAGTTCGATGCCGCCGCCGGTTCCTAGATATACACATTGATCGACGCTTCCGACGTTCTGCCCATTAATGCAAATAGGGACAATACGATCACCCGTCAGATTGAGGACCATTATGACCGGTGTTTATCTTCAGTCCAACTCTATTTGCTTCTTTTTCCAAATCCGGAGCCATTTGCAAGGTACATGACTCGGTGAGAGACCAAACAGATGTCATCAACGTAGTCGAAGTGTTTGAGGAAAGATATCATCGTCGATTGAATTCCTCCACATCGTCCGGACAAGGCAGCATGAAGAACGTCACCGATAACAAGAAGAAATAATATTAGTGACAGGATGCAACCCTATCGGGCTCCGCTTTGACCCTCCAAACCCTTTGATATTTTACCTAGTTACAGCACGAGACATTTTGCGTGATCATACATCGCTCTGATAATTGCTTTTAGTTTCTCCGAACATTACGACGCAATCTTGTGCCAAAGCCCTCTGCCGAGAGTGGATCCCTCGCTTTGGTGTCCCTGCAGTGATCATCACTGACCAGGGAATGCAATTTGAGTCCACCCTTTTCTCGGAGTTAGGCAAACTCCTGGGATTCAAATGGGATCCAATGGGATGCTAGACCGTTGGCACCGGACGCTGAAAACCGCCATTATGGCCCGCGACGATCCTTCCTGGACTCAAGTCTTGCCTCTCGTCCTACTTGGCTTCCGAACAACCCACCGAGAGGAATTTGCTTCCAGTCCCGCTGAGCTGGTATACGGAGAAAGCCCAAGGATCCCAAGTGATCCGCTCTTCGACAAGAGATCAGGCCTCACAGATTCGGGATTGCTCTGCCTGCTAAAAGACGACCTTCACCGCATGAAAATGACACCATCCATCCGACACACATCCGCACCTGCCTGCGCTCCCAAGGAGCTGGATGGATGCCATCCGGAAGCCGCTGCAGCGTCCATACGAAGGCCCGTACCGTATTCTCGAGCGGGGAGAGCATTCCTTCCAGCTCGAGATCGGAGGACACAAAAAGGATGTCTCCTTATTCAGACTCAAGCCCGTGTGCGCCCCAAATCAACGTCGCGTTCGCTGCGCAGAATCATGAGGAACCCGGTTCAGTTGCGGAAAAAAAGTGAGTTGACATAAGAATTTCAATCAAGCAAAACTAATTATTGAAGTTGTTAAATTTGTCTACTGAGAGAGTCGCTACGCTAATTATTCCTTAACTTTCCCTTATATCAATAAAATTATGTAAGTTGCGATTTCTACATTTATTTTAAAATATCTAATATCTAGAAAAATCTTACAATCAAGTGGTACCAAGGCTAAATCATCAATGCAGGATGATCTAGAGCGGAAACCAGCAACCTGCCCTCTGTCGATCAAGTTTTCGAGATGTTTATTGATGCGTTCCAGGGTCATTTTAGCTACTATTATTGCGATGGCGGGGAGCACACAATTACCCATCCAAATGTCACATTCAAAACGAGGCGGAATCTTAACAATTATTCCCTTCTTCCACTCTCTGGGAAAAGTCTCGGAATCCCAAGATTTCCCTACGAGTTCGTTCGCACGCTTTTTCGAATCTAAAAACATTTTGTAGAGGTAGAAGGTGTGCAGATTCTTCACTGAAAAAATCTTACTTAGGTATTTTCGTCCAAGATGTGAGGAGATCGGAAAGCTCCTACTAGAGTTTTGATGTCCCACTTCATAAAGGACCACCAAATGCCACTCTAGTGGTGCCGGATTCCTTCAGAGAGATTTCCGTCTGAGGGCGGGAATTCAAATTTATCCATTTATCCAAGCTGCTGCGGCAATTTCACCTTTCAGAGAAGACTTGACAGTAAATGATCACATAATAAAAGTTAACTCTGGCCCCACTATTATGGGTCCGGATGCTTGGCAAGCCAGTTTATGAGCTTCCTTATTACCAGCAATGTTCGAATGCCCTTCTCATCAAGATTCTGCGACGAAATATTCAAGATATATGTTCAATAACACCTGTAAGACGAAGACGGCATTTGAAGCTACAGAAATCACAAGCCTTTCACCATTTCCGATATTATCCCTAAGATCATATTTCCTTCTTAGATGCCTGAGCGAGGTATATTCACATTTATTAGCATCCAGATCAGGAATTACGATTACGGTAGCACCTAAATGACAATTTTACGCTTAATACTTCATAGAAGAAAGAAGAGGAAGCGGCCTACCGGTCACATACAACAACCTTAGTGAACCTGATTGCTGATGCATCTAACGCCACAAAAGATGTTTTCAAGGTAGTTCTTAACTTTGAAGATAACTACTGAGGACAGCTTTACACTGGGCAATCGAGATTCGCTACGGAGCAGTACGACCAACCCTATGAAAAACTTTTGTTCTCGGTGCTCCCAGGGCAGCACTTGATGAGTTACTCCTGACTTGGAAAACACCCTCAGTTATCCTCCAATATTGTTTAAAGAATTTTTAATACTCTAAACAAAAAGGTAATTTCCTCCATTTTTCGAATTCAACTCCAATGAAATATCAGCGAATTCCAGAAAGAAAGAAAGAAAGCAAAAAACATATCCTACGTTTAAAACTACTTAAAGTTGAGAAGTTCAAAGGACCAAGCTGTTCTGCGTTGTAATTTCGACAAAGCCTAGCAATCGGGGAATGAAAGTAGACTTCGAGCTCTGCGAAGGGCACGTTGAAAATATCTGCGCTACGTGTGTTATAAGACGCAGGACGGCAGGTGACCTCGTCAGAGGCGGAGCAATCCATCAGACCCGAGGAAAGTTTAAAGAATGTGCATAGATCCAGATAGGATCTACGCTGTTGTAGGAAGGGAAGGTACAGAAAGCGGTGGCGGGAGGGGTAATCCACACAAGGAAAGCTTTTCTTAAAGAAGAGGGAACGGGTGAATTTACGTTGCACATTTTCAAGGGCAAGACAATCAAAGTTACGGGAGGGTGACCAGATCACGGCGCAATACTCGAGGGTATTCCTCACGAGGGAGTTGAAGAGAACTAAGGAGGGTTGGGTGGACTCAAAATCAGAGAAGGAGCGAATTATAAAGCCTGACAATTTTGCAGCTCTATTGATGACATCGAGGCAATAGGTGTCGAAGCGGAGCTTATTGTCGAAAATGACTCCGAGGTCTTGAGTGGAATTTAAGCAGGATAAGGAATGCCCGTTAAGAGAGTAGGAGAAAGAACGGGGAGAGGATTTTAGGGAGTAGCACATAGAGTGACACTTTCTGACGTTTAGCGCTAAACCATTAGTCGAGCACCAACGAACCAGACTGTCCAGGTTAGACTGAAGGGAAACACAGTCCATAGGCGACGATATAGCGGAAAACAGCTTAAGGTCGTCTGCATAGAGCAAACAGGGACAAGTAAGGAGGGGAGGAAGGTCGTTAATAAAAAATAAAAATAACAAGGGATCCCGAATAGATCCCTGTGGGACGCCAAAGGAGGGGGAGAAGGAGCGGGAAGTACAGCCGTCAAAAGAGACGTGGCAGGATCGGTTGGAAAGGTAAGAAGCAAGCCATAAAACAAGTGGTATGGGGACGTTTAGAGACGTGAATTTGGATAGAAGTATTTTGTCATTTACAGTGTTGAAGACTTTAGCGAAGGCAGTGTAAATGGTAGCCACTTCTTGCCTTGAATTTAGATATTTGGCGGTGGTAAAGTCAAGCAAGTTGGAGGTAGTGGACCTACGTTTAACGAAGACTTGTTGCTCTTTCACTATATGCTGGCCAAAGTGAGCGGACAACCAGTCGCTGACATATCTTTCAAGGATTTTGGAACAGGAGGAGAGGTGGGAAATGGGACGGTAATTCTCGGCAAGCGTACGATCACCACTTTTGTGTATGGGGATGATGAGAGCCTCTTTCCACAAGCCGGGAAAATGATTCTCTTCGAGACTGTTGTTGCAAATAAGAGATAGTGGATGGGAAATGGATTTACCGGTTTTGAGTAAAAAGAGGTTTGGAAGATCATCGTAGCCAGGTCCGCCAGTGGCATCAAGTTTGCCAATGAGGTATTCGACAAGGATAGGGGTAAGAAGGGGAATGGTAGGCGATGCGGGGCAGGCTACATCCACTATCGGGAGGGATTCGGAGTAAGGAGGGAGAACATAGACTGACGAAAAGTAGCGGCAGAGTAAATCATAAGATAGTTGGGGGGAGTTAGCTGAGAAGCCAGAGAGGGAGGGGATAACTGGGCAGGGCAGCGGGAGTTGCGAATCTTCCACACTGGTCAAATATTCGTTACTGGCCTTACGTATTAAGGATTTGACCGATGAACGTAGAGATTTGAAAAAAAACTAAGTCAGCATCATTTCTAGGAAACAGGAACTTCTTCTTCGCAGTCTCTTTTTGACGTAGTTTTTTGTGAACTTGAGTGCTGAATCAGACAGGGTAAGAGCGTAAGCACTTAGGAGAGGAGGGAACGTAACAAGGGAGAAGATCAGATAAAATGGTATGGTATGGTACTATGCTTAGTGCCGAAAACAACCCCAGTATAACGTCATGGGGGTTGTTAAGCGAAAGTTTGGTAAATAAAGTTAACAGACAGGCATGATCCGCTTTAATTTCCTTGAGGGAGTAAATAACTCATAGAATTCAATTAAATAAATGTAACCAAGGCATTTCTATGCTCCACAAAGTAATGGTGGGTAAACAATTGAAAACTAAATCTCTAGCATCCACTCCGCTCCACTCCTTCGGTAAAAAATCTGTACATCAGAATTAAATTAATTATAAGGAGTCAACAGAAAGTTCGAACTATTATATTCAGTTTTACTGCGCTTGACGGTCTTTCTGCGAAATTGTTTGTTGCAGTTTCTGCGGAGTTGCTGTGTTCGAAAATACTAGGAATGTAGATCTTTCCTAAAGACACTTGAACAAGTTCTGAAACCGGAAACTGAACGCTTCAGGTATAAAAGGTAGATATAAATATTAATGGTCGTTCCATTCCCACCTAAGACGTGATGTATTATATATGCACAAATTATATCAGAATATTCACTTTAGCGTGATACTGACATTCCAACCCTTTAGCCTATATTACAGCAAAATTTCATAATTCTAGGATGAATTCAAGGGGGTTTTACAGTCTATTATTATCTATTTGAACTGTCACCGGTGTGGCGGATACTTCGGAGCCTAGGTACCGTACAGTGCCAGCGGTGTGATTTTGGCTGGGTAGGTTCTGAGAATGGTTCCACGAAAGAAATGATCACTTTCCAGCCCCGCCCTCACCCATCTGCATTAAATGTCAGGCTGAGCATTGAAAAACAATAATCCATACCTTCCATTTGATACCCTACATGTCCGAATTTGGTGGGAAAAAATGTACACCCCCCTTTGCTTGTATGTAGACCCTCCTTAAGTTCCACATAGAACGATGTAACTCACTGTGCATAAGTGTTCACAGTTCCCACCTTCGCACTAAATTTGGTGTCAATCACTATAACTATTTCTGAGAAAAGTGCGGGTAGCAACCCAATTTCAATAAAGTTTTGTTTTACACAAACCTTATGGTTGCCGTTATGGTTCTGAAGAGAAACAATCTTGATTTTGACAATTGGATGGGTATATGCAAGCTGCCCACCGTCAGAAATAATGATAATAGCTAAAACCACACTGGAGCGTATCAAGGAACACCTCGAAAACGACACAGCGCACCACCACGCTGGAGGACGGGATACTCGAGTGTAGCAAAAAATATTTCATAACATTTTAAAGTGGTTCTACCATAATAACCAAAGATCTCTTAAAGCAAAAAAAATCCATTCAGAGGTTGAATTTTATTACAAAAGGAAATAGCTTTATTTATTCATTCAAATCAATTTAATCTCCTTCAAAGTAAACCACCCTGCTGAGGTTTTTTTCATCTCTCAAAGCAAGCCAGACAATTGTTTCCAGGTGTAGCCTTTAAATAGCGCAGAGATTTACGTTGCATTGCTGCAATAAGCTTAAAGCGACGTTTTCAGGACGGTCTTTTGAATTTGGGAAAATCCGGAAGTCACATGGAACTCGGTTGTGTGAATACGGTGATAAGGGAAGAATATACTCTACGCAATCACGCAAATGACCCATAATATTCAAATAGTACTCCAATGAAAAAAAAATCATAATACAAAACACCACGATGGTCGAAGAAAACTGTCACCATAACCTTAATTTTACCCTCCAGGGTCTGTCTCATCTTCTTTTTCTACCATAGATATTGCCATACGGATTAAGTGGCCCGCCCACCGCAACCTGTTGAGCCGGATTTTATCCACAACCAGACGGTCGTGGTATCGCTCATAGATTTCGTCATTGTGTAGACTACGGAATCGTCCATCCTCATGTAGGAAGCCAAAAATTCTTCGGAGGATTCTTCTCTCGAACGCGGCCAAGAGTTCGCAATTTTTTTTTGCTAAGGACCTAAGTCTCCGAAGAATACATAAGGGCTGGCAAGATCATAGTCTTGTACAGTAAGAGCTTTGTGATACGTTTCGAGCAGAACAGATTTTATAAGCTGAAATAGACTCTGTTGGCTGACAACAACCGTGCGCGAATTTCATGCGCATAGCTGTTATCGGTTGTGATTTTCGAGCCGGAGAACGGATTTTAAAATGACGAGCACAGCAACAACAACGGATTAACGATTTGTGCATTTTCTCATGAACATCCGCTCCCGGAAGAGACCGAATGCTGCTAAGCAGCCAGTCGCTACCCTGTCGCAATATAAGACTACTGTAACAGCGCTGCAAGAGATGCGATGGATAGGGATTGGTTTTCTGGAGAAGAGCCACTGCACCATATATTATAACGACCATCCAGTAAACCATGTACTCGGACGGAGTAGGTTTCTTAGTCAGCCAGAAAATGAAACCTGCTGTTATCGGCTTTGAAAATATAAGCGAAAGACTATGAACTCTGCGTTTGCGAGGCAAATTTAGATGTATAAGTCTCATAAACGTTCACGCCCCTACCGAGGAGACTGCAAAGTTGGAGAAGGATACCTTTTATGCCGCAGTTGAGCGGACTCTCGAAGCCTGTCCCAAGTATAATATCAAAGACGGAGCCCGTATTCAGGCAATATGTTGGCTTCCCTAGCTTACATAGAGCCACAAACGTATGTGGGCCTCTCCAGACGAGACCACTTTCAACCAAAGTGACTACGTACTGATTAAACGCCGCCGCCTCTCAGCCTTGATGAATGTCAGAACATATAGGGGTTCCAATATAGACTTGGATCACTATCGCGTTGGCATAGTACTCCGGGCTCGAATTCCAACACGAACTAAAATCCCCGTTGACAATCAGATGAGAATACTGAAGCCATTCACAACACAGTCCATCGAGCACCTCTAAGGGGGAAATAGATGCAACAACATCCGCAGCTAACAGATGTCCTGGAGATGAAGCATCAACAAATGATCTTCACAACTACCTGAAGATCGTTATCATTGATAGGGCCACAAATATACGGAACGGCTGATTCGAGGATAAATGTTAGCTAAAAAGGAAACGGAAAAATGCTGCATACCGAGTAACATTGCATTTTCAAAGAACACGGGTACACGTAGAGACTTATCACCAACTCCGTCGAATGGAGCAGCGACCTCACGGACAGAAAAACGAAGCCATGGAGAACTAACTGTCTGTGAAGTCGAAAAATCCGTAGGGATGAGGATGATCCAGCCCGGGAAGACTGCAAAGACAATATCCATGGTAGAAAAAGAAGACAAGGCGCACTCTATCTGAGATGGAGCGATGATGGCGTAAGTCAGGATGCCCGACAGCTTTTAGGGATATCGAATTGGTGGACCTCGTTGCAAAACCGGGAAGTCTGGGGTTGCTTACTAAGGCAGGCATACGCCGACTGTTACGCCGTTGATGATGATGATGGTTGCACAAAATGTCGGAAATATCACTTCAACATTTTCTTGTCATCTAGTAATTCCAAGATTTTATCAAAATATCGAAAACTTGCCAGGAATCTAAACTTGTTTCAAACCGTCCGGATAATTTAGAACCAGTAATTGACGGGTCCGGTGGTCGTGATGGTTAAGTGTTAGCCTCTCGATCTAGTTACCGCGAGTTCAAGTCTCGGTCGTCTTTGATGATTGTGTTCATATTCGTGCTGTCGCGCTGCAGTAGGCTTATCACTTGCACAGTATTAAACGTGATGATAATGAACCTAAAGCAAAGTCTCATGAAAACTGAGGCTGTGTGGATACCTTGTACTCTTCAAAGGAGCAGGGGAAATGCAATTCGGAGGGAATTAATAGGTAATCGTTTCACTTTTTGTATGAAATTAGATCTGAGAAAGAAATTCCGCTTCTCGAGTTTTAATTTTCGAATTATTGTTTCCCATCTATCCGCTAAAGACGACTTTTTAAATTCGCCTTTATGCCATCCAGTGTGTAAAGTGAGGCAACGCGGCATGGAGAACCTGATATGAAACCCCACGAAATCTACGAAAACGATCTCAGTGTATTTTTTTTTATTTAGGATGTGTTCTCCGCTTACTACTTTCGAACGCAAAAAGGCGCACATTCACTTTAACAATGCATTAAAGTAAGTAACTTCAAAGTTAATTATATTCAGGTTTTTAATGATATCTGATACCAGATGTCAGGTTGAAACATTTTGAAATAGGGAACATAATAAAGTTCCTGTCAGTTATAGACTTGAATGACATATTACAGTTAATAAGTATACTATAACCAGTTAAGAGCACAATCGCTCTTTTGAAACGCGGTGTTGCTTCCCTTAATAATATTATTATTAGCTATTGATCCTGAATATCAAACTGTGTTTCTCATCCATTCCATCCAGTTAATGCCCCGCCGATTTTTTCTATTATTTTCTATCGAAACTGACCAATCTATCGAACCGGCCTCATTAAAAAAGAAAAGCTTCTCTCAACGGCATTTGTGTTTGCATTTGCATGCTTACTATTTTGTACTACACAGCATAAGCAGGTCTTTGATCCAGCTATGCACAAAAAACGCTAATGATCATTTTGTAAAATTAAGGAGTTTCTATACTAAAATTGCGAAAGTTTATATGAATTTTAGGATCTTCAGGGTAAAAAATTGCAACGTAACGCAAGAAGATAAGGAACCGATGCTTGTCGTTGTTATTGTTTAGCTCAGCGTAAGGTCCACTCTCGAGCCCGCTTTATAATTCAACCAGCAACGAACACAGATTTACGACGTCAACCTATTTCTCGTGTGCTCCATGCCACCTTCCTGGTTGTGAATAGGATTACCTGTTATACCTCCTTAATTATTAGATTGTTTGCTTCAATAAAGTTGCTCCCATCATCGCTGTAAATCTGGCCACATAAACCTCTCCTTCTGGCGAACCTCTTAAAGACGACTAAAAATGTTTCTTTTTTTTTTGTTAAGGATACTGGGGGTCCCGAGTCCGCACCCGCTTGATGACGGACCGGACCACATGGGAAGCATCCTCAACAAAATATTGACTTCGCCCTAGTTTAGGTCTGAACTTTTCGACGGACTTCACTTCGATATGATTCACACTCATGTTATGTTTGCGGTTATATATAAACGGATCGATTACTACTTGTCCCTACTTTCGGTCACGCTGCTCCCAGGGCAGAAGTGAGGCAGCATCTGATGAGTTGAGTTGCCCCTGCTTCTGTTATTTAATCCCTTATTTGCTCTAAATGCATAACTTTGGTCACCATACAAATAAAGAGGCAGACATATCTCCTTTGACATTTGTATCTTGAATGGTCCGGTGTAGTGCACGCTACAGTGTAAGAAAGATGGACTTGGTGTAATGGGGGCTGCGGGCAAATTTCCTATCAACTGTTGTATACTTTGACTTGTATACTTCATGCTGATAAGACATAGATATATCTCGTCACCTATTATCCTTTTATCATTTATAATCTAGTATCGCATTTTCATTCATTTGTGAAAAGGTGAGAGTAGCAGTGGTATATGGTTGCCATTCATCCCTTCGTGAGATATAACGCTTCAATCATCCCTACGCGATATCGTTCGCGGTTACCGGAAATGCTTTTCAGTTCCCCCCACGAATTCCGAAGAAGCTCGTACCCCTCCTCTTCTCTCCTGCGCCAAGTGCCCTTGGGGCAACCCACCCATCGATCACCTTGGGAAATGGATCTCATTGCACGACATAGCCCGCAATGCAATTGTTGTCCTTCCTTAATGTGTGACTTATCCACTGCCACTTCCGTCTTCCGATCAAGTTCTTCGTTTGAGATAGTGTCAGGCCAGCGCGCTCCGATGATACGACGCAGACAGGAATTGACGAAATGTTGCAACTTTTGGGTCTCAGTGGAGTTACCTATTCATATGTTACACCCATAAAGCAACATAGAAAGAACACTAGCACAAAGTATTCTCAACTTGATCTTGGTTTTGGGATAACTGCATTTTCAGATTTTAGGCAGGGCAGTGAAAGCGCATCAAGCACTGTTAATATGTCGGGCAACATCCAGTTCGGTGTCACCGTTCCCAGAAACCACGCTTCCTAGATATACAAATTGATCGACTCTTTCGATTCTCTGCCCATTAATACATATAGGGAGAGTGCGTTAACCCGTCAGACTGAGAAGTTTGGTTTTGCTGCTGTTTATCTTCAATCCAACTCTACTTGCATTTCTTTCCAAAATCAGAGCCATTTGGCCAAGGTCCATGATCTGGTGAGAGAGCAAATGATGTCATCAGCGTATTCGAGGTGTTTGAGGAAAGATGTCATGGTCCATTGAATTCCTCCGTGTCCTCTGGGCAAGGCAGTATGAAGACCGTCATCGATAACAAGAAAAAAAATATTATTGGTAACAGGATGCAACCCTGCCGATCTCTGCTTTAGTCCTCAAAATCCGCCTCGGCACAACATATGACTTTTTACGCCATCAGATGTCACTCTGATAATAGCTATTAGTTTCTCCGGAATGCCCCTCCTACCTAGAGCACTCCATATACACTCCCTCTTCACGCTATCGAAAGCTTTCTCGAAATCGATGAAGATCAGATATAGCGAAGATAACGCACTGTTCGAAAACGATGCGTAGGGAGTTGGTATCGCTAACGCAGAAAGCTCCCGAATGGAAACCAACGTGCTCTCTGTCGACCAAGCTTTCGAGATGTTTTCTGATGCGTTTCAGGGTTATTTTAGCTATTATCGTTACGACGACAGAGAGCATGCAGATACCCCTCCAATTATCACATTCAAAACAGGTAATTTTCTTTGGGGTCTTAAGGATCATCCCGTTCTTCCCCTATCTAAGATTTCCGTTCAAATGGAAGCAGCAACTGCAGGTGTTGCGATGAATAATTATGCAGGAGACCGTCAAGCCTAGCCGCTTTATTCCGTTTGAGTGCATTGATGGTCGAAATGATTTCTCTTTTACCTGGAGGAGAAGTCCGTATCCACATGTTACGATAACTAGCCATTTCATCCACAAGTGGAGGAACATCACCGGATGTGATACGGTTAAGAACAGTAGTGAAGTGTTCTTTCCACCTCTTCAGTTTTTCATCATCGTGGATGAGAAGTCGAACGATGATGTTCTTCACCGGACCATCAAACGATTTGCGATCACATGCTACCTCTTTCGTTATGCGCTAGATAGTTCTAAAATTTTTGCGTTTTGCGCCACTTTCCACTTGCCTGCTCAGCGCAATAGCAAATTCTCTCTTGTCATGGCGTACACCAGGCTGAACTTCCCGGCATCCGCTCGATATCGGAATACAAGCGCGTCACGCCCGTCATCACTCGCAACGATCAGTAGAGCTTTCAACCCCTGCTATTCATCATGCCGCTTCCACGATTCCGCAGTCGGACGTACCCGACGACCTGCGTAGCACCCGAGCAAAGAGCATTTTTGATATCGGCCAATGCTCATCTATATTCTCTGACAGGTTACTCAGTATATAAATAGTGGTCGATGTTGAACTTAGCGGGTCGCAGCTCTTCAACCTTGCGAGAAGTGACGGACGCAACACGTAAGCGAACGTAAGCGATAATCAGATGGTGATTCTTTTCGTGGCCGATATCAGCGCCTCCCTTGTTACGCCATCATACAGGCAACTCTTAAATCTACAGTCGATCGTGAGGTGGTCGATCTGACTACTCGTACGGCGTCGGTCAGTTGAACCCCATGTTTCCCCATCACTTGTCGAAGCAAGGTGTTTGGCATTCAGATCACCCCATTCAGATCACCCATCACAACCATAATGTCATCTTTAGTAAGCCTCCGCTAAATTACATTTAATTGATCCAGCATCCTTCTTCTCTATATCGGAAGTCTCCATTGGTGCATAGCATTGTACAATTGTGATACTTCTTAATGTGAACCGGAATCTGGCAGTTGGAAATCAATCAGAAACCGGTTCCCAGGTAAAAAAAGCATACCTTACGGTTGCCGTCAAAAGCAAGCCGATACTGGATTCGTGTCTGCTACAACTTGGCTTTGCAGAGTACAAAAGCACATTGCCACAGGAGGGAGAGAAGTAATCACAAGAGTATCAGAATTTTTCTTTGTTTAGGTCCAGAATGTCCAGCTTACATCACCGGAATTCCCACTCAAGTTGGGGAAAGGAAACATTCTGAGATCTCACGCTACCGTTGTCGAGGAGAGTGCGGATATCCCAGAAATCAACCATAGTCCGTTTTTGATGGCCAAAGGTCGTCCCTATTTTCAGACTGCTTGCCCCTCTATTCCTTATAATCGTCTCTTGCAACAAGCAGGGAAGATTCTAAGCATATTCTTAAGTCCCAACTCACAGTTTTGAACTTAAGAAGGGGTCCCCGTATAACTAAAATATCGGAGCAAAAGTTTTCTTCGCCGCATATTATCGCGCTGAGTATCAAATGAAATGTCTCGATTGAGACCCGTGCTCACCAACTACCCAATCAAAATCTGAAAAAAAGGGCGGTTGCAGATGGTATTTAGGCCTCAGAATACCTTACGCTATGAAATCTGGTCGAATAAAGTTAATAATAGTATGTTATTATACTTTCCACTGACATAGGCTTTGATATGAAGCATCATACTGGAAAGTTTGACGGAAAAGCTACTATTATTAACAAAGTTATAATGAGTCAACATTGTCGCTTTTTTATCAAACTACTACCTAAGAGATAAAATGTCAGTACCACATCGAACTAAATTTCGATCGTGTTCAACACTAGGGATTATTAAGGGGGTGTGTCGAATCCGACTTAGCTAAAAGGAGAAGAATTGAAACCAACACTGTATATATGTTTCTTCAAGAAACCTAAGGTATATGGACTAGGTATAGCAGATTAATGGCCAGTTAAGGTTTTATGGCTAAAAATCGCATTCTACTTTTTAAATGCGTTTTTCTCGAAACAGCATGTTGAAAATCGGCTGCCACCATAGCCCAAAATCTATCCAACGAAATTCTTTGAAATTTTCAGGACTTATTTGGAACATATTTCTACGGTCCGCAAACTAGGATAATTGCGATTCAGTCAGTAGTTTTTTTTTATTCATTGAAGAAGCCATGAGAAAACGTCAAAATTCATAAAAAAAAGTTTAACACGGCACCAACAATTTAGCTTTTAATATTTATTAATAATCCCAGTTTGCTGACTGTAGTTAAGTCTGTACCTTAAAATGCCGCTTACTTTTTTCTTCAAGATTATCACAGCGCTCTCTAGGGTGGAAGCAGAAAAATACCCTTTTTTGGAGTTGGGTGTATAAATTGCTCTGTATTTGAATAACGAACTATACAATCGAGCTGAAAACTTAGTATGCACGCTCAAGATATCAATAAATCTATGGTGAAAAATTCGTGATGGTATCTTTATGCAGGTTTTCACAACAAATTTCTAAAAACAGCCAAAAAAAAACGGCCTTCACACAGGATAACCCGCTTAAAAGAATATTTGGGTACATGATAATTCCGGGTGCTCAAATATCTTTACATAAGAAATAAACAAAACTTCTCATAGATGAAGTTTGTTAAATTAACATACAAATTAACAAAAATTTTTTTTGCAACATAATCAGTTTAAGGCGGTCAAAGGGTAGTATAGGTCCCAGGGCGAAATGTGGAGTGGTACCCACGATGGAGCATAAAACCTGGGAAACGCCTGTTGAACCAACACCAACAGCTCTACTACCAAACCCGATCTCCACCTCCACGTGATGATCGCTGGGAGTTCTTTCTTTATGAAAAACTGCAGACGGAGAAGGGTGAAGACGAGTCTCTCGCGCCTAAAAACGGGACCAACTGTACCAACTGGTTCTCCAGGTTGGGGGTCGGGTAGGGCTGATAACCCTACACGGAAAACCGATGTTACGAAGCCACGAAAGGAGCCTTGGACAAGACGGATCTTACAAAGACGAACCCGGCAACGACAACGGATTAACGATTTGCGCATTTTCTCATGGAACGTGCGCTCCCTGTACAGACCGAATGCTGCTGATCAGCTAGCCGATACCCTGTTCCAATATAGGCCTGATATAACAGCGTTACAAATGATGCGATGGACAGGGACCGGTTTCCTGGAGAAGAGTCGCTACACCATATATTATAGTGGTCATCTAGTAAACCATGTGCTCGGAGTAGGTTTCTTAGTCAGCCAAAAAATGAAACCTGCTGTTATCGGCTTTGAAAATATAAGCGAAAGGCTATGCACTCTGCGTTTGCGAGGCAAGTTTAGAAATATAAGCCTCATAAACGTTCACGCCCCTACAGAGGAAACTGCAGAGTCGGGCAAGGATACCTCTTACGAGGCAGTTGAGCGGACCCTCAAAGCCTGTCCCAAGTATGATATGAAAATCATACTTGGAGATTTCAACAGTCAAGTAGGAACGGAGCCCGTATTCAGACGATACGTTGGCTCCCATAGCTTAGACCAAAATACAAATGATAACGGACTGCGGATTATTATATGGTTGTTGGAAGTAACTGGTTTGCGCGGAAATTGGTCCACAAACATACGTGGGCCTCTCCAGACGGGGCCACTTTCAACCAAATTGACCACGTGTTGATCGAACGCCGCCACCTCTCGGGCTTGATGAATTTCAGAACATATAAGGGGGCCAATATAGACTCGGATCACTCGTTGGCATGGTGCTCCGAGCTCGAATAACGACACCACCTACAATCCCCTCTGCCAATCAGGCGAGAGTGAATACTGAAGCCATCCACAACACAGCCCTCCGCGACATCTATAAGAGGGAGATGGATGCCGCAATAACCGCAGTCAACAGAGATCCTGGAGATGAAACATCAACAAATGATCTTCGCAAGAAGAAGAACGTTATCATGGATACGGCCACAAACCTACTTGGCACCAGCCGCAAAAGGAGTCGGAACGGCTGATTTGACGATGAATCTAAGCTAGCAACGGAACGGAAGAATGCCGCATACCGAGTAATGTTGCATTCTCAAAGAACGCGGGCACGCGCAGAGACTTAAGCGCAGAAGCGACTTCACAGACGGAAAAATGAAGCCTGGGAGAACCAGGCTCGGAAAATGCAGGGAGCAACCGCACCAGACGCGCAAGTTTAACCAACAAGTCAGCAGGATGAAGCCTTATACACCCCGATGGTCATCCTGCCGAGACAAAGAGGGAAATCTGATTACCGATCGAATCGGCATATTAGAACGATGGGTTGAGTTAGCGGTCCCGCCAACTGAAGACGGCGGACAAATACTGCCACCATCGGCTAAAAAATCATAAGTCGCGGGGAACCGATGGAATTACAGCCGAATTGGCTAAATATGGATGCGACCAGTTACACCAAGTGGTTGATTAACTTGTGCTCAAGGTATGAGACAGCGAATCAATGCCTGACAATTGGCAATGAGGCATTATCTGTCTCATACATAAAAAAGGAAATATCACACAGTGCAGCAATTATAGAAGTATCACCTTGCTGAGTACCATCTATAAGATATTCTCCTCTACCTTGCTGGACCGGATAGCCCCATACGCCCAGAACATCATTGGCCCATACCAAAAAGGCTTCACTCCAGGCAAAAACAGATCAGATTTTCTCTCTGCAGCAAGCAATGGAAAAACTGTTGGAATATGGACAACAGTTGCACCATTTATTCATCGACTTTAAAGCCGTCTATGATAGCATAGCCAAGGTAAAACTGTACACGGCCAAGAGAGAATTTGGTATCCCGACGAAATTGATAAGACTGACCAATGTGCGAGGCCAAATAAAGGCAGCATGATCACTCTCAAGACCATTCGACATCAACAACGGTCTACGACAAGAGGATGCCCTATCATGCGTCCTCTTTAACCTGGCCCTCGAGAAAGTGATCCGTGATGCTGAGGTAAATGCAAGAGGTACAATCCTCTTCAAGTCCACCCAACTACTGGCCTATGCTGACGATATCGACATCATGGGAAGAACCACCCGAGACGTACAAACTGCCTTCATCCAGATGGAGCAGCGGCGCGAGATCTTGGGCTACATATCAATGAAAGCAATACAAAGTATATGGTGGCAACGTCAGCATCGAAAACCAACCAAACAACAACATCAAACCGCACTGGTCAAACAGGAAGAATAAGGATAGGAGAATAAAACTTTGAGACCGTTGATAATTTCTCTTACTGTACAAGAATATGATCCTGCCAGTCCTCATATATTCCTCGGAGACTTGTGTTCTTAGCAAGAAGAATTGCGAACTCTTGGCCGCGTTCGAGAGAAGAATCCTCCGAAGAAGTTTTGGCCCCCTACATGAGGATGGACGATTCCGTAGCCTACATAACGACGAAATCTATGAGCGATACCATGATCGTCCGGTTGTGGATAAAATCCGGCTCAATAGGTTTCGGTGGGTGGGTCACTTAATCCGTATGGATGAGGATGATCTAGCCCGGAAAGTCTGTAAGGGCAATATCTATGGTAGAAAAAGAAGACGAGGCAGACCCTAACAAAGATGGAGCGATGGCGTAGGACAGGACGCCAGACAGCTTTTAGGCATATCGAATTGGTGGACCTCGGCGCAAAACCGGGATGTCTGGAGTTCCTTATTAAGGCAGGCCTGGACCGGATACCGGTTGTTGCGCCGTTGATGATGATGAATCAGTTTAAAGAAGATGTTCTAATATATTACGTTTCCTTGGCCTACGGAAACATATACCAATGATGGCATTGATATGAAATTTGTCCCAAAAGTCTATTAACGCTACCACCAACCTGACGATAAAAAAATTGGTTAACCCGCAAAGTTTAAATTCAAAATTCATTGGGCTTTTTGAGCACAGCAATACACACCTTTAACAAGACGTTCTGTGAACTAGAAGTTATGTAAATATATATAATTACGGATCTCCCTTTTAGCACTAGCGACGGGTGGTGGCCAGAATAGTTCGGTATGATTGCGTAACTTATTAGATTCATTAAATAATTAATGGAAGCTTCAATAGCTGACTGACTGAAGTTGAAAACAGTTTCATCTTCGCTAGCTACGTCAAACTTTTTAATTACCTTAACCTGCCATTTAAGCAAGAGCTCCTTATTCTAAATGTTTTTAAACTCCAAGTTTGGGGTTTTTGATGTTGCTTTACTCCTCCAGCAACTACAACAAGACCACGCTATCGTCTACATTTGGGTTTGCTGCCCATATGAGGAGGAGAAAAACATCTCATAATCCCTAAGTCATAATTTACATTAAGGCAAACCATACTAACGCACTTTTACGGAAGTCCATTTGCATACAAAATACCAATCATAATCCTCATTCCGTAGGCGAGAAAGTTCGAGTTCGACGTGGGTAGCTTTCTGTTATCAACATGGTTTCAAAATTCCCATCAAGACTCCTCAAATAAATTTCCTTTCATCCGTAGCAAGTCGATTGCCCGAATCCGCAACTTTGAGGGCCAGTTTGGTGTTGTATTTTTTTCAATTTTGAAGTGGAAGTGCCTCGCCTTCAACTCTGTCTCTCCCTTTTCACTTTTTAACTTTTTATAGAAAACCCCCGCTAAGAATGCTTTAGAATACGACTAACTAAAAAAGGCAGGATTCTTCAAATCTCCTGCATGGCAGTCATTTGCATGACCTATATAGAGGTTTATGGTGATAACAAGCGATGAAATGAACATTGACCCACATTTTTTGAGAGCTATGTGGTGGTGATGCTAGAATCTGGAACAGGATACTCAGAGGCAGAGCGATTTACAATTCGACATCCTTTCGAGGACAGGACCTTACAGCTAATTGCCTATAAAGGCATAATTGTGTACACTTTCCTAACTGAGCAATAAACTGGTCCTAATTCCTCCAAGCCCAGCCTATCTTAGTCAAATTTTGCCTTTTCCCACACCCTTCATTATTTATTCCGGCTCATTATGGCCTTTCATTTGAATTTCCTCACGTAATAAGTAACTGCTCGTTATGCTTTTTTCTCTCTCGTTCGTTGCAGAAAATTCACTCTCTTACGCGCGCATTACTTACGTAATACAAATGTTTCCAAGATAAATAACAGTGCTCAAACCCAGCTAATTTTCCTTTTTGTTCGCCATGAGGGCGAAGAAGGAGCAGAGAAGAAAAAAGTAGAATAAACCTCGCCCAGGGATTTCGGTCCAAATGATAGCCATTTAGACTATTTGTGAGAAGCTGTATAGACGCTGATGATATTGAAAACACGAATATTGGATGAAACCATTCCACGGAGTCGTCTCCTTTTCCGACTACCCAATGTTTAGGATTTTGTCCAGTGTTTGTTTGGTTGTGTATTCGCCGAGTACAAAAATATCTTTCCGAAAGTTAGTAAGATTTGCTCGTTACTTTCTGAAAAAAATGGGGAAAACCGAGGCAACTTCCAAACAAATTTAATATTGAATTATTAAATTTCATTTATTAACACGCAACTTCGTGAGGAATCAGGAATTGGCGCGAGGAGAGGGGAGTCTCCTGCGAGAATAGGAGCGTAACGAAGTTCCGTGGGATTCGAAGGATTAGTGGGACTTGCTGACCCCTGCCTAATGAATCGGTTATCAAGTTACAGCAGAAATTATGAAAAATAGCGCAAACAAAACATCCGCGAGGGAAACACCAAGTCGTAAGCCAAAAATTTTTCAAAACTCAGATGAATATATCAACTCGTCATAATTTTGCTTTTATCAGTTGAAGAACTGACTACACTTCATACAAAATGTAGAATTGTAATTATTATAAAAAGCAAGTGAATAAAAATATGTTAAAGGGTTTCCTATGTAATGTTACAGAAACTGAAGTATATTTTCAAAGCAGAATATGTTGGGAGTATACTCTAGAAATTTTAGACCAAAATTAAAATAGGTTCACTGTCGGTCTGTCTATCGGCCCCTCAGCACCTTGATGCTGAGGATCAATCTGTGGATGCATTGAACCTTCCCCGCCTACTTAACGATTCCTTCCTTTCGGCGTTTTTCTCCAGATCAGAGGAACGAGTCGGGATATCAGAAGCTAGGCGTTTCGGGTATAAAGGTTTTGTGTTCATCTTGCGTGAAAACTCTCTATGCACGATTTTACACTCTTATATAGCTAACAATACAAAATATACCGTCATATTTCGCCAAACTACAAGATACATATAAACGACATAAATACTTTGTTCATCCTAAATAAACCAACATTGTGTATTACCGCATGGCAATGTATATATATATATATATATATATATATATATAAATGCGCATCTGCACAAAAGCATACACATATATGTTATGTACGTAAATTAAAAACCGCTGCTAACTAGGTACACGTATTATATTTGTTACTACCTGCAGACTTTATCAGCACATACATACCCTTGTACATGTCCTGTCCAGTAATTGACGCTGATATGCAAATAACTAAGCCAAAAAAGGAAAACTAAAACGTCCCATGGACTCCATCGTTCATAAAACTTCACTTTACATGATGATGACCTCATACGCATCTTAGGGTGCAATAAATTTACCAGAAATGTGAAGCTTTGACTTTCTATAACTTTGTTGATAGTAGTTCTATTGTCTAGATTTCATATGGAGCATCATTGTGATTTTTTCAGATTATTCGGTTGGATAGGTTCTGAGGACGAGACCTATTTAACTTTTTACGGTGCACATTTTAAGACCTATCTCCCCTATGTCTCACCCAATATAAGAAAGAAGATCAGTTTCAGAGAATACTAATCGAGCCCTTTCATTTGATACATGACTATATTCATTAAAAAAAAGTACACCCTCCTCCAAACTCAACACAAAATGGCGCCACTCACTACATGTAAAGCAATACATAGACCACATATTCTCACCAAATTTCGAGACAATCGGTTCAGCAGTATCCAAGTTAATCAGCTGTGACTGACAGACAAAACCTTGAGGAAATAGTCACATAAGTGATTGCGATACCTGGAAGTTCCTTCAACATTTTTCCTGTGACTTAGTCATATACTGCAGGTTTCTTCGGGTCCTAATTGTTTTTTTAGCTCTGGAGATCAGCGAGTCTGTCATTGTTTTCCCAAATTCCGCTTTACTTGGACCAGGTATGCTATGCGGTGTACTATTTTTGGATGATTAGCGATACGTGGGCATGAAGTAGAGAGCTGAACAGCCACGGTTATTATTTCGTTGAATTTCAATAGGACTCGCTCCGCCAGTTGTCGTAAGAAGCCACCAAAAAGAGATAGAAATTTTAGGGCTAGCAACCTGCGAATTTTGAAACGTCTCGGATAGGGACTGACCTTTGGCTATCGAAAAAGGACTATAATTGCTTTTTGGAATTTCCGGATACTCTTCGATGACAGGGGTACTTAGAATGCTGAGGGGAAATTCCAGCGATGTAGGCTGGATATTTTGCAACTTCCGCTGCATCGATATCGGTGACACATTGTTCGAGCACAGAGCCTTCCATAAGGTCAGCTGAATTTCAACTGACCGACGCCGTACGTGCAATCAGATAGACCACTTAGATATCAGCAGTAGATTTAGGAGTTGTCTTCTGAATGGGCGTAATAAGAGAGGCGGTGACATCGGTCTCGAAGGGATCACCATTTGATGGTCGCCTATGTTCGCTTGTGTGTTACATAGACCTCTTTCCTAAGTTCAACATCGACCGCTTGTGTAACCCAGCTGAAAGGGAGGCTATCTTGCTGATTGAACGGCAGATATACTGAATAACCCGCCTGAGAAGTATTGGACCGAAATCAAAAGTGCGCTTTTTTCGAGTGCAACACATGTCGTCGGCAATGTCGTGAAGAGGCGTCATAAGATCTGGCTGGCTGCGAAATTGCGGAAGTGGATTGATGAACGACAGGGGGTTTCTCCTGACCGGTGTGAACGATGGCGGGCATGACGCGCCAAATCCCGAGAAGTTCAGTACAGTGTACCCGATGACAAAAGAAAATTTGCTGTTGGGCTGGTCAGCAAAGCAGAAAAACTCGCACTCGAAAGCACTTGTATGTGGTCACAAATCTTTCGATTGCCCTGTGAAAGACATCATCGGTCATTTCAATATGGTTCTTATCGATATCACATCCGGTGAGGTTCCTCCTCTTATAGATGAAATGGCTAGTCACCGTAACATGCGGATACGGACTGTTCCTCCAAGCAGAAGAGAAATCACTCGGTCATCAATGCACTCAAACGGAATGAAGCGGCTAAGCTTGACGGTCTCCCCGCATAATTATTTTTCGCTGCACCTCCTGCTTCCTTACGTACGGAAATCTTGGGAATCCGTGACCTTGCCCAGAGAGTTGAAGAAAGGGATGATCGTCAAGATCCCAAAGAAGGGGAACCGTTCCATTTTGAGTGTAACAAGTGGAGGGATATCTGCATGCTCGTTTCCATCGCCAAGATAATAGCTAAAATAATCCTGGAACGCAATCTCCAAGCAGATAATGCTTAACGCGGAATTTGATAAGTGTTCTGGTACCTCCATGGGCTCTTCCTTCCCGATTCGTATTGTCGTAGAAGCAACACTCATCAATTTGGAAATTGTTTGCGTGAGAGAGATACGTTTCGGATATGAGCATTATGTCGATTTCTTTATCAAACCGAAGTGCCGTATTTCCACTTTATGCTGGCTGACGCCGTTTGCATTCCATCGACATATTTTGAACTGATCCATTTACTTCTGAGAAGGACCTGTAAGATCTATGTCTGATTACGCATCATTTCTTGCATCATCTTTTGCATCGAAACCAGAAACTAATTCATCGTTCGAGTCAATGTAAGGGGAAGCCCTTTCAGATTCTGGGTTGGATTTTCACCCCTGGTTGAGCTATGTTCTTAGAGCCTTCAACTATAGATGTGCTTTCTATCGGGAGTGATATTTGTTTCCCCACATTGAATTCGTTGTTTTGGCTGCGATTTTTGCTTAATTTCAATATAGACTGGACAACCTCTGTAGTTAGCCGTTAATGATTTACCACAGTTTTTAGCATTAGTATTCTTCTTATTTTTCCTTCGATTGGCTGTTGCGTGCAGATCTCCATTAATGAAACAAACACCGAGTAGATTGCAATATGTGTTTGTATGACCAAATTTTTGACAATTCTGACACTGCACCGGGCCGATTCTTCAATAAAACAGAAAGCGTAGGTTAAATACTGAATGCGCTTCGCCCTTTTCAAATGTTATTCCATCAGGTACGGATTGCATTCGATAGAGCGGCAAGGGATTCTATCGCGCTTTATAATATTATATACCAACCTTATCTGAAATTGTTCATCCTTGTTACCCTTAATCTCTAACAAATCGAATTGTTGAGATAGTTCAGTTTTCGCGATCGTCTTCTCCGATGATGGTGCAAATGTCATCCACATATCTCTTCGCTAGACTGGCCGAAATTAACTCCGATAGATGCTGATAGACGAGCAGAGAAGGTTGCCCATCGGCGCACCTTTTGTTGATTATACATATAAATTGTGCCTTTATAGGTGAAGTTTTCTTTTCTATATACCTTACCTTTCCAATGTGCTGTCCATTTTGTTTGTCAATGTAGCCAAACTTCTACTAGGGTCGCAGCTTCGTTTACGTGGATAGTCTGAAAAGCGCCATTGACATTAAAACGCATCATGGTTTCCATTTTCATGAGCTACTCAATTAGCTGGAGAGACTAAAAGACATCGCCTACGAGCGAAGAATTTGGTCGGCGCGCAGATCTGTCGCGACGACCAAATTCTTCATTTGTAATAGTATTACGCCAGCGTATTCCGATAATCCGGCACACACAGGTGTTGACGAAGACTTGGAGCTTTTGAGTAACAGCGGGGTTCACTTTCCGTATGCTACCCCAGGTAGCAAGGTAGCAGCACAGAAACTACACAAGCACAGAGCAGCCTCAACTTGATCTTGGTGTCGAGATTTCCAGATTTTAGATAGGGGAGCAAACGGGATCTAACGCTGTTAATGTGTTGGGCAACATCCATTTCGGTGCCACCATCGGCAGAAACCACGCTTCCCAAATTGAAAATCTGCGCCATCATATGTCAGTCTGGTAATAGTTATTCGTCACGTTCACACTAGCGAAAGCTTCCTCAAATCACTCAAGAACATCTCGTAAGTTGTTCGACAGATTGCAGGGTGGTTTCCGCACCAGATCCTACTGCATTGACCACATAAACACCATACAGGGTAATTTGGAAGTGTGTGCAGAATTTAGATCTTCGCTTTACTTGGTCTTCATCGATTTCGAGAATTGATGTTCATCACTATGTAAATTAATCAATAGAAGTGCTGAAGAGACCATGTACTCCATTCCATAGGCGACACGAGTAATCAAGACGTTAGTAAGGATTCGCTCCAGGTACGTGAGATAAGAAATGTTTATGTTTCTCCATGTAATAGGTAGCAGATCTTTCGTTTGGTACTCCGCATGGCATTCGGTGACTTTACAATACCTTTTGCATAGGGACAAACTCCCCTTAAGCTTAACGTGGAATAAGACGGGAAACCGGAAGCTGAACGCTTCAGGTATGAAAAGTTTTGTGTATTTCTTATATAAAGTTATTGGATTCTGCATTTGCCTTATTAGTACGTACCACGTAATATATGCATATAGTATGTGAGAGCATCCACTTTCGGGTGATATTGACATTGGTAGTCTTGAATTTGCAAAGAAGCCACAATTTTGACCTATTATAATTTTGTTAATAATAGTGTAATTTCTATCAAACTTGGCAGGATCGTGCTCTATATTGTAGTCTTTATTTCGTGGTGCTAGGATGAACTTGAGGGGAGTTTTGCAGCCAATTACTAAGAACTATAGTAATATACTATTATTAACATTATTTGAATAGATATCGATATGGAAGGTATTTCGGAGCCTAGACAGCATATAGTGGCAGCCTCTTGATTTTTTTCAGGTTTTTCAGTTGGATAGGTTATGAGAATGGGTCCGTTAAAGAAATCATCACTTTCGACCCCTCCCAATCCCCGCCTTTCCAACAAATGTCAAAACTAAGTCCGGAATCGAAAAGTACTCACCAATACCTTTCATTTAATATCCAACATAACTATATTTGCTGAAAAAAAATTTACATCCGCCTTTTGCATGTTGTAAAATATTGTAAACTTATCCACATTATCATTGCCTACTACGTAATATTTTCTCTAAAATACTGTAAATTCATGTATACAGGCCTACTAAGTATAGGTAAAATTTGTATAAAATAGGAAATATGAATTGAAAATATATAGTTCGTTAGAACTATCAAACATAATCACAACGTGTTTTATTCTGTGGAGTCCAGGCAATTGCTGCTCCCAAAATTCACACTACGTTGTTAAATTATTGTGGAGTTCAGGCAATTGCTGCTCCCAAAGCCGGCTAGTCTGGAGTTTGGCATTTAGCTGCTCCGACTATCCAAAAACTCATTGCATTTAAAAGAAAATTAAGTTAAAGAGGAGCTATCAAGTGGACTGGCAACATCACATAAGGTGGCAACATCACAATGTATGAGGACCCCTTCTTAAATTCGACGTAAAAGGATGTAACTCACTGTTTGCGTGAGCGTTTACAGTTCCCATCTTTCCACGAAATTTGGCGACAATCGCTGCAACAGTCTCCGTGACGGACAGACAGACAGTAAACCGATTTTAGTAAAAATGGTATACGCTCCAACACTTCCACCTAGCTTCATGTCACTAGGCAAAACCAGTTCTCAGAATCAGAGACAGACAAACGGCGGGGAGCACACCATATCCTCGCACCCAACACTCACATATCTTCATAACTTCAAGCCTAGTTTTTATTGGATAGGTTGGTTGGATAGGTTCTGAGAACGAAACCTGTTACATTGTTCAGGGCATACATTGTCAGCCCCCATAGGGGACGTTTCAGCTATCAGGAATGAAAACAGTTTCCGAAAGTACTTGCATTTGATACCCCATGTGTCTCTGAAAAAATGGCTCCACTTTCTGCATGTAAAAAGGACAGACCACTTTATTATATTATTCTGTTAAGGGAAAGTCGCACCGCGTCCTTGAAGAACTATTGTGCTGCTTTTACTGGTTATAGTGTACCTATTGATCATAGTATCTCAAGCAGGCCTGTAACCGTTAGGAACTTTAGTATGTTCCCTACTTCCAGATGTTTCAGCTTTTCATATGGTATTAAGTGTTCTCATCTCTGTATCGACCTACTTTGCACAAGTGCCGGACACTGTCCCAGGACGTGCATAGAGGTTTCGTCCTCCTCCTCACAAAACCTGCAGGCAGTGTCCGTACATATCCCTAGCTTCCCTAGGCGATAGTTCAGCCGGCAATGACCAGTGAGAATTCCCACTATGATTCGGAGGTTCTTTTTGGTGAGGTTTAAGCAATCCTTTGTACGTATGGGTTCGTATCCCCCAATAAGCACCCTGGACTGCTCCATCCCTGGTAGGCCCGGCTAATATAGTTCCCTCAACCTTTCCTCTTCGTTTCTTAGATTCATAGCCATGAAACCGTTTCCGATTCCACAGAAGGGTTCTGGCCCGTGTAAAGGCATCCCTGCTCCTTTCTTGGCTAGTTCATCCGCTGCCTCGTTACCTTCTAGCCCAGCACGGCCTGGAACCTAAAGTATCCAGACCTTGTTCGACGAGCCGAGTGTATTCAGTCTCTCAAGGCATTCTCATACCAGTTTAGAGTTCACCTGGTTGGACCTAAGTGCCTTGATCGCTGCTTGGCTATCGGTGAGAATAGCTATATTCTGCCTCCTGTAGTTCCTTTGCAGATTAAAGGAGGCACATTTGTCTATGGCGTAAATTTCCGCCTGGAATATGCTAGTGTACCTGTCCATTGGCTCAAAGTACATTTTCCTTGGACCAATGACACCGGCACCCGCTCCCTCTGCTGTGAGGGATCCGTCAGTGTACCAAGTAATCAGTTACTGGTTTAAGCCGCATGTAGCAGCCACGGTCTCCCAGTTTGCCTTGTTACTCCAACGTCTTTCAAACTTCTTATCGAAGTGAAACCTCGTTGTCATGTTATCCCTTGGTATCAGAAATTCGGATACCGCCTAGGAAGAATATCAATCTTCCTTCGATTTAGGCAACTCCCCGCCTCACTCATACTACCGGTCATCCTGAATATTGATCTCCTTGCCTGCATCTGAATGTGCAGATGGAGAGGAGTTAATCCTTGAAGGACCTCCAGGGATGGTGTTGGGCATGTCCACATTGCCTCACTAATCCACATGCAAGCCAGCCTTTGGAGCTTATGTAATTCCCTGGCTTGTGTGCTGAGTTCGGTTCTTTCTGCCCAGATTACCAATCCATAGGTAATCATTGGCCTTACTATTGCATCCAAAGTAGTATCCTCGGGCTGCAACCCCATTTTTTTCCTGCTATGGATCTGCAAGTCATCAGAGCCCTCGTGGCTTTTCGACAAGTGTTTCCGACATGTGTCTTCCAGAGTAATTTTGATCTAGCATAATTCCCAAATATTTTACCTCTGTTTCTCGTTTCACCTCCTAGTGAATGGTACTATGGGGGTTCTGGCTGGGTTGATCCGCAGTTCCTGCACCAGGCAGTAGTAACCCTTAGTCCAGTTTAGACTCTATCACATAGGGTATCTTCATATTTACCCCTACGTATTAAAACAATTTCGTCCGCGTAACCCTGGACTTGTATTCCAGTATTTGTTAACACGTCCAGGAGTTCATCCACTACCATACTCCACATCAGCGGCGATAGTACCCCACCCTATAGATAGCCTTGAGTGGTATTCATGATAATAGAATTTGTACCTGTCGGTACCTCTATTTGCCTGCTTTCTAGCGTTTTGCCCATCCAGAACGCCAGGGTGCTTCCCACTCCTTTACGGCTCAGGGCATCCTGTATCTGATGCAGAGCAGTTTGCCACTGTGGGGTAGGACTCCGGGAAATGAGTTCTGAGAAGCAGGTGTACTCTGTCCCCCTCATTCTCGGTAAATGTGCCATCTTCCTTTTTCAAGCAGACAGAGGACATTCCCCCGTCTTTGGCTACAGCCTTTTACAGCCTGGTTGCTTCTGTGATCTGTTCGATCCCGTCACAGAATTCCCTAAAGCTGTTCCGTTTCGCTTCCCTGATCGCGTTATTATACGCAGTCAGTGCATTTTTATACCTCTGCCAGTCCCCGGTTTGTTTCGCCCGGTTTAAGAGTTTTCGTGCCTCTGTTCTCATTCTGGCCAGGTTCCTGTTCCATCACGGTACATCCCTTCATGACTTGACTGTCTTAGCCGAACAGCTGGCCTCATATGAGTCAATGGCGATTGTGTTGAGGTTTTCCACCGCTGTTTCTAATTTCAGTTCGCTCCTGATGTCACCGCCTCCTTGAAGGTAGACAATGTTGTTGCTCAAGTGCGTTGCGAAGGATTCCCAATCCATTCTCCTGGGATTCCTTATTATTCTTTCTATTTCGGAGGTACCCTCAATGTCGAATCTGATTATCCTGTGATCAGACATAGAGGGTTCATCCGGCACCCTCCAATTCCTGACCATTCTGTTCTGTTCTCCTCTCTAATGCTGGTCACAAATGTTGGAGCGTTCCCTACGTTGTATATTTCTAACATATTGCTAAGAATAAATTCAAGAAGGTACTCACCTCTACGATTGGTGTCGCTGCTTTCCCAGACTTCGTGGTGGGCGTTGGCATCGCAGCCGAGAAGAAGTGGTAACGCCTTCTTCTCGCAATACTTCGTCGGTTTTGCGACTTGTTCCGGTCTAGCCTGGATTTCACCTCCTGGGAAGTATCCCGATGCCACAACTGCCTGTCGAGTACCCCTCCCGGCTTCCAATGAGACTTGGATAGCTACAAGGTCCCCGGTTAAGAACTCTGAAAGACATATGTACTTTAAATTTCGTTTAAGAATTATGCAAGCTCTTGGTTTTTCACAAGGGGAGTCCCAAATTACCTGCATACTTCTTCCTTGCAGACCGCGAATCTGCCTCGGTACACCCAGGGCTCCAGAGCCAGCACTATTCCAATGTTCTCCTTGGAACTTGCCCTTGCAATCACTGCAGATGCAGCTCTCGCATGGTGAAGGTTTATCTGGGCTATCTTAGTGCTGGCCATTGACTCCGTTATTATTTGGAGCTCTTCTCCACTGTCGGAGTGTCACCCTCCTCCTCCAACATGGCGCTTTCCTGCGCATCGCTGTCCGCCCTGAGCCCTAAGAGTCCTAGGTCTAGATCGCCCAGCTCCTGCTCTTCACTGGACGGCAGGTTTGTTTCCCTGGTTGATCCAGTCCTTTCCGCCTCTATGGCCTTCGGGACTTCTTCAGGGACCTCGGTATGTTTTCCACCCGGTGCCTCCTCCGAGGTATCTTTCCTCGGCTTTTCCCTGTACACATGCACGGGTATGTTGCCAAATCGGTAGTTGATATGGCAACTCCGACGTTTAATTGCCCCCAGGGATTGGTCATCTACCCCCGATCGTGAGGAATTTACCCCTGCCCTCCACCTTGCTTCTGAAGACTCTCCATAGTCGGGTATGGAGATCTTCATTCTGAGCGATTAGGAGGCTCATAAGGTCTTCCGTTTCTATTTTCCCGGTTTTTGGAGAAAAACTGTCACCATGTGGGCTCTTGGTATATCATCCCCAGCACATGTTGACAGTTGCATCCCTTCCCAGCCTGGCAATCTAGGAACCATGATTCTAACCCATTCTGCGGTGTGTTCCGTCGCACAGTCCACCAATATAAGACCTGGTTGAAAGCGTATCCCGGTGAACACAAGTTCCGAAGTCCATCCATTGCACATTTGCCAGACGACAAGGTCTTCAATGGTTTCCTGCTCCTCACGAGTGAGTATTTGCTCGGGAAACATTTTTGGCAGTATGGCCCGTCTAATGCCCTTGACCGCACTAGCATAGCTAATGGCGGGCTTCCTGAGTCTTGCTTTCACTCCTGACCTGCCCGGGTTTTCTCCCCCCTTGGGTTCAGGTTTAGTTTTTTTGGGAGCACTCCCTTCATGCGGGCTGATCTCTGCTGCTCCCCGCTTTGTTGACCCCGGTAGGGATGGCTTAGGTCTGTCCTGACCCTTCTTAATGGCCTCTTCTGGTTCCAGGCCTTCCACGTATTTAGTAATACTTCGCCCTGGACCCAAATGGTTACGGAAAGTTATCCAGATCAGTATCAAACGAAAGCGGAAGACGAGTGCAGGAGATAAGTTACGGTGAGGGAGTGGCTAAGTAGGGTCTCGGCGTGGATATACGTCGACGTAGTGCCTCCCTGATAAATGACTTGGTAACAGCGCTACAAGTGATTCTGATTTGGAGAAACAGGTGTTTAAGCTAAGCAGCATCCTACAAAGAAGGCCAATAACGAAGGCGAAGAATGATGGACTGAAGAGATCGACTTTTGCGATACTTACAACATTTACCGACCGTAGGAAATGTTCGAGAACGAGAGAACGAAAAAATTATCACATTCACATTCTTAATTTCTTCGATCTCCAGCAATGTCAAAGATGGCAAGAAATAAAGCTCAAGGAAGTTCAATAAATGCTAAGAGTGAAGGAGTGATGAGAAGAAGTAATCCGGCGAAGACTTATAGAGAACAAAGCCCTGCCCAGGGGAACGACCTTCCATGCAGCTTCTAGTAAAAATAGCATAAAAGCATCGTGAGAATTATGTAAGAATTATGAAAAGACTTCATAAGTCGCAGGAAGAAATAAGTCGGGAAACCGGACGCTGGACGCTTGAGGTATAAAAAGTTTTGTATATTTCTTATATAAAGACATTTGAGTGTGCATTTGTTCCGTGAAAATATCCACTATTGCCTGATATTGACATTCAAAGTCTTGAATTTGCAAAGAAGGGACAGCTTTGACCTATTATATCTTTGGTAGTAATAGTGCGAAGTTTGGCGAAATCAAACTTGGTTTGATCATGCTCGACATTATAGTCTATGTTGCTGCATTTTTGAATATTTGAACAGATATCGATATGAAATGTATTTCGGAGCCTAGGCACCATACAGTGGCAGTCTCTCGATTTTTTTCAGAGTTTTCGGTTGGATAGTTTCTGAGAAGGGGTCCGTTAAAGAAATGATCACTTCCGACCCAACGCCTTGCCAACAAATGACAAAACTGATACCGGCTTTGGAAAGTACTAAACCTTTCATTTGATACCCCATATGACTTTATTTGATAAAAAAAAATTACACCCTCCTTTTACATGTATGAGGACTCCTAGCCCCCCCCCCCCCTTAAATTCGACGTAGGAAGATGTAAGTCTGTATGCGCGAGCGTTCACAAGGTGAAAACGAAAACAAAGGCGTGAATTCAACCCAAAAATGTGAAATCTATGTACAGCCAAAGGATCACGATGAGATGACAATCAGACAAAAAATCTACACTGCCTTAAAACAACAAAAATAATGTGGAAGAATTTAGGGAAGAATACAATGTTCATTTGAGAAAAGCCTATAGTAGTACTCATGCAGCGACAATGCGACTAATAGTAGAGGCAGCGAAAAAATTGGTGGGGGGCGAAAAAAATTGTCTGCCTCACTTTGGACACTTTGCACCAGTCGCATAAATTGATCTGATCGACGCGGAAGTTTTGGAGAGAGAGAGAGAGACCATTTTGCCAACAAGTAAGATTACTCCCCAAATACATGCATATTGTGTGGTGGAACGAAGGACGAGATAACCGACATGTTACCGAAAGGCCCCACAGGATTTACTTCGGAAAGCTGCCTACAAACCCGAAAGCCCAAAGCACGGGGCGGAAATCTATTAGAAGATTGTGCCCAGTTTGACATAGTTCTGGGCAACGAAGGTGAGGTACCACCTGACTTTTATTAGCTTTTCACTGACGGGTGGTGTGTTCTGCAAAGTTAGTGAAGACTATACCAACATCGAAAGTTAATCATTTCTGATATAAAGAGACAGCCACATGGCAGGAAACCTCCATACGAATCGAAGAAGGATATCACGCTGGTCTGCCTAAACAATGGATGAGAAAATATTCATGGAGGTGTGGTTAGACCAGCCTAATAAAACAAGCAGCTTCATCGTCCAGTTGTTGATATAATACAGTGCAGCACCAAAGCATGTTACGCTTCCATGCCAAAAAATGTAGATTCCCTAGCAGAAGACCCAACTACTAATGGAATTGTGGATTGGTTAACCTGCGATCTACATGTCACAATTTTCAGAATCGAAAAGAAGATACAAAACTTTAGGCCGACTATCTAACGACTGACTAGACGCACCCTAATCAAAGAGGGAGACCATATTAAAACAGTTAGATTTCTCTAACTTCCCACTAATCTACTGTCCTGTGTTGACGGTATCAACATTAAGGGAAGGGCAAACCGAGATCTACAAACTAACTCCTTCTGAATCGACTAATAAGCCCGACATCTTGGGCTGCACTCTACCCAGGGTCGAAAATCACAACCGATAACAGCTATGGTGACGAACTCCTGCAACCATGAGAGCCTATTACAGCTTATAAAGTCTCTTCCACTCAAAGCATCTCACGATAGGGTCAGCCTTTATATATTTCCGCGGAGACTTGGGCTCTTAACGAGAAAAACGGTAAATTCGTAAGCACGTTCCAAAGAAAAATCCTCCGACGAACTTGTGGCTCTCCGTGGGACGATGGATAATTCCGCAGCTTATATAGCGATGAAATTTATGAGCGATATCACGTCCGTCAGGGGACCAGTTTGTGCCGTATGTGTTGTATGGTTGAGGATGATCAATCTTGGAAAGTCTATAAAGGAAATATCTATGGTAGAATAGGAAGACGTGGTAGACCCTGCTTGAGATAAACTAACAGGCGCCAAATAGCTTTTAGGGATATCGAATTAGTTAACCAGCACAAAACTGGTGTGTCTAGTTCCTAACTAACATGTTGCGCTGTTGATGATGATGGTAACATTCATAACATCAACATTGACATCTTCGTAAATGAGAGCGAGCGTATACAATGTGAAGTTAATCTTCCTTTATTACAGATAAAGTGCATCGAAATGGTAAAATCAATAAATAAATGACAGGAATGTTGCTTGGCTCGGTGGCCACATTGCTTCATTATTATCATCAAGGAGTAATTGGGGAGACGTCGTGAAGCAACTAATTATAATCTCACTCAGTTTCTCAAAGGCATGGAAAATATCGCCAGCAATTCTACAGATTTAAACTGAACAATTTAGATGATTATTCGAAAGGCGATGGAATTCCAGAAGGGCCAAATCACATTTGATAAAGTAATGTTTATAATAATGGGCCGCAACATATTATGAGTGTTGTAGAAATACCACACCACACAATCTTTCAGGCTTCTTTGAAATGCGCTTCAACTCCGCCAAGATATTCCCACACCCTAGTGTTCTATGCCAAGTGCTTTTTGGGTGACCAACTCGTCAGCCACCTTAGGAAAGTGGGTTCCTCTCCAATTTCCAATTGTCACCTCTCCTTAATATATGACCTCCCACTGCCATTTCCGCCTTCCAGTCACATCGCCCACGGGTGACAGCCATCAAACTCCAGCGACGTGGAGAACAAAGCAACAAGAAGGTCGACACCGATAACAAAAAGTAATTATATCGATGACACGATACAACTCTTCCGGATTCCGATTTGAACTTAAAATGCCTCTGTGATTTTCCAAAATATCCTTCCTGAATACAGTACATCACATACAATCCCTGTTCACCTGCCGAAAGCTTTATTGAAATCGAGAGCAGGAGGAAGTGAGGCCTAAACTCTGTGCCTTGCTCCAAGATGATAATGATGATGTTGATGTAGTCAGTACAGGAGAATCCAGAGCGGAAACAAGCCTGCCCTTTATCCATCAAGCTTTCGATGTGTCCTTTGGTGCTTTCCACAATTATTTCAGCTATTATTTTTGCGACGGCACCACCCAACTGACACACTCAAAACTTTTTGTGAAACAATTTCTAATTCAGTTTCGCCAAAAGAACCACTTCTTTCCTCCTCAAAACCCAGGGTGATATCCAAAGCACCATCAAAGAAGTTCATTTAGGACTAACCTACAAAATCAAATAATAATCAATACAGGACCAAATTCCAACTAACCTTATCCTAGTGGGTGAATCTGCATGACAACACCACCAAAATACAAAGACCAGGAAATATTGAAAATAAAGCGCAAAACCGATTTGCAATTGTCCGATCCAAAATAGGAACCTCTCAGTAGAAGAACATCGTCAAACTATGCTTCCTCTGGGAGTTAAACTTCCACTAGATAGTTTCTTCAGTAATATTTACTTCTAAAAATAAAACAGAAATGCAATTGGTTCCAATCTAAGTACTCACCATTTCCAAAAACGCTTAACTTTGAGGATCATTCGAAAACTGCCTTTTTCTCATTATTCTATCAATAATAGTAGGATTTACGTTAGACGCTAATGATGGTGGCGCTTCAGCGTAGTTCACTAGAAGTTATCTTTGGGATTTCCGTTATAATGGCTCAACAAACGATTTTGATCAGTTTTCTTAGTATTATATATTTAGTTGATATAGAGGAGTTCAATAACCTTTGACTGATTAGGAATCACTCAATGAACACTTGATTCATTTGGAAATTTAACCCTTCAAATTTTCTAACTAAAATTGAAGTGGATAATTAATATGATAAATTGATTTCACTCCTTATATTTTTATTTCCAACTTCCAAAGTATGGGCGAAACCTCAGTCATCCTTCTCGTACTCAAAATGTTCTATACCACCCAAAGGATTATATTGTATTAATCTGTTGCGTCATATAAAACTGAGCGAATGATCTGAATATTTCACAAGAAAGTGCGTTCAGATAAAGAAAAGTCCTCAAGTTGACAAAGTTCAATGCCATGCCATGCCAGATGAAGGAATCAAATGTGCAATCACTTCTCATCACAAAGGAATCCATTGTTATTACTCTGGTTTTCGATCTCTGCCAACGTTTTCCCATTAATTCAAACCAAATAAGTAGAATCTCATCTATAAAATATTTTCTTTTAATAGGGATTTATTTCATATGAATTCAAGCATGACAAGTGCACATACCCAGTCTTACAAAATATATGCATATACGTACGTACGGTGGAAAAGTGCTCTCGAACTCTCAGCCCTAACCATCTCTCAACCCGAACCGAATGAAATCTGTAATCTACCGTCCCAATAATCCTGATAATGAAAAATGCATTCATCTTTGCTGGCTGCACCGGAATGTTCTACTTTCAAAAGCTTCATTGGCAGAAGCAGTACAAATGTAAGTACCAAACTCAAAGCAGACCGAGTGGCATCTCAGCACGGCAACCATATTATCCATCACGTCAATAAATCCTGTCGAACTTTATTAATGTATGTATATAATTCGAACTTCCTCCAGGGCATACCGACCGCTACCCTAGTCTTGATTCCTCAATTAGAAATAAAGGACCAGAATAATCTGTCTCATTAATGGGATTCTTTTCAACTTTGATTTCAAGGCTTCCTGGCCTGCAGCCATCGCACTCTTAAATAATTCTCCACACCACTTGGGAAACTTTCGGGCTCCTAGTTCGTCCTTGCAGATATTGTGGAACCAACCACAAGAGCTTTCAGGGACACGGGAGCCTCGGAAGAGCCAGAACATCGAATCGAGCCACAGAAGGCATGGTCTTCGCCCTTGCCCTAGTTACGTCTCAATTAGAAGCTCAATGGCGGTCATTAAGAGCGTGACGGTTGCTAGGTCTGTAGCACAAGGAACTTCTGAGAAGAGAAAGTCCTGAACGCAGAAATGGGCTCAAAGCGCATGTGTGCCTACTATGCACACACTATTAGAAACAGCATCAGCCTGCAGCCGTGTACTATCCTTTTCGCGTTCTCATGTGTTCTGCGAGCATTCCAGAGCTCTATCTTCAAGTGTGTTTCCTGGGCTTGAATGTAAACAATTGTACAGGCTTTTGTTCCTGCAACTCCATACATCCAGCAATCAGGACGCCGCTCTCTGCAACTCTTTAGACTAGCAAACATAAATGGAAGAGAACTAGAAAATAGTTCAAAGACTATATTTGGACTCTAAATTAAAATATTTTAATGCAGTTTCGGTAACTATCGGTAAGCATGCAGCGATAGGGAAAAGCAATGGAAAATGTCAGCCTTGCTTCGTACTACATTTGTAGTATGTATGCAAACCTGAAGAAATAAACTTCTCGAAACAACCTTTTGGAAAGAGGCATATGCATGCACTCGAGCTCCAGAAACTGCACTTAAATTATTTGCATATGCTCAACTTATGCAAATATTTACTATAAATTCTCTCAGTCGTGAGTCCCCAAAATAGAAAGGAAAAACCAACCTCTTAACTTTTTTATGTGCATAATTTAATTAAGTGGTGAATAAATGGGAGGAAAAACTTCCAAGTAAATTCCACATATTTATTTGCTCATTCATTCACCAGGATCTTATTAGAAAGAGAGAAGAATTCTTTTGGTGAAATCCAGAAGAAGCAGGAGAACATACTCCATGCTTGAAACTCCTTCATGAGTTCAGCAAATTTACTGACTAGAAGTCAATTCAAAACTTGAAGAAAATGTTTACCATACAGAAACGTAGAAGGTTTTCTTGTACGAAATGTACTCATTTTAGACTTCTGAAATAAAAGTTGTGGTGTCCATTGCCGCCTCTCCGTGGAACCACATTTGCATCCAATTGCACGCTTTGAAATTGGTTTGCACCCCAGGGCTCCAAACTGAAGAAAAGCCAGAGGATCTTTGTTCTCCTCGGACAAGAGGTTGATGTTTTGCAATAACCTGAAATGGTTCGCTGCGCCCCTAAGGATGTCCAAAATATGAATATTGAAGGGGTACTAGAGAGTAGCTCCTTATTGGCTAACGTTCCTCTTCTTTTCCTTTAATTTCATTTAAATCTAGGCTAACAAACTGCCTCCCAACTCGTGCCATCAATATGCAACCTAGGCATTTTACCCGTCTATGGAGCTTTTGGAATCCGCATCACATTTATGTCCCCCATGGAGAAATATATAGAAAGCACACTCCCCAGTGGAAAGCCTGACCATAGTGTCAAGGTACAGCCAGCCAGAAAGGAAAATATGTCAAATTTCATGATAAAAGAAACTAGAAACCCTGCTACACCGGCCCGTCCATAGCACTATTGTCTAAATCGTCCAGAAATCCGGGCAGGAAGGCTCGGCAGAAGGAAGGACTATAGACTATTTTGCTTGTCTGAATTTTGTCTTCCGTCTCAACCAGGTAGAGGCAATCTAATGATGTTAGCGCAACTGACCGAATACCGGTTTCTGAAAATGAATCCATGAAGAATGGACACCCTGAACTTGAGAAGGCTCTCAATATACTTCCAGAGGAGGCTTAGTTACACCTTAAGGTGTGGTAACGTCCAGAGATATTGGACAAAAACCAACGAAACATTCAGTGGGACGTGCAGATAAACTGATATCCCCGGTGAGACTCACATTGGATGTAGCAGATTCTACAATCGGTGGTAAAATGGGCAAAAAATATGAGACCAAAACATCCCCGGTGGGCAACTGTACGATGTGCTCCAAGAGGTGATAAATCAGCAAGAGCGCTTCCTGTGAGATCGGTCCCTCCTATGGAAATACCAACATGAACAGGGCAAAGTAGAAGATGACTGCGGAACCAGCAGCCATGTTTCTGACCACTGTCATGAAAATGCTAAGAATGGTAAAATATCTATATGCATATGTATTCTTCCGAAACTTGGGTTCTTCATCATCATCATCATCATCAACGGCGCAACAACCGGTATCCGGTCTAGGCCTGCCTTAATAAGGAACTCCAGACATCCCGGTTTTGCGCCGAGGTCCACCAATTCGATATCCCTAAAAGCTGTCTGGCGTCCTGGCCCACGCCATCGCTCCATCTTAGGCAGGGTCTGTCTCGTCTTCTTTTCCTACCATAGATATTGCCCTTATAGACTTTCCGGGTGGGATCATCTTCATCCATACGGATTAAGTGACCCGCCCACCGTAACCTATTGAGCCGGATTTTATCCACAACCGGACGGTCATGGTATCGCTCATAGATTTCGTCATTGTGTAGGCTACGGAATCGTCCATCCTCATGTAGGGGGCCAAAAATTCTTCGGAGGATTCTTCTCTCGAACGCGGCCAAGAGTTCGCAATTTTTCTTGCTAAGAACCCAAGTTTCCGAGGAATACATGAGGACTGGCAAGATCATAGTCTTGTACAGTAAGAGCTTTGACCCTATGGTGAGACGTTTCGAGCGGAACAGTCTTTGTAAGCTGAAGTAGGCTCTGTTGGCTGACAACAACCGTGCGCGGATTTCATCATCGTAGTTGTTATCGGTTGTGATTTTCGACCCTAGATAGGAGAAATTATCAACGGTCTCAAAGTTGTATTCCCCTATCCTTATTCTTGTTCGTGTTTGTGTTTGACCAGTGCGGTTTGATGTTGTTGGTTGATTCGTCTTCGGTGCTGACGTTGCCACCATGTATTTAGTCTTGCCTTCATTGATGTGCAGCCCAAGATCTCGCGCCGCCTGCTCGATCTGGATGAAGGCAGTTTGAACGTCTCGGGTGGTTCTTCCCATGATGTCGATATCGTCAGCATAGGCCAGTAGTTGGGTGGACTTGAAGAGGATCGTACCTCTTGCATTCACCTCAGCATCACGGATCACCTTCTCGAGGGCCAGGTTAAAGAGGACGCATGATAGCGCATCCCCTTGTCGTAGACCGTTGTTGATGTCGAATGGTCTTGAGAGTGATCCTGCTGCTTTTATCTGGCCTCGCACATTGGTCGGGGTCAGCCTAGTCAGTCTTATTAACTTGGGTTCTTAGCAAGAAAAATTGCGAACTCTTGACCACGTTCGAGAGAAGAACCCTCCAAAGAATTTTTGCCCCCTACATGAGGATGGACGATTCCGTAACCTACATAATAACGAAATCTATGAGCGATACCATGACCATTGTGGATAAAATCCGGCTGGATAGGTTACGGTGGGCGGGTCACTTAATCCGTTTTGATGAGGATGCTCCAGTCCGGAAAGTTTATAAGAGCAGTATCTATAATGTAGTATAGAATCGATGACTTTCGATATGAAATGTTTCTACAAAATTATGAAGTAAGGAATGCAGAGGAAGTTTTCTTAAAACAAATTTAAAAAAAATCTCAATGCTTCCTGCTTGCCACCCTGCTCTGCCGAGATTGTGCAGCAAATAACAAATTGGATGCTTCAGGCGATCACAGGGTAGTTAGGTCCCAGCGCGAAACGTCGATTAGTACCCACCATGAAGCATAACACCTGGGAAAACCAAACGGAACCACTTTCAACCAAATTGACTACGCGTTGATCGAACGCCGCCACCTCTCACCTGAAGAACATTATCGTTCATACGGTCACAAACATACGTGGACCCAGCTGCATACTAAGTAATGTTGCATTCCCAAAGGACGCGGACCCGCGCGGAGAATTATCACGAGCTCCGTCGAGCGGAGAAGCGACTTTACAGACGGGTGAAAGAAGCCTGGGAGAAGCAACTGTCTGTGAACTCGAAAATTGCAGGTAGTCTATAAGCGATAGCGGCTCAACAGGTTGCGGTGGGCGGGTCACTTAATCCGTATGGATGAGAATGATCCAGCTCGAAAAATCTGTAAGGACAATATCTATGGTAGAAAAAGAAGACGAGGCAGACCCTGCCTGAGATGGAGTGATGGCGTAGGTCAGGACGCCAGACAGCTTTTAGGGATATCGAATTGGTGGACCTCGGTGCAAAACCGGGATGTCTGGAATTCTTTATTGAGGCAGGCGTAGACCGGATACCGGTTGTTGCGCCGTTGATGATGATGATGCTTCAGGTATGAAAAGTTTTCCCTATGTGGGGAACTTTGAGCGCATAGCAGCAACACTTGCACAATAATGCAAAATTTAATCGTACACCATTTTCAAAAGCCGTTTGCACAAAAAATTGGACCTGAATTGGATAGTTTTCAGAAATGAGTCACCCATTTTTCAGTTTACGTCGAAACTAAAACTTGCTTGCAAAAGTACATATTGAGACCTTTCATTTAATGCGCGGGTTCGTAAGGTGAACAAACATTAACACCCTGCATGTATAGGAAGCCCCCTTTATGTCACGAACTGTATGCGTGGAATTTCATAGTTCCCATATGTCCACCAAATTTAGTTTTAATCGATGTAGTAGTTTTCGAGAAAAGCGCGTGAGTTATGTCTCCATAACAAATCGCATAGATACCTAATTTCCCACAATCAAATGTAATCAAATACACCAAATGCACCTAAATTCAAATGTAATCAAATACACCAAATGCACCTAATAAAAGCAATATTGCACTTTAACAGTAATGAAATAAAATACATTCATTCCGGCTAACAAACTCTATGTAGCACATGCGGGATGTGCATTATCAAAATCAGCATAATCATGTTATAAAATATTGTAAAGAATGAAATGAAAGACACTAGTCTTTTTATCACGGGAATAAACGGTTCTTTTCTGAACAAAATTCTGTTTCATTTATTTTTTTACTCGACGTGTCTATCAGACACATAACTCGTGCGACAGACAAATAGTAAACTGATTTTAGCATTTTGTTTTACACAAAACCTTAACTTTGTAATAATTTGAAGCGGAAAGGGCAACTTTGACCACATTCAGTTCACATCTGAACAATTCCCAAGAAACCCATGAACGTGTCCGTGCATCTTCGCTTCAGTCAATATAATCGCTTTTCAATTTCCCTACTGGGACGATTTCCAGCACGGGCAAAAATATTCTTTACAATAATTCGGACGCCTGTACGGATAAGCCTGCTGCTGGTAGCTATCACTACACTCATAGTAAATACAATATGTGGAAGAATTCTTCTGTGTCTAAAACGCTCTGTCCTGGACACGCTTTCTGCTAGATGGTATGAATACTTCCGTCGGTACTGTGGTGGACACACTCCGTGCTGGATACGTAACGCTAGCTGCCGGTAAGTATGAATACTCGCAAACTGAAAGAATAACTTTGAGTCTGGTACGTTATCTGCTGGATAGTATGAATAGAATTTAATTCGCTCTATGGAAACGAACATGAGGGGCATAGAAGAACTGAATCTCCATTTTGAGGGTTTCGTGGTTTTCTATTTCTCTCACACATCAATGCACACTTTCGCCAATACTTTATGACTGTTGTTGAACGCACCCTAAGAAACTATTTGTGAATTCACACCGAGAACTGGAAAGAACACAGATTGCCACCATACTTTTTCATTAAATCCTTGATATTTCTCACCTTCTGTAACAGAAAATTTTGTTGTTTCGAAAGAGCACGGGTGATTCAAATGAACACCCTACGTATGGACAATCAACAAAAAATGTAATGCCCAACGTATTCAGTTCAGAGCCAAGAAGCAATGGTCTAGACTACTTACATTTCTGTGACGGTCTATACTACTAGAATATTTACGAGGCGCAGAACTATAGAGCTTTGACAATGAACTGCGTTTTTTTTCAATATTGTCAGGCGGGAATTTTGTATAACAATGGTATCCCCAGGCAATGCGACCCTGCTCGGGAACTCTCCAAGTGTCCCACTTCGAAACCAATGGAATATCAACTGGGCCGGGTCCAAACTTACACGACAAGTTACAAAATTCCTCAACCGAATTGTGAGAATCAACTCAATTGAATACTGGAATTAAAGATCACAAGATCGCCAAGACGATTATAACACTCAGAGCAAACCCAAAGTTAAAATGGATCGTAACCCTTAAGTGACCCACCGTTGTTGTGCGCTTCAATGAAAGCGAGAAGGAAACGGCTGACCACATATACAGAATGCATTTTCCAGGTTAGATTCAAATCCCTAAACCTAGGTCGGTATTCTCATGTACCCCCGGTCCAAAAACTAGATGGTTTGCAAAACAATAATATTCAAGTTGATTAAAGGCACATTTCACACACATATAAATACATATGCCATAATTCCGTCCTTGCATAGTAATATGAAGGATGTATGTTTTGGCCTGTTTATACACCACGTACCACCACGCAAATTTGGAACGCAATCATACTGTAAGCATGTAGGAAAACGTGAAGGTGATACTTATTATGAAACCTACAGCAACACGGAAAGCTTTCGATCGATTAGTCTTTTATTTTGCTAAACCTACTGAAAAATTAACAAACTCGGCAAGTCGGTTCCGCATGCTCTTACGGAGCAAAACATGGCACTTCTAATGGAAATTTGCAGTTCTCTACTCACCCGCAACAGAACCGATCCCTTTTTCCACAGAATAGTGACATGTGATAAAAAGTGGATATTATACGACAATCGTCGCCAATCAGCACAATGGCTAGATGCCTCCATCCGAAGAAGGTAATGGTGAGTATTTGGTGGTCTAGAGCTGGCGTTATCCATTATTCTTTCTTGGCATCTGAAGAAACGATAAATGCACAGAAATACTGTGCCCAACTCGAAGAAATGCACCAAAAATTGAGTATTCAACGGCCGAGATTGGTCAACAGAGATGGTGTGATACTCCTTCACGATAATGCAGGACCTCATGTTTCCAGAACAACGGTTCAAAAGTTGAACGAATTGCAGTCTGAGACTCTGCCTCATTCACCATATTCACCGGACCTTTCACCAACCGACTACCACTTTTTTAAGCATTTGGATCATTTTTTTGGCGGAAAAACAATTGAGGAACGAGGAGGCTGTCAAAATTGTCTTCGACGAATTTATCAACACCCGACAGTTGAACTTCTACGAAACTGGCATAAATGCTCTTGAATCTCGCTGAGAGAAGTGTTTTGAATCGACTGGCACTTATTCTGATTAAATAAATAAATTTTTGTAAGCTTTCCAGTCGTTTCAAATTTTAGTACAAAAACGGCCATTTCATTTGCAACAATCTAATACATTTTCTAGTGCTAACTAGCGAAACTAAATGTCATTAAGATTAAGATTTCTCTCCTTGTCTACTAACGAAGCCAAGGGTTGTCTTGTAATAACTGCTTTACTGCTACATTGATGCAGGCTTTGCCAGGAAGGACCGGTAATGAAAAGTACAGGGTATCCCATCCCTATGAACCACCAGTTGCTGAAACTCTATATGCACAAAAGCAGAAATTCTTTTGCATATGCAGTCAGTTTCGCGGATACGATGATGGTAAGTCATGCCCAGAATACTATGTGTGTGAACATGCTGAATGACTTATCGCCGAAACCTTGCTCCCATGTTCTTACCCTCGACGTGAATTTTGTAGAAGTAACCGACATAAACAGTTTCAAAATTGAAAGTGCCCTGACCTGGATCGGTACAGAATTATATCCAGCCAATCGACGCAAAACATAATATATGGACTTATCATTCAGCCAGAAGATTCTCCTTTCTTTCATGTTGCAAGAATTAGTTAACTTATTCCTGAGTTCCAACTGAAGACGATGGACAAATGCTGCTATCACCAACCATGGAAGAAATAGTCCGGGCAATTCATGGGCTTAAGAGGGGTCAACCCATGTGTCGGATCCGAGAAATCCATTTTTTTCGCCTCAATTATATCTAGAGATTGTGGCGAATATATGAACAAAGTGATTTTTTGATATTTGGAGTCATTCGGAAATTATAGTGTCAAACATGTAATAAGCGAGATCATCTTCATCAACGGCGCAGCAACCAGTATCCGGTCTAGGTCTGCCTTAAGAAAGAACTCCAGACATTCCGGTTTTGCGCCGAGGTCCACTAGTTCGATATCCCTAAAAGCTGTCTGGCGTCCTGACCTACGCCATCGCTCCATCTTAGGCAGGGTCTGCCTCGTCTTCTTTTTCTACCATAGATATTGCCCTTATAAACTTTCCGAGCTAGATCATCCTCATCCATACGGATTAAGAGACCCGGCCACCGTAACCTATTGAGCCGGATTTTATTCACAACCGGACGGTCATGGAATCGCTCATAGATTTCGTCATTGTGTAGGCTACGGAATCGTCCATCCTCATATAGGGGGCCAAAAATTCTTCGGAGGATTCTTCTCTCGAACGCGGCCAACAGATCGCAATTCTTTTTGCCAAGTCCCAAGTCTCCGAGGAATACATGAGGACTGGCAAAATCATTGTCTTGCACAGTAAGAGCTTTGACCCTATGGTGAGGCGTTTCGAGCGGAACAGTTTTTGTAAGCTGAAATAGGCTCTGTTGGCTGACAACAACCGTGCGCGGATTTCTTCATCGTAACTGTCATCGGTTGTGATTTTCGACCCTAGATAAGAGAAATTGTCAACGGTCTCAAAGTTGTATTCCCCTATCCTTATTCTTGTTCGTGTTTGTGTGCGGTTTGATGTTGTTGGTTGATTCGTCTTCGGTGCTGACGTTGCCACCATATATTTTATCTTGCCTTCATTGATGTGCAGCCCAAGATCTCGCGCCGCCTGCTCGATCTCGATGAAGGCAGTTTGTACATCTCGGGTGGTTCGTCCCATGATGTCGATATCGTCAGCATAGGCCAGTAGTTGGGTGGACTTGAAGAGGATCGTACCTCTTGCATTAACCTCGGCATCACGGATCACTTTCTCGAGGGTCAGGTTAAAGAGGACGCATGATAGCGCATCCCTTGTCGTAGACCGTTGTTGATGTCGAATGGTCTTGAGAGTGATCCTGCTGCTTTTATCTAGCCTCGCACGTTGGTCATGATCAGCCTAGTCAGTCTTATTAATTTCGTCGGGATACCGAATTCTCCCATGGCCGTGTACAGTTTTACCCTGGCTATGCTATCATAGGCGGGTTTAAAGTCGATGAACAGATGGTGTAACTGTTGCCCATATTCTGACAGTTTTTCCATCGCTTGCCGAACAGAGAAAATCTGATCTGTTGCTGATTTGCCTGGAGTGAAGCGTCTTTGGTATGGGCCAACGATGTTCAGGGCGTATGGGGCTATCCGGCCTGGCAAGATAGCGGAGAATATCTTATAGATGGTACTCAGCAACGTGATACCTCTATAATTGCTGCACTGTGTGATATCTCCCTTTTTATGTATGAGACAGATAATGCCTCGTTGCCAATCGTCAGGCATTGATTCGCTGTCCCATACCTTGAGCACAAGTTGATGAACCACTTGGTGTAACTGGTCGCCTCCATATTTAACCAATTCGGCTGTAATTCCATCGGCTCCTGGCGACTTATGATTTTTTAGCCGATGAATCGCACGAACTGTTTCTCCTAAACTTGGTGGTGGCAGTATTTGTCCGTCGTCTTCAGTTGGCGGGGCCTCCAACTCGCCGATGTTCTGGTTGTTCACTACTCAAAGTACTCAACCCATCGCTCTAATATGCCCATTCTATCGGAAATCAGATTTCCCTCTTTGTCTCGGCAAGATGATCATCGGGGTGTATAAGGCTTCATCCTGCTTACTTGTTGGTAAAACTTGCGCGTCTGGTGCGGTTACTCCCTGTACTTTTCGAGTTCACAGATCTGTTGGTTCTCGCAGGCTTCCTTTTTCCGTTTGTAAAGTCGCTTCTCCGCTCGACGGAGTTCGTGATAAGTCTCGGTGCGTGTCCGCGTTCTTTGAGAATGCAACATTACTCGGTATGCGGCATTCTTCCATTCCATTGCGGCTGGGGCCAAGTATCTTTCATATTAATGATAACGTTCTTCAGGTGGTTGTGAAGATCGTTTGTTGATGCTTCATCTCCAGGTCCTCTGTTAACTGCGGTTATTGCGGTATCCATTTCCCTCTTATAGGTATCGCGGAGGCCTGTGTTGTGGATCGCTTCAATAGCCACTCTCACCTGATTGTCACAGGGGATTGTAGGTGGTGTCGTAATTCGAGCTCGGAGCACCATGCTAACGAGATAGTGATCCGAGTCTAGGTATATTGGCCCCTCTATATGCTGTGACATTCGTCAAGGCTGAGAGGTGGCGGCGTTCAATCAACACGTGGTCAATTTGGTTGAAAGTGGTCCCGTCTGGAGAGGCCCACGTATGTTTGTGAACCGCTTTCCGCGCAAACCAGTTACTTCCAACAACCATTTCGTCTGATGCTGCTAACTGGATAATGCGCAATCCGTTATCATTGGTATGCCTAAGTAAGCTATGGGAGCCAACGTATCGCCTGAAGACGGGCTCCGTCCCTACTTGACTGTTGATCTGATGATTTTGATGTCATGCTTGGGACAGGCTTCGACGGTTCGTTCTACTGCCTCGTAGAAGGTATCCTTCTCCGACTCAGCAGTCTCCTCTGTTGGGACGTGAACGTTTATGAGGCTTATATTTCTAAACTTGCCTCGCAAACGCAGGATGCATAGCCTTTCGGTTATATTTTCAAAGCCGATAACAGCAGGTTTCATTTTTTGCCTGACTAAGAAACCTACTCCGAGCACATGGCTTACTAGATGGCCGCTATAATATATGGTGTAGCGGCTCTTCTCGAAGAAACCGGTCCCTGTCCATCGCATCTCTTGTAACGCTGTTACATCAGCCCTATATTGGGACAGTGTATCGGCTAGCTGCTCAGCAGCATTCGGTCTGTACAGGGAGCGCACGTTCCATGAGAAAATGCGCAAATCGTTAATCCGTTGTCATTGCCGTCCTGTCCGAGGCTCTTTTCGTGGCGTCGTAACATCGGTTTTCCGTGTAGGGATGTCAGCCCTACCCAACCCCCAACCTGGAGGACCAGTTGGGACATTTTGTCCCGTTTTTAGGCGTGGGAGACTCGCCTTCATCCTTCTCCATCTGCAGTTTTTCATAAAGAAAGAACTCCCAGCGATCACCACGTGGAGGTGGAGATCAGGTTTGGTTCAGCAGGCGTTTCTCAGGTTTTATGCTCCATCGTGGGTGCCAATCCACATTTCGCCCTGGGACCTATACTATCCTTTGACCGCCGGTTAATCCATTGATAATAGTTTAAATGTTTCTTGGATCACTATGAAATTGAATAGAAATCAAAGGGTTAATAAGTATTCGTTTCCATATCATCATATCATATCAAACGCTCAAATCTCATCTTATTCCGACATCCAAATTCCTTCAACTAAGATAGCTCTAAAAGCATTCACAGGAAATGTTCTTTCCTCTGAAGTAAATGTAATTGCATAGACTTTTTCCTAAAATCACGATGGCTACATTAGACCAGAGTGTAGGGACCAATCCGCTAGTCAAATTGGCGACAGCGAATCAGATTCAAATTTCTCGGAATGGAAATGTTGATACAAATTATTGTATATAGAAAGATGAAAGAAGTTGGTTGTCCGTTGAGAGAAAAGTGAAGATGGAAATTGGTGAACTCAAAGGAAAAAGAATAATTCCATTGACCTTTCCCAGTGGACATGCAACTTGGGGTACGGGAAAATGTCTTTCAAGGAATTGGGTACACCGTCTTCTCTTCAGTTTTGGCTGAAAGTGTTGCTTCGCTACGAGTTTGTCGATCCGTCACTCACAAATTTAATCCCAATTTAAGGTTAATATATCGTTGTTTCGGTGGAAGATTGATGTAACTGAAATATTCTTCGAAGATGAGCGATTTTTGTCACCGGGTACAAAAATAGATACACAGTTTCTTTTGCTGTACGAAGAAGAAAATTTGGTTCACTGCATCATAGACAAGGAAGATGACAACCAAATTAGGGTTGGTTACCAGCTTCTCTTAAAAAATAACACTTTCTCAATCACGTCAACATTCCACCAAAGCATCAATATGAAAGCGAAAAAGTTGCAGCCTCTCATTTCCCCAAAGACACCCAATACGTTAGGACAAATCAATTATTCAAATTTACATAAATAGTAGTCACCAGCTTTCCTCATTATATGCCCGTACAATTAAAACAATACTGACTTATCCACATATAGTATTTACCAACCGTTCATTTCAGAACTTCTTATGTACAAACATGGGAACGTCCTTAATTAGTTCTCAAACTAACTCTCGAAAGCTCTTCGCCCAGCAATTTCGAGGAGGTGGCGAATGGTTTCGAGTGTGTGACGATGTACGGAACACGAATCAACTGTAATCAAAGACGACAGGAAGAATCTTAAGGATTTACCGAGAGGTATTTCTTCTTCCGAAATCGAAAGAGACATATCAGGGCAGTAGCAAGATGTCTTATTAAACTCATACAGGAGCCCTTACCCATTGATTCTTGCGGTGGAATGAGCGCCTGAAAATCCAGGGAAAGGCTCTTACGCCAGGGGAAGTATATTTTCGCTTCCGGGAAAATCGAATGACATTAGAGGAATTACTTGTAATTTGACAATGCAAGTTTTCTATTCAGTTTGCTTTCATGGAAAGCGAAGTTGGCTTTTCTGGGCAATAATAGCAACAACGTTCTTTTCTAAGCAAAAATGACAGTCAACATAATTAAATAGATCAGAAAGCCAATCCAATGATATATGACGGCTGATAAGTGTTGATTAAACCATAAACACACTTATGTTACCACTTAATTAATTAATTAATTAATTAATTTGGAGTATGGCAGTTGACGGATTCCTAGGAGAGCTAACAAGCACTAGAATACCGGTTACCCTGAAGACATTGTTTTAACTTGCAACTAGGAGGATGCCCTAATATTTGCGAAACACAATATTGGTGACTTGCAGGACCATAGCAAGCACATATGGTGACGCACCTCGAAAATTCAGCACTGGATGTCCACTGCATTAGTAAGACTAATGATTACCTATAGGGCGGTAACAACACCCAGGCAGTTATACAAATTTAAAGACTGGCTTGTCTGTGTGCCTCATATCGGGATGGCTCAAGTGGTTAGAGCGCACGGCTGTTGTAGCGGAAGGTCGCGATTCAAATCCCACCGGTGGCACAGGCATTTGTATCGTGACTGGATGTCAGATACCAGTCAACTAAGCTGTGAATGAGTAGCTGAATCAAATCAAGGTAATAATCTCAGTCGAGCGCAATGCTAACCACATTGCCTCCTACACCGTTACGGTCCCGGCCCTGATCCAATATCGATTCTTGCGCCAACGATTATTATTATTATTACTGTTTGCGTGTATCAGTAATGCCCAATGGCATCCCCAGAGATCCTTCATATTGACTCTTCTCTATCTGTACATACAGCAGGCAAGAAATGCGACCTGAGTGTCCGGAAGTATCAGTGAGGAGGAGAGCTATCTAGATGAAAGGAAGATTAATATTCTTTCTAGGCGGTAACACGAATTGGGGTCCAGCAGTGCACTGCAGGATAGACTGACGCAGAACATAGCCGCCTGAGGCCAACATATCTCTCTATGAGAATGAGCTGTTTCTCCTCTGGCGCGATGCATGGCTTTTCAGGCGCCAAGCCTCTCGTCTACCAAGACCATTAGTGAATGGTGATAGCCACACCCTGTACGAGGTGACCCTACTATTAACAAAACGCTATGGATCTAGACTGGGGAGTTAAAAAACACCTCCCTCAATCCAGAGTGTCATGCGAACCGTGGCCATTGGATAGTTTCCAGTCGGGGATAACTGACTGTATTCGAACGGAGCCTCACTGATACCTAGTCGCCTCAGTGAGTAAGTTAAACCTTACCGGGCTACGGGAAGCTATGGCACGGCGGACCTCCTAGTCCCCATACTCGTGGGAATCAAATAAGTACCAGCAATAAAGATAAGAAAACGAAACCAATAAACCGGGGCCCGGTACCGCACACAAACTGGCTAATCAGGCGGAGGCACATCTGCAAGAAGGGAGAAGGTGGGACGTCAAGCAGTATATCAAAGGTTAACATTGGTATACTGCGTGGACAACAAGCAACAAACGCCAACAACCAGGGACCAGCAAAAGTATGTCTGAGATAAATATATCAAACGTCAGGAAGGAAATAGGTCTCAGTGGCGCAGGTCCTAATTGGTACCTGCACTATCTGAAGGAAGGCCTGAAACCAGAAGAAGCCCTTAAAAAAGGCTTAGAATAGACCTAAGCCATCTCTACCGCAGCCGAGAAAGCGCATGAAGGGAATGCTGCCAAAAAATCCAAACCTGAACCCAAAAGCGGAAAAAACTCGGGCAGGTCAGGGTGAAGGCAGGACTCAGGAAGCGCGCCATTAGCTATGCTAGTGCAGTCAAGGGCATTCGACTGGCCTTACAACCAAAAATGTTTCCCGAGCAAATACTCACTCGTGAGAAGCAGTAAACGATTGAAGTCCTAGTCTTCTGGCAGATATGCAAGAGATGGACTTCGAAACTTGTGTTCACCGGGATACGCTTTGGTCTTATACTGGTGGACTACGCGACAGAAGACATTGCAGAGTAGATTAGAACCATAGTTCCTAAATTGCCAGGCTGGGAAGGAGCAGAACTGTCGGAGGAGACACCGCGTGAAAAGCATACCCCAAGAAGTCTCGAAAGCCATAGAGACGGAAAGCACTGGATTAACCAGGGAAATAGACCTACTGCCCAGGGAAGAGCAGAAGCTGTATGACCTAGACCTAGGACTTCTAGGGCTCAGGGTGGACAGCGACGCGCAGGACAGTGGAAAAAGCTCCAAACAATAACGGAGCGAATTGCCAGCACTAAGATAGCCCAAATAAACTTCCACCATGCGGAAGCTCCGTCTACGGTAATTGCAAGGGCAAGTTCCAAGGAGAACATTGGAATAGTGTTGGCTCAAGAGCCCTGGGTGTACCGGGGCAGATTCGCGGTCTGCAAGGAGGAAGCATGCAGGTAATCTTGTGAAAAACCAAGAACTTGCATAGTTCTTAAGCGGGGACCTTGTGGCTATCCAAGTCTCATTGGAAGCCGGGAGGAGCACTCGAGAGGCAGTCGTGGCATCGTGATACTTCCCAAGAGACGAAATCCGGGCTCCACTGGAACAAGTCGCAAAGCTGCTGAAATATTGTGAGAAGAGGGAGTTACCACTTCTCCTCGGCTCAACACAGTCGTCATTGATACTTATGAGGCCAGCTGTCCGGCTAAAACAGTAAGGTCATCAAGGGATGTACGATGGTGGAACAGGAACCTAGCTAAAATGAAAACAGAGGTACGAAAACTATTCAACCAGGCAAAACCAACCGCGGACTAGCAGAGGTACAAAAATGCAATGCAATGATAGCAACGCGATCAGGGAAGCAGAACAGAACAGCTTCAGGGAATTCTGTGAAGGAATCGAACAGATCACAGAAGCAACCAGGCTTTACAAGGCTGTCTCTGTCTGTTTGAAGAAGGAAGATGGAACATTTGCCGAGAATGAGGAGGAAAGGGTGCATCTGTTTCTCAGAACTCATTTCCCGGGGTCCTACTCCACGGTGGCAAAGGACAACATTCTGCCTGACACCCCAACAACGAATAAAAGGAGAAGAAAGGAGAATCGGAAACTAGCAAAAGGGGTATAATCACACGCTAGGCTAAGGTGGGCAGTGGGAACTTTTAAATCACTGAAATCATCTGGAGTAGATAGCATTTTCCCAGCACTAATGCAGAGAGGCCAAGGAATCATCTTAGAGTGATAGAATCCAAACTGGACTAAGGGTTACTAGCGCCCTGTGTAGGAAGGTGGGACTACGGGTCAATCCAGCCAAAACCACCATAGTACCATTCACTAGGAGACTTAAACTTGATCACCTGAGAGCCAAAAGAACACATGACATGGAGGTGCAACGAGAAATAGAGGTTAAATATTTGGGAATTACGTTAAACCAAAAATTACTCTGGAAGACACATGTCGGAAACACTTGTCGGAATACCACGAGCGCTCTAATGACTTATAGGTCCACAGTAGGTAAAAAATGGGGTTGCAGCCCAAAGATACTACTTTGGATATCTACTGCAACAGTAAGGCCAATGATTACCCATGGAGCGGTAATCTGGGCAGAAAGAACTGAACTGAGCACATAAACCAGGGAATTACACAAACTCCAAAGACTGGCTTGCGTGTTTATCAGTGGGGCAATGAGGTCATGCCCAACCGCATCCCTGGAGGGGTTTCTGGTATTAACCCCTCTCCATCTGCACATACAGATGCAGGCAAGGAAGACAATATTCAGGATGGCCGGGAGTATCAGTGAGGCTGGGAGCTGCCTCAAGGAAGATTGACATTCTTTCTAGGCGGTATTCCGAATTAAACCAGCAATTGATTACTTGGTACACTGACGGATCCCTCACAGCAGAGGGACCGGGTGCCGATATCATTGGTCCAAGGAAAATGTACTTCGAGCCAATGGGCAGGTACACAGGCATATTCCAGGCGGAAATATACACAATAGACAGATGTGCCTCCTTTAATCTGCAAAGGAACTACAAGGGGCAGAACATAGCTATTCTCACCGACAGCCAAGCAGTGATCAAGGCATTTAGGTCCAACCAGGTGAACTCTAAACTAGTATAGGAACGCCTTGAGAGACTGAATACACTCAGCTCGTCCAACAAGGTCTGGATACTCTGGGTTCCAGGCCACGCTGGGTTGGAAGGCAACGAGGCAGCGGACGAACTAATCAAAAAGGCAGCAGGGACGCCTTTACACGGGCCAGAACCCTTCTGTGGAATCGGAAATGGTTTCATGGCTACGACACAGTCGAGGGTGCTTATTGGGGATACAAACCCATACACACAAAGGATTGCTTAAACCTCACCAAAAAGGACCTCCGAATCGTAATGGGGATTTTCACTGGTCAGTGTCGGCTGAACTATCACCCAGGGAAGCTAGCGATATCAACGGACACTGCCTGGAGCTTTTGTGCGGAGAATGATGAAACCTCTATACACGTCCTGGAACAGTCTCCGGCAGTTATGCAAAGTAGGTCGGTGCATCTGGGAGAATACTTAATCATCATCAACGGCGCAACAACTGTTATCCGGGCCAGCCGTGCCTTAATAAGGAATTACAGATACCCCAGTTTTGCGTCGAGGTCCACCAATCGGTATCCCTAAAAGCTGTCTGGCATCCTGACCTACACCATCGCTCCATCTCAGGCAGGGTCTGCCTCGTCTTCTTTCTCTACCATAGATATTGGCCTTATAGACTTTCCAGGCGGGATCATCCTCATCCATACGGATTAAGTGACCCGCCCACCGCAACCTGTTGAGCCGAAATTTATCAACAACCAAACAGTCATGGTATCGCTCATAGATTTCGTCGTTATGTAGGCTACGGAATCGTCCATCCTCATGTAGGGGACCAAAAATTCTTAGGAGAATTCTCCGAAGTCTCCGAGAAATACATGAGGACTGGCAAGATTATAGTCTTGTACAGTAAGAGCTTTAACCCTATGGTGAGACATTTCGAGCGAAACTTAATACCAGATGCAAAGTTGAAAGATCTGGAAGTAAGGAATATACTAAAGTTCCTGACGGTTATAGGCTTGCTTGAGATATTATGATTAATAGGTACACTATAACTAGTATACGTGGCACAATACTTCTTTAAGGACGCGGTGCGACTTTCCCTTAACAGAATAATAATAATAGTAACACGAATTATTGATACCAAGGGATGGCAGCAAAATTTCGAAAATGGGAAGAGCGTGACAGTGACCTACGGCTTAATCCGACGGCAGATTGCCTGTTACAGTCATTGATCCAAGGAAACCGTGCTTCAAGCCAATAGGCAAGAACACTATTAAAGTGGAACCACAGTTGTGTGGATGTGTGTGTTTGAGGTGGGGGAAAGGCAAAGCCTCTGACCTTAGTGGTCCATTGTCCCCGATTCTCGGAATATCCCGGATTCGTTTATGTATCCTTGGATATCCGTTAGTGGAGGTGGTGCTACCCGCTGCAGTCGAGCACATCAGCACCAAAAATATGATGTCTGATGCGTTCGTATGCGGAGGACCCACACAGAAAATGTTTCGTGGATTCCGGCTCCTCATTACAGGATGGACACGTATCATCTTGGATAATTCCTATTCTATACATATGCCCACAATACTTCTGCAAATCTTCCTGTGGAAAAGGATAAACTTTGAAGTATGTTTGTTTAGTTCAGACAAGAAAAGTTTTGCGTCTCTAGCATCATTAAAGTTGCGTCCCCTGTTATTATGGGAAGTTTGTTCCCAGTTTTTGATAGCAGCATCAGGGCACCCCAATTGCTGTTTCCGGTCCGGGCATGGGGGAAGTTAAAACCTCTTTTGCTAATGCTTTCGGGACCTCATTTCCCACTACATGCACCACAATGACCAGGTACCCAGAGTTATTCCACCGTATTGAATCTAGAAACAAAGTTACACTCCTCAAATCAAATTACTACTCAACGCCCTCAATGCAGCTTAACTATCGCTACAGATGGCGATACGCCTGTCCTTCAACCGCTCGTCAATCATCCAGGTTACCGCCTTTAGGATAGCATAAACTTCAGCTTGAAAGGCCGTTGTGTATTGTCCCAAGGGAGAAGCCCCACTTCTGGTTTTTATTCGAGAGGTAGACTCCGGCTCCAGAACTTTGTTCTGATGTCGTGAACATGGCATCAGTGACACCCAGACACACTATTCTTTGTAGTGTGTTTACTGCGAAAACTCTTTTGTTTCACCTTAACCCACCACACTGCAGATGCTTAAGTGAACATCGGCCTAATGATAGCAACATTTATCCACATTACTACCTGAGGCCTAAGTCCTCATGTCGAGGCAAAGATCCGCCTACAAAGCCCATAAACTGTAATTTTTATCTCTATATTTTGTTTTAAAGAAAAAACCCTTTTTGGCTGGAATAACTACCAGATATTTCCTTTCTTGGGTTGTACCCCTCATCTCTTGAAAGGAAAGATTCAGTTTCCTCCTTTTTGTAAATAATACCATTGTGGCCACATTCTCCGCATAAGCTTGAACGTCTATTGGCAGATTTTGCAGTTCCCATAGTAGTGAGTTAATTAGCATACTCCACAGAAGTGTCGATAATACACCTCCTTGAGGGCAGCCTTTCGTCGCTTCCATTGTTAGGTAGCGATCAACACCTACTTCAGCACACAACAATCTCTGCGTTAGCTACGCTATGCTATCCACTTTATCAGAGCTTCGTCAACACCATGCCCTCTCGCAGCATCACAGAGCTTTTGGAAGGGCGCACAGCATGCTGGTTTTCATTTAATGGGTGCAAACTTAGAGCCTTCTCCGGAATGTGACGCTCAACTAGTTTCTTCAGAGATTTCAGCGAAAATGATGTTAAGCTGATTTGCCTCAAGTCCATAGCAAGCCATCCTCAAAAAATATTTCTCAGAAGTTGCTCTATACACTCCTAGGCCTGTAGTACCATGCGGCTTTCTAAGGAAGTCCGACTCATCCTTGTTGAGAACGTTCGGGAAAGGGTCGGTGGACACACAGGCTCATCCCTGCCATCAAGGAGTGGTTGGAGAGACGGCACGGTGGAATTAAATATTATCTTACTCAGTTTCTCACGGGGCATGGAGGATATCAAGAGTACCTCTTCAGGTTTAAACTAGATACCTCACCCGATTGTTCAAACTGCGATGGAGTCCCAGAGGACCCAGAGCATATATTCTTCCACTGTCCAAAGTTTGTGGGGGGAAGGAGGAACCTAGAGGAGACTATAGAAGAGGTGCTCGTACCAAAGAATCTGGTGCGAAGAATTTTAGCATGTCAGGAAGACTGGGATGCGATCAACTCCATGGTCGTATCTATCCCGAGCAAACTGCGAAAGGTGGAGGAGACTAGAAAAGCGCGGTTACGTACGCCGCGTAGAGACGAAAGCAGACCAAGCTAAAATGAGCTGACTCCGCCCCGTGATGTAATACCGTACGGTGGTTCCACGGGGCTTGGTGGTAGTCGGGAGTGGTTTTAGTGGATAAGAATCCCACACGCTGGCGTGTCCAGCTCAGTGTCTTTTGAAGATTTCCACCTCCTCAAAAAAAAACCAGATAGACAGACAGACGGACAGACAGACAGGCAATGAACCGATTTTAATAAGGTTTTGTTTTGTGAACAAAACCTTAAAAAGAACGGATAGCACTTTATTTTGCAAAATGCTACAGACAGTCATAGACTGCCACTTCTGTGTGTCGGCAAATCAAAAAACCACGTGTTCTAAAGGAGGCGCCAAGTGCTTTACTAGTTTTTTATAGAGCATAAAAAGGCGCGTGGATATCTTTTGAACAGAAGCAGTTGTTAGATAGAAAAGGTTTGCCCACAAAAGCTATCTTATTAATTGATAACGCGTCGCCACATCACAATTAATTAAATAACAAGTCGGGAAACCGGAAGGTGGGCACTTCAGGTATTAAAGGTTTTGTTTGCTTCTTCTATTAGTATATTTGAGTGTAGAACTATTCCATTTGTACGTAGTCCGTTACATATATGCATTTAGCATGGCTACCCACTTTAGTGTGATATTGATATTTAGTTGCAGTAAGTTTACGCGGTAAAATCAACTTTGACCTACTGCAACTTTGTTACTAATAGTATGATTTTGATCAAACTTGGGAACAACATGCTTCATATTATATTTTATACTACTACCAACTTTTATAACTCTGAGATAAACTTAAGGGGGTTTTACTCAATTTCTCCAAAAATGTAGTAATATACAATTATTAACTTAATTTGAATAGATATCGACATGGAGAGTATTTTGAGCCCTGGGCCCCATATAGAGGCAGCTTCATGATTTTTTTCAAATTTTTCGGTTGAGTAGTTTAATTCATCACTTTCCACTCCTCCCACTCCCCGCCTTTTTAACGAATCTCAAAACTGGGACCGGTTTCGAAAAATACTGATCAAGACCTTTCATTTGATATCCCACATGACTGCATTCCGTGAAAAAAAATGTACACCCTCCTTTTACATGTATGGGGACCCCCTTAAATCTCAATGTACGATATCACTCACTGCATGTCTGTTCACACCACCTTCCCACCAAATTTCGTGCCAATCGGTATAGCTGTTTCTGAGAAAAATGCGTGTGAGAGACAGACAGACATTGAACCGATTTTAAAAGATAGTGATTTCGTCGTTCGTTTCCTTCCTCCAAATGCCACTAGCCGGACGGAATCGGCAAAGTGCCTACTGACGATGGATTTAAAGCCTTAGAGGTAGGCCTAAATTAAGCACTAAATCCACTCAATCGTTATTTTGTGCCGTTCTTATTCTGCAACTGCATTAACGATATTGTGACGAAAGTCACTTTAGAAAAATATGTGTGACGTCAATTTAAATCGTAGTAATGACTGGCTAATTGCCAAACAACATTGTATAAAAGTAGAGTGAATACTTAGTTAGGATAATTGTTAACAGATGACTCAAATGTCCAATGAGATCTTGTCAAAGGCGCAAAGTAGTTTTCATGCAAAATCTTTTTTCCACGGGGTACAACTGGAGAACTGCGCTCGGAGTCAGAAGAGTTCTAGAGTTAGAACAGGTCGCATCGGTTATGAATGCGTCTCGAATTGCACCAGTTGAAGGCTATTCTATTATATAATTAATTGTACAGTATGGTTGTATAATTTAGTGTAAAATACGCACTTACATATATTAAAGTTATAGAACGGGATTTTGTCTGGTGCTGCGCAATCCAGTGATACGAGATATGTAAAACAATAACGTAACAATATGTGTGTATTTTTTAAAATAACAGTCTGAAACTGCATTAGATTTTGCAATTTTAGGTCGCCCTCAAATGTGTTGCAAAGAATCAACAAAAGCTTATTTTCTATTGATAAAAAGATGGCGCGCCATCGTAGCTCGAAAACGAGTTGAGTAAAAAACAAACTAAAATCACTAAGTTTTTGAAACTAATATATAAGTTTTACTTTAATCATTCTTTATTTATATTTATTTTCTTAACACCCCTTACATACCCCATTTTTAAACGGTCATGGGTTAACCAAAAAATTGCTTATCCGAAACACCTATTTTCCCTTTCTTTTGGTTAACCGGGAATCTACTGTATATTCATGGAACGAATATACACCAGACAGATGTGTCTCCCTCAACATCGAAAGGAACTATAGTGAGTAGAACATTGCTATTCTTACCGTCAATCAAGTAGCTATTAAGACACTTAAGTCCAAGCATATGAATTTCAAACATTTACGAAAATGCCTTAAAAACATTAACGTCTGGATATTCTGGCTTTCAGGCCACATCGGGTTGTAAGGAAAAGAGGCGCCGGACAAGGCGTCCAGAAATGGAGCAGGAAAGCAGAAGCGCTAGAAACATTGTATAAAGTATAGGAAATAACGATGATTCATCTGGCCGGGTCGTGACGCCAGCTGTCTTGTTATGGTTCAATTATTGAAAGTCTGCCTGGTAACGATCAGCAAATCTAACTCATCTGCCAGATTTCGTTGAGTTTACGACTTCAGGTTGTTGAACGGTAAATAGAACGATTTTTCGAACGTCTCTCGAGAGAGTGGGCATTGCCACGGAGACTTTTTTTGTTGGTCCGTAATCGGGTTCTCGTCGATATCGTCGTCCTTGACGTAAGCAGGCATTAGCCGATCAATGGATACTGTAATGATACGTCCGACCACTTCCACTTTAAAGAACTTATTCGTTCTACTGATCACCCGCAGAACCATGCCATTAGCTGCCAGATGGTATGCTGGAGTTTTGATGTGGGTTGCACTGATCAGGTTACTGAATTCTTGAAACAATCTCCATTCAAACTGTCTTCCTTGATCTGTGGGGATCCGAAATGGCACGCCCAACCTAGGGATCAATATGTCAAGGAAGGCTCTGGCAACTGTGATAGCTTCATGATCGGGGATTGGTGCTACTTCCGGCCAACGTGAGAAACGGTTTACCATGGTCAGGCAGTAGCGTTGCCCCTCGGAGTAAGGCATTATAATTAGATCCAGATGAACGTACTCGAATCTAGATGATGGGGGCGCAGAAGTCCTGACTGATGCAGTTACATGACGAGTCACTTTTCATTGCTGACAATTAATGGAACCACGTGTCGTTCCTCTAATCGATTTTGATAAATGGGCAAATATACCTCTATGTTACCAGTTTAACGGCGGCGTTTGGTCCTTGAAGGGCTAGGTAATGTAAGCTATTGAAAACAGTTTTTCGGAATGGTATGGTTCAGTGATGTAAGTGCGGATGGTACCAGTGGATATACAACATCATAGCTTGCAACGTCGCCTCTCTAAGTGTGGTTTTAGAAGGTGGTACCCAAAGAATCTGGTGGTCCTGGCGTTCCCCATGTTCGGCTCACGTTCCTCTATCTTCTGCGAAATCTTTGAAAAGGGACCTAGGCCATATTTTCTGGCCGCTTTTCGTAAGGTAGTGCTCCGCTCGGTGCACAAGCTTGCTTACCTGGGCATTCGGACAACGAACCGACTAGTCTCCAGCAAATATTTCTGTCCGTCTATGATAAAGGACGTGAATTTTTGGGCCAGAGATTGCATCGCATGTCAAAGGTATAAAGTGAAGTCAACAAAGCACTTCCATACCATAGATCTCAACATTGTTGGCCCTTTGCGAGATGCGCCCGGCTACAAGTTTTAATTCACGATCATTGATCGGTTTACGCGGTGGCCTGAACTCCTGGTATTCAAACGCGAACGGACAACCGCATACCTTATGCAGTCCAACTGGAGGAAAGAACGTTGACATCGGACCCCGAAGGCAGCCATTATGGTGCACGACGAGCCTGGTCGCAGATCTTGCTTTTCGGTATTGGAGAGAGTACGCGTTCAGTTTGCATGTCGGTAGCAAGCCCATGACGATCTCCTTTGACAGACTGGAAGCCTTTCCCCCATATAGCAGACAGTAAGGTGCGACTGAGTAGCCCGCCACGTGTTCTCTTGACGAAAACCCTCGATTTCAGTTGGGAGTGAATTGCTGTGGCGGAATGAAGATACCGTGTTTCAAGAATGGCTTTGACCATCGGGAAAATTGACGTCAAAAGTCACGGTTAACAAAGTCAAAAAAGTGACAAATAAATTAATAAATTATTTAAATATATATATATATATATATTAATTGATAAATTAGTTAAATAAAACGTAATATAAGAATTACTTAATTAATAAATGAATTATTATAAACTCGTATGCTGTTTATAACTAGAGCTGTGAGTGAGCAATTTGGGCAGTTGTACTGCGTACAATATGTAATCTCAAAAGATAAGTACGATTTGTATTATAGAAGGACCACCATATGAGGGTCATGTGGTTTTCAAATCACCTCAAAGAGGGCGCTGTAGCGAAGAGATGACGCACCTGGTTCTTGCTCTGATCGTGGAAAATGCAGAAGGAGGGGATTCGTTGAGCTGGTGGCAACAACGATGGAAACGGGCGAAAAGGGGCGATGTGCCAGTAGATTGATTCCCATCATCAAATTGTGGACGCAAAGGAAATATGGTGAAATTAACAATGATCTCACATAGTTTCTCACAGGGTAAGGTGGATACAGTAAACACCAGTATAGTTTTAAACTGAACAGCTCACCTAACTGTTCCAGTTTTAAAAGGGGAGTCTAGAGGCGGGACGAAGAACAGTAACATCGGATAGTCAGTTACGTCATCCTCATCCATCCGCCTACACATGTCGGCATCATCAAAGAACGATGCCTAAATAAATACTCGCTAGCAAGTAAGCTAGTTTTATTGCACTAGACCTAAGTAAATACATAATTGTAAGGAAGTAAGAATAAGGAGAAGATGTGTATTTTATTGCTTGCATTGTGACCCTTTAAAAGGACATGTAACTGCAAGCAAAGGGTGCACTCTTATCCAAGATATTAAAGTGAAGAGTCTCAGTTGAAATAGTTTGTTTTGTAAAAGCGGATCACGGTCGGAAACTCGTGATCATAATTGGCGCAGTCGGTCTGCGAGTGTTTAAAAACTGTTTATCACTCACAAATAAAAGAACCTGGAGAATCTCATCAAAGATTTCTCTTTACTCACGCTCAACATGACAATGGACTTCAAAAGTTTGTCGGGCTATATTGGAGCCCTTTCGAATTTCGACGGAACGCAGGTGGATCTATTCCCCTTTATAGATGCAGTGGATGCAGTGATACATCAAGTGAACAACAGCCCCTTCAAAGCCATCCTTCATCAGATGTTATTAGGACGCATCGTTGGAAGAGCAAGAGAGGTTTTGCATACTCACATCACAGAATCCTGGTCAGAGGTCAAGGCGCTCCTCATCAATCACTTTGATACACCGGAAAATGAAATTCAGCTCACCGAAAGATTGCTAGCGGCACGATTCACAACAGCAGGACAATTATACGAATATATCTGTAAGTGTCTATTTAAAATTAACCATAAGATTAAGTATAATGTAACATTTTCCGCTGCACAGAAGTCGGAAATGATTAAGCTAAAAAATCAGATCGCTAAAAATACTTTTGTTAACAAATGTCCCGAACCTATTAGAGGTATCTTACATGCCTACAAACCAGATTCACTTGAAAGTGCTTATAAAGTGTTAGTAGAAACAGGGTACGTTAATTACAGTGGTGCAAGAAATGTGAATAACAGTGCTGATCAATATGGTGAAAATAGAAGTGATACGAAAGTGCGAAATTTAGCTCCAACAGGAAACACTAGGTTTCAAAGCAGAGCAAATTTATCTCCACCTTCAAATGTCTTCGTTCCATTAGGAAACACAAAATTCCAAAACAGAGCAGATCTATCTCTACCTTCGGATGTCTCCATGAATACGGCAACATCCCGTTCAAGCTCGCTCCATGTTAACACGGATTTTCGGCTATATGCCTCGGAAGAGAACCCCAGTTACCCATTATTCGACTAACTATCGAAGGCAAAGAACTTCGATGCTTAATCGATACCGGCTGTTCTACCTCAATATTAAACTCGAAGGCAGTAGCAGAGCATAGACAACACAGGTTATCTAAACCATTGCAAATATGTTCGGTAAATGCAGTTTCATCCACCTTTCATGGATTTTATTCAGAATTTCCACAAGAATTTCAATTTGAAGGTAGAATTGAATGGAAATTACTGCCTTTCCAAAGTGAAACTTTCGACTGTATTATAGGACAAAACATTTTAAAACCAACTAAAGCGATAATTAACTTTGAAGATAATACGTTATCAATTAACGGCATCGCGTTGCCTATAACTGTCCAACAAGAAGTGGTATACATGGCTCAAGCCGCAAACTTTGAGCCAGAAAATGAAAAAACGTTAGGGGTAGAAAATCATCTCACAAAAGAGGAACAAGAAGTCATTGACAGAATCAAAAAAGAATTCTGCGATTTAGAATACGATGACACCCAAAAGTTGTCATTTACCCATGATATAAAACACGAACTTAAACTGTCAACTCCAAACCCAATATATCAAAGAAATTATCGATACCCGTATGCACTTAAAGAGTTCGTTAAAAAACAAATAGAAGAAGATCTTAAGCAAGGCATTATTAAACCCTCAAAATCTCCATACAATTCCCCAATTTGGATAGTTCCTAAAAAGGGCGAAAAGAAATACCGACTTGTTATTGATTTTAGAAAAATTAATAATTTCACCGTAGAGGACAAATATCCGATACCACAAATCGATGATATACTCGGAAAGCTTGGTAACGCTAACTACTTTACCTCTATTGATTTGGCCAAGGGGTTCCATCAAATCGAAATCAAACCCGAAGACAGGGAAAAAACAGCTTTTTCTACCGACGAAGGTCATTTCGAATTTACTCGAATGCCATTCGGACTTAAAAATGCACCAGCAACATTTCAGCGCCTTATGAATTCTATTTTACAAAAGCATATCGGCAAAATTTGCATAGTCTATATGGACGACATTTTAGTATTCAGCACATCATTAAAAGAACACGAAAACGCACTCAGAGCAGTTTTCAATATCCTCAGAGAAGCTAATCTAAAAATTCAAATGTCAAAAACCTTATTTTTGCAAAGAAGCACTGAATTTCTTGGGCATGTAATAACAAAAGACGGTATCAAAGCTAACCCCAAGAAAATAGAAACCATCAAAAAATTCCCAATACCCAAAACTCAGAAAGAAATCAAATCATTTCTCGGTTTAACTGGTTTCTATAGAAAGTTCATAAAAGACTTTGCAAAAATAGCAAAGCCTCTAACTACACAATTGAAAAAAGACTCCACTATTAACCCCGATGAACAAGAATATAAAGAAGCCTTCCAGACACTTAAATTATATCTAATGAACGATCCAATACTAAGGCATCCAGACTTTAGCAAACATTTTACACTGACTACAGATGCTTCCAATTTCGCAATAGGAGCAGTTTTGTCCCAAGAGGGAAGACCCATCTCCTTTGCTAGTAGAACGTTGAACGCTCACGAAACTAGATACTCGACCATTGAAAAAGAGTTGCTAGCAATAGTATGGGCAACATCTTATTTTAGACCATATTTGTTTGGCAGAAAATTCACCTTACAAACGGATCATAAGCCACTTACGTTTTTGGAAAATATTCAAGAGGATAATTCAAAACTCCAAAGGTGGAAGTTGAAGCTTTTAGAATATGATTTCAACATCAAACATATCAAAGGCAGAGATAATTTCGTTGCAGACGCATTGTCGCGAGTTGAAATACACGCACTCAATAATAACGAAAACGAATCGTTAGCCACACAACATACAGCCTTTGATGATAATAATAATTATATCTTCATATCAGAAAAGCCCATTAACGCTTACAAGAGGCAAATCATAATAAAGAGGGGAACGAGTAATCAAGTCAAAAGAGAAAAACACCACAATAAAATTAGACTTACATTCCAATTCGAAAATTTCGACGACAAGAATGCAAAATACATTTTACAAAACCATGTACCAACACAAGGTACAACAGGTGTAAAATTTCACACTAAAGAATTTATGCTTATTTTCCAAAAACATTATAAAAATTGGAAGGAAACAAATCCAAAGGGAACAGTTGTACAAACGAATAAAATCTTGTGTGATTGCACACCAATAGAAATAAAGGAACTAATTGCAAAAATACATCGAACTAGCAACCATGTAGGTATCAATAAAACTTATATGCAGCTCAAAGACAAATATTACTTTCCGAACCTTAAAACGATGATAACGAAACAAATAAATAATTGTACCATTTGCAACCAAGCAAAGTACGAAAGAAACCCAAATAAACTGCCTTTTAAAGAGACTAAAACGCCCAAAAAAATTAGGGAAATATATCACATCGATATTTGGTTTAGGGATAGAAACTCACCATACATTACCTGCATAGACAAATTCTCTAAATTCCTTACAATAAAGAAACTCCAAAACAGACAATGGGATTCAGTTAACAACGCGCTAAGAGCAATTTTTAATAAAATAGGAAAACCCGAAAACCTTATTTCGGATAATGAAAGCGCACTAAACACACAAAAAACTAAAGAATGGTTAGAGAAGGAAAACATAACGTATCACTTTTGTAGCCCATACCATAAAACCGGCAATTCTGACATAGAAATCGCACATAGATCCTTAAATGAACATTTGAGAGTGTACCTACTCAGACAAAAGTCTGAAGACCGAGATCTTCTCGATTATAACCCTATAGAGGAATGTGTTAACTATTACAATAACACATTCCACTCTACACATTGCCTTGAACCAATAGACATTTTTTTTAAAGAAACAAACGTACCTGATAATCAAATTTATGAACAACTACAAAAGGTAAAGAGTAAGGCTATAAAACAACGAAATAAGGACAGAAAAGAAACAGCATATGACAGTAGATTCGTTAAGAACCATAAAGCGAAAAAACTAGATCCTAGATATATACAAGCTAATTCTGGAAAGATACACCCTCAGAGATATAAAAGACAAAAAACACATTGCCAAGAAAATTAAAAAAAAAAAAAAAGAAAGAAAGGAAAATAATAAACATTGATATCCTATTAGTAAACCAAGAAGTTGGAAAATAAGAAGTTACGTGTAAGAAATTATTATTATATTATATCTATTGATAAGTCATAGGAATAAGGGCAATAAAAAAAAAAAAAAATCTCGAGGACGAGCTTTACATTTAGTGGGGAGGAGTTACGTCATCCTCATCCATCCGCCTACACATGTCGGCATCATCAAAGAACGATGCCTAAATAAATACTCGCTAGCAAGTAAGTTAGTTTTATTGCACTAGACCTAAGTAAATACATAATTGTAAGGAAGTAAGAATAAGGAGAAGATGTGTATTTTATTGCTTGCATTGTGACCCTTTAAAAGGACATGTAACTGCAAGCAAAGGGTGCACTCTTATCCAAGATATTAAAGTGAAGAGTCTCAGTTGAAATAGTTTGTTTTGTAAAAGCGGATCACGGTCGGAAACTCGTGATCATAATTAGTCTAATTTAGAAAACACTTGCGTGCCAGGAGGACTGGAATGTAGTTAACCGCATGGCGGAGGGAACTCAATGTAAGTTAAGAGATCGATGGACAAAGAAAGAGGCTTGACCTATGTCCACACCGCGACTTAGTAGCTCTCGGTGATTCCGCGCAGAAGAGAACAGAAGGCGCAGAGTGGCTTTGGTTGGTTAAAATTCCACATTCTCGCGAATATGTACCAGCGTCTTTTGAAAATTTCCACCCCCGGAAGAAAAGACAGACATATAGACAGGCAACGAACGGCTTTTAATAAAATTCTGTTTTACATAAAATATTGCTCATACTCGACCATTGATCTTTTTTGAATAAACTACACAGGTCTTACCTGCGTACGTAGTTCATTTCCGGAGGTTGTTAGCAGTTCAACTCTGTAAATACAGTATTTTCGGGTTTTTCATGAAGCTATATCCTATATCCTGGTGTAGATATATTTATGTGTGGATGCAGACACACATCTCTTCACAATTTTATGTTTTGTTATTCATTTCCCACAACTCCAAATCAATATTGCATCCATTCAGCTAGATTTCACAAAATACCTAATAGATAGGTATCTAACGATGCAGATTCCAACAACCACCTGACGTCAATAGCTTACAGTTCATGCCCTCCTGGCCAGGGAATTCCGGGCCAACTTTACTAAGCCACAATAATCTATCGACTTGTTCGATAGTTAATAAATGATTAACTTCACATCTGAATAATTTCCAAACTCAAACCAAACACAAATATTTGCCATATTCAATTTCGATCCATTCGGAACTTTACCAGCGTCAGACGTATGTAAATCCTGCGTAATTTGCAAGTACGTACAATGTTTATCTCAGGATGTATGCAAGAGCTCAATAAAATACATTCCATAAAACATAATCGTTGATCCTGAATCATCATCGACAACCCTCCTAAGCGGGAGGGAACCCCAATATTTATCCACCCAGGACGTACTGATATCATATCATACTCGTATGTACATGAGGATAAATCATGCAAACAGATTATTGTATGCGCCTTTGCTTTATGTACTACGTTATCGTAATAATATTATTGCGAAGGTGCGGAAATATGAATCCTGAAACAACTTTACCCATAAATCAGGGTAGGGACTACATATAATAGTATTCTGTGCGAACATCCCACATATTGGGAGTCTATTCGAAAATTCGATTTTGACCCAACACTGGGCTAATGTGCCACATGGGAGGTGTTAAGCGGAAATATAGAATTGCTTTGCACACTGTATTTTCTCTTATTTCCAGTTGTTTGGATTGTATTATGTATCCGAATATTCGGGTCCTCTCCTAGGAGGCCAATAGTACAATCATGGTGAGATTAGAAGTTTTGTTTTTGGGGAAATAGTGAATTTCGTTACTGACGACATTTTTCTGTCCCGGGGATATGTTTATTCGCTACAATACTTCTTACGGATTGGAAGTGGTAGCAGAAGTTATATGTGCACAAAGGCATACACTTGCTACCATCGGGAAAGTACGAGCGTAACCCTACTTTACACTTGAGATGGGGAGGCTAATATTAGGGAACTCGTAAATGATGTGTGAGATCGAAAACAAATAGAACTTCGATTACCATCGAAACCTTGCTATGTGGACCATGGCTGCATCACCTAGGGACATTTCAGTTTTATTCTGTAAGTTTTCAGCGCCATCTTGACCCACTTTAAACTTTTTACCTTTAAATGTTATGTCTTTTATGCGTGGCAGCTCCACTTAGATCAATCAGAGAGCTGTCTAATTTAACTTTAAACAAGATCTCCGCATATTTGTTTTACACAAAACCTTAAAAAAGTATGGTATAGTATAATCTATTATATAACAAGTCGGGAAACTGGAAGCTAGTTTCAGGTATGAAACATTTCAGTAGACATTGGTCCCGTTTGCACGTAGCACGTAATATAGGCATATATTATATGAGAATATCCACTTTCGCGATGCTGACATTTAAAGTCTTAAAAGTGCACAAAAGCGACAACGTATTATAACTTTTTTAGTAAGAGTGTGATTTCCACCAAATGTGGCTATAATAAAATAAAATAAAATTTGATGATTCTAAGATGGACCTAAGGGGGAGGGGGGTGGGGGATTTGCACTCAATTACAAATGGAACCATGGAACACCCAAATTTTCTTAAATAAAAAATTCACGAAACAGTTCGTACCTGCGCGGAGGTTTTTACCTGAAACGCCGAGCTTTTTTTCCTTAAATCCACACGATCAGTATCCTTTAGCTCTGCAGCAACTTCTGAAGTAATTTTAAAGTGATAGTGGAGGTGGTCTTCCTTAAACGACCACTGCCAAACTGCCGCACTAAACTCTCCGTTTTCAAATAATTTACCAAAAATTTTATTAGATATCTTGACGGAAAGTATATTGAGGTTTAGATACCATACGGAAGGACCACCATAATTTCAGATTCTTCAGTTGGGTAGTTTCTGAAAATGGGTCTTTGAAATAATTGACCCCTTTCTAACTCCCGAGGTCCACGACACCCAGTGTCACAACTAAAACCGGCTTCAAAAAGTACTCATTGGGACATTGAATTTGCTATCATACGTGGCTATATTCGATAAAAAATATGTTGCCCTCCTCTTTTGCATATATAGGAACCTCTCCTCACCCAAGTTCAACGAGAAACAACATAATTTACTGCATGCGTGAAAGTTCACAGTTTCAACATTTTCACCAAATTTTGTGTCAATAGGTATAACCATTTTTGAGAAAAGTAGCACCCAGGCAGACAGACACTGGATCGATTTTAATATTTTTACCTTAAAAAGGCCCGGTAGGTAACGCATCTTATCAATAAACATGCCAGAAGCGCCTATATGCAAACAAATTTTTTTGTTTTTTGGTTAGGATGAGCGTAAATTCCCCGCATAAGAAAAACCCATAACCTTTCATACTAGAGGCGGCCAACTGCTGGTTTCCCGACTTATTATTCTTTTAGATGCCAGTCGGTCCGGCTACATTATAGTAGGTCAAAATTGTCTCCTTTTTATAAATATACCGTAACCATAGACGGTGTATGCCAATATCACACTATCATCGCAGTGTCTGACATAATAACAAGTTACGAGTTATGTGCAAGTGGACCAGCTTTAGACTCAAAAATATTCTTAGGTAAGAGATACATAAAACGTTTCATACATCAAGTGTCGCTTACCTCCTGTTCCCGAGAATTCGTCCTTTGAAATCGCCTCATTTTTTGGGAGGTATTTTAAAATTTCAATCCGGCCTCATCGTAACTACATAACTAGTGTGCCTTTTTGGTCATTTTGGTCCTCTTCCATCAGTAAGAACATATGAAAGGAGAATATCGCATGGCATTAAGAGAACGTCGTAAAGTCTGTTCTGCTTCAGATGTCAATATGGTACACTACCTACCTCGGCATCTTCCGGCCATAATAATTAAAGATGATCCTTTACTTAATTTATGAGTTTTACAGCGAGTTGGAAAGAAGAGGGGAAATCGAAAAAAATGTATGTGGTGGAATTCACCTCCATATTATCCGAGCGAAGTTAACATATATAGAAAGTTGATGGTTCTGCGCACATAGTCGGCAGTAATCATCTGACTTAGTGATCAGATTGGGCTTCGATAGTAAATAGTGCGGCGTATAAACCACTAATAGAAGAAGCTCGAAGTCTAGGTTCCACGATGATCAGGAGCATAGCTTCGCCTGCTGTAGTTGCTTCGCGACTACTTTAGCAGGTTCGCGTAGGCACCAATTGAAAGAGATGAACCTCTTTATCATTCTCTCCCACTACAAAATTAGAAAATTTTTTTCATATGCAGTCGGTTGCGACGCTACAGCGCCGGTTCAAACGTATCCAGAGTACAACACACGCAAAGAACACGCGGAACTTTTTCAGATTATTCAACGGATCTCAACAAAGCGTCCAAAGAGTGCAGTTTTCGCTAATGGAAGAAGCAGAATTAGAAGAATATTGGAATGAACCCAGCACGCTGACTGAATTACCGCTGAAGGCTACCGACGTGCCACTATCGCGGACGTGGATTTTGTGGATGTAGCAGAAGAAAAGGTTCGACCAACCATAAACAACTCAAAGAACTGGAACGAAACTGATCTGATGCAGTATGAATAGTAAAAAAAATTACCAGTATACACGACCGGTTGGTACATAGCGTAAATCAGGTCATTAGTCTACCGGACGAATTTGCACCCTCCCTCACTACGAGGATTATCTACCTTATCTCTAAACAGGACAATACGCCGGATCCCGTAGACACTAGATCACGCATTTGGTTGCAACCTGAGGAACAGGAGGACTGCCGAGTTAAACCGAATGGTTACCAAGGAAATCTCATCATCGACTAGATAGTTGTAGGATAGGAAACTAGAGTTTTCAAAAAAGAACGGAAAAGTTAACTGACGGTTTCGTCCAGGGCAGAGGCAACTCATCAGACACCTCTGCCATCGGAGCAGCGTGACCAAAAGCAACGACAGATAGTAATTGCTCACCACTAAATATAATCGCAAACACGTAATGGGTACGAATTATATTCAAGTGAAATCCGTCATAAGTCCAGACCTAAATCAGGCCGAAGTAAATGTGGTCCAAGTGGTCCGGTCCGTCGCCAAGTGGATGCGGACTCAGGACACCCAGCATCCTCAACAAAAGAACTAAAGTTTGTTTCATGGCTATATCGTTTATACCAAGGCATTGTACAAATCGATATGCACGGTCTACCCCGCATTGATTCGAAAGTAGTAAAGTTCTTGTAAATAGTAGTGGAAGGATAGCGTACCATCTTGTCAATGCGTTCATTTAAGGACACTAATACCTCGGATCCTTTTGACGTCTTCCAGGTGAATTCAATGAGTTTCCTTTAGATTTGAATGGCACTGGATCCAATCCCAAGATTTCTGTATGACAGTAGACGCATAATTTTGTATTTGAGTCTGGTCTACGGGAGAAGTGCATGCTGACAAACTGGATGTAATTAGATGACACCAAGCTGTTTACCGTTAACAGGTTCAGCCATGATATATGAATGGAATTTGATCTACACAAGAGTCGAATCCAAGCTATGCGCAAAGGTCATCACGAAGCACATGCCGGACATAGCATCGATACCAACAAATTCTGCAAGAAATCCATACCTGAATTGGAGATTTGAAAAATGTTCTCCTGCCCCAATTCAGACAGGTGTCTTCGACGCCGGATAATAATTTCTCACTAACAATTTTTACTTTTAACGTTTTGTGCGAAGCAGAATGCAGCCATCTGCTTAAGAATATTAGATATTTTTTAAATTCACCCGAAAATCCGCCCCATCCCATCGGTATTATACAGTCGCAATTAATTGTCCTATGATAATTTGCGCTTAATATTTTTCACTAAATGAGAAAGGTACCCTTGCAGTTCCGCATCAGAAAAACATGCAGAAAATGTCCGAATTAGTCCTACCTCGATATCCAAGGACATAATTAGCGGCTGAAAATTTGGAAGCTGGGAGTTTCGCCCTGGGACCTATAGTAGCCTCTGACCACCATGGGAGTATGGGGACTGGAAAGTGATCATTTGCTTCGCGGATCCATTCTCCGAAACTACCCAGTCCAAAAATCTGAAAGAAATCACAAATCAACCTCCGAAATACCCTCCACACCGATATCTGGTCAAATAAAGTTAATAATAGTTGAGTACTATAATTTTTAGGAATTGACTGCAAGGCCCCCTTAATTTCATCCAAGAATCATGCATTAGTATAAGTTATATTATTATTATTATTCTGTTAAGGGAAAGTCGCACCGCGTCCTTGAAGAACTATTGTGCCCCTTTTACTGGTTATAGTGTATCTATTGATCATAGTATCTCAAGCAAGCCTATAACCGTTAGGAACTTTAGTATGTTCCCTACTTCTAGATCTTTCAGCCTTCATCTGGTAGGTAGTGCCGGACACTGTCCCAGGACGTGTACAGAGGTTTCGTCCTCCTCCTCACAAAACCTGCAGGCACTGTCCGTAAATATCCCTAGCTTCCTAGGTGATAGTTCAGCCGACAATGACCAGTGAGAATTCCCACTATGATTCGGAGGTTCCTTTTAGTGAGCTTTAAGCAATCCTTTCTGGGTTGGGTTCGTATCCCTCAATAAGCACCCTGAACTGCTCCATCCCTGGTAGGCCCGCCCAGTATAGTTCTCTCAACCGTTCCTCTTCATTTCTTAGATTCATAGCCATGAAACCGTTTCTGATTCACAGAAGGGTTCTGCCCGCGTAAAGGCGTCCCTGCTTCCTTTTTTGGCTAGTTCGTCCGCTGCCTCGTTGCCTTTCAACCCAGCATGGCCTGGAACCTAAAGTATCCAGACCTTGTTGGACGAGCCATGTGTATTCAGTCTCTCAAGGCATTCTCATACCAGTTTAGAGTTCACCTGATTGGACCTAAGTGCCTTGATCGCTGCTTGGCTATCGGTGAGAATAGCTATGTTCTGCTCCTTATAGTTCCTTTGCAGATTAAAGGAGGCACATTTGTCTATGGCATATATTTCCGCGTGAACGTACATTTTCCTTGGACTAATGACACCGGCACCCGCTCCCTCTGCTGTGAGGGATCCGTCAGTGTACCAAGTAATCAGTTGCTGGTTTAAGCCGTATGTCGCAGCCACGCTCTCCTAGTTTGCCTTGTTACTCCAACGTCTTTCAAACTTCCTATCGAAGTGAAACCTCGTTGTCGTGTTATCCCTTGGTATCGGTAATTCGGGATACCGCCTAGAAAGAGTATCGATCTTCCTTCGATTTAGGCAGCTCCCCGCCTCACTCATACTACCGGCCATCCTTGCCTGCATGTGTATGTGCAGATGGAGAGGGGTTAATCCCAGAAGGACCTCCAGGGATGGCGTTGGGCATGACCTCATTGCCCCACTGATACACACGCAAGCCTTTGGAGTTTATGTAATTCCCTGGCTTGTGTGCTGAGTTCGGTTCTTTCTGCCCAGATAACCGCTCCATGGGTAATCATTGGCCTTACTATTGCAGTATATTTCCAAAGTAGTATCTTCGGGCTGCAACCCTATTTTTTTCTTGCTATGGATCTGCAAGTTATCAGAGCCCTCGCAGTCCCACCTTCCTGCTCCAGGCACTAGTAATCCTTAGTCGAGTTTGGATTCGATCACATAGGGTATCTTCATATTTGTATTCCAGTATTTGTTAACCCGTCCAGGAGTTCATCCACTACCATGCTCCACATCAGCGGCGATAATACCCCACCCTGTGGACAGCCTTGAGTGATGTTCATGATAATAGAATTTGTCTCTGTCGGTACCTCTATTTGCCTACTTTCTAGCATTTTGCCCATCCAGAATGCCAGGATTTTTCCCACTCCTTTGCGGCTCAGGGCATCTTGTATCTCTGTGTGCGATGTGTTGTCGAATGCTCCTTCAATATCCGAAAACGCGCACAGTGCAATTTCTTTTGTTTCTATGGCATCCCCTAGTACCACTGTCAGCTGATACGGAGCAGTTTCAGTTGACCGTCCTGCCCGGTAAGCGTGCTGACAGTGATGTAGGGGATTACACTTTAGAACGTTAGCTCTAATAAAGTTGTCTATGACCTTCACCACCGTTTTGAGTACGAACTATGTTAGGTAAATTGATCTGAAAGATTTAGGGTGAAAAGGATCCTTTTTACCCGCTTTCAGAATAAAGACCACTTTTGCCCGTCTCCATGCCCTTAATTTGTATCCCAGTGCTATGCTCCCCCTTACCACCCTCAGAAGAGACTCTAAGATAATTTCTAGGCCTCTCTGGATAAGTGCTGGGAAAATGCAATCTACTCCAGGAGATTTCAGTGGTTTAAAAGTTTCCACTGCCCATCTTAGCCAAGCTTCTGAGCATACCTCTTTTGCTAGTTTCCAGCCCTCCTTCCTTCTCCTTCTATTCGTTGTTGGCGTGTCAGGCAGAATGTTGTCGCCTGGCATCCTTGGGTTAGACACCGGGAAGTGAATTCTAAGAAGTAGGTGTACCCTGTTCTCCTCATTGTCGGTAAATGTCCCATCTTCCTTTTTCAAGCTGAGGATATTCCCCCGTCTTTGACTACAGCCTTGTACAGCCTGGTTGCTTCTGTGATCTGTTCGATCCCTTCACAGAATTCCCTGAAGCGTTTCCCTTTCGAACCTTCTAAATTAGGGAAAATCTCAGTATAACTAACCAATTTATAATATTTGAAAATGTTCACTTGAAAATTTTCACTTCTGTGCAAATTTACTGCAATTTAATTACCACCTGGAAAACATGTCCAATCAATTTTTTTTATAAGAAATACACAAAACCTTTCATACCTGAAGCGTTTAGCCTGTGTTTCCGATTTGTTTTGAGCTGTTATTGCTCAGATAGCGATCATGATGACATTCTCCAATTATGATTTAAAGTTAATATAAAGTAAATTAAAGGTAAATTAAGATGACAAAGTAATGCTATTCAGACTATTATAACTATGATCGGGATTCATTCCAACTATGACCGGAATTCATACTTATACCCCTCACACAATTTGAATTATTTCTGAAGCGGACCACTCTGTTACCTTGGAGCACTTCAACACATCCCACTATTATCGCAGGAAACGGATCCTAATCGACAAGACATTACTCCAAGCACTTGCATTTGTTTCCATTTCCATTTACGGTCTGAAAGTACACATCAGTATAATGAAGCTAATGGATGGTGCTGTCTCTGCTCCAGATGTGTTCACTAAAAGGAGATTCTGCTTTTTCGTGTCGAGATATGTAAATCTCGTAGCTAGACGATACACCAACGACTCCTATTGCCAAGCTTAGGCCGTCATTGCTGGCACTTTCAATAATTATCAGAGAATACCTCACACTCCGCCATAAAGGAAGCTCAAAGCTAGAGCTGAACCGCCCCAAGCTAGAGTCCCTCTCTTTTGTCGAATTCCATCCTCAAAAGGTCGCGCCTGTAACTCATCACTACACCTCCAGCAGATCGATGTCCTGCACACAGACTCCTCGCAAACTGTACAGATAGAGGGTGATAACGAGAAAAGAAAAAGTTATGTTGTTTTTTAGCTCCGAGGCGAGAAATATTCCAATGGAGACCGAAACCGTACAATAATAGGAAAAACGGAAACGTATATATAACGCACGCACGAAATGGAAGACATTGCTGCAAGAAATGAAACATAAATGTGAAAATTATAGTAAAACGGGAAGCGATATAGAAGCACCCAACGAAAAAACAGAAGCAAAAAAGAAATGGGGACTCTTATTGTTCCTTCCACTTGAAGGATAAAATATGGGTGGCTGAGAAAAAGAATGTCGAAGATAAACTTTAATAAAAGTTACGTGAATACTTTGAGACGAACTTTGCGGAATGGATCTGACTGGCTCCTGGCGTGCGAAACAAAGAGTTCTGGAAATGGGTTGAGTGGATCGGAATCGATGTTATGATGATGAAACGGGAGATTGTTTGCAAAGAATATCTTGAATAGGAATTGAAAGTTGGACAATTGTCAAAGTGTGAAAGTCTCTTTTCAATATAAACATAACTGTTCGTGAGAGCCGAAAGGGGATGTTAAACCCGAGGGTATCTATCCTGGGATACAATAGAAAAACATGCCAAAGTTGTTGGGAAATATTCTTATGAAGGTTTTAATCAATGGCTTTCTTACAAAGTCTTCATTAATATTCACTTGCTTTCCATAGATACACGCATTACCATAATAGTTTCTAAGGAATCAATTGAGTGATAAATCAGAATATATATGAACATGAATGTATTATACAAGTCTTTCCAAATTTATTGTGTCTTCGCATTTTCTTTTCTAAATGCGAATGTAGCCATCATGCTTTCTAAAACAAAAATGTTCAGCGATCTCTTCCACATCCATCCACAATAAATCAGTTTCGCCAAGGGATAGTGACTAATAAGTAGTCATTGTATTTCAGGACGATAGCCCCGCCTAAGTTAGATATGTTCGTTATTGCTCTCTATGTTCCGACCGCGGGTTTAAGGTCATTATCGCCTGTGAGTTGGGGCTTAAGAATACGCTCAAAGCATCCCCTGCCTGACGTCAGAAAAAAAGACAGAAATTTGTGGGCCAGCAATCTGCAAGTTTAAAATTCTATGCTATAGAAACATCAACAACGCCTCGGATAGGGGCTACCCTCACGGCTATCGCAAATGGTTTATTCTTGGTTTCTGGAATGTTTGCACACTTCTCGATGACAGCATCGAGAGTCCCCAGGATGCTCGCTTTCTTCAGCTTGAGCGAGAATTCCAACGATATAAGCTGGACATCCTGGACATCGGCGGTGGTTTCCGCTACGGACCCTCCTGCATTATTCTTTAGAATAGTCTGCGGCATTTGGAGTACCACACATTCGAAAAGACTTTGGACAGCTTCAATAATGAATGTATCTGGAATGCTCTACCTCACGAGGAAGATCCCCTAAAAATTAAAAGCTTTTTCGGCAACTGGATGCAACTCTGACAAATTAGGATTTGGATTTCAAATTGCTTTGAGATTTTTCTCGTCGTAGCATGTGACACTTTGCACATTTATATATTGCGCTGATAATAGCTATTAGTTTCCTTGGAATGCCCCCAGGACGTAACCTCATTCGCAATTCACAGAAAAGTTGATTTAAAAGCGTCACAACATTGGAAGAAGATGTCACGACATCCGCATGCGGACAGTTTCACTTTTGCGCAAAATATTCTGAATAGATTTCCGTTCATCTCCGAATATAACCAGAAAAACAGTCTGCCTTAGTTTGGTGGTCTAGCAAAAGCAAATACAACCTATTTGGGATTAATAGAAAGCAGTATGTCAATTAGCAACCCGATACAAAATTTAAAACTAACGATATAGGTAAAACTCTCAAGCATGGCTGGTCAAATCAGTTAACTGGGGACTTCAAAGCGACCAAAGTGAATAGATTGGTATTTATTAACTAGAGACACGAACGACAAAAACCGTTTGTCTTCCAACAGGACAACGACTCTAACTACACTTCTCAGCACGTGTACGATTATTGTATAGTGTCCCTCGCCAATACTACCCGCCTTCCCAATCGGTAAACCTTAATCTTGAACATCTGTATCATTTGCTTGAACTTCAGGTCCATATATGGCACAGCTCCCCATGAAATGGTTTCCGGAAGGCATTGTGGGAAATAGGGAAGGAAATTTAGCCCAGTGTGATTTAAAACCTTTCCAATCCGATGAATCAGTGTTTTACAGCCTTGATTGAATGCATAACATTAAAATTGAAATGGAGGTTCAAATTTCGTTTTTAAGGTTTTTTTATAAAACAAAGCCTTATTAAAATCGACTAAACCAGCATAGAGAACAGTATCGCACATACGCCTGTCATGTTCCATGGCGATTAGTATCAAAACGACAGCAGTTCAAACATATCAATTCCGCGCGAGTTTGCTGCATCTTAAGTTTTGCAAATAAGAATCTGACGTCATAATTAACGAGAAAAATTGATATTCGAGTGAAATATTGAAATTCCATTCCTGAAGAATCTACATCTCTCCGCTCTTTTAAGGTTTCGTGTGAAAAAAATGGTGTAAATTTGCATGCATCTATAGGAAATCTAGGCTTTGTATGTACACATGTACACTTTTATGTACAAAATAAATCGGAGATAAATGTACGATCAATTTATATACATGCACATATAATATAAGTGTAGTATTCGGTAATAGGCAAAGTTTGTTTCTTTAGGCGCCAGCTTCCGGTATTCCGACTTGTTGAAGTTTTTTTACAAAACATAGCTTTTATATACGTCTCTCTGTCCATCACGCGCACTTTTCTCAGAAGCGGTTTGGCCTATTGCCGCGAAATTTGGTGGAAAAGTAGAAACGGTGAACATCCAAACATGCAATCAGCTTCCTATGCTGAGATTAATTGGGTTCTCATACATGAAAAACGTTGTGTAACATTTTTTTTTGACAGAATATAATAATCATCTCTTCAGTTTCACCAATCCGATACCCCTAAAAGTTGTCTGGCGTCCTGATCCAGGCCATCGCTCCATATCAGGCAGGGGCTGCCTCGTCTGCCTCTTCCGCTTTTCGCATTTTGCCCTGGATTGATGTGAACATTAAGTTGATCGCATCCCAGTCCTCCTGCGATGTTAGTATTCTCCTCAATACATTTTCTAATATCAGTGCTTCTCTTAAAGTTTCCTCTAGGTTTCTCCCCTCGTCCCTGAACCTCAGACAGTGGGAGAATATGTGTTCTGGGCCTTTGGATCCTCCCTCGCAGCTTGGACAATTGGGCGAAATGTCCCCGTCAGAAGCGGAGTGATATTATAATTAATCTCCCCATGTTGTCTTCCCAGCCACTCCTTGATAGTTGAGATCAGCTTGTGTGTCCATCTCTCCATCTCAACGCTCCTGCCATCTATTTACAGATCTCTCCCTTTCGGCGTTCTTTGTCTGCGGCAAAGGAGAGACTGACTTCACATTGTATATACTCGTCATCTCAACCGACAAGATGTCAATTTGCATCATTCTGAAGATGAGGAATGCAGCCTCATCTGAAACGGTTCTGAAGGCCAAGCACACTCTTAGGGCTGTCCTTATATAGACCGCGCTCAATTTATAACCAATCCACGATGTGTGAAATGCCTTTCCCCTAATAGGGGTCGCATAAAGTAAGATTGGGCTCACCACCCTGGTAATAGGTAGACTACAAGTATACTGTGGCCCTCCCACTTTCGGCATACTCGCCGTAGATCCTTTGTCACAAGTATATTGCACGTGTTGTTTAAAATTTAGCTTCGTATCTATCATCACTCCAAAGTGTTTGATGGTCGGCTTGGAAGTGATGGTGTGATTACTAATAAAAATCGTTGGTGCAACAATCCATATTGGATCAGGGCCTTGAAATGTATTAGTGCACTTCATTCAAGACCGTAACGGTACACTACAGTATACTGTAGGAGGCAATGTAGACATCATTTCGCTCGCCCGAGATCATTATGCTGATTTGCATCAGGTACTCACTCACAGCTGAGTCAACTAATATCCGACATCCAGCCACCATAACAAATACCTCTGCCACCAGTGAGATCTGAACCGCGACCTTCCGCTACGACTGCCCAACGCTTAACCACTTGATCCATCCGGGCGGATCATGTGATTACCGAGTATAATTCGGACGTTATTTCGCTTCCGGCGCTTTGTGATGAGGACCGCTTCGGTTTTACCCTCTGCAAGTGCCACTCCAGCGCTCTCTAACCAGGCCTTAACAGCAGTGATTGCTTCACAAGTATATAATTCAGCATCCTCTAGATGCTTTGCTACTACAACCAATGTTACATCATCGGCGTAATTCACCACCGCGATCTCCTCCGGAAGGGGAATGTTAAGTACATCTTTGTACATGGTATTTAACTGTAGTGAGTCAAGTACAGAGCTCTGTAGGACACCCACGGAGACAATGTATTCGTTGGGTCCATCATCGGTGTCATAGCGTCCGTTCTAGCAGGTAACTATCGACAATAGCTGCGAGATAGGTGGGAACACCAATCGTCGCCAGGTATTTTAAGGTATAAGGTTCCAATTGGCCGAATTAAATGCATTCCTCACACCCAAGGTCACCATCACGCAATATTTGCTGGTACAACCCTTTCCGTGAATTGCATTTTCGGTCAAGCCAATAACCATATTGATGGCATCAATGGTTGATCTTGCTTTACGGAACCTAAACTTCCTGAAAGGCGTCCTTGGCTTTGGACGATCGACGATTGTAAATTACTCGCTCTAAGATTTTCCCATAGTGTCTAGAAGACATAAGGGTTTATAGGAAGATGGTTCACCTGGAAGTTTACCAGCCTTGGGCAACAGTACTGATTTCTGTCGCTTCCGTGCTGTAGAGAATATACCCTCGGACATGCACCCTTCGAACAATTCAGTGAGCATTACTGCGAGCTTAAGAGCTCCTTTCGATATGCCGCCCAGACCCGGAGCACCGTTGTGGGTACTGCAGGAATTGTCGTCCCATTCAGAGATCACTAGAATTTGTCAGCGCCCCTCACTTGCTGGGGGAATAACCTCTAGATGATTTTCAGCAAGAGAGTAGGGCATGACATCTGTGGGCATGGTCAGCCTCTCAACCATCCCATCACGATTCTATAGGCGCTCCCCCACGAATCTACATCTGCTTCCGTGCAGAGTTCTTTAAAACATTCCATCTTACTCCGCTGGCTGGGAAGCTTGACTACCTTGTAAACATGCTCCTTTTGTCCCTGATCACTGCTACCTACCACCCTCTGAGCCGTTCGTCTGGCTCGGTAGCAGACTGCTCGAAGGCTGGCCAGTTCACTATTCCACCAGTAGTTGAGTCTTCTGTTGGGAAATGAGCACCTCCTTGGCGTGGATACGTCACATGCCTTGGCGATGGATTGTTTAACATGGAGACCTCTCTCCGTGGGACCGCCTGCCTTGGTAGGTTGGCCTATCCACACTTCCAAAAAGCTTCCTTCGTTCAATGCTTTTGGAGACGCATCTTGATGCTCTTCTTGGGTTTAGGTATCCTGTCTTCCTGGTCTGTGGCTCCCTCCTCAATTCAAATATTTTTACCCACTCGAAGGCCCATTTTAGTCACCGCCATTTACCTTTGGAGTTCATACCCATCCATCGAGAACAAGGTTGTCTAACATATCTTCAAATTACGATAATGTGAGTCTGGGTGGGCGCAGCAGCTGTACACGTACACACCCGCTTATTTTTGCCTGCATGAAACTACTAGCCGACTGACTCATGGAGAATTGTTTAGCACCGCGATCGCATGTCTATATCGCCGGTCCACCAGTCGCCTGTGACACTATCGGAATGGCAGGTTTCGACTTTCGTTTGGGACCTCTTTCCTCCTCCTGTGACCTATTATAGAGGGCCCTAATCGCTCCCACCATGTTTTGAATAGCCTGGTGCAAGTTGTGCTTCCCCTTGTCGAATTCGAACTTTACAACTATTTTTGCTTCAAGCTGCTTGAAAGGCAGTTCCTCCGGGTCTAGGTTCTGTTATCTATGAGTCTTGGCTAGATTACTTCTTCTAAACGCACCTTCCTCCGTAGCATTTAAAGTTGTTTCCTGCGTTTTATTTTTCGCCGTCTTTGACAATCGTGGAGATCGGAGATTCTAGGAGCTTCTCCTGAATAGATCAATTTCTTGGCCTTTGAGTACCTCCTGTGGTCGTCCCTTTTGGACAAATACGGTGGGTGTCGAAACCGCCTTAGTTGGGCAGCGATCTTTTTTCAACCTATCATTTTTGCCTTCATAATTGGTGTTCTTGGCAAGGTCTTGTAACTATCCGTCTGTCTGTCTGCCTATTCATCTGTCTGTTTGTCTGTCACACCCGATTTATTCGGAAACAGCTAAACCCATCATCACGAAATTTCACCAAAGGCATGTGGTCTGTGAACCGCTTTACATACAGCAAGTGGCGCCATTTTCTGATAAGTTTAAAGGGGCTCCCCATACATGTGTAAGGGAGGTGCATCAAATGAAAGGGCTTAGTACTTTTCGAAACTGATGATATTTCTGGGATGAAATATAGGGGACTGGGGGCTCAAAATATGTGCCCGAGCGAATGTAACAAAATCTGAAAAAAAAAATCACGATGGTGCATCCATACGAAATCTAGGCCTCAAAATACATTCCATTCCGATATCTGCTTAAATAAAGTTAATAATAGTATATTGCTATATTTTAAAAATTTTGCCCGAAACCCCCCCCCCCCTCCTTATCGTCATGCTGGAAGTACAATGGTATTGTTATAAGTAATAATATGCTGCATAATCTTGGAAAGTTTGAGAAAATTCCAACTATTATTAACAAAGTTAAAGAAGGTCTAAATTGCGTATTTCTCGTGAATTAATCGCACTTTTAGACGTGTATGACGTCATCATCATATAAGGTGAACTCATATGAACGGCGGAGTTTGAGTTTGAGACTACATATGTATACCAAGGAATATTTTAAATCAAAGGTATGCGCGAATGGAAAAACGTGAATAGGGTATTTTTCACACAAAATGAACACAAAATCTTTATAGATGAAGCGTCCAGCTTCCGGTACTCCGACTTGTTCAAAGTATTGCGTCAAACAAAACTTTATTAAAATCGATCCAATGCCTGTCTGTCTATCATCGAAATTTGCCTCAAAACGGCTGGAGCAATCATCACAAAATTTGGTGGGAATATATAGTCTGTGAACCACTGCACGTGCAACACGAGTAAAATAATGTATACGAAAGGCGTGACCAAAATTTGATTCACAGAATATCGTCATGTGGGGTATCAAACCAAAGGATTCAATTAGTACTTTTTGAAAATGATCACCTTTCTTGTATTGGGCGAAACACATTGGTGTGCAGACTGAAAATGTGTGTCCCAAAAAGTGAAACAGGTCTAGTTCTTAGAACCTACCCAACCAAACAATCTGGAAAAAATCACGCATAGATACAAAATCTAGACCTCAATCTAGATCCCCAAGTAAAGTGGAAAAATTCAAATGGGTGCTATCAATTTGCATAGGTATGTGCGAATATATATATATATCATCATCATCATCAACGGCGCAACAACCGGTATCTGGTCTAGGCCTGCCTTAATAAGGAACTCCAGACATCCCGGTTTTGCGCCGAGGTCCACCAATTCGATATCCCAGAAGGCTGTCTGGCGTCCTGGCCCACGCCATCGCTCCATCTTAGGCAGGGTCCGCCTCGTCTTCTTTTCCTACCATAGATATTGCCCTTATAGAGTTTCCGGGTGGGATCATCTTCATCCATACGGATTAAGTGACCCGGCCACCGTAACCTATTGAGCCGGATTTTATCCACAACTGGACGGTCATGGTATCGCTCATAGATTTTGTCATTGTGTAGGCTACAGAATCGTCCATCCTCATGTAGGGGGCCAAAAATTCTTCGGAGGATTCTTCTCTCGAACTCGGCCAAGAGTTCGCAATTTTTCTTGCTAAGAACCCAAGTTTCCGAGGAATACATGAGGACTGGCAAGATCATAGTCTTGTACAGTAAGAGCTTTGACCCGATGGTAAGACGTTTCGAGCGGAACAGTCTTTGCAAGCTGAAATAGGCTCTGTTGGCTGACAACAACCGTGCGCGGATTTCATCATCGTAGTTGTTATCGGTTGTGATTTTCGACCCTAGAGAGGAGAAATTGTCAACGGTCTCAAAGTTGTATTCCCCTATCCTTATTCTTGTTCGTGTTTGTGTTTGACCAGTCCGGTTTGATGTTGTTGGTTGATTCGTCTTCGGTGCTGACGTTGCCACCATATATTTTGTCTTGCCTTCATTGATGTGCAGCCCAAGATCTCGCGCCACCTGCTCGATCTGGATGAAGGCAGTTTGTACGTCTCGGGTGGTTCTTCCCATGATGTCGATATCGTCAGCATAGGCCAGTAGTTGGGTGGACTTGAAGAGGATCGTACCTCTTGCAGTCACCTCAGCATCACGGATCACTTTCTCGAGGGTCAGGTTAAAGAGGACGCATGATAGCGCATCCCCTTGTCGTAGACCGTTGTTGATGTCGAATGGTCTTGAGAGTGATCCTGCTGCTTTTATCTGGCTTCGCACATTGGTCATATATATATATATATTTACACATCAGTATGCGTTAATAGACAATATTTGTTTAGGGTGAGCATAATATTTTGCCTTCGAAGTGTACATGTATTTTAAAGTTTAGAAATACACAAAGAAGGAGAACTCCGCCATGCTATTAACATAGTATGCTGGTCCCAAACCCAGGTAAAGGAGGAGCTTTTGAGGCAATGTACTCTGTAGTATCCTCAGTAAAACAACAATAAAATGCTGAGATCAGGGAAAGAGATAAATAGAGTATAGTTGGAGTTATTCTACTATGCTAAATCCTACCTGGCCTCTCTTGGTGACAGGCCCCGCGACAGGTCGACCAAGAAAATGCAAACAATGTCGTTACAAACATGATGATCGGATTGAGTCACAAGCCTCGGAAAAATGCTAGGGCATCCACCTAAGTCGACGCAGCAGGACGAGCCCCGGTCCTGTCGAGAAATGGGCAAGGGTTCTTGACGCATGGACGGCGTCAGGATGTAAGCAAGTTAGTCCGAACACAACGAACAAAACAAATACGTGTCTGCACGCTAAATGTTGGTACCCTAACTGGAAAGACCGAGGAACTCGCAAGAGCTCTTCGAAAAGGCGGATTGATATCTGTGCTCTGCAAGAAACCCGATGGTCTGGTGCCAAAAACTGCGACATTGAACGCGAAAGCGGTAAAAATGGCTACAAACTTCTCTATTTTGATAACCCACAAATGGTGTTGGCATTGCCATCTCAGAGGGTTTCCGTGATGTCATTGAAGAAGTCGAACGATTTGATGATCGGCTGATGAATCTCACCATTATATCAGCTGATCGCACTATTCACTTCTTCACCGTGTACGCACCACAGATAGGTCGACCTAATGCCGAGAAAGATGCCTTCTGGCAACTTCTCGATGAAAAGACTTGTCACGTGCCTGCTGACGATTATATAATCATTGCCGGCCACCTTAATGGTCATGTGGGTGAAAAGGCAGACGGTTGGGAGCGCGAAATGAGGGTGGCGAACGTATAATCGATTTTGCGGGCACCCATGACCTTGTAATTATGAATACATGATTCATCAAACGATTGTCTTATCTTCCTACATTTTATAGTGGGAACAGTAAAACGCAAATCGGCTATATTCTCATAAGACGCCAACATTTTACCACTGTTACTGATTGCAAAGTCGTTCCCTATGAGACCATCGCACCTCAACATCGGCCGTTGATTGCCATCCTGCGAATTAAGCCACCGATAAAACAGCGTGAGGAACACACTGGCCCGCGACGCATTAAATGGTGGCGATTTGGTGAGAAGAAAGAAGAAATGATCTCACTCGTACGATTGCCGACCATTACGAATGTGGAAGAATCATGGAGCCAAATGAAAGACACGATCCACAAAGCGGCCTCTGCTACCCTCGGGGTCACCAAGCCGGGTAAGCGGTACATCAACCGAGATACTTGGCTTCGAAATGATGACGTTGAAATGAAGGTCCGTGAAAAGGAACGCTTCTACCACAAATTTCTCGACAATAAAACGCCTGCTAATTTGCAAATTTATAAGAATGCCAACCGTGAAGCAAAGAAAGCGGTCGCTGTCACCCGAGCGAACCATTTCAAAAATCTTTACGATAAACTGGACACTCGGGATGGCGAGAGAGATTTGTATCGACTTGCTAAAAGCCGTTTTGAACGCACACAGGATATCGAACACTTTTGTTGCGTTAAGAAGAACGGTACTTTGCTTACCAACCGTCGAGCCGCAACGGATAAATGGCGAAAATACTTCGAGCAGATTTCAACTGAAGAATTTGCTCGTCCTCCACTTCCACAATCATTACCGACATTTGGAGCAGTTCCACCAGTCAGCGCAACTGAAGTCAAGGAGGCAATAAAACAAATGAAGTCGGGGAAAGCAGCAGGACCTGACGACATCACATCTGAGCTCTGGAAAGCGGAGAGCTGGGACCCAAGACTATGGCTCAGTGAATTCTTTAACCGGGTTATTCAGGAAAGAAGTACACAATCTGACTGGCAAGAAAGTACCACTGTTCCATATGGAAAAAGAAAGGTTGTCCAGCAGAATGTTCAAATTACCGTCCGACCCGGTTACTTTCCCATACTATGAAGATTTTTGAATGCATTCTTGAGAACCGTCTTCGCGAAATCGTTGAAATAACCGTGAATCAAGCCGGATCTGTCAAGAACTGCAGAACTACTGATGCAATACACGCTGCGCGATTACTCATGGAGAAACACCGTGAGAAGCATTGCCCTCTTTACATTGCCTTTCTGGATCTACAGAAAGACGACAACACTTCGTGCCAGAAGAACTCGTGCGCTGGGTTCAATTGCTCTACCACGATCCGAAAAGTAAAGTTCAAAGTATGGCGGGTGTATCAAAACCGCTTCGTGTCTCTGTTGGTGTTCATCAAGGAAGCGCCCTCTCACCACTCCTCTTTGTTATTGTTATGGACACCGTCACACGGGACATCCAACGTCCAGCGCCCTACACACTACTTTATGCAGATGATGTTTTCCGAGCATCTGATAGCAAAAATGATCTCGAGCAACTTGTCCAAAAATGGAATGATCGCCTCATGCAACATGGTCTCAGATTGAATTTAAACAAAACTGAATTTTTGACGACCGATTCCCATGAAACAGGCACAATCACTGTCAGCGGCAGTGATCTGCCCAGAACGATGTAAATATCTCGGGTGAATGCTATCAGCCAATGAAGAACTGCGTTATGAAATTGCTTCACGCATTAACGCAACCTGGATGAAGTGGCGTTCCATAACTGGTGTTCTTTGTGATCGACGTATCAACCAACGCCTCAAATCTAAAATTTATCGCAATGTCGTCCGTCCAGTCGTTCTCTATGGTTCTGAATGTTGACCGACTATAAAAGACAATGAACGGCGACTTGCGGTAATGGAGACGAAGATGCTACGTTGGACTAGTGGCGTGACACGTTTTGATCACATTCGAAATAAGGATATCCGCGATCGTTATGGGGTTGCACCGATCGTGGAAAAGTTGCGAGAGAGGCGTCTTCGATGGTATGGTCACGCAATTCATGCCAACGAGAATTCACTTGCCAAGATTGGTCTGAACATCGAAGTCGTAGCTAGATGGGGATTTGAAAGTCTCGAGATTGCACCCAGATCAGGCATTCAATAGAGCCAAATGGCGAAACCGATCACGACCAGTCGACCCCGCTTGTGAACGGGACAAAGGCTGAAGAAAAAGAAGAAGAAGAAGAAATACATAAAGAAGGAGTATTTTGACTTGATTTCGTCAAGAAGAAAAACGTGCATAAGAAGTTCCTTATATGTTTTGTGATCATTTTACAAAACCTTCATGCCTGAAGCTCCCAGCATCCAGCATTCCGACTTGTTAACTCTGTAAATTACTCAGGAAAATCTAAACTGGTGTTATCATCTCAGATACATATATAAAGCCTTATTTTACGATTTCTTGAAAAATGGGGGGTCTCATCATTTTTACCGGCACTGTACACAAACATGGAGTAAATGTTCACTCAAATACAAAAGCAATATTTAAGGGCAAGAGAGAGTTTAGGGGGCTTTACAGACTATCGCCCTCGCTTAAAAACATTATAGCGTTTTTTGCTGGAGTTAAAATATTCCTAAATTAACCATAACGCTTGAGTTTCTCCTACTCCCGTTCTTCCAGTTCTACGTTATTCAGGACAGTTTCCTTCAGATATTTCTCCTATAACATTTTATCCTTGCTTATATTAGCACATAAGAGAAATTGCCTACAGTCCGACATACAATATCAAATTTTGGCAAAAAAAGCAATGGAAAACGAGCGAATTTATGTTTTATGTGATGTAGGTGAAATATCAATCGACATAAAGTGCGCCTTCATAACATCATCAGTAGTCGTTTGGGGTTACAAAAAGTAATAATAGCACACAGTAGCCCAGGTAAGCTCTGAAGCATGCATATATACATACTTATATGTATGGCCGGGGCGACCCGAAAGCTGTTATGATATTATCTTTATAAATTCATCTAGAGAACGTCCCAGCCTGGTCTACACTCAATTCACAACATAAGCTCGAAAGGTAGGTATTCACATGAACATGCCTCTCTGGACCCTGGACCATAATCTAATATACCAACGAATTATGGCTGGATCACCTTGGAACTCAGTACAGTTTGGTTCACGGTGCCAGATGAGATCTCCATTCTAAAACCCAACACTCAACTTTATCCTCAGATAAAATGATTTCTTTACTACCTTCGTCCGGGCAAATATGAAACGCAGAACCGTCATAAAAACACTCCTTCCTGCGACTGGGTCACACTATCAACTTTCACACCGACTTACAACTCAACAGCCTAAGTCATTTGGGGGACGCATACGAAAGCGTGAGCTACATGCAGCCAAACGTAAAGGTAAGCATCAGTATGATTTCATACCTGGATTTCACATGTGACTACGGACGGAACCCTCACAATGTGCTCCATTGATGGGGAATGGGGAGGATTGATCAGAGAGCTACATGCACACGAAAATAAATTACAGCCATAAAAATTACGGCGTTTCTAAACTTCATCTTGTTACGCAAAGATATAAATTGTATGGATTTATATGAATTTCTCATAGTTTTCGCACGTACCTAAATGCTAGTCCTGCGAGCGTACGGCGAACGTGATATATGATCCAAGTGCCACCATTTCAATTACAATGAAATTATAAAATAATTTCGTGCCATTCATTCTAAAGTCAGGAAGGGTGAAGACCCGAAATGACACGGGGTGGGCTAATCCATACATTATTAGATACTTGGAGAATTCCAAACTTTAGGCAGAAGTTCTTAATCTTTTCAAGTAGGTAATCTTCGTACATATATAAGATTATCAAGAAGCTTTGCGACGAAGTTTTCCCACTTTTTCTATTTCATCCGCTTTGTACCTTTAGCTTGAGTTTGCTCTTCCAAGCCGTTCGAGTCCTTAAACATGTATTGGCAATGTTCCATCAGACAGCACATCTTTGGTTATCACAACTGTTAGGAAGAAGAAGTACGAAGACTTGCCTACACATATGTGCGTACAAGGCACACGTGTGTGTAGAAATTACAGGTGCAGGGAAACAGCAAGATTATCCTATGTAATTAGAAACATAATTCGTCAGCTTTTTATCAGTATCTACAAAGCCATAGGAACTGAAGCCATTCACAGTTGTAAGCGAATCGAAAGCAATATATATGTATACAAAAATCTCCATAAGGACAAGGGAACAATTGGCCTGAAACTGCCTCCTTTATTCTATTCTATTAAAAGCCATTGCCATAAAAACTGTAGGCTGCAGATAGAATTAGTTCACGATATGGGCTCTGAGTACAGCCCTTGGAAACTGTCCTCCCAGCGAATAGGACGAAGTATATTGGACAATTTTATTGAAAGATAAGGAAACTATCAAGCCCGCGCCAAGCCATTGTCTTTCTGATTTCCTGAATTGATAGCACAAACTCTGTAGCGAGTTTGTTTTCAATTTATAACTGGCTGAGTGAATTAGCCCGATGAGGCGACTCTTCTGTGCGTCACTGTGTCTACGAGGATATCCTTATTGGAAAATGCGAAGCTGGTCTCGTTGCTGCTTTTACTGCTATCGTTGCCGTCATGTTTTCATTTTAAATTTTCTTTTCGAATTCCCAAAGGAAAAGCGAGAGATGTTACGAATCAAGTCATTTCATAAAAATCTGTGAATACCCAAGAAGAATCGGCACACATTTCGTTATTTCCGGAATACAAATTGGATAAGGAATCTTTTCAACTTTTTTTGTATCAATCTCCGTGGTGGGATGGAGGGATTTGCACGCGTTTTACAGTTAGTTACTTCTGTGTGCTGTGATGTCTGAGTAGGGGATTATCAGTGGGCGGATTCGGTATTACCTGGAAAGCCAAAGGCGAAGGCATTTCTCACTGAATCCGAAAATGATGCAACGATCTTTGCAGATATCTTGTCACGCTCGTTTGCTCCTTGGCGTCCTCTTCCCAGGCCTTCTTTCTTTAAATGGATCTGACAAATTCGCTTGGAAAAGCATAAAAACAAGCCCGTGTTCAGCTAAAATGCCGGAGTAAAAGTAAATTTCCAATAATTGCGGATCGATGGCTACCAACTAATGTACCCACATCCATATGAATGAGCATATTGAGCGTTTTCCTTATGAAGCGAATTTTCGCAGAAGGATTTATCGTACAAAAGGAATCAAACCTGGGGGTGTGTTGCAGATAAGGGATGGAATATTTATGAGATGTATGTAAACGGAATCTGGCCTAGACAGCAACAGTCGTTGTGTATAATTTAGCCCCTTTTCGTTATTAACTGTTTCAACGCTTGGGAATCTGCAAATATTTGTATTTAAATATCTTCGAAGAAATGAAAACAATGGAAGATCTATTGCTTTGACGACGTATGATAATGGATAAGGACCATTGCGTTTATCAAATCAATGTAGACTCGATTAAGATAATGAGAAAGCAGTGGAATTTGTATCGTGATTTGACGTCGGATATCAGTCGACTCAGCTGTGAATGAGTACCTGAGTCAAATCAGGGTAATAATCTCGGACGAGCGCAATGCTGTCTATAATACATTGCCTCCTACAGTGTACTGTAGTGTACCGTTACGGTCTTGAATGAAGTGCTCTAACACACTTCCAAGCCTTGATCCAATATGGATTGTTGTGCCAACGATTATTGTCATTAATCCTCTTTATGAAGCGTTTTAACTTTGTGTTTTGCAAATATCATGTTGCCCTCAAGCTCAGGTAAAGGAGAACAGTTTGAGACAACGTACTTAGTACAATTCAAAGTATGAAAAAGTAGAGAGAGAGAGATACCGCATCCTACCTGTTCGCCTCCCTTAGTCAAACGGGTCTAATTTCTTGTCCATGTTGGGATTTCGGACAGATGGTCCTACAACCCGCCATCCACCAGAAACCACAGAAGCAGACTCAACAGCCCCGGACAGGATTGATACCACGGGGACGACCACGCAAACGAACCAACGCTCTTCGATCCTGGAATGTTCACTAAATAAGTCTGATGCTATCAAAGAACAACTGCAGCATGCCAGCAAGTACAAGATCAAGGTTTCAGGAATCCATGAAACAAATTGGAATGGCTGCGAAATAACTGATTTGAGTTCGCACACAATCTTCAAAAGCTACCAGGGAACTTTGAGTTTGGAGTCGCTTTCATCGTGGGTAGGGACTTTCACGCAAATGTTATCGTCAGAGCAGAATTTTTTAATATATGGTTTGTCAACATGCACACCACAACTGAAGAAAGAGATGACAAAGGCAAAGAACAATTTTATGACAGCATGCAAAGATTATATGATTCCATGCCTTCGAATGACGTCAAGATATTGATTGGACATTTCAACGGTAAGGCAAAGCCAACAACGGTCAACACCTCATGGATTTTGCAAGTAGCAGAAATTTTGTTATAAAATCGCCTTCCTCTTTTTCTTTAGCCGCTCTCGTGTTCACAAGCGGGGTCACCACCTGTTGATCGATTGCGCCATTTTGTTCTATCAAAGGCCTGATCGGGATGCAGTCGCGCGGCTTTCAAATCCCCATCTGGCGAATTTTTCCACCATTGTTTCGGCCAGCCTTTTGGTCGCTTACCATTGACTACAATGTTCAGACCAACCTTGGCAAGTGAATTCGTGTTAGCGCGAATTACGTGGCCACACCATCGAAGACGCCATTTGCTGATAGCATTAACCCGAAATATTGAAATTGTTCGGTTCTGGGCAAATCACTGCTTCTGACAGTGATAGTACCCGTTTCATGGGGATCGATCGTCAAAAATTCAGCCTTAAACCGTATTGCATAAGGCGATTCACTTTTAAAGGCGATTATTCCACTTTTAAACAATACTTTTTGCTATTAGGCGCTAAGAAATTATCACCTGCGTAAGGCAGTGTATAGAACGCTGGACGTTGGATGGCAACGACAGTGTCCATAACCAGAAACAAGACGGGAAACCGGAGGCTGGGCGCTTCAGGTATGAAAGTTTTCGTTGTTTCTTCTGTGAGTATATTTAAGTGTAGAACTATCCCATTTGTACGTAGCCCGTTATGTATTTGCATTTAGCATGTCCAACTATCCACTTAAGTCTGATATTGATATTATACGGTAAAGTCAATTTTGAGCTACTGTAACTTTGTTACTAATAGTATGATTTTGATCAAACTTGGGAATAATATGCTTCATATTATGTTTTATACTACTACCGACTTTTATAACTCTGGGATACACTTAAGGGGGGTTTTACTTAGTTTCCCCAAAAATATGGTAATATACTATTAGTAACTTAATTTGAACGGATATCGATATGGAGAGTACTTTGAGGCCTGGGCACTATATAGAGGCAGCTTCTCTATTTTTTTTCAGATTTTTCGGTTGTATAGTTTCTAAGAATACCCCGACCCCTCCCACTCCCCGCCTTTCTAATAAATCTCAAAACTAAGACTGGCGTCGAAAAGTACTAATCGAGACCTTTCATTTGATACTCCAAATGAATATTTTCAGTAAAAAAAATTTTTACACCCCCCCTTTTACATGTATGGGCACCTCCCCTAAATCTCAACGTAGAAGGATATCACTCACTGCATGCCTAGGGGTCCACAGTTCCCACCTTCTCATCACATTTCGTGCTAATCGGTATAGCCCTTTCTGAAAAAAGTGCGTATGACAGACAGAGGGACAGACAGACAGACATTGAACCGATTTTAATAAGGTTTTGTTTGCAAAACAAGAGAAAACTTCTTTAATGAACACCGATAAAAAAACGAAGTGGTTTTGATATACTCGCCACAATTCGAACTTTACTTTTTGGATCATGGTAGAGCAACTTAGCCTCGCGCACCAGTTGCTCTGACACTAGGTGTTACCGCAGAACAAACCAGATGAATTTGTGTGGCACAAGATCAAACGTTTTCTCTGTAAAGAGCCAGCCGTTGCATAGTGGTTGGAAAACGCGATTTGATTCATGGTTATTTCAACAATGTCCCGAATACGGTTGTCAAGGATGCATTCAAAAATTTTCATGACGTTCGGGTAGCAGTGATCACTTTCTTTGCTTCCCGGGTGGTATTGTTATTAATTTGTGAATTGGTCAGCGTGATTGCCGAAACTATTACCTTTTACGGCGCTACTCCCTCTCACGCTACTACTCACTAAGACGATGGGCCTTTCTACTTTTTAAATAGTATTGCCGTGTATTGCCAGCCCTTCTGCTAGTTGGGTCGCCATAATTGTTATTGGTGTTGTTGCTAGTGTTATCTTTATATTATCGATTGCAGCTGCCAGCCGCTATTTCAGCCAAAAAGTACAGCCGCCTTAAATAAGCGCCATGATTGTTTATATGCAAAAGTAAGGAAGTTATGCCTTATGAGCCGTTTACACGCCACTCTCATGTGGTAAAATAATAGAATAATACAGTTATCAGCTGAAATGCAACCTATTCCAAATCGCTTGCCAAATTATTAATCCGCGCCATGTCGAGTCATTGACGTCGCTGCTTACGTTAGTTCACCACCAGGCTAAATAGTGCTTATCCGGGCCTACCAACTGCAAGGGTTGTTTGTGTCGAATTTAATCGGAAATAAACAGAGATCGTTGTCACCTCTGTCAATTTTGTTCTATTTGCCCCAGCCCATTTAGCGATAAACCATATTCGGAGGAGGCCTCCCCCTCGGACACCACCTTCTCGTGGTAGGGGAACCTGTAACAGTTTACTGTTACACTAAGGATGTTCAAATCTCATGAAGATGGAAGAAATGGTCTGTAACTCCTCAAGTAGTAAGAAGTCACTCACTTCAAATAGAAACCAACATGGTTACCAGTGTGGAAAGTCCTGTGAGTCTGTACTCAGCTCCTTGGTTCCAAAGATAGAGGACGGCATTCTGGAGAGTATGCGACGGGGGTGCTCATGGGCATTGAAGAAGCGTTTGAATGCATCCTGACCATTGTAGCTATGCCAGTTGTTGGCTAGGATTTCGGAACGGTGTGTAGAAATATACAACATGCCGTTGATTTGATTGACCGATGGTACTTCAGTAAATCCAAATAAAACTACAATGGTATCACTTCCAAAAAGCAGGAAACTCAAGGTATTTGCCTTCCAGAGATGAGGGGTGCAATTCTTCAACTCTCTGAAGAAGTGGAATATCTGGGAGTTATTCTAAACAAGAAGCGATTTGGGAACAAGCTTGCAGAGGACAAAATGAAACGAGCTCTCACAGCCTCTGGGCTGTGGAGGCGGACCTTTGCCTCGACATGGGGACTTATGCCCCAGGTAGTAATCCAACCAAGGCAAAGAGGGAAATCTTATTTCCGACAGACGACTATTTTGATGAATTACTCAATAACCAAAATTGAATCTGTCCTTTACCTAAAAAAGGAGATATCATGCAGTGCAGCTATTATAGAGGCATCACGTTGCTGAGTATCATCTATAAGATATTCAACGCTATCTTGCAAGGCCGGGTAGCCCCATGCGCCCAGAACATCATTGGCCCATACTAAAGAGGCTTCACTCCAGGCAATCAGCAACAGATCATATTTTCTCTGTGCGACAAGCGATAGAAAAACTATTGGAATATGATCAGTTACACCATCTTTTCATCGACTTTAAAGCCGCCTATAACAGAATAACCAGGGTAAAACTGTACACGCCCACCACTACTAATGTGCGAGATAAAAGCAGCAGGATCACTCTCGAGACCATTCGACATCAATAACGATTTAAGAAAGGGGGATGCCTTATTATGCGTCCTCTTTAACCTGGCCCTGAAGAAAGTGATTTGCGATGCATCCTCTTCAAGTCCATTCAATTACAAGTCTACACTGACGATATTGACATCATGGGAAAACAACCCGAGGTGTAGAGTCCACCTTCATCCAGATCGAGCAGGCGGCGCAAGATCTCAGGTTGCACATTAATGAAAGCAAGACAAAGTGCATGTTGGCAGCATCAGCGCCAATAACCAAAGAACGAACAGCACCGAATCGTACTGATCAAACGAAAACAATCAAGATAGGAGACTACAACTTAGAGACCGTAAGGTCGAAAATCACAACCGATAACAGCTATGACGATGAAATCCGCGCACGTTGGCTGCCAACAGAGTCTATTTCAACTTACAACAACTGTTTCGCTCGAAACGTTTCACTACAGGCTCAAAGCTCCTACTGTACAAGACTATCGTCTTGCCAGTTCTTATCTATTATGTATGTGAATAAAATTCGGCTCAACAGGTTGCAGTGGGTGAGGCACTTGATCCGTATGGATGAGGATGATCCAGCTCGGAAAGTCTAGAAGGGCAATATCTATGGTAGAAAAAAAACGAGGCAGAGATGGAGACAGGTTTTAGGGGTATCGAATTGGTGGACCCCGGTGCAAAACCATAATGTCTGGAGTTTCTTACTAAAGCGGGCCTAAACCGGATACCGGTTGTTAGACCGTTGACGATGATGGGTAATGTGAATATATATATATATATATTGCCATCATTAGACCGAAGTTCCCTTATACATCCGTAGTGCCGTGAATTGAGGTGAATCCACAGGTTTTGCACTACAAACTAGTCACAATACAAAGAACTGTATGTTAACTTTCAGCCCTTGGATCTGTTTATTCCGAGCAGGAAGGAAACAATAAGCATTAGTGTCACAGAGCATTGGAAGAGTTATTTGGAGGACTTAATCTAGTTGCCGCACTTGACTTCTGTTTCTTGAATCGTGTACGTCTGTTTGGCAGAAGATATGAAGTTATCTTGAAGCGAAAAGAAAAGTGAGACGAAACAGGAGAATGCGTAGCAGGATATACTGATGGTGATTTTTCAGACTGAAGTGTATATGGTCCTTAGGGCGGTAACCTAGGTAATTAACGAGCTGGTGAAGGGCAGACGAATCGCAATCTGTTGTGAGACTCAAGCTGCAATGAGGACGTTGAGCAATGCTTTGATCACTTCCAAAATCGTTCAGAAATATAGAAAACGATTAAACGCTACTTCTAGATTCGCTGGGTCTAAAGAGAAATGAAATCTAAGAAACCTTAGCAGAAGACGATTCAATCTCCCCCATGCCCGGACAGGAACCAGCAATTGGGGTGCCAGCAGCATTGGCAAATGCCGCTATGGAAAACTGGTAAGAAGCTTCCCATAATGATTACTGGCAAAGTCTAACTGCTGCTAGGTACACCAAACTTTTCCGATCTGAACCTAACATGCATACCGCAAAGTTTATGCTAATGAAAAGCAGGAAAACTTTTAGAAATATTATGGGCATTCTGACAGGCCATAATTCAGAATAGGATTTGTACAAGACGATAGGTGTCCCTTCTGTAATAGTAGAATAAATGTTTGGGTCTGATGTACTGCAGCTCAGTTTTGGGATTCGTTGGGAAGTTGGGGTGGGGGTTGAAAGTAATGATATCTTTAGCAGACTCATTCTCAGAATCTACCCAACTGATAAATCTGAAAAAAATCAGCTGCCTCTATTTGAGTGTCCAAGTCTCAAAATATTTTCCATATCGATATCTACCCAAATATATTTAGAAATAGTATACTACTATATTTTTGCGGAGATTGACTAGAATCAACATGCTCTGCATTCTCCGGAATCATTTCGCCTGTCGAACAATATGGCGAGTTGTCACGCCGGGAGCGACAAAGGGAAGGGTATCTTCCAGGTCTTGTCAAGAATTAAGATAAGTCGCAGCTAACTTCACGCTGTCTTCGAGTGATCCATTTTGACACATATGGGATATTCCTGTGAGTCCAGCGTTCTTTAGGTGAATCATTCTACACTTTTTCCATTCCAAAATAGCTTCACTTTATGCTAATTGCCAATGATAAGTACAGAACTCGCCAGTGGCATATGTTGGGTCATAGAGGCGCCGACCCTCGTTCGCCAGGATGTCGATGAATTGAATTTCTGCTTTTAGTCAATCAGTATCGTCATCAGTATTCAAGGTGTACCACCCACTTGTAGCGGAAAAAATAGGTCATTTTCATGAATTTTTTGAGAAAAATACGAAACATTTTTAAACGACCTCAGTTAATTTTATTCGGATCGGCTAGAAATTTCAAGTAAGTAAGTCAGATATTTATACCTAAAAAACGCAATAAAAAATATCGATTTTTAAGTGAAGTTAACCCCTTAAGCGTTGGTTGCCAATGTATGACATGTTCGACAATTCTGATCTAATTAATTTATAATTTTTCAACACCAATTTGGCTTTCGAGAGCAGCATGGTACAATCGAACAAGTACACAGGATCGTATCTGAGATAAGAAATAATCTCGAGAATAGAAAGTATCGCTTAGCGATCTTTTTGGATGCGGCGCAACCTTTCGACAAAATATGGCACGATTTTTTTTTTTTTGTTTTTTTATTTTTAAAATGATGAAACTGCTTCCAGTGAAGTTTTATGTAATTTTGGAATCTTTCTTCTTGGAGCGCAAATTCAGGGTACAAAAGCTTCTCGTCTCGCGAGTACAACATCCAAACTGGACTCCCTCAAGGCGGTGTCGTTGGGCCTACGCTTCACCTTATAAATACCTCTACCAATTGATCGTAACCTGATAGCTTCAACGTTTGCAAAAGATACTGCCATTTTAAGTTACCACACCGATTCTTAGGTTGCATGAAAGGCTTACAAATCGACCTAAGACGAACCACTTTGCAAGATTTACAAAATGGAAAAATCCAAACCAAGAGCTGTCACGTCACTTTCACTTTCAACGGGCAACACTGCATTAACGTCTCAATCAATGGTGTAACGATTCCTCAACAGAATGATGTACAGTATCTCGGTTTGCACCTGGATAGACGACTAACGTGGAGAAAACATATTAAGACGAAAGCAATCCAAATAAAACTGAGAACAAAAAATATGTATTAGTTTGTAAACAAAAACCCTAAACCGGGACTCGACTACAAACGTCTGCTCTACAAGTCATAATTCAAGTATGAACTTACCAAGTTGCTACAGACAGTCCAGTCCGGTATTTCACGTGACGAAGTACAAAGGAATATTTGCTTCCCATCCTAACGTTTAGCTAGGAGACTGCTACAATAGCTTAGTGTCAGTCGATTGAAAAAAATGAACATTCTATGATAGAATGTAAAAAAAGACAAATCTGTAATCTTATATTGAGAATAATGCATGCTTCAGCACAGGCGAAGTATACATCTGAATTTTTTGTTCTAAGATTTGAAAACTTCCATGCACATGGTATCTAGGCCTCAAAATACTCTCCGTTACGATAGCTAATCAAATAAAGTTAATAATAGTATATTACTATACGTTGAACATTTACTGCGCCCCTTTTTCCTTTATCCGTACCTAAATATTCTTACATAAGAAACCAAGGAAACATTTCGTACTTGGAGACCGGAAAGTTCGGTTTCCGAATTCTTTTTAGGTAGATCAGGTGAATGCGTTTACATAGATATTCGGGCTAAATTTTCACCTAGCGTTACCTATCATTGTAACGCCTGCTGCGATACCACGCTATCTGATGCAATTCAGCTGCTGCATCAACATACGACGACTTTGTCGTCGATTCAACATGCAGTTTCAAAATCGCCGACAATTCTGCCCCCGCAAGCTGCTGCTTCATCGAGCACCAGCGTAGTCTCAGCTCCTGAGATGCCGCTGACTGGCTCTGCTTATGCCTTGCCGGCGACTGCAGCCAACAAATCTGGCGCCATACCTAAGTCGCCCCGGTCGACTAATTCTAATTCTCTGCCTCTATCTGCCACGCACTATTCCAGTGCGTCCACAAAAGATGGTATCAACCCGATGACGTCCGCTAGCCAACTGAAAAATCGTCCTCCATCCGAGGGACAAGTTCCCTACGCAGCATCGGATGCACTACGAAGTTCTGGCGTTTATCCTACAGTCGCTGCATTAGCACCACCGCACGCTTTCTCCTGTGTACCATCGACGCCCGCCACCGCTGAACCACAGACTTTTCCGACCTCATGTCGTCCGAGCGGCCCCCAATTGAACGTCGCCTAACCGAAACAGCTGTTCGTGTCAGCGTACTTCACCACGTCCGACGAAATTCTGGCCTATATCAGAAGCAAAACCAACTCAACTTTGTCACTTCTTTCCTATGTGAAGCTGACGAAGAATGGTTCTCATGACCGAGTGATATCTTCCTTCAAAGTGGCATATCCCCATGACTTCGATGCTATCATCCAATCTTCCTTTTGGCCACAGGGGGTCTTCGTTAAGCCTTATCAGAGGTCCAAGCTTCGTGAAAATTTCCGGCCCGCCCGCCTGCCTCGCCGAACTTGAATGATTCCAATAAGTATACGCTATTTTTTCAAAATGTAAGGGGTCTAAGGACCAAGCTATCGAATTTCAAACTGTCTGCCTTAACATTCCAACATCATGTCATCTGCATTTCTGAAACCTGGCTGGATGACAGGATTTGAGATTCTGAGCTCCTCCAAGGTTACTCTGTCTTTCGTTGTGAGAGAGATTGCGATGCGCTTGGCAAGACAACTGGCGGAGGTGCCCTAATAGCTGTTAAGTCCCCTCTCCGTGCCGAAATCATCTTTTCCTCCTCCTTCTCCTCCTACGATTCTGTTACCGCACGTGTCCTTCCGCCAAACGTATGTCCCTTTATCATATCGTGTGGATATTTTCCCTGCCTAAGCCCCCCCCCCCCCCAATCGTTTTGTTTCCCTCACTTCCTTTCATCCTCTGTAGCGACTTTAATCTTCCTATGCTCTCATGCCCATTACTCCTGGCCTTCCCTCCCTCCCTAATAACTCGACCCACCCTTCCCTTCCTCTATCCACTTTTATGTACACCTGTGACACCCTCCAGTTCAACCTTTCTTGAAACCCCTTAGATCGCACTCTTGACCTTATCCTCTCTAACCTTCCTGTACGTTATCTTTCCCAATCCCTTCATGCTCCGTCTTACGTTGCCCCTGACGCCCATCATCCTGCTCTCGAGTTCGATGTTCAGATATCCCGACTCTACTCTCCTGTCACTCGCAAGCCTGCGAAGTTCAACATTCGTAAGGAGAACTTCGAAGGTCTGAACTCAGCCCTGGCGTCAATCAACTGGATCCCCCTCCTCTCGCCATTTACGTGTGACCAAGCACTCAACACTTTCTATACCATTTTATCTGATCTTCTTCCTTGTTACGTTCCCTCCTCTCCTAAGTGCTTACGCTCCTACCCCGTCTGAAATTCACAAAAAACTACGTTAAAAACAGACTGCGAGAAAGAAGTTCCTGTCTTCTAGACACGTTGCTGACTTAGCTTTTTTCAAATCCCTTCGTTCCTCAGTCAAATCCTTAATACGTAAGTCCCGAAACGGATATTTGTCCAGCATAGAAGACTCAGTAAAGCACGGAAACCTGAAACCTTTCTGGTCCCACATTCGCAACTCCCGTTGCCCTGCCCAGTTATCCCCTCCGTCCATTAAATTCTCTGGCTTTTCAGCTACCCCCCCCAACTATCTTGTGATTTACTCTGTCGCTACTTCTCGTCAGTCTATGTTCCCCCTCCTTCCTCCGAATCCCTCCCGATAGTGGATGTAGCCTGCCCCGCATCGCCTACCATTCCCCTTCTTACCCCTATCCTTGTCGAATACCTCATTGGCAAACTTGATGCCAATGTCGGACCTGGCTACGATGGTCCAAACCTCTTTTTGCTCAAAACTGGTAAGCCCATCTCCCTTCCCATATCTTTTATTTTAAACAAAAGCCTCGAAGGGAATCATTTTCCCAACTTGTAGAACGAGGCTCTCATTATCCCCATTCACAAAAGTGGCGATCGTTCGCTTGCCGAGAATTACCGTCCCATTTCCCTCCTCTCCTCCTGTTCCAAAATCTTGGAAAGATATGTCAGTGACTGGTTGTCCGCGCACTTTGACCAACACATAGTGAAAGAGCAACACGGCTTCATTAAACGTAGGTCCACTGCCTCCAACCTGCTTGACTTTACCAACTTTGTCGTCAAATGTCTAAATTCACGGCAGGAAGTGCATACCATTTACACTGACTTCGCGAAAGCCCTCGACACTGTAAATGACAAGATACTTCTATCCAAACTCTCATCCCTAAATGTTCCCATACCATTTGTTTTATGGCTTGCCTCTTATCTTTCCAACCGATCCTGCCACGTCTCTTTTGACGGCTGTACTTCCCGCTCCTACTCCCTCTCTTCTGGCGTCCCACAGGGATCTATTCGGGATCCCTTGTCATTTTTATTTTTTTTTTTTAACGACCTTCCTCCCCTCCTTACTTGTCCCTGTTTGCTCTATGCAGACGACCTTAGACTGTGCTCCGCTATATCGTCGCCAATGGACTGTGTTTCCCTTCAGTCTAACCTGGACACTCTGATTCGTTGGTGCTCGACTAATGATTTAGCGCTAAACGTCCGAAAGTGTCACTCTGTGTGGTACTCCCTAAAATCCTCACCCACTTCTTTCTCCTACTCTCTTAACGGACATCCTTATCCTGCTTAAATTCCACTCAAGACCTCGGAGTCACTTTCGACAATAAGCTCCGCTTTTATACCCATTGCCTCGATGTCATCAATCGGGCAGCAAAATTGTCAGGTTTTCAACTTCGCTCCTCCTCTGATTTTGACTCCATCCAACACTCCATAGCTGTCTTCAATTCCTTCGTATTGCTCCGTGATCTGGTCAGCCTCCCGTAACTGTGATTGTCTTGCCCTTGAAAATCTGCAACGTAAATTCACCCGTTCCCACTTCTTTAAGAAAAGCTTCCCTCGTTTGGATTACCCCTCCCACCACCGCTTTCTGAACCTTCCCTTCCTACAACAGCGTAGATCCTATCTGGATCTATGCACATTGTTTAAACTTTCCTCGGGTCTGATGGACTGCTCCGCCGCTGACGAGGTCACCAGCCGTCCTGCGTCTTATAACACATGTAGCGCAGATATTTTCAACGTGCCCTTCGGAGAGCTCGAAGTCTACTTTCATTCCCCGATTCCCAGGCTTTGCCGAAATTATAATGCAAAACAGCTTGATCCTTCTAACTTCCCTACTTTAAGTAGTTTTAAACGTAGGATAAGTTTTTTGCTTTCTCCTCCTCCTGAGGACAATAATTAATTGGAATTTTCTCTGTTTGTTGTCCGTAAATTAAATAAATAAATAGTTTATCCAGTGTTAGATTCCGGCAACGGTACGCCGTTGGACTCCTAAACATCGTTAGACAACTAGCCTGGAACCGTTTGTCATATTACATCGGGCTTCCCGCCTTAACCCATTTTATCATCGGAAGGGCAGAGGCAACGGGCAAAGAGCAGATCAAAGGGTAGTATAGGTCCCAGGGCGAAACGTGGATTGGTACCAACGATAGAGCATAAAACCTGGGAAATGCCTTCTGAACCAACACCAACAACTTTACTACCAAACCCGATCTCCACCTCTACGTGGTGACCGCTGGGAGCTCTTTCGTAACGAAAAGCTGCAGACGGAGAAGGATGAAGGCGAGAGCGACAAACTGTACCAACTGGTCCTACAGGTTGAAGATTGGGTAAGGATGACAACCCTACACGGAAAACCGGAACCACGAAAGGAGCCTCGGACAGGATGGACTTTACAACGACGAACCCGGCAACGACAACGGCTTAACGATTTGCGCATTTTCTCATGGAACGTGCGTTCCCTGTACAGAGAAAAAACTGATGAGCAGCTAGCCGATACCCTGTCCCAATATAGGGCTGATATAACAGCGTTATAAGAGATAGGTTTCTTGGAGAAGAGCCGCTACACCATATATTATAGCGGTCATCCAGTAAACCACGTGCTCGGAGTAGGTTTCTTAGTCAGCCAAAAAATGGAACCTGCTGTTATTGGCTTTGAAAACATAAGCGAACGGCTATGCGCTCTGCGCTTGCGAGGCAAGTTTAGAAATATGAGCCTCATTAACGTTCACGCCCATACAGAGGAGAATGCAGAGTCGAAGAAGGATACCTTCTACGAGGCAGTAGAACGAACCCTCGAAGCCTGTCCCAGATATGATATTAAAATCATACTTGGGGATTTTAACAGCCAAGTAGGGAAGGAGCCCGTATTCAGGCGATACGTTGGCTTCCATAGCTTACACGAAAAAACAAATGATAACGGACTGCGGATTATTCAATTAGCAGGGTCACACGAAATGGTTGTTGGAAGTACCTGGTTTGCGCGGAAAGCGATCCACAAACGTACGTGGGCCTCTCCAGACGGGACCACTTTCAACCAAATTGACCACTTGTTGATCGAACGCCGCCACCTCTCAGCCTTGATGAATGTCAGAACATATAGGGGGGCCAATATAGACTCGGATCACTATCTCGTTGACATGGTGCTCCGAGCTCGAATAACAATACCACCTAGAATCCCCTCTGGCAATCAGGTGAGAGTGAACACTAAAGCCATCCACGATACAACCCTCCGCGACACCTATAAGTGGGAAATGGATGCCGCAATAACCGCAGTCAACAGACGACCTGGAGATGAAACATCAACAAATGATCTTCACAATCACCTGAAGAACGTTATCATGGATACGGCCACAAGCACACTTGGCCCCAGCCGCCAAAGGAGTCGGAAGGGCTGGTTTGACGATGAATGTAAGCTAGCAACGGAACGGAAGAATGCCGCATACCAAGTAATGTTGCATTCTCAAAGAACGCGGACACGCGCAGAGACTTATCACGAACTCCGTCGAGCGGAGAAGCGACTTCACAGACGGAAAAATGAAGCCTGGAAGAACCGACAAGTCTGTGAACAAGAAAAGTATAGGCAGCAACCGCACCAGGCGCACAAGTCAACAGGATGAAGCCTTATACACCTCGATGCCCATCCTGTCGGGACAAAGAGGGAAATCTGATTTCCGACAGAGTGGGCATATTAGAGCGATGGGTTGAGTACTTTGATGAGCTAATGAACAACCAGAACATCGGCGAGTTGGAAGTCCCGCCAACTGAAGACGACGGACAAATACTGCCACCACCAAGTTTAGGAGAAACGGTCCGTGCAATTCATGGGCTGAAAAATCATTAACTGGTTAAATATGGAGGGGACCAGTTACACCAAGTGGTTCATCAACTTGTGCTCAAGGTATGGGACAGCGAATGCCTGACGATTGGCAACGAGGCATTATCTGTCTCATTCATAAAAAGGGATATATCACACAGTGCAGCATTTATAGAGGTATCACTTTGCTGAGTATCATCTATAAGGTATTCTCCGCTATCTTGCTAGGACCGGATAGCCCCATACGCACAGAACATCATTGGCCCATACCAAAGAGACTTCACTCCAGGCAAATCAGCAACAGATCAGATTTTCTCTCTGCGGCAAGCGATGGAAAAACTGTTGGAATATGGACAACAGTTGCACCATCTGTTCATCGACTTTAAAGCCGCCTATGATAGCATAGCCAGGGTAAAACTGTACACGGCCATGAGGGAATTCGGTTTCCCGACAAAATTAATAAGACTGACTAGGCTGACCCTGACCAATGTGCGAGGCCAGATAAAAGCAGCAGGATCACTCTCAAGACCATTCGTCATCAACAACGGTCTACGACAAGGGGATGCGCTATCATGCGTCGTCTTTAACCTGGCCATCGAGAAAGTGATCCGTGATGCTGAGGTAAATGCAAGAGGTACGATCCTCTTCAAGTCCACCCAACTACTGACCTATGCCAACGATATCGACATCATGGGAAGAACCACCCGAGACGTACAAACTGCCTTCATCCAGCTGAAGCAGGCGGCTATCAGCGCGAGATCTTGGGCTGTACATCAATGAAGACAAGACAAAATATATGGTGGCAACGTCAGCACCGAAGTCAAATCAACCAACAACATCAAACTGCACTGGTCAAACACGAAGAAGAATAAAGATCGGAGAATGCAACTTTGAGACCGTTGACAATTTCTCCTATCTAGGGTCGAAAATCACAACCGATAACAGCTATGATGATGAAATCCGCGCACGGTTGTTGTCAGCCAACAGAGCCTATTTCACCTTACAAAGACTGCTCCGCTTGAAACGTCTCACCATAGGGTCAAAGCTCTTACTGTACAAAATCCGGCCCAATAGGTTAGGTGGGTGGGTCACTTAATCCGTATGGATGAGGATGATCTCACCCGGAAAGTCTATAAGGGTAATATCTATGGTAGAAAAAGAAAACGAGGCAGACTCTGCCTAAGATGGAGCCATGGCGTAGGTCAGGACGCCAGACAGCTTTTACGGATATCGAATTGGTGGACCTCGGCGCAAAGCCGGGATGTCTGGAGTTCCTTATTAAGGCAGGCCTAGACCGGATACCGGTTGTTGCGCCGTTGATGATGATGAAGGGGAGAAGCTGATTCTTATGGTAAATGAATGGTCTTGATGCCACTATTCGGTTTGATTTTCGAGCAAATATGTGTGATGAGAATCTGAGTCTAGATTTCTAACAGAACGACATTTAGGGATTGTCTAACCTGAAGAATCACTTTCTAGTACAATTCATATAGTTTATACCAGTCAAGAAGAACCTCAAGTCACACAAAGTCATTGACTACATTTTATTTTTAATGCTAACAGATTTTTGTTTAGCTAAATTTAAACAAATGAAATTTAACAACGCATTTTCCCTAAAAACGGTTTCTAATTATTTTGAAAAAAGTTTATTAGATTGATAATTTCGTGAAAGAAGTGCAACTTTTACTGGCCACTTAACCATTGAAATCGGATTCATAGAAATCTTTTTATTTGAAAGCCATTGTCCTCGTGAGTAAACCGATATATAAGTAATTAATGAGTAATAATACGGAGTACTGCGTATCGTCTACAGAATCATAAAAAACTGTGTGATTTGAAGTGAACATAACACCGTCAAGTATGAAAATCAAAATAAAAGAGGTTCCTACTGGGAGCAGTTTCTCTTTTATGTATACCGTTATGACATTTCCCTCACCATTCCCTGACATACTACTTACTTCCCCCAAGTTTGAGGAAAAACAAATTCCCACTTTCAATTCCATTTATCCCGTTTTCATTCAAATATACAAGTGCAAACGTGTTCGGAGTAACCTGTGAGAAATCATGGACCGAAATTTACTATTTGGTGAATCGTCGTTTCTAAATAATTCAAATCTGTTGTCGATATTTTCGCTTTGCGGAATTGAACATTCACCAACCGAAAGCTTCAAATTGAGTCGACCCCGAAGTTCGACAAATCTTTTACGGGGAATGAACACGTGAAACACCCACTTAAGAATGCATGAGCAAATTGGCAAAAGAAGTCAAGAGCAACAAACCACCGGCGAATTCTCAGGGAATCTGCTCCGAAGCAGAGAAATATAAAGGAAGCAACTTTTGTTTTTAAAGTTGGCCAACAGCTTCAACTTTTCCAATAACTTAATGTTAAAGAGGCATCCCCTTTAATGAATCTAAGTCGATAATTCCCACCTCGCAAAAACGTTTCACTTCCCCTAGATTTAATTCCTGTGGAGTACTTGAAAAGATTGAAGATTTGTGGGGATGACCGTGTCAACAGCAACCGCTCAATCCATTAACACGTTCGAAATGTTCTGCCGGTATCCTGCGCGTTCTCCTGAAAGACCCCAAGCTGAAACACGGCAACATTACAATTTCTGTCTTCCTAAAACTGTATCCTTAAATCATGGGCATTTCATCTTCAGCTTGACTCACAAGGAAAAAGTTCTTTTCAACTACATCAAGTGCAGGCAGCATTGTGTAACGACATACACACGGACTTACATTACAACATATGTATGTATCTTCAAAAGTATGTTAAGCTTAACAGCACCAACATATCTTGTGTTAAAGGACATGAAAGAATCACTTGTGCTCCTAAAAGGCGAAAATGATGTCATGGTCAAGTTATTTATTACAAGAGAGGGCTTTTCATTTCCTCCTTTGACGTGCAGCGGGTGTCTGTGTGTGGGACGGTACAGCACATACGGAAGCAGGCAGCAACTGAATCAAGGTGCGTAACTATTAGGACATCTATGCAGAGGAAACATGCACTCGCGTAAACGGTCCAACGGCACTTTACAAGAGGTGCATGGAGTCTTTTCGAAGGAAGCGGTTCACCTGCCTTACCAACATATATAAATATGTGTGTATGCATGCGGATTTGTACGTATATTCATGCAAATAATTTCCAGTGGGTTTCAGCTAGGAGGAAGCTGTAGCAATTTCGCCTTTTGACAACTGAAAGTACAGAAAATCTCTACAGCATTACCCATTCCGCTGCAGTGCTATTGCTGAAAAAGGTCAAAATCTTTATGAAGTATCATCAAATGAGTTCACAAAGCCTTGGAAAATATGCTGAAATGACATAGTTATTTCTCCTTCTGTCTCATATCTAGTGCCTGTAAGCCGATCTCCGAAACGACTCAAGTGAAGCGAACTAATTTTGCATAAAGAGCGTTTTTGAATTCAGGCAAAATATATTATTGGATTTTATGCAAATTGCATTTTCTTGACAATTTGTACGGACGGTTTCCATAGGAACAGTTTTCGATATACAAAAGGTGCGTTAACCAGATGTAGCCTAAGAAATGTAAGAATCCGAAGAATGTGCCTCAGTTCCCTCCCTAAGAAGCCTAAACCCCTCTTTTACGGCTACTCATTTCTTAAAGTGAGCTACCAAGTGCTACCTCCACATTCTCGCCAACGCATCTACTAGTATTTGCCAGGTACACTATGGTAGTTCGATATTTTGTCGGGCAGAGACTCAGGCGACACAGCGGAAACAAATCTTAGGGAAAACTGAGACTCAAAGTCTCTATGTGCTACTCCCACGTAGCAACTCAAAGAGAATATTGATGCCATCAAAACAACACCGAAAAGAAATATAGCTCTTTTAATTTGTCTAATAACAGTAATAAAAATTCGGAGCCGCCATCAGCAGAAACAACGCTACTACAGTAGACAAATACATACCTTCATATAAAAATAGTCAGAAAAATGTAAACATAGGTTTTAAGAATGATTGAAAATAGGAACTTTTCAGAGACTACAGGGGCTGTATGGAAAAATTCCGCAGGTAAGCTATCAATTTGGCGGCTATACTCTATTTTAGTGCATTGCTTTTTATGTCATCCACAAGAGGTGGGTATTATACGACTGAGAATCATGGTGGAGTGCTTCCTTGTAACGACTTAATGAATTAATCGATGGTCAAAAGACATTCCTAAGTGGCCGGAGACGACTTGGAGAGGAGAGCTATCTCAAAAACCTAAAAATTTGGAGGCATTCACGTAAAGGTCCATCCGCCAATACAGCAGGCCCATAGAAGCGTTTCGCCAACACGGGCTTGCTTGCTTCTTTGCTAAGCTTGAAAATACATGTCCTTTTACCGATGCGTGGGCCTGCCCCGGAAACTGAAAAATGAACCCACTTCGGGATATCGCGAGAACTTAATGGAAATAAACATGAGGTAAATTGCAAATGAAACGCAACAAAAAATACGGCACGCCCGCTTGGGTGGAATCGTAAAACTCCGGATACAAGTGCCGTGATCGAGAGGGAAGGTCGACAGCGGATCGCATGCTCAATCGATGCTTCTCCTGCCTCAAATGTAAATCGCCTTTGGGCTTCCCATCCTGCCTTAGCATCTTCAACAAAGATTGGAAGATACTCCTTATGTTATATTCTGAATTTTCCAAGTTGAAAACAAAGCCCTCAAATTAAAGAACTTTGTTCATCTACATGTTGCTATAATTAGGTAAGTGGAAAAAGTGCAAGACCTTTGTAGTCGTGAGGATTACTCACTGGGAAAGCTATCACCACACCTGACAGTTAGGTATAAAATGCAAATCCATAAAATGAGGAGAAGGAGGAAGCTAAGATCTGATACGGATAACCGACAAGAGCCGTCTGACTCGGCCACTGGGTCAGCTCCCGTTTGACGTCCAACAACTATTCGCCACAATTTGTGGTGACTAATTCATCAGGTTCGCGTAGGCAGCGGATGAAGTGGATTGAGGAAATGAACCTATTTATCATCCGCTCCTAATAGGAAACAAGAACGGGAGAGGGTGGCAGATACAACGTCTTACTGTCGTATAGACGGTCGACGTGACTCATTGCGGCAGTACATTGCAACGCTGACTCAAATCAGCACACACACACGGGTAAAAAATGAAGTATAGAGGGTTTACTGGAACTACGCCATCCCCAGTGAGACAACCGTAATTGGAATTCTGGACATAACTTTCTGTCGTATGTACTCGGCTGTGACGAAATGGCGAAAGTCACCCCAGACGTGTCAAGAATTCAACATAAGAGGGTAACCAGTGGAGCTTTTTCAGATCTCTCAACGAATCCCAATAGAGCGTCCAGATAGTGCAGTTTTCGATAACGAAAGCAAAAGAATATTGGGGTTGATCGGGTGCAGAACTTTTAGGACAAAAAGTTCATCAGTATACATGGTACACAGCATAAACCAGAACATTTGTCGGCCGGAGGAACTTCTACCCTTACTCACTGCGGGGATTGCTCACCTTATCCTGTTAGTCTGTTGCGAATAGTAGACATGTTTAGCTGTGATATTCGAATGGAATTTGGATTAGACAGAAAGTACTCAATAGGTCTACTTGCAGTATGTATTAGGACCGGCAGGTTCTAACTGATTATATGCCGATCACACAACAAGCCTGAGTTAGTTGGCAAAACGGGTCGCTTCACGTATGTAACTGACGTTGCTCCCAAACTACGAGCCATTGGATCGGAAAATCAAAGAAAATTGGCATCTCGAGAAGGTGGTTGTAGTTCCCATAATATTGTCGGCGACAGGTATTGTATATAAATCCCTCACGGCTTAGCTAGATGTCCTAGTTAAAACCAAACAAAACTACACCATTCTGCATACGTGCTCCGTGTTGCGGGGGGGTTCTTAACGGATTCTCCTATTAATCTACCACCGGCAACCACCACGAAAGTCCCTTTACCTTTTGGGTAGGTAGCGTCCCAGCGTTAGAAAAAATCCAGCATTTGCCGTGATTGTGACAACTCGGATAAATAAATAATAAAAATAATAAAAAAGTCATAAAAGAACTTAAAATCTCTCACCCAGAGCTCTGGTTGATTCACATCATCGTTTGCATTTAATAATAATAATAATCGTTGGCGCAACAATCCATATTGGATCAGGGCCTTGAAGTGTGTTAGAGCACTTCATTCAAGACCATAACGGTACACTACAGTATACCGTAGAAGGCAATGTGGTCAGTATTGCGCTCGCCCGAGATTATTACCCTGATTTGACTCAGGTACTCATTCACAGCTGAATCGGCTGGCATCCGACGTCAAAACACGATACAAATCTCACTGCCAACAGTGAAAAATTCTTCGGAGAATTCTTCTCTCCAACGCGGCCAAAAGTTCGCAATTCTTCTTACTAAGAACGCAAGTCTCCGAAGAATACATAAGGACTGGCAAGATCATTGTCTTATACAGTAAGAGCTTTGACCCTATGGTGAGACGTTTCGACCGGAATAGTTTTTGTAAGTTAAAATAGGTTCAGTTGGCTGAAAACAACCGTGCGCGGATTTAATCATCGTAGCTGTTATCGTTTGTTATTTTCGACCTTAGATACGAGAAACTATCAACGGTCTCAAAGTTGTATTCTCCTACCTTTGTACTTCCCGTTTGACCAATGCGGTTTGATGTTGCTGGTTGGTTGGTTTTTGGTGCTAACGTTGCCACCATATGCTATGTCTTGCCTTCATTGATGTGCAGCCCAAGATCTCGCGCCGCCAGCTCAATCTTTACAAAGGCAGTTTGTACGTCTCAGGTCGTTCTTTCCATAATATCAATATCGTCAGTGAAGCCAATAGTCGGGTGGACGTAAAGAGGGTGGTGCCTCTATTTCAGGATCACGGATCACTTTGTCCAAGGCCAGGTTTAAAAGGGTGCACAGTAGTTGTTGTTGATGCCGAATGGTCTCGAGAGTGATTCTGCTGCTTTTATCTGGCCTCGCACATTGGTCAGGGTCAGCTTAGTCAGTCTTATCAATTACGTGGGAATACCGAATTCTCTCATGGCGATGTACAGATTTACCCTGGCTATCCTACCATATGCGGCCTTGAAGTCGATGAAAAATGGTGCAACTGATAGCCACATTGCAAGAATTTTTCCATCTTCCATGCCGTAGAGATAAAATTTGATCTATTGCTGATTTGCCTGGTGTGAAGCCCCCTTGGTATGCCCGTCCAAAAGCAAACGACGGCTAGAGTACGCATCCAATACTACAACGTTCCTTGCGCTACGCTAGAACATTGCGGAGCGAGTACAAAAACAAGTTTCCAACCAGAATCAACCGCGGCACTCGCAATAGGTAAGCTTGCGTGCATTATTATGATTACACGAAAATTAGTTTTCGGGTTTTGGGAAAGATACCAAGCATTCCGTTATTTTTAAATAAAATAAAGTTAATCATTTTACATATTAAATTTTTCATATAAATGAATTTTCGGGAGTAGAATTAGGAAATTGAACGGAGTAAATTAAGAAAGCTTAGTTGTGCTAAAACGTGAGAAAACGAAGAAATGTTGGACATCATTAAATGCATTCTCTCGTTACATTTTCCCTGGATAAGGCGGATGAAATATTCCATATGTTATAAAGCCGTGGGCACAAAAATTGACGCAAGCAAAAAGTCGTAGCCAAAAATTCAAGCCCCGCGAGGTATGGTAGGCATATCTTAGGTATAAATAATTCCTGAAATTTATATTGTATAGAGGCAATTACTGTGCTTAGCTCGCTCTATTTTGCTCTGGATTCGGCACCTTTTCCACGTGATTGTGGGTCCTCTTCTATTCTCAATGGACCTGAAATACATAACATAATTTACTCCAGGTTTCGCAGCGCATTTCTGACAATCGGTAGATTCACCCAATAAATGCAAATCTGCATGCAATTTCCATGTCCCCTAAGGAACTCTGTCGAATGCTAACACAAATTTTCAGTGTTATCCGTCCGTTATTACCACGATCGCTTAGAACGGATTCACTTTTCTTTCCTTATTTGGGTGGTGCAAACGAATTGCTAGAAGATCTTACTGGATCACTCCCCCGAAAATAGATTCTACCTCACCTGGTGCTGTCTTAAATGCCGCCTTATACTTATCATTCTCAAATTTACGATATTTTCATTGCTCCTCCAGTTACTTCCCAGCTGCAAACATCGCCTTTTAAATTACTTAGCATGTCTTTCTCCAATCACAGTATTGTACCTAATGTTCCACTTCAGAAATCCTAATATGAAACCTTGAGAAGTATCTGCTGCTCCAATACACTCTTCCGGATCTTCCAAGCTGTCATCCGTTTCAAACTAGAGGAGTTTCTTCAAGATATATTTCAACTAACTGAGTTAAGCAACGAGGACTCCTAGTCGAGCATGAAGCCCTTAAACCAACTTCTCTAGATCTAATAAAAAGCATTTCCGGTATCTAGCGACACCGAGATAGATTTACGAAGACGACCGCAAAACGAGCTCGAAATTTCGTTGGCCAAGTAGGGATAGCTCAGTGGTTAGAGCACTAGGCTGTCATACGGAAGGTCGCGGTTCAAATCTCACTGGTGGCAGTGGAATTTGCATCGTGATTTGACGTCGGATACCAGTCGACTCAGTTGTGAATGAGTACCTGAGTCAAATCAGGGTAATAATCTCGGGCGAGCGCAATGCTGACCACATTGCCTCCGAGTGTACCGTTACGGTCTTGAATGAAGTGCTCTAACACACTTCAAGGCCCTGATCCAATATGGATTGTTGCGCCAACGATTATTATTATTATTAAGTAGGGACAGCCCTCGTTTTTGTTCATTACCTAAAAGCTTATAACTGGCATAAATATACCGATAACCACGAACTGCGGACAATGGGCAGTGCCACACATACCAGTCCTTCAAAGTGCCCGGTAGATAGTAAAGAGGCCACAAACAAACAGACGAGACCATAACAACCATCTAAAGAACATTAGCGTCGGTATGGTCAGAAATATATTTGGTTCCCAGGCGCCCAAAAGTTCGAAACGAGCTGGGTCAATGATAATTGTAAACTAGCAACAAGATGGAAGAATGTTTCAAAAAAAGCGGGGACGCAAAAAGACTATTCCCGAATTCACTGGTAGAAAAAGGAAGCCTGGAAAACCCAATAGGTCTGCTAAAATTTATAGACCAGTAGCTTACTCCAAACAAAGCTACAAAGTAGCTATGTACTGATGAAGGGAGTAAGTTGCTCCCGAAATATATATATATACCCTATAAAATAAAATTGTAGTTTGGAGTAAGCTACTGGTCTATCAATTTTAGACTTAACTACAAATAGAAGACAATATCTAACCTCTTAGGTATGCTAATTCGAAAATATAGTGAGAAACTGACAAGTCAGCAAGGCCTCCTGCTCATCCCTACTTACCTCATGTTCATATTGGGGCGGTGGATTGAGAATTCTAATGAAGTACTTAACAAACAAAATAAGAACAAGATGGAGTTTGGTCTAAGTCCAAAGGATGCTGTATCATGCATCCTTTTTAAAATCGCTTCAGAAAAGTAATCCGCGATGGTAAGTTGAATGCTAGAGGCACTATCCTCTTCAAGTCTACGCAACTGCGGACCTATGCGTCATGCCCTAACTCGAAGGCCAATACCACACACGTTGATGATGATGATGGTAATCTCGAAGTCCTAACACTTGATGTGTAGGTGTGGAAAGGTATTAATCTCAGAAATAAATTTCTAAGGTCAAACATTACTTTGACTGTCATCCTCATTTTTAATCTAAGGACAATTGCTTGGCATTTTGTCGATTGAGTAATAAAGAACGCATCAGTAGACTCATAACTAGTTCAGGAGGCATTGTAAAGAAGATAAAAATGCTCTAATTACCGAGCATATTTTTATGATTATGGATGCCATTTTGTTAATGCCAATCGACTGTTTATGCTGGTTTTGCTTACTGGATAGTGCGAAATTTTGGCTTTAACAAAATTAATTTGCCTCGAAGTATCTGGGTTCTTCCTTTGTCCATGAAGAGAAGTAAAATTGAACAAGTAGTACTTATTTTTTAGTCCTTTGAGATAATTTAAGAGAATCTTCCAAACCTTAATTTCAGGCCCTTCGACTTACTGTTTACTCTAGAATTGCCCTCTTGCAGATATATCGAACTAAACTCATAAAAATATTCACTAACCAATTCTTTAGCAAAGGATTTTCTAGCTTGAAATAAACTGACGTTGCTTAAATTCACAAAGAACAAATTAACTTTCTTCAATTCGCGCAAAGTTACATCTATTCAATTGTTCTAAACTTCTGCCGAATCATATACTTTGTAGGACTTATCGTTTTCACCAAATTCACTACACAAGGGGTCAAAATCAAAGTGGCTCCTTTAATCTGGAAGTTTCACATTGAACATCCTACCCAACCCAGAAAACAGTTAACTGCGTTAGTACTGACTATTAACATTTTCACATTTTGGATATCTCCCCTAACTGAGTATCCACCCTCCGGAAAATACTTTGATTTCATAACACGGTAGCCCGGAAGTTTGATTTCCTCGGCGTTTTGAATAAAAGCAGGTGTGCAAATAGAAGCCTCGTTTGAGAAAATCAGCTTTTTTCTTTGTCTTCCTAACACCTCCTATAATTTTCCTCTCCGTCGCTTCCTCTTTGTACTTTTCCAATGGACGTTTAAAGTCGCTTAGTTCGGGGCCAAAAATTTTTCGACATGGATAATAATTGTCGTAACGCTGGAATTATCTACGCTGAAAATCAAATGATTTTCCGGTGAAAGAAGATGGCTTCCCTTCATTTTTAATGAACAATTGTTTTTTGCATCGTTTTTGTTTTCCTCTGGGAAAAAATACACGGAAATTAATATCTAGTAGCTTCGCTGAGAATGCTAATGTTTCGCTGATAGCTTCAGGATGAGACTTAACTCCAGAAAATTTTTCCTATTATAAACGGAGAGTCATTTTTTGCACAATCCATGGAATTAGCTTTACTCATTTTCCGGAAAAATAAAACTGTGTTGAAACCAGATATTATGTGTGAATATTGTTATTCAGGGTACCGGCTGTCTTGGGTATTCCAAAAGCGATGATATTAGCACAACCGTATCCAATGTTAAATTCCAATTTCACGAGAGCGAAGTATCCTTTGAACTTTGAATATTTCACAGACTTATTCGTTGTATATTTCAATTAGGATTGAATGTATGCTCACGTTTTCGACGCACCTGTGAGAGAATGTGCTCCACCCCAACCCCTGATGCAAGTGGCGAAATACTGCGGCACGTACTAACAGCTGATATCATGCCACTTTCTTTGAATATTCCCCAAGCCAATTCTATGAGAGTCCCTGTCATGGCACCGAAATTAAACCGCCTGCTGCATTATTCATCGAGTCGCTGTGAATAAAGTGAAAAGTTCGAACATACAACCGGAAAATCAATTATCTGAATGGGATTCAGTTGGAAAGTGTATAGTGACGGTATTAGTTGTAACTTTGCATATATTCACCTGAATAACTAAGACCTGGGGCCCCAATGAGAAAGTTTCATTTGGAAATAAAATTTAAAGTCACTCAACTAATTGCATATGATGGAAACGTATGTATATCTAAACGTGGATATCACAACGGATTGTCTTGCTTTTCTAATTTCATCAGATGAGTTTGAAAGGGAGGTGGGGAGAATTAGTATAATCTGATTGGGGGTGCAATATCATGGGATTGAGGGGGGAGGGGTTTGATAGTTTTCATTGATAATACAAGAAAGCAGATACCCGGCTAAAATATAGAAACCTTTGATTCAGAGATTCAGTCAAATGCCTGCCTTTTGTCAAAGAGAGTACAATTAGTGCACTATCAACTAAAACTTATGCGGAGTTACTTCAAACTGAGCGGCAATTTTAGCGATAGCAAGTCGACATTCTGGACTTGACCGAAGTTGGACTCTTAAGACTGGCCGTCTCTCTCCTGGGAAACTATTCTCGTAAGTCTTGTAGTAGTGGAGGCGAACCAGATGTAACGTTGGCGTTGACAGGTTCCCAAGGGCGCACTCTCGACAGCGGGGTTCCTCACGGTAGGTTATGCCATGGTTTGTGATGAGAAATACGATTTTGATGAATAACAATGCAAGCTATGCAGATTTCTACAACTTTCCGCATCTCGTCCTCGGGGACATATTGTTAGAAAACAAAACTTGCCACAGTTTGGTTTCAGCTGACCATACAGACCATACACGGATAGCTCAAGTGGCTAGAGCGCTGGGCTGTCGTAGTGGAAGGTCGCGGTTCAAATATCGCTAGGCGCAGAGGAATTTGTTATCGTGACTGGATGTCGGATACCAATCGACTCAACTGTGAATGAGGACTCAAATCAGGGTAATAATCTCGGGCGAGCGCAATGCTACCCACATTCCCTCTCACAGTGTACTGTATTACACCGTTACGGTCTTGAATGGAGTGTGGATTGTTGCGGCAACGATTATTATTATTAAAACAATTAGCAGAGATGCGTAACAAAAAGGGTACTGGTACTGGCCTCAAAAGAAAAACCATCATTTCATGACCGAAATCTAGCTGGTGTTTTACCATGCTTACATTTGGAATGAATGGCAAGGGTTTTATAGGGACCGAAAGTTGGATTCGTAACATGCGAGTGGTCCTGTGATGAACTCGCTAGAAGATTTATTTGCAGTATATAGCACTTCCTCTTTTTCAACTTCTTCTTCCCATCCCAACATCAAAACATACCCAAAACATTCACTTATTTTATAATAATAATAATAATCGTTGGCGCAACAATCCATATTGGATCAGGGCCTTGAAGTGTGTTAGAGCACTTCATTCAAGACCGTAACGGTACACTACAGTAGACTGTAGGAGGCAATGTGGTCAGCATTGCGCTCGCCCGAGATTATTACCCTGATTTGACTCAGGTACTCATTCACAGCTGAGTCGACTGGTATCCGACGTCAAATCACGACGCAAATTCCACTGCCACCAGTGAGATTTGAACCGCGACCTTCCGTATGACAGCCTAGTGCTCTAACCATTTATTATTTTATAGTATTGATTATATTTGCACAGGCAACCCCGTAGCCTTTTAAATATCATGGAACCCTAAAAACCATCTAAATACTTCCAACTGTAATGTTTCAAAATGGTCATTAACCTCTTTGAGCATGCATGGGTTGTTAATCGACCTGATCATATCGCATAATTAAGTTCATATTTAGCATTTGTTTCGGGCTAAGGCGAAATTTTATATATGCAAATAGTGATAGAAACAGCCGATATTGCGGGGGTTTTTCTGTGTGGGCAGTTATGGAAGGGTAGCATACCACCTTATCAGTGCGTACATCTGAGAGTGTTAATATCTCAGACCCCATCCATATACGGAAGGGCTTCTTCCAGGGGCATTCGTTTCATGGCTACTGAATGATACTAGAGGGCATGGCTTCATAATAAAGTATGGCCTACGTGCTTAGTACGAACTGACACAATTGATGTACTTAGATGACATCAAGCTGTATGCTGGTACTGAAGTCATCTTAGAAATCATGGAGAAGAATACATTAAGTGCACGGAATGTATTCGCTATCCCTTCATTAGTTTATGGATTCAGAATATTGCCGTGGACGAAAATCGATCTGGAAAACGTCCAGCGACGGATACGGAGTACTATGTCCAAATTCTGAGTACATCATCCAAACTCTGCCGTGGAGCGGGTGAATTTCCTTCGTGACATCGGAGGTAGGGTCGTGGTTGACGTGGCGGCACAACATCATCTTCAAGTCGACTCGCCTCGCGCCTATTTTTACAACATAGAACAGGGAGCAGCTGTCTGTAAGGCAGACTGTGGACTGACTTCACTTAACTTGAAGAATCAATCTTTCAATCCACTGAGTGGGGTGAAGTCAGACCAAAAGTGGATCGATGAATGGAAGGCAATTCACGGGGTTTCGTGTGTACCATTCATGATCGCGTGATCACCACCCGAGCTTATAAAAAGCTCGTCATGGAAGAACGGGTGGAGAACGACCAGTGTAAACTGTGTCGTTCGGCATAAGAATCGTTGGACCATCTCATTTCTGGCTGTACTGTTATGACACCTGTGCAATACATCACCAGGCATAATGGTGTATGTAAGATTATCCATCAAAACCTTGCAAACAAGTATGGGTTGATCACATGTACCGATATAAGCCGCAAGTAGTACTTGATAGTTCTGCTTACAGCATGTATTGGGACCGGAAAGTTCTAACTGTTTGCCATATCCTACGCAACAAGCTGATGCGCTGTTAGTTGACAAGATGGGTCGCTTCGCGTATATTATTGATGTCACTATCCCCCATAACAGCAACATCGAACGGAAATACGTGGAGAAGGTGAACTATGAGCCACCGGCTCGGGAAATTAAAGAAATTTGGCGTCCCGAGCGGGTGGTTGTAGTTCCCGTAATATTGTCAGCTGTAGGTATTGTACTTAAATCCCTCAAGGCTTTATGGGACCTTTTATATCCTGGGACTTTCGCACAGTCTGGTTCAAACCATGCAAAAGTATACCATTCTGCATACGTGCTCGATGTTGCGGGGGGTTCTCAATGGATTCTCCCATTGACCTACCACCGGCCGCTGCCACCAGCGCCCCTTTAGTTTTTAAGTAGCTAAGATCATCCGTGTTCAAATGTTTGGCACTTAGTGCTGTATTAGGTAAAATCCGGCATCGGTTTAACATTGCACTATCGAAATGTTTTTCATCCTGAACCATTAACCCGTAGTTATTATTCTTTCTGATACCAATTCGCAAGGAAAGATGCCGAGAATGCGGAAAGCATTTATCCCACACCAGATTCACGCTTTCTATAGCCACGCTTGAGAGAATACCACAATACGGTGCCGCAAGCGGAAAAAGCCCTAGAGTTCCACAATTTTACCTCTAACCCCAGAATATCCAGTAAATATCGTTGAAATTCTTACTAAAGTCAGATCAAGCGAACATTTTGCGAAGCCTTGATATCATCGTCGAAAACAGTTTGCACATTCGAAAATTCAATCATAAACCTTTGACGAAAGGTTATGGTCGTAGCCGGATCAGTCCTATTCCAAGGTATGGTGTAGGTTTCCGAAGCACAGTTAATTTCCAGATTTGCAAGTTACTTGCCCACAAATCTCTATCCATTTTAGTCGCCCCTTGCAAAAAGTAAGCTGCAAATGAATTCTACAACACCCCGCTAGCTCAGTAGTTTATGAACTCCCCAACTTAATAGAAAGTACCGTTAGTCATTTCCTTAGATAGCAGTGACTCTTCTTCGCTAATCTTCTCTCAATAATAATAATAATAATCGTTGGCGCAACAATCCATGTTGGATCAGGGCCTTGAAGTGTGTTAGAGCACTTCATTCAAGACCGTAACGGTACACTAGGAGGCAATGTGGTCAGCATTGCGCTCGCCCGAGATTATTACCCTGATTTGACTCAGGTACTCATTCACAGCTGAGTCGACTGGTATCCGACGTCAAATCACGATACAAATTCCACTGCCACCAGTGAGATTTGAACCGCGACCTTCCGTACGACAGCCTTGCGCTCTAACCACTCAGCTATCCGGACACTTTGACCGTTTTGCAGAACGTATTTTTGTTTGTTCTTCATTTTCCTATAGAAAGACACTTCTGGTCCGCTGTCCTCAGGTTTGATCCTTTAGCAGATTTCGATGAGGACTTAAAGAGAGGTTTTGCCTGTTTTGTCTTCTCTCAAACGGGCTTGAAACTGTCTATGGGGAAGTTTGAAGCATATGGCATAACCCAGGATGGCCGACGAATAATTACCGAAATCGCCAACGATGGCACGTAGGCGTGGCTGACGGGAAATGAACTATCCAGGGGTCAATGATAAGGGTGAAACTAGATGAGAATAGGCTATTGCAAATCAAATACCGAATCTCCCATTAGACCCGCTCGTCATGTAAAAGAAACTCAGTGGTGCTAATGATAAACATGCATGCTTGTGCCAAGGCCGGGTTGATAGCATCAAATGCTAGTCCATATATACAAATTAACTATGTCAAAAACCATCACCATCATCATGAACAGCGCAGCAATCGGCATCCGCTGCCTTAATAAGGAACTCCAGACATACCGGTTTTGCGCCGAGGTCCACTAATTAAATATCTCTAAAAGCTTTTTGGCATCCTGGCCTATGCCACCTCTCCATCACAGCCAGGATCTGCCTCGCCTTCTTTTTCTACCATAGATATTACTCTTTTGGACTTTTCGAACTGGATCATCCTCATCCACAGAAATGGATACGCAACCTATTGAACCGGATTTTATCCACAACCATTTCGTCGTTATGCAGGCTACGGAATCGTCCATCCTAATGTAAGGGAGGAGGATTCTTCTCTCGAACACGGTCAATAGTTCGCAATTTTTCTTGCTAAGAACCCAAGTCTCCGAGGAATAGAGAAAGACTGGCAAGATCATTGTCTTGTATAGTAAGAGCTTTGATAGTATGGTGAGATGTTTTGAGCGGAACAGTTGTAGCAGACTCTGTTGGCTGCCAACAACGGTGCGCGGTTTTCATCATCGTAGCTGTTATCGGTTGTGATTTTCGAACCTAGATAGGAGAAGTCAATGGCTTTAAATTTGTAGTCTCCTATCTTTATTATTGTCATTTGGCCAGTGCGATTTGTTGTTGCTGGTTGGTTGGTTTTTGCACGGTGAGAATACCAAAAAATCAAACCAAGCATGAAGGAAAAGACGAGAAAGAAAGTTACGTTATTAGACTTGGGATTTCCAGTGCTGGCAATTTGCAGGCGTGAGAAATCATTTCAGATATTTATACCCAACGACTACACCCCACCTGTGGCATCAACTACTTAAACGTAGAGAAGGGAACAAATTCTTTCTAGCCTCTAATCGCCCGATTGACCAACCGGAAGTGATCTTCACCGCACGGCCAAATAAAATCATGGAGCTCTGCGTATGAATTATAATATAGGAGTCATGATAAGAAAGGTCAGGTTGCCGTGCATTCAAAACAAAAATTTGGGAAACCGGAAGCTGCACGCCTCAGTTATGAAAGGTTTTGTGTATTTCCTATAAAAGGTCGATCGGCTTTGGAAAGCACTAATCGAAACCTTTCATTTGATACCCCACATGACTATATTTGGTGAAGAAAAATGTAGACCCTCCTTTGCATGTATGGAGACTCCCCTTAAATTCAACGTAAAAGGATGAAACTCACTGTATGCGTAAGCGTTCATAGTTCCCACCTTTCCACCAAATTTGGTGTCAGTCGCTATAACCGTTACCGATACAAAGGCGTCCAACGCGCAGACAGGCAGACAGACACGCAGACAGTAAACCGATTTTAATAAGGTTTTGTTTTACACAAAACACAAATAAGGTTTTGTTTTACACAAAACCTTTGTTTTACACAAAACCTTAAAAAGTGAAAGATTTGGTGGAAATCCTTGTACCGTTAACAAAGATACAGGAAAAACATGTTTCCAATAACAGAAGTGTACAATATTATAGAGCGACATTAAACTAAAGTGGGTAAAGTAAGATGACAATAATAGCTCTTAATAGCTTTTCGAAAAGTATGCGCTCTGTAACATCTAAAGTTTGCATGAAAAAACAGCTTGCTCATCTAAACGTGTCGACTTACGATCTGTAGCTTCTTTGAATATAGGAAACTTTCATTCATTCAAAGATCATTTTATACTATATTTTATTTTTTCCTGCGGAAATAAGTTTAAAGTGAATTCCCGCTTCCCGACAAATTTTAAAGCTAAGCACTCTTGCATGCCGTAATCTTGGTGTCAATGTCAAAGGTACGATTTATTCTACGCCATTTATAGTTTGCATGGTAAACACTTCTTCTGCTTGTTCCAAGAGTCGATAAAGAGATGCCACCTTATCGTAGCATCTTTTTTCATTGGTATTATTCATTTCAAATTTATTTTGACAGTCGCTTTCCAACACTCATAGTGTTCGGACGTATTTTTCTACTTTTCCATACTAGTGCAAATTAATGAAAGTAATCAAAAAAACCTTTAGTAAAGTGCAAGTGAACCCATTAGTGAACAAACAACAAAAACTCTACACGCGTCGTTCAATAGTACGCGTAAAACGATCTCAAAACAAAGTGCAAGACAATCAAAATTCACCTGTGCAACCAACATGTGCCACCTCCAGTGAATTTGTGAAATTTCCAATAGACATTAAAATGCTTACTATAACAAGTAATAAAACCTTTACAACTAAACGCAAGAAAAGCAAAAAACAGGTCAACTCATCTTTAACAACGACCAACAATGAGAATGACGACATGGAAACCTCATCCGAGGAAAATATAAGTGACAATGATCAAGAGGCACCGCCACCGAACAAAAAAATACAAACCGGGATGGAAAGATATATTACCATCACTGGTAAAAAAAAGCAAAAGCCAACCACGAATAACGAGCAAGTTAAGCCAAACGAAGACACTACCACAACGAATCCCGGCAGTAGCAACTACTATAGCATCCTAGCGGACAAAAGCAATGACGTCAACGTAACCATAAGAAAAACTACAAAACCACCTCCGATTTACATCAGGCAAGCGGCCAGCAACAAATTAACCACCGAAATCGGAAAAATAGTTGGAGCAGATAACTTCTACATAGTTGACCTCAAAAGAGGAGATATAAAAGAAACTAAAGTGCAAGTTGTTAGCGAAGTGAAATATACAGCTCTGGTAAACTGGCTGGACAGTAAAAAAATGCAATACTACACCTACCAGCTGAAGAGTGCCAAGGGGCTTAAAGCTGTCATCAAAGGTATAGACCACCTTGTCGAACCTCAAGAAATCTCTGAAGAACTGAAAGCAAAAGGATTCGAGACCAAATCCGTGCACAACATAATTAATCGATCAAAGAAGCCACAGCCTATGTTTCTTGTGGAGTTAACACCCGAAACCAGTGTGCCGCCCAAAGGGAAACCTCATCCAATATACAATTTGAAATATCTACTCCACCGCAGGATAACTATCGAAGAACCACACAAACGTTCAGGCCCTGTGCAGTGTCAGAACTGCCAAGAATATGGCCACACCAGAACTTACTGTAAATTATCATCAGTCTGTGTAATCTGCGGCAAACTACACGAAGCTAAAACTTGCCCTAGCAACAAAGCGGACCCCAATAGTAAAAAATGTAGCAATTGCGGAGGCAACCACACCGCAAATTACAGAGGCTGCCCTGTCTACTCAGCCATAAATAAACTAACGGCTCAGAAGAAATACTCCCCGCCAACAACCTACAAACTTCAACATATCCATCAAACGCAAAACAATCAACCAGCTGTAACAAATTTTACTAGCCAACCGTGTACCCAACAAACATTCTGCACCCCTCCCCAGCCGACATATGCGGAAATGCTGCGTTTCCCTCAGCCGACAATTAGACAATCACACATTCCGATATCAACCAGCCCAACCAGCACTCCTGACACCACAACTCAAATACTATTAACACTCACAAGCAACATCCAACAGCTAACAAATACGATGCATCAAATGCAGGTAACCTTAAACAAATAAACAGAAATACTTAGTCAACTTTTAGGTAAATGAGCAGCATCAATATCGCCCAATGGAACGCAAACGGTATTCTCAAACATCGCAACGAGCTAGAAATCTTTCTCAGAGAAAACAACATTGATGTCATGCTGTTAGTCGAAACGCACCTCTGCAGCAAAAACAACCGCTTCAAAATCAACGGTTATAATACCCATCTACAAAACAACCCAGAAGACAAGCCATGTGGAGGAACAGCTGTGCTAGTAAGAAATAGGTTAAGATATTCTCCTGTACCTAGTGTTAATTCAAAATTTATTCAAAGCTCGGTAGTTGAAATTACCGATCAAAATCAAAAAATCATTCGATTAGCTGCTGTCTACTGTCCCCCAAAAAGCAAAATAAGTGAAAACCAATTCTCTGAATTTTTCAATACTCTAGGACCCAGATTTTTCGCGGCGGGCGATTTTAACGCCAAGTCGCCACACTGGGCTTCACGCCTAACCACCCCCAGAGGTAAACAGCTCTTAAACGCTGTATACAAAAACAATCTCCATTGCATTTCAGGGGGATTGCCCACCTACTGGCCATCCGACCCCCACAAAATCCCAGACTGTATAGATTTTGGTATCTTTAAAAGCCTAAATCCCAATCGCATTAGGGCCACTACTACGATCGACCTCTCTTCGGATCATTCACCAACCATTTTCGTGCTTAGACTTACGGCCACAAATTTCCAAGAAGAAGACAAACTAAACACTAACAAAACCAACTGGCACAAGTTTCAGAAACTTTTCAACAAAAACTTTTGTTCACAAATCAGACTTAAAACTCAAACGGACATTGACAACGCACTGCAATATCTGACTAGCACTATACTAGAATGCATCGAATTAGCTACTCCCAACCATAAATCCCCGAAAATATCCCATCCCGATACTTCTCAGAATGTCCAAGAATTGCTTAAAGCCAAACGAAAAGCAAAACGCGAATGGCAAAACCTACGCTCCCCAAGAACAAAAGCAATCCTGAATAAAGCAACCAAAACACTTAGACAAGAACTTATCAAAGAAAGAAATGAAAACATTCAAAAATTCGTTCTTGGACTAAGCCATTTAGCAGACACAAATTACGCAGTATGGAAAACAACAAGAAGAATTAAAAAGTCAATACAAGCGGAAACTCCAATCCAAAGTCAGCAAGGCGCCTGGATCATATCTAACCAGCAAAAAGCTGAGGCCTTTGCTAAATATTTTGAAAAAGTATTCAAAACGGAAGGTGGTGATAGCACCCCACCTGATATCCCTAACCACCATACAACTAACCCATTAACACCCCTAAAACTCAATTTTTCAGATTTGCTCAAAAAACTTAAAGTAACTAACCCTAAGAAAACCCCAGGCCATGATTGCATATCAGGGAAAATGCTAAAGGAACTTCCGCTCTCAGGAAAATCTGCAATACTATTTATCTTCAATGCAATTCTTCGTCTTAACTACTATCCTGACACCTGGAAACACGCCAGGATTACAGTCATCCCTAAGCCAGGAAAAGACATGAAAAAAATTGAATCATACCGACCAATAAGTCTGCTCCCAACCCTATCTAAACTATTCGAAAAGCTTCTATTTGACAAAATTCTAAAGGTAATAGAAAAGAAAGATATCATACCCTCTCACCAATTCGGATTTAGACAAAAACATGGAACGATCGAGCAAATCCACAAAATCGTTAACAATATTAAACAAGCCCTAGAAAGAAAAGAATATTGTGTAGGTATATTCCTAGATATTGCACAAGCCTTTGATCAAGTCTGGCATAAAGGCCTCAAGATAAAAATAACTGCCCTCCTCCCTAAAGAATTTCACGCTATACTATTTAGCTACCTAGATAGCAGAAACTTCAAAGTAAAATATAAGGATACGCTCAGCTCAACCCACTACATAGAAGCAGGTGTACCCCAAGGTAGTGTACTTGGACCACTTCTCTATCTATTTTACACTTCAGATCTCCCTACAAATAACAAAATGCTGACCACCACCTTTGCTGATGACACCGCCATCCTATATAGCCATCCTAATCCATTAACAGCCGTCAGAGAAATCCAAGGACACATCAACACGATAATGAACTGGGCCAAAACCTGGAAAATCAGTGTAAATGTTAACAAAACACAGCAGATAACCTTCACGCTGAGAAAAAGAACATGCAGACCTGTCACCATAAACGGAAATAAAGTCAATCTTTCTAACGTAGTTAAATATCTTGGGCTGTACTTAGACAGACGGCTCACCTGGAAATCTCACATTGAACATAAACGCAACCAAATCAAAATTCAATTCCGCAAGCTATATTGGCTAATGCACAAAAAATCCAAACTCAACACTTTAACAAAAATAATGGTGTATAAATCTATATTAAAACCAATCTGGACCTATGGCTTGCAACTTTGGGGCACAGCCAAAAAGTCGAACATCAACATAATCGAGCGCGTACAAACAAAAATTATTAGGTCAATTTTAGGTGCACCCAGGTACGTTAAGAACGAAATAATTCTTCGCGACACCAATACTTTAAAGGTTGCAAAAGAAGCGAAAAAGTATAGCAAAAAATATATCAAAAGATTAGCCAACCATCCAAACACTACAGCTAAAGACATTCTTCTTTCCAACAATTACGCAAGACTAAAAAGAACTGACCCACTGCAACTAGCCAACTTGCAATAACATCTACCTTACAACATCATACAAATAATAACAAATCCACTACAAATTGCAAATAAAAAACCCGCCACACTCATCAATTTTCTTATAGTACTCTTTTCCGTTTAACCAAACCAGTAATATGGGAAATACTCAAGATAAGCACGTTGATAATACCGGGGAGGTGACGAACACAATCATAGTAGACACGGTCGACGTACAATCAGAAAGAATTGAAACTATTCTCATCATCCTCACTGCAACAGTAGGGTGCTCCTTTGCGTACCAACTGTATAAGGACTACAGACGCAGCATCAAAAAAAAAAAAAGATACACCGAAAAAGTCTGACTATAGACATAAACTACATAGCAATCCTTTCCTGAACCCTTCAACCTTAAGAAATTCCCTACGAATTGGTTCCAAATCTAAATCTGAGATTAGAATAAAAAGGCTAATTATATTAGTTATTAAAAAGATTAATTGTATTAGTTATAAGCGCTTAGCTATAAATTTATAATAAGACTTGAACAAAATAACTCTTTTCAAACACTGGCTTGATAGAGTGAGAATATTCTATTTTAGTATTAAGATTCGCCACACTACAGGCTAGAGACCAAAAGGTCTAATTCTTGTTGTAAAAATGTTTCTCTGTAAATAAAATAAAAAAAAAAAAAAAAAAATTTATTTTGATGTTGCCTCCCCCCCCTTTATCTGATTCAACACCTCTGTTTTATTAATAAGAAAGTATGTATAGGACTTAATAAATAATGTTTAATGTTGCTGGTGACGTTGAAGCCTGACCTTTTCTAAAAGTATATAACAGGTCATTTTCCTGCTGTAATTTATTAATTACATGTTTCTCTTTGAAATATAAATGTTTTGTTTGAATGAAGTATAATCTGTGGACGTGAATCTTTTTAACTGTTTGTGTAAGATGAAATCCTTTTGAAATTCATTCAATATTTGTCCGTCTGTCCCGATTTACTCGAAAACGACTAAAACATATTATCATGAAAATCGACGAAAGTGTGTTGAGTGTTAAGCCCTTTGTTTGTAACAAGCTGCCAAACTTTGTTTAAATACCAATGACGGAACTGCCTTCCGATATCTCCAAAAGGAGGTTGGTCATTTTTTGTCAAGATATGGTCATGTGGAATCCCAAACAAAAGAGCTGAAATATTTTTTTTTTGGAACAGACCCAATCGTTAACGTCAGCGGCAAAATAAAGGAATTAGAGCTTAGAAAGCCACAAAAAGGTAAATTTTCCTATAATAACGAAAAAGATTTATATACTATATTTACCACTATTTACAGGAAAAGTTGGCCTCTTCCTCAGTGAGTTTTAGTCTGACCTGCTTAAAGTCCAACTTGTCCTTTAAAAACCTAAATCTTAATTGCTAATTAGAAAGTGCTTTTCATAAGTGATGTGATGTGATGTGTCTGGCAGCTAATAATTTGAGGGCATGTGGTGATCTTTACTTCCCTTAAGGGCTTGTTGAACCTTATCGTTATTAGCCTTTCAGTTTGCACCATGATTTTTCACTTTTCCCGCCACCATCCTTGGGGTCTTTAAGGCTTCCTATCTTGCTGATATGGTCTCCTGGTAGATATTTCTTCGATATCGCGTTTCTTTAGAAATTTCGAATGAAGTTAATAATAGTATATTACTATAATTTTAGTAATTCGAGAAATATGAAATGTAGTAATATAGGCGATAATATAGAACATGATCCTACCAAGTTTTGTGCAAATCGCACTATTACTAACAAAGTTATAATAGGCCAACTTTGTCGCTTCATTGCATATTTAAAGTCTTTGAACATCAGTGGCACGCGAAAGTAAATATTCATTACGTGCTAGATGCTAATGGAACAAATGTTCACTAAAATGTTTTTATATAAGAAATATACAAAACCTTGCATACCTGAAGTGTTCAGCTTCTGGTTTTCCGATTGGCCTTTTTATGGCTCTGCTTTTGTAGAGCAAAGGCTGCTTCTCTCCCTTTTTATTAGTTTTCCGAATTAATCCTCCAATCGCCTTCCAGCTGACATTTTATCTGTATATAACGTTTTAGAAGGCAGCAAATTTGTCCTATTCAAACTTTGTTAGTAATAGTGGGATTTCCCGCACTGAAAACAAAACCTTATTAAAATCGCTTCCCTGTCTATCTGTTTGCCTTTTTTTCTGGTCGTTAGTGATAAGTGCCTATCTGCGACAGCATCCAATCTTAACAGCCATATTAATGTATCTTGGGTCATATGGCGAATAGTCGTGCCCAAATCGATATAGGTATGAATGGTAACCTCAATGTCCGCTCAAGAATTTTTCCGGTTCGTGACTTAATTTCCCGTAGCTTTGTCCAATCCATCTTGGTATGGTATGTCGAACGACCAGTTTATAACTCGTCTCATCTTTTTTGTTATCTTGTGGTAGACGGATGAACCGAAGCAACAGCCCGGGAATAGTCCTACCTGCCCTGGAGAAGGTGCTAATAGGACCCCAAGCCAAGATGGAATAGCATACGAAGAAGGATGCGTGGCAAATGGGGAGCTTGGTCTTTAGTATACGAACTCTGAATACCTTGAGCGCCTTCAGTTTCCAATAAGACCCTTATCCTGGTGGCCGGACTAGCCAGGGTGGACATTCTTCCCGCACTACTCGTGGAACCAAAACATAGACACAATTTTAAAATAAGAAAACCGACGATAGAAGACTGGGGGGGGGGGGGGGGGGGTGATGCCAGGCGCATCATTGGAAAACAAGCTGCTGGCATCCAGCCAGGAAACAGTAGCGGTCGAGAGTAGTACATTCGGTGCCAGCCGTAGCACCGCTGTGCTGAAACCAACCGCCAGGACCTCTTGGAGTGAAGCGGCAGACGGGCTAGTAGTTTCTAGCCTGGAATCCATTGCCGTCAAACTGAGTGTAACGAGTACCAGACGTAGTACCCCTAACCTGAAACACTCGACGTCAGGGGATCCCTCAAAGGTGAAAACCACTGGTGTCCTGCCCAAGAGTCAGTACCAGAAAGCTATGCATATTCTCAGCAAGATTGCTAAGTATAAAGGGGCCGGTACTGTGGACGAGCGGGATGAAAAATACCTCGCTAAATACCAGGAAATTGTTGAGGAATACAACAGCAAACGCCTGCCGAATGAGCAGAAGGCGAAGCTCATCGCTCTGAAATGCAATCGATCTCAAGACGAGGTCGAACAAGATCACAAGTAGAACAGAGTAGGCAAGAGCTCAGACGCTAAGCAACATCTAAAGAAAAGTACACAGCAACAGTCAGCCGGCGAGCCGTGAACTGCGAAACCACTTACGTGTGCCGCTGGCGGATGGTAATTCCGCAAGCGGCAAACTAGCGCCGGAGGTGTGTATCAGTGTTGAGACCAGGCTATCGGAGATAGTCATTGAGCATCTCCAAAGCAAATATTTTAATTTATTCCACAGCACAGGAGACGCTGATCAGGACAGACCTAGAGCATGTATTCTCGCGAGGAAGAGCCTGCACGCTTTTCTCTGTCCGGGCCAGAGTTCCAGTGACCTAGTCGTGGTCAAACTGGAGCAAGCGGGGGCAGAGACCGTGTATATTTCCTCGACCTACATGGCTCATGACCGATCAGCTCCGCTAGAAGAACTACAACATCTGTTGAACACCATAACAACAAAGAAGGCCAACCTGTTGATAGGCTGCGATGCCAATGCAAGGCGTATGCTTTGGGGCAGCTCGAAAATCAACAAGAGAGGTGAGTCATCCTTTGAATTTACTATTACTTCAAACCTATCGGTGTGTAACAGGGGCAGCATACAAACCTTCCATTTCCCCAGCTCGGAGAATTGTGACGGTTGGGAGGAGGTCCTTGACATCACCCTAATAACCGACAATGGTGGGGTAGTGGAGAGACACGCTGAACCTCAAAAATCTGGGCGACACGTTTAAGGTCACCCTTCTCTGGGTTCCTGGGCATAGCAGCATAGAGGGGAATGAGCAGGCTGGCGGATTGGACAGGCCAGGCTCTATTGTTGTACGCCCTTGGGTGAATACACTGGGCGTTTCGCTGACGGCTGCTCTCATAACAGCAATTACGGTCTTAGGAGTTTGTGGCATCAAAACGGCACACCACAGCACTAATTCCATGCAGAATCTCGACAACGTTGTTAAATTTATTTATATTGTAATCAACTGATTAGGGTGGTCAAACAACCATTCTGAGTGGTCAATGACGACCTAGAAGGAAGAACTATCCCAAAACCTAAAAGAAATTGGCTAAGTGCCCATGAAAATCTCCACGCAAATACTGAAACTCCAGCAAAAGGTTCGATTGACACGTTCTTGCACACCTCTGTGTTAGCCAGGCTCGTGATTGAAGGGACGGCGTGGTCGGTCCTTTGAGCGCTTCGATCCCTCACGTGCCATTTTCACAAAATCAACCTGTCTATACCAATGCGTGGGTCCACGCCGTATCTACCAAACCCAATAAAGGGATTCGCGACGGCCGAACGAGATAACCTAGAACACGAGCTAAACCTGGAAAATAAAAAAACAAGTCGGGAAACCGAAGCCCAGCTACACATATGTACATACATAGCAACGATATAAATACTATATTCATTTTTAATAAACACACGTTGTCTATTACCGCATTGGTAAATTGATCTAACGCTTCCTATTTGGTTACTACCCGCAAGCTTTATTACACATGCGTATACAGACACATGTGTCCCTCGAGTAATTGACACCGATATGCAAATAACTAAAAAAAGCCAAAATGCATTGCTTTAGAATGATGTCCTATGTTATCCCCTATACTGATACCAAACTTTGTACTTATGGGATGAATTTAAGGGGGGTTTTCCGGTAAATTTCTGAAACATGGTAATATACTTTTATTACCTTTATTTGTGCAGATGTCGGAACGGGATGTATTTGCAGGGTTAGATTTTATATAGATGCATCATTGTGATTTTTTCAAATTTTTCGGTTGGATAGGTTCTGAGAACGAGACCTGTTACACTTTTTGGGCCGGACATTTACAGCCTCATCTCCCCTATGTTTCTCCTAATATCAGAAATAAGGCTTTCTGAAAGTACTAATCGAGCCTTTTCATTTCATACCCCACATGATCATTTTCTGTGAAAAAAATGTATACCCCTTTTTTGCATCTATGGAGAGCCCCCTTCAAACTTAACACAAAATATCGCCACTCGCTGCATGGAAAGGGGTACACAGACCACATGTTCTCAGCAAATTTTGTGAGTATCAGTTCAGCCGTTTCCGAGGAAATCGGGTCTGACAAACTGACAGACAGACAGACGCATTGAATCGATTTTAATAAGGTTTTGTTTCACCGACCGAAGTGCCGCGATCGAGGGAGAGAAATCCACGATGGATCACAGCCTCAATCATTGTTTCCTCTGCCTCAGATTTTCAATAAGGCGCTGCCCCTGAGATTCCCTCCCTTCCTTGACATCCTCCAGTCACTATTTTGGAGGATGTCCTTATATGTATACGAGTTTGGCGGGATCAAGAGAGAGAAGAAAAGAAGCAAGTCCTTAAATTAAAGAAATGATCTAATATGCATGGCATGCATACATTCAAGTGCCAATTCAAAAAACATATAGATAATAAATAATAACATTTAAAAGAATAAATGTAAATTCATTTACAATAATACTTTTAAAACAAGTCGGGAAACCGGAAGCTGGACGCTTCAGGTACGAAAGGTTTTGTGTATTTCTTAGTACGTAGCACGTAATATATGCATATATTACGTGAGAATATCCACTTTCGCATGATATTGACATTCATAGTCTTGAATTTGCAAAGAAGCGACAACTTTGACGTATTATAACTTTGTTAGTAATAGTGCGATTTCCACCAAACTTGGTAAGATCATGCTCTATATTATAGCCTATATCACTGCATGCAAATTTCATGGTACTAGGATGAACTTAAGGGGGGTTTCTAACCAATTACAAAAATTGTAGTAATATACTATTATTAACTTTATTTAAACAGATATCAGTGTGGAAGGTATTTCGGAGCCTAGGCACCATATAGTGGCAGCCTCTTGATTTTTTTCAGATTTTTCGGTTGGGTAGTTTCTGAGAATGGCCCCCGTAAAGGAATGGTCGTTTTCAACCCCCCGCACTCCCCACCTTTCCAAGAAATGTCAAAACTAAGACCAGCGTCGAAAAGTACTAACCGAGACCTTTAATTTGATACCCCACATGACTATATTTGATGAAAAAAAAATGTACACCCTCCTTTTGCATGAATGGGGACCCCCCCTTAAATTCGTCGTAAAAGGATGTAATTCACTGTATGCGTGAGCGTTCACAGTTTCCAGCTTTCCACCAAAGTTGGTGTCAATCGCTGCAACCGTTTCTGAGAAAAATGCGTGTGACGGACAGACAGACAGACCTGTGAGGAGTTGCCAGATCTCCCATCAAGCGCGACCCCAGCTGGCGGATAGGGGCATACCTATTGATGTGTAAATATGTGTTCATGCACTTTTCTTTTCTGACTGTGCATGGGCTAGTGTTTGCTCATCTCTAGTGCGTGGACCAAAATGGCTATGGGAAGGACACCCAGAAAATAAAACCACCATGGAAGACGAGAGAAGGAGTAAACTTACGGTGCAGGGCTCGGAACCCCAGTACCGGCGGCTTTTGGGAGTGAGCAAGCGGGCTCCCGGCCGTCGATATCCCTCGACCGCAGTGCCTCGGTGGTGGACAACTTGGCCAGCGTGGCATCTAATGCTACAAGTGTTTTAGATTTGGAAAAGGAAGTGTTCAAGCGAAGTACCACTCTACCAAGGACACCAGTAACAAAACCGAAGAAGGGTGAATTGAAAGCAGATCGTTGGACAACAAAAACAGCAACAAAATCGACCGCGCATATTCAAGAGGAGGAGCAGCAGGAGGTACGCCAGGACCAGGAAAAGGACCCATTCAGAAGAAGTTCGTCAACTTTGAGATCTCCGCCAATGCCAAACATCAAAAAAGATAAAACGGAGGGAAGGTCAATGAATGCCAAATGTGAAGGAGTATTTAAAAGTAGTAATCTGGTTAGGAATCATCATGGAGAGCAGAGCCCTGAAGCAGAGGAATTACCCTTCACACAGCTTGGTGCAAAAATAGTGGAGCTGTCTGAGTTCATCAAGGACAAGCACAACGTCCACCAAGCCATAAAGAATATGGTCAGAGCAATTAGAGTGCTCTACAACAAATCGCAGCGGAAGAACAAAATTCCAAGGGCAAGTCGAAATCTGTTGTCCCAACGGTGTCACAAGCAACCCAAGTGACACCTAATCGTGTTGCAATCGACCTGCCACCAAACAAGAGAGTGCGGGAAGGAGATGTGGATCCTCTAGGAAGTCAGCAGGCGCCTAAGAGGAAAAAAGCCATACAAATAGTTCCGAAAAACGGAACTAAAGGCACCGAAGAGAGAAAGCAGGTCCCCCAAGCACGAGCTCCGGCAATCGACTCGACAAAATCCAAGGGGAATGAAAAAGGTGATTGGACCAAGGTAGTTAGGAAAAAGGCGAAGAAAAAGGCAAAAATGCGAATTCGCCCAGAAGCGATTGTAATCTCCACCAATGGAAGTTTGTCTTACGCGGAGATACTGAAAAAGGTCAAAGCTGACACCGACCTAAAAGATCTAGGCGGAAATGTCAGCAAGATTCGAAGGGCCCAAAAGGGTGACCTCATGTTTGAGCTGAAAAAAACCAGCTTGGGCAAAACTGACGGCTTCCGAACTCAGGTTAAGAACTCACTTGGGGAGAATGTCACAGTACGGACCCAAAAACATGCGGTCTATATTCAGTGCAAGCACCTCGATGAAGTTACATCCAAAGGAGAAATTTGCACTGCCTTGATGGAACAGTTCAAGCCTATGGCAATACTCAAACGGCCACATTTCGATTGCCAGTGGATGCCGCGCAGAAGTTATTGGCGGCCGGGAAGGTTCGTATCGGATGGGTTGTTTACCGTCTGAGAGAGCAGATTTTTCTAAAGAGGTGCTTTCAGTGCCTCGCGTTTGGCCATTTCGCGAAAGCATGCACCTGCGGCATTGATCGATCCGATCGATGCAGAAGGTGTGGGGAGAATGGCCATATTGCCAAAGCGTACAGTAGGGACCCCAAATGCTTATTGTGCGAAGGAAGTGAGGGACGGGACTACCGGCATATTGCCGGGAGTGCTAAATGCCCGGAATTTAGGAAGGCGCTAACTTCAATGAAAAAATGAGGTTTATTCAAATGAACCTCAATCATTGTAAGGTCGCTCAAGATTTACTCGAGCAGACCGTCTATGAATCCGAGGTGGAAATTGCCATCATTAGCGAACCCTATAGAAACCGTCACGGTGGCGTGTAGGTTATAGATTCGTCTGGTGGAGCGGCGATATGGGCATGCGGTCGACAAGCCATACAATGTACTGGGAATCAGATATACAGTGGCTTTGTGTGGGCGAAAATAAACGGGGTATATGTGTACAGCTGTTACGCCCCACCAAGCCTGACACTGCCCGAATTCGAAGAAATGCTTGACAGTCTTGTTCTCGATGCAAGGGGTCGTAGTCCAAAGGTGATTGCTGGGGACTTCAATGCTTGGGCCTGTGAGTGGGGTAGCAGAGAGACAAATGCAAGGGGCCGCAGTCTATTAGACGCTTTTGCACAGTTGGATGTCGTTCTCGCCAATGAAGGATATGTCAACACCTTTCAGAAAGGGGGGTGTACCTCAATCGTAGACCTAACTTTTGTCAGCCCTGCACTGGCATGTGGTATATCTTGGTGCGTCAGCAAGCACTACACCCACAGCGATCACCAGGCAATCTTCTTTGGGCTATGGGTGGAGTCACCGGGCATAAGACCATCATGCCCGAAACCGAGAAAGATGTCAGGCTGGTCCGCTAAAGCTCTGGATGAGCAGACCTTCATAGAGGTGTGGTTAGACCAACCTAATAAAGCAGGCGCCTCTACGGAAAGAGCTGCCCATGTGGCCCAATGCATCGCCAAAGCGTGTGACGCGTCCATGCCGAGGAGGTGCTCTTTCCCCAGTAGAAGACCAAACTACTGGTGGAATGCTGAACTGGCCAGCCTTCGATCTGCCTGTCACCGAGCCAGAAGAGCGGCTCAAAGAGCGGTAGGCAGAATCGACCAAGGGCAAAAAGAGCGCGCCTATAAGGAAGCTCGCAAAACCCTCAAGCTCGCCATCCAACGGAGCAAGAGGGAATGCTTTAAGGAGCTCTGTTTAGAAGCGGACATAGACCCGTGGGGGAGTGCCTATAGAATCGTGATGGTGCGATTCAGAGGGCGATCATCTCCGCAGATCACGTGTCCTTCACTCTTGTTAAAAATTATCCAGGGGTTATTCCCTCAGCAAGAGGAGGGCATAGACAGCTTCCAGCGACCTCTGAACGACACGGCAATACCGTCAGTCACCAGTGACGAGCTGCTGGAGATCTGCGCTAGAATGGGAGATAACAAAGCTCCGGGTCTGGATGGCGTGCCGAATAAGGTCCTCAAGCTTGCCGTGGAATCCAGACCGGACATGTTCGCTGAGTTGTTCGAAGCGTGCATGTCCGAGGGGATATTTCCTGCAACATGGAAACGACAGAAGTTGGTGCTACTGCCTAAGATTGGCAAACCTCTAGGTGAGCCAACCTCCTACAGACCTGTTTGTCTTTTGGATACTGTGGGCAAAATGCTAGAGCGAGTAATCTATAATAGATTACTTCCGGTAGTTGAGAGCCTGGGAGGTCTCTCAGATCGGCAGTATGGGTTCCGCAAAGCCAGATCAACCATTGATGCCATCAAAATGGTTACTGGCTTGGCCGAAGATGCAATCCACGGAAAGGGCAGTACTAGCAAATATTGCGTAGTAGTGACCCTGGATGTGAGAAATGCATTCAATTCGGCTAGTTGGAACCTAATACGGGAATCTCTGGCGAAGATTGGTATTCCCGCTTATCTTGCAGCTATTGTCAACAGCTATTTACAAGAACGGAGGCTTTGGTATGACACCGATGACGGACCCCAGGAGTACGTTGTCTCCGCGGGTGTCCCACAGGGCTCTGTACTGGGCCCACTGCTGTGGAACGATAACGATGTTCTTAATCTTCCCCTTCCGGAGGAAGCCACAGTGGTGGGCTACGCCGATGATATAGCGCTGGTTGTTGTCGCAAAGCATCTCGAAGATGCTGAGTTATACTCATGCGAAGCGATCAGTGCGGTTAAGAGTTGGCTAGAGGGTTCTGGTCTGACACTTGCGGAGGAAAAAACGGAAGCGGTCCTCATCACCAAGCGTCGTAAAAGAAATTATGCCCGTATTCAAATTGGGAATCATATCATCACTTCTAAGCCTGCCATCAAATACTTGGGAGTGATGATAGATGGGAAGCTTAGCTACAAGCCACACGTGCAGTATGTCTACGACAAAGCATCCACTGCGAGTGTGGCCCTGGCAAGAATGATGCCGAACGTGGGAGGGCCCCGGCATGCTTCCAGGTTGCTTATAGCTAGGGTAGTGAGTTCGATCCTGCTTTATGCAGCTCCAGTTTGGGGAAAGGCATTGCAGATTCCATCTAACGCTAACAAACTGAGTTCAGTCTACAGAAGAACAGCCCTTAGGGTGTGCTCGGCATTCAGAACTGTCTCAGATGATGCAGCATTCGTCATCTCTGGAATGATGCCCATTGATATCCTGGCACATGAGATGACGAATATATATAGTGCGAAGTTTATCTCTCCTTTATCGCAGAGGAAGAACGCCGAAAGGGAGATATCTCTAAATAGATGGCAAGAGCGTTGGGAACGCTCGGGAAAGGGTCGGTGGACACACAGGCTCATCCCTGCCATCAAGGAGTGGTTGGAGAGACGGCACGGTGAGATTAATTATAATCTTACTCAGTTTCTCACGGGGCATGGAGGATATCGCCAGTACCTGTTCAGGTTTAAACTAGATACCTCACCCGATTGTCCAAACTGCGATGGAGTCCCAGAGGAACCAGAGCATGTATTCTTCCACTGCCCAAGGTTTGTGGAGGAAGGGAAGAACCTAGAGCAGACTCTAGGAAAGGTGCTCGTACCAGAGAATTTGGTGCGAAGAATGCTAGCATGTCGGGAAGACTGGGATGCGATCAACTCCATGGTCGTAACTATCCATAGCGAACTACGAAAGGCAGAGGAGACCAGAAAAGCGCGGTTACGTACGCCGCGTAGAGACGAAAGGGGACCAAGCTAAAATGAGCTGACTCCGCCCCGTGATGTAATACCGTACGGTGGTTCCACGGGGCTTGGGGGGAGTCGGGGGTGGTTTTAGTGGGTAAGAATCCCACACGCTGGCGTGTCCAGGCCAGTGTCTTTTGAAGATTTCCACCTCCTCAAAAAAAAAAAAGACAGACAGTCAGACAGACGGACAGACGGACAGACAGACAGTAAACCGATTTTAATAAGGTTTTGTGTTTACACAAAACCTTAAAAATGACTCAAAAATGTAAAATAACTAAAAATTTTAAATTTATAACCTAAAAAGGAATGATAAATAAAAAAATTCAATGGATAAATAAATTAAAATAAGAAAAAGATGAAAGCCTTAAATAGGAATAATCATCATCGTCATCAACGGTGCAACAACCGGTATCCGGTCTAGGCCTGACTTAATAAGAAACTCCAGACATCCCGGTTTTGCGCCGAAGTCCACCAATTCGATATCCCCAATGCTGTCTGACGACCTGACCTACGCAATTGCTCCATCTCAGATAAGGTCTGTCTCATCTACTTTTTCTACCATAGATATTGCCCTTAGAGATTTTCCAGGTGGGATTATCCACATCCATACGAATTAAGTGACCCGCCCACCATAACCTATTCAGCCGGATATTATCCACAACCTGACGGTCATGGTATCGCTCATAGATTTCGTCGTTATGTTGACTACGGAATCGTCCATCCTCATGCAGGGGGCCAAAAATTCTTTGGAGGATTCTCTCTCGAATGTGGCCAAGAGTTCGCAATTCTTCTTGCTAAGAACCCAGGTCTCCGAGGAATGAGGACTAGCAAGGTCATTGTCTTGTACAGTAAGAGCTTTGACCCTATGGTGAGACGTTTCGAGCGGAACATTTTTTGTAAGCTGAAATAGGTTCTTTTGACTGACAACAACCGCGCGCGGATTTCATCATCGTAGCTGTTATCGATTGTAATTTTCGACCCTAAATCCTAGGTCTCAAAGTTGTATTCTCCTATCTCTATTGTTCTCGTTTGACCAGTGCGGTTTGATGTTGTTAGTTGCTTGGTTTATCTTTGTCTTGCCTTCATTGATGTGCAGTCCAAGATCTCGCGTCAATCGCCACCTGCTCGATCTGGATGAAGGCAGTTTATACGTCTCGGGTGGTTCTTCCCATGATGTCGATATCCTCAGCATAGGCCAGTAGTTGGGTGGACTTAAAGCTGCTTAAATAGGAATAATAAATAACAAAATTAAAAGAGAAAACCGACGTTGCCACCAAGAGCTCTGCGTGTTAAAATGCATAATTGTTGCTATGGATAAAATGGAAATTAATTAAAGTAAAACTTACAATATCCTGAAATTCTGCTCATGCACGCGTTACTTACTAGCAGTTCGATTACCGGCCCGAGCAATAAGATTCTCAAATTATTGAGGGAGCATGGAGTCGCTTAAATATTAAATACACTAACTATAACCGGCCAATGAGGCAGTGCAGCCAACACTCCTTCGCAAACAGTATTTCTTCGGCATTGTACATCAGTTCACAAAAATCAAATCGTACGAAATGACAACCTCACAACAAAATCTCCGACTTCGGTCCACCGCAATCCAAAATCCTTCCTCTAAGTTGATTGCGCAAAGAACAGAACTGTCACTTCGTACACGAGTAAAATTTCAACCAAAAATAATCTCCTCTACCCAACAGCTGTCTCTCGATCAGCCGGTCCCGCTAAATTTGGTCTTGAAATTCTCGAATTCATGTTGCCAGCAACCTTAACAGCAGCATTAACGAATGCGGTAGACCACTCCCCTCTGTAACGATCACTTCGCCCGAATGCGTTCAATAAAGCGCAATATGCGTCGAAATTTAAGGTAATTGCACACTTTAGAATGCATTAGTTGAACAAATTATTCCCGAAAAGGGCGAATAAAATTCCACTCCGATCACGAAGCCACGGCTACTACAATGTGTAAAGCGTTTCCCTTGCGGACGCCGACAGCAAGTTTGATCTTACTCGACGCATTACCAGCATTGAGTCGGCCTTCGCTGTTTTTTCCAAAATTTGGAAACATAACAACAAGCTGTTCCTGTTCCACGGCCGTGTCCTGGCTACGTTACAATATGACAGTAACACAGGGAAAGTCACCTCTATTACACACAAGCTCCAATCTTTCCTTCATTCATTCATGTCATCAGGGTATACTGGCCTATGAAAATAACTAAGGCAGAGCTTGGTCGACATACAAACAAGATACTCGTGAACGTATTGCCCACACATTAAACAAGTCGGGAAATTAGAAGCTGGACGCCTCAGATATGAAAGGTTTTCCGTATTTCTTTTATGAAGACATTTGGGTGTGCATTTATCCCATTAGAACGTAGCACGTAATATATGCATATATTATGTTATAATATCCACTTTTGGGTGATTTGACAGACATTCAAAGTCTTGAATTTGCAAAGAAGTGTCAACTTTGATATATTATAACTTTGTTAGTGATGGTGTGATTTCCACCACACTTTGTTGGTAGGATCATGCTCTATGCTATAGCCTATATTGCTGCAATTTCGTGGTACTAGAATGAACTTAGTAGTATATAGTATTATTAAGTTTATTTGAACAGATATCGATGCGGGGGTATTTCAGAACCTAGGCATATAACGACCTTTTTTTTTCAGATTTTTCGGTTAGATAGTTTCTGAGACTGGGTTTGTCTGACGCCCCGCACTCCTACCTTTCCAACAAATGTTAAAATTAAGACAGCTTCAGAAAGTATTATACTAACGAAGTCCTTTCATTTACTTACTATATTTAGTGAAAAAAAATTACGCCCCACTATTGCATCTATGGGGACCCCCGCAAAATTCAACGTAAAAGGATTTGGTATCAACCGCTATAACCGTCTCCGAGAAAAATGCGTGTGATAGACAGACAGACGGACAGATAGTAAACCGAATTTAATATGGTTTTGTTTTACACAAAACCTTAAAAAGGATGAAAACTCCATTGCAAGTTATGCCCAACAACCGTAAGAACATTTTTATCAGGAATCGGCCACCCGGTCTCCCAATAAGGAAATACACACGGAAACAGAGTGCGATATTAAACAGTTCTTCATATGAAGAAGAAGCAGCTCACTTCTTACAATGCAGCCCGTCCCATTGGGTATATAATTACACGTGACAGGTCTAAAGAAATATGCGCTTTAATGTACGGAAGCAAACCAATCACTCTAATAAAGTGGTTCCATCCTTTCACTGTCAAATCGATTTATTTCCCGAACTGAAGGATGGTTATTTAATCCAACAACCATCTTCAAATGTAAACAGCCAAAGGCTACCAGTGCATTAGTCAGTGTCGAATCTTCTCCCAGATGCAATCAAACACCATAAAAGAAGTCCAAACAGCAACAAAATCACGCCAGACTATTCATACACGCAGCCATAACAACAAGGCTGACAGTATACGGAGCCTGATTCCTGCTTTTCACAGTAATTTAAGTAAATATACATGTTTACCACTCACGGAACTACACAACCCCCCCTTTATGTGGGCTAAATAGTTCGATCCTATAATGATTATCTACGTAAATGCGCTTATCTGTTACCTTGTCTGGAATTGCACAGAATGAATTGCTTCGCAACAGAGTAACTACGGCTGAGTGAGCTCCAAAGGGATATCCACTTACAATTTGATCTGATAAATGCAATATCTGCAGATGAACATCAATTCAGATGGGTGAATAATGTATTAATTAGACTAATCCATTGAATTTTGAAAGAGGAGAACACGATTGCTACTGCCAGTTTTACATTTGGACATGATCTGGTTCGCCAAAAGTACAAATGAAGTGGATTCGCTCCAGGTCATGTCAGCAGAAGTATTCAGATTTCGGAGCAGAGCCATGCCAAAGATGAGAACATAACGTCAATGCAAATTAGCTTTAAGCCTTTTTCGGTCAAATTTAAATACTTTCTATATATCCAAATCCTTTCAACGTTACAAATCACCAACAATACATGCGGAAATGTCACATACAATATTCAAAACACTAAACGTCTGATTTCCGCCTTCTGAAACTGACAAAGAAGTACCTATTCATAATCCCTAAGGAAAGGATGACCACATACTCACTATACATTTGAATAAGTTGTCTTGACCGGAATTATCCCAGCCCGAAGAATCCTGTTCTAGATAGGTTTCTTGGTTGAGAATGCCAAGGATATATGTATGAATGTTTGCACATGCCGCTATACATACCTATTTCTGCGAGCAAGTGTGTATGAGAAAGAAGTTAAACTCCACATGACTGGTTGCCCCAAGATAGGGAAATCCTTCCTCCTCATCATTTTTTGCTTCTTCAATAGGGAAGTAACGAATCATAGTCGATGGAAATTTCATTCACGCACAATTTCCTTAGCTGGAAAATTTGTATCCCGTGCACATAGTCGTACTTTTGTACATACGTACGAATGCGACTGTATGCGAACTCATGGATTTTTGCTTTTGCCAGTTTGAAAGGATCGAATGATGGCTGGCTATTCGTACATACACACCACAGGAAACTTTCAAAAGTGAGGTAAAAACAAAGTTCCTAGCATTCAAAGAAGTGTTTTGATCAAGTGGAAACCTTTTCTGTGGTAATCCTCGATTTGCATTTTTAATGTATAATCCATCCTAATCCACGTGTCGGTTTCTTGGGGTATGTATGGTTGACGGAACATACAAAGTGATAAATGACGATGAGATTACCACAGCTGGATGGATTTAGTCATACAAAAACGATAAACTCAAAATATTGACCTAATTTTGGATGGAGTATATTTGGCAGTTGGAATAAAACGCTCTCACATATACGAACCGAAAAAAGGCGGCTAGACAACGTAGGGAGCAAATAACAATAAATGTGTATTATTTATGGATGGACACCGGGAAAACCGTCCTCAAAGTAGGGAGGTTTAAGTGTCCCCATTTAACTAATTTCGAGTCCTCAATACCATCTTCCGCTGACTGGATGATTGGTGATAATCAAATGAAAACGTAGTTGCACCAAAATTTTCAATGTTGATGTCTAAATTATGTATTATTTCCAAGTGAAACTTCAAAACATTCCATTTCGAAATTATATTGAGAAATTGTGTTGGAGATGTTTAATAACTGCCTGGGATGCCCAGAATGACCATCCGGGTTGGCTATTGGCAGAGTATTGCAATATCTAAGGAAACGCGAAGTTGACCATCCAAGTCACCCAATAATTTTCGCCGCCGAAATCTTCAAATTCTTTTATTTATTATTTTACCTACCGAAGCGGAGAAACGTAAGTCTCTGTAAGACCTGCGTCACACTTTGGACTTCAGCTATCTCCTTTCGAGTGGGGCTCAGAAACTAAGGTCCGTTATAAATTCTTCGTTTTCGGAGCACGTTTACGTTTCCTTTGAAAATTTTCATCACAAAATACCCTCACGTTTAAATCGATCGAAGCCCTAAAATCTATTGAAACTTTATTCAATTATAATATATAAATTTTCGAAGTCAAAGGGCAGTATAGGTCCCAGGGAGAAACGTGGATTGGTATCCGCGATGGAGCATAAAACCTGGAAAAGGCCTGCTGAACCAAAACCAACAACTCTACTAAAAAACCCTATCTCCACTTCCACGTAGTGACCACTGGGAGCTCTTTCATGACGAAAAGCTACAGACGGAGAAGGATGAAGACGAGTCTCCCGCGCCTAAAAACGGGACAAATTGTACCAACTAGTCCTCCAGGTTGGGGGTCGAGTAGGGCTGACAACCCTACATGGAAAACCGAACTTACAAAGCCACAACAGGAGCCTCGGACTGGACGGATAACAACGACAGGGGAATAACGATTTGCACATTTTCTCATGGAAGGTGCGCTCCCTGTACAGAGATGAAGCTGACAAGCAGCTAGTTCCAATATAGGGCTGATATACTACACCGTATATTATAGCGGCCATCCAGTAAATCATGTGGTCGGAGTAGGTTTCTTAGTCAGCCAAAAAATGAAACCTACTGTTGTCGACTTTGGAAGAACGTTATCATTGGTACGGCCAAAAACATACTTGGCTCCAGCCGCAAAATGAGTCGGAACGGCTGGTTTCACGATGAATGTAAGCTAGCAACGGAACGGAAGAATGCTGCATACCGAGCCATGTTGCATTCTCAAAGAAAGCGGGCAAGCGCGGAGACTTATCACGAACTCCGGCGCGGAAGTTTTACCAACAGCAGTCAGCCTTATACACCTCGATGCTCATCCTGCCGAGACAAAGAGGGAAATCTGATTTCCGACAGAATGGGCATATTGGACCGATGGGTTGAGTACTTTGATGAGCTACTGAACAACCAGAGCGTCGGCGAGTTGGAGGTCCCGCCAACTGAAAACGACGGACAAATACTCTCACTACCAAGTATAGGAAAAAAAGTTCGTGCAATTCATCGGCTTAAAAGTTGCCAGAAGTCGATGAAATTACAGCCGAATTGGTTAAATATGGAGGCGACCAGTTACACCAAGTGGTTCATCAAATTGTGCTCAAGGTATGGGACAGCGAAACAATGCCTGGCGACTGGCAAAGAGGCATTATCTGCGTTATACAAAAAAAGGGAGATATCACACAGTACAGCAATTATAGAGGTATCACGTTGCTGAGTACCATCTATAAGATTCTCTGCTATCTTGCCAGGCCGGAAAGCCCCATACCCCCAAAACATCATTGGCCCATACCAAAGAGACTTCACTCCAGGCAAATCAGCAGCAGATCAGATTTGCCCTGTGCGACAAGCGATTGGAAAACTGTTGGAATATAGCCATCAGTTTCACCATCTGTTCATCGACTTTAAAGCCGCCTATGATAGCATAGCCAGGGTAAAACTGTACACGGCCATGAGAGAATTCGGTATCCCGACGAAATTGATAAGACTGACTAGGCTGACCCTGACCAATGTGCGAGGCCAGGTAAAAGCAGCAGGATCACTCTCAAGACCATCCGCCATAAACAATGGTCTACGACAAGGAGATGCCCTATCATGCATCCTCTTTAACCTGGCCCTCGAGAAAGTGATCCGTGATGCTGAGGTAAATGCAAGAGGTATGATCCTCTTCAAGTCCATCCAACTACTGGCCTATGCTGACGATATCGACATCATGGGAAGAACCACCCGAGACATACAAACTGCCTTCATCCAGGTCGAGCAGGCGGCTATCAGCTCGAGATCTTGGGCTGCACATCAATGAAGGCAAGACAGAATATATAGTGGCAACGTCAGCACCGAAGACGAATCAACCAACAACATCAAACCGGACTGGTCAAACACGAAGAATAATACGGACAGGAGAATACAACTTTGAGACCGTTAAGAATTTCTCCTATCTAGGGTCGAAAATCACAACCGATAACAGCTACGGTGATGAAATCCGCGCACGTTTGTTGGCTGTTCCGCTCGAAACGTCTCACCATAGGGTCAAAGCTCTTACTGTACAAGACAATGATCTTAGCAGTCCTCATGTATTCCTCGGAGACTTGGTTTCTTAGCAAGAGCAAGTCGGAATATCGGAAGCTCGCACTTCGGATAGAAAGGTTTTGTGTTCATCTTATGTAAGAAATTTCAACTACAATTTCAAGTTACAAATCCAACATAGTCTTTCATATTTTTCCAAACTACGAGACATACGTACATATTACAGCCATAGATATTATGCTCATCCTAAACAAACAAACTGCCTATTTCCGAATACTGTACACATATATGCACGTATATAAATTGATCGTACCCATATTTACTTCTTATATTCATCTGAATTAGGCACTACCCGCAAAGCTCATTAGCACGCATATACTAATACCTATATACACACATGCCTAGTTTGAGTAATTGATATTCATATACAAATGACTAAAAAACTAAAACAAAATAATTCTTTCCGACCCCATTCATAAGAACTCATTTCGTTGTGGTGTTGACGAATTGATATGTGATGATGACGTCATGCAGGCTGTAGAGTGCACAAAATTCACAAAAAAATGTGAAGTTTCACCCCCTATAACTTTGTTAATAATAGTTGGATTTTTTTCAAACTTGACCAACTTGTGCATTATGTTCTTCATGCCAAATTTTGTAATTCTGGGATGAATATAAGGGGGGTGCCAGGTGAATTTTTAAAATGTGGAAATATACTATTATTAACTTTATTTGTGCAGATATGGGAACTAGATGTATTTTGAGGCCTAGATTTCGTAGAGGTGCACCACTGTGATTTTTTTCAGATTTTTCGGTTGGATAGGTTCTGAGAACGAGACCTGTTACACTTTTTGAGGGTCATATTTTGAGCCCCCACTCCCCTATGTTTCACTCAACATCAAATATTGAACCAGTTTCGAAAAGTACTAATTGAGACCTTTCATTTGATATCCCACATGGCTATATTCTGTGAAAAAAAATTTGCAGCCTCCATTCACATGTATGGGGAGCCCCCCTTAAACTTAACACACGATGGCGCCACTTGCTGCATGTAAAAGGAATACCAGATTACATACTTTCACCAACTTTCGTGACAAACGGTCCAGCCGTTTCCGAATAAATCGGGTGTGACAGACAGTCAGACAGACAAACAGACAGACAGACACCGTCCCGATTCTAATAAGGTTTTGTTTCACACAAAACCTTAAAAATAGGGAACTCCTGGCCGCGTTCGAGAGAGGAATCCTCCGAAGAATTTTTGGCCCCCTACATGAGGATGGACGAATCCATAGCCGGCATAACGACGAAATTTATGAGCAGCCTGAGATGGAGCGATGGCGTAGGTTAGGACGCCAGACAGCTTTTATGGATATCGAATTTTAAATAACACACTTGAAAAATTCCGCACTACTTTTAGCAGCAACATTAAGTAGAAAATGGAAGGCGATATAGGAAATGCCTATCATTGTTCTACTATGAGTGGCCATAGTGTTGTTAAGGAAGGCTGCAGCATAACCCATAACCCTTCATTAGCCGTTGTGAATGAGTACATATATACCTAGCTGGATCCTTGGTTCATAAAGATAGGCAGGCAGTTTTATAATAATAATAATCGTTGGCGCAAAAATTCAATTGGATCTGGGCCTTGAAGTGTGTTAGGGCACTTCATTCAACACCCTAACGCTACGCTACAGTACACTGTACGAGCATTGCGCTCGTCCGAGATTATGACCCTGATTTACCTCAGGTACTTATTCACAACTGAATCGACTGGTATCCGACGTCAAATCACGATACAAATCCCACTACCACCAGTGACATTTGAAGCGGGACCTTCCGTATGATAGCCTTGTGCTCTAACAACTCAGCAATACGGACATTATGCAGGCAGGTTTGGTCGAATATAAATTTGAAGGACCTTCAATTAACAATTATCCGCTCGAAATCAAAATATGATAAATATAAAATCACCGGATTCAAGAGATGGACGGTGATTGGAACAAAGTGCACATGCGCTAGATAGATCTATCGGCTGCAGAGTCGTCCTTCTGTGATTTAGCAGAAAGTCGAATGGAAATAGCATCCATTTCTGCTGTAGAGGCGCAGCAGTGTGGCGTTGATTAACGAAGATTCGCCTGAACTCCGCACCAGAGGAGTATAATTCAACACGAAGTGAAACTCACCCCACTGAGTGGCTCGTTTACCTGTTGGTAGCGGGGTGACGGAGCAGCCGCGAGGGAAGAAAAGTTAAGAAGTTAGGAAAAGATGAATTACAATCTGAATAATTTTTGAATTTAAAAATATCCAATTTTGAAATTTTCAAAGATTAATATTAAAATCTGAAAGATTTTTCAATTTTTAATAGTCTTAATTAAATGTAAAGAGTTTACCGACGAAACTTATAAGACTGACTAAGCTGACCCTGACCAATGTGCGGGGCCAGATGAAAGCAGCAGGATCAATCTCAAGACCATTCGATATCAACAACGGTCTACTACAAGGGGATGCCCTGTCATGCATCCTCTTTAACCTGGCCCTCGAGAAAGTGATCCGTGATGCTGAGGTAAATGCAAGAGGTACGATCCTCTTTAAGTCCACCCAACTACTGGACTATGCTAAGGATATCGACATCATGAGAAGAACGACCCGAGACGTACAAACTGCCTTCATCCCGATCGAGCAGGCGGCGATTGGCGCGAGATCTTAGGCTGCACATCAATGAAGACAAGACAAAGTATATGGTGACAATGTCAGCACCGAAAACCAACCAATCAACAACATCAAACCGGACTGGTCAAACGGGAAGAATAAATATAGGGGAATACAACTTTTGAGACCGTTGATAATTTCTCCTATCTAGGGTCGAAAATCACAGCCGATAACAACTACGATGATGAAATCAGCGCACGGTTGTTGTCACGAACAGAGCCTATTTCAGCTTACAAAAACTGTTCCGCCCGAAACGTCTCACCATAGGGTCAAAGCTCTTACTGTACAAGACGATGATCTTACCAGTCCTCATTCCTCGGAGACTTGTGTTCTTAGCAAGAAGAATTGCGAACTCTTGGCCGCGTTCGAGAGAATAATCCTCCAAAGAATTTTTGGCCCCCCTACATGAGGATGGATGATTCCGTAGCTTACATAACAATGAAATCTATGAGCGATACCATGACCGTCAGGTTGTGGATAAAATCCGGCTCAATAGGTTACGGTGGGCGGGTCAATGAGGATGATCTAGCCCGGAAAGTCTAAAAGGGCACTATCTATGGCAGAAAAAGAAGACGAAGCAGACCCTGACTCAGATGGAGCGATGGCGTAGGAAAGGACGCCAGAGAAATTTTAGGGATATCGAATTGGTGGATCTCGGGGCAAAACCGGGATATCTGGAGTTTCTTATTAAGGCAGACCTAGACCGGATACCGGTTGCTGCGCCGTTGATGATGATGAAAGAATTTACTCATATAATGGTTGTAATTAAACATATAAGAACTGCTGTATAATTAATGAGTTGTTATTTAACGAAACCCAAAACAACTTAAATGCTCTGCGGGGGAAGATCTGTTTGTCTACAAACAATTTGTATATATAATATATCATCATAAGATAATCAGTATCAGTATTTTGTATCTAAACGAGTGGCTGAAACTTTGCAACACCGCATATTTACCAGCGGACATTGTTACAGATGATATAATACAATAATTTATGAAGAATTCCTGAATTCAATTTCCAACGAGGTAGGCCCCCAATATTTCTTAAGTCGTATGATTCTTAATAATAATAATCGTTTTCGCAAAAATCCAATTGGATCAGAGCCTTGAAGTGTGTTAGAGCACTTCATTCAATACCGTAAAGGTACACTACAGGATTGCAGTACCCTATGAGGGGCAATGTGGTCACAGCTGAGTCGACTGATATCCGACGTCAAATCGAAAGCCATATCATTCTCGTCCACTCCTGAATTTGTATCTTTTGCTTGCTTTCTTTATTTTTTATTATTTTTCTTCACTGTTCACTTTAATAAGTTTATTTAGTTCTTTCTTAATATGCGAAAAGGGGGTGTAAATTTTTTCATCACCGAATATGGTCATATGTGATATCAAATGAAAGGGCTCGATCAGTACTTTTCGAAAATGTATTTGAATGAATTTCTGAAATATGGTGAAACAGGGGAGATTGGACACAAACTGTGTGCCCTAAAAAGAGAAACAGGTCTCGTTCTTGGATCCTATCCAACCCAAAAATCTGAAAAAATCGCAGTGATGTAACTATATGAAGTCTAGACCTCAAAACACATCCCATTCCGATATCTGCACAAATAAAGTTAATAATAGTATATTACCATATTTTTTTAATTTGCCTGAAAACCCTTAAGTTCATCCCAGAAGTACGAAATGACATCAGTATAGGCTGTAATATAGGACATAATTCTGGAAGGTTTAAAAGAATTCCGACTATTATTAACAAAGTTATCGAAGGTGAAAGTTGCGCATTGCCGGTTAATTTATGGCACCATAAGACGTATATGACGTCGTCATCATATAAAGTGAACAGCGGGGTCCCTGGGAACGTTTTAATTCCCCTTTTTAAAATCGGTTTACCGTCTGTCTGTCTGTCCGTCACACGCATTTTTCTCGGAGACGGTTATAGCGATTGACACCAAATTTGGTAGAAAGGTGGGAACTGTGAACGCTCACGCATACAGTGAATTACATCCTTTTACGTCGAATTTAAGGCGGGGTCCCCATACATGCAAAAGGGGGGTGCAAAATTTTTTTTCATCAAATATAGTCATGTGGGATATCAAATTAAAGGTCTCGATTAGTACTTTTCAAAGCCGGTCTTAGTTTTGACATTCGTTGGAAGGGTGGGGAGCGCGGGGGGTTGAAAGTGATCACTTCTTTAAGGGAGCCATTCTCAGAAACTACCAAACCGAAAAATCTGAAAAAACCGGGAGGCTGACACTATATGGTGCCAGAGCTCCGAAATACCTTCCATGCCGATATCTGTTTAAATAAAGTTAATAATAGTATATTACTACAATTTTTTGTAATTGGTTAGAAACGCCCCTTAAGTTCATCCTAGTACCATTAAATTTTGCAGTGATATAGGCTATAATATAGAGCATGATCTTATCAAGTTTGGTGGAAATCGCACTATTACTAACAAAGTTATAATACCTCAAATTTGTTGCTTCTTTGAAAATTGAAGACTATGAATGTCAATATCACCCGAAAGTGGATACTCTCACATAATATATGGATATATTACGTGCTACGTACTAAGAAATACACAAAACCTTTCGTACCTGAAGCGTCCAGCTTCCGGTTTCCCGACTTGTTTAAGTTTTGAATAAAATCGGTTTACTGTCTTTCTCTCTGTCTGTCCGTTACACGCATTCTTCCCGAAGACTATTGTAGCGATTGAGGGGAGTGGGAGGGGTCGAGAGTGATGATTTCTTTAACGGACCCATTCTCAGAAACTATCCAAACGAAAAACCTGAAAAAATCAAGAGGCGGCCACTACATGGTGCCTAGGCTCCGAAATACCTTCCATATCGATATCTATTCAAATAAAGCTAATAATAGTACATTACTCTAATTTTTAGTAAATGGCTGCAAAACCCCCCCCCCCCAGGATCATGATCCTGCCAAGTTTGATAGAAATCACACTATTGCTAACAAAATTATAATAGGTCAAAATTGTGGCTTTTTTGCAAATTCAATACTACCAATGTCAATATCATCCGAAAGTTGATGCTCTCAAATAATATAAGCATATATTACGTGGTACGTACTAATAGGGCAAATGCACAATCAAATAATCTTATATAAGAAATACACCTTCATACCTGGAGCGTTCAGCTTCAGGTTTCCCGTCTTGTATACTTTTCTTTGGTACTTGCACATCAGTGTCAATTACTCGAGGTAGACATGTGTATATATAAAGTAAAAGTGAAAATGCGTGAAGATGCATGTATATATATGTATGTATCATGAAAACAGTGTTTATGTCATTGACATGTGTATCTTGGAGTTTAGCAAAATATAACGGAATATTTTCTATTCTTAGCTATGTACGAACGGAAAATCGTCCATAGACAATTTCTCGCAAAAAATGAACACAAACCCTTTATGCCCGAAGCGCCGGGCTTCCAGTATCCCGAGCTCCACGTGGGTTTTTCAATTGATTTCCGCGATATTCAGCGTATTATATTTTAGGCTTTGGAGCATTCCACGCATCATCTTAACAACTCATGAAATTTTATTGTTATCTTTTTTCGGGATTTGTTAAAATCAACCACTTAGCAAAATCGATTCACCATCTACCGGTCACACGCACTTGCTCTCGAATGACTGTACTAACTGACAGGTTTAGTGGGAAGGTGGGAACTATGAGCTCCTACGCATGTGGTAAATTGGAGAGGGGGGTTGCCCATATACCTTGAAGAGGGGTGCAATTTTTTTTTTTCATCGAGTATAGCCATGTGGGATATTAAATGAAAGGTCTCGATTAATGCTTTTCGAAGCAGATATTACTTTTAACGTTGGTTGCGCAAAAGGGGGCGGGGATTTGAGAGTCCAAAAGGGGATAATTATTTTCAGCACCCGTTCTCAGAAATTACTCTGAGTACCCTCCTTAGGTTCATTTTAGATTCATAAAATTGAGTCGGCATCTGAGTGCCCAAAACGAATGAACCCAAAAGAGAAGAATACTTAGCAGCTTTAAAAAATAATGGGTAAAGAATTTTTATGAGATGTCAAAACATGCAACGGAAAAATATGCGACGTCGATAAATGCGGTTCCAAAACCCTCGCATCGAAGAATTCGCGTCGACCCGTTTCTGAACCAATTCAATTCTGAAACTCCCTCCTCTGCCGAAAATTGCAACCAATTTGAAAAATTTTGAAATACTATTTGAGATCTATAATTTCACCCCCACCTAACTGCCGACAATATCGCAGATGAGAACTGAGCATGATTATCTATTATGAATCGAAAAATATAAGGATAATGTTTATGGTGGATAAAGAAAACGTAGCAGACCGTGCCTCAATTAAAGCGATGGTTTGAGGCCGCCAAACGGCTTTTAGGGTTATGAAATTGGTAGACAGCGGGATGTCTGGAGTTCCTTACTAGACAGGCCTATACCAAATGCCGGTTGTTGCCGGGAAGACACTTAGGATTTCGCTCAAACTAGATGATGGTAGATTCAGAGATCTAAGTTGGAGAACGGAAGACGTTTTACCAAAGAACGCAATTATAATCATAAATATCTGCTAGAGAGAGTCAAGAGAGGCAGATAGTGGGAGATGTCTTGCATTCCAAAAGCCCATTTCATCTAGACATAAATTAAGGTCCTACTGCTCAATCTCAATCAATGTCATGTAAACTAGGATCCTTGCAGTTCTTAGATACTTGTAGAAGTTTATCTCAGTAATGGATTCTTTGATCTAAAAAAGCTCCGCTGCATTCTGAACTCGTTTGTAACTGATTGCATATGGCAGAGAGTCATATGAACGTCAATTATTTCCAACTAAGACTGCTTCACGGAGGATGTCATAGTTTCGGTAAAAGTGAAACTGCCGAAACTGGACGGGCTATATGAAACAGCTTCGCAAGAAAAGACATTTCGCCTGTGTTTAGAAATGTCCACATCCGCATCTTACGCGTGATATGATGTAGAGCAATTTTCTCTTGTCACAAGACACAAGCAGGTAATGATATCTTCAGTGCCGTTTTCAGCGCCCCTCTTATTATGCACATTCAAAAGACAGTTGCCGATTAATTGAAATCCAACCGGCCATTCGACAGATTCTGTGCTCAAACAATGTGCCATCAATGGCGTGGTGATAGAAATTCCAGAAATCTACCAGTTTCTCACCATTACTTTTGCATTTACCAAAGCCGTGTTTTCCCATCACATTTTCGAACAAACAGTTCCAAAGCCCACCTTGTCATTTCAGTCGACTATCACGAACGCGATGTCGCCTTTAGAACACCTCTCCTGACCCGCATTGAGTCACTCATAGAAATTATAAGCAAAGCCAGTCCGCCTTCCGGTTGCCCCAGGCATTAGTCTGACACCGAATTCATACTTTAATAGGTATACAGCACAAAAGCCTTTGCCGCAAAAAGGCGAGGAGTAATCTTCGCAGTCCTACCAATCTGGCTTAGCACACCTGTCCAGTTATCAATAATATTGAACAATCTGGGACACAAACTTCTACAAAGTCGGCTCACACCGATTGGGGATTCGGTTGTAAATGAATAACTTCACTCTGCGAAAATCCAACTTCAAAGAGGAGGTACAGCAAGGTAGTACCCTTGCCCTTCCTACATTTGAATCCTAATATTAAATCTCGAAACCATAAGAATAACATATTATAAGTTGTAAAATAGCCAGGCCTATGAAACCAACAGGTCCGTTAGCGTTGCGGTGCAAAATTTTATTGCCACAAACTTCTAAGGCTGTAACTGTCGAAAGGGAAGAACAATCCTGCTAGCTCAGACTGTCAGGGCAATCCGCAGTATTTACTCTGCTACTAGAGATCTTTTTGAGGTCCTCAAAGAATTGGTTGCCTAGGATCTAAAGCCTGACTTTAGCTAGAACTGGGGAATTCCAAAGAATATGTGTGATAGTTTCTCTTTCCTCTTCGCAAGTACGTGAATTTGAGGGCATGGAAAATCAGGCAAAATTGTGCAAACCACCTTAAACTTGAATGCATTTGTAAGCACCTGGGCCCATTTGATCTTATTATAGGAAGGCTCAAGAAGATTATACACAGGAAACTCAACTCCCAACACTTTCTTTGAAATTTTATAGAGACAGAAAAGTCTTGCACGCATTCGACCGCAACGGGAATTGCAGCAAAATTCCGCGCATAAGAGCTAGTGCTAGTACCGTGTATGCAAGCTAATGGCTGCGAGTTGCTGCGAGCATATGGCAGCATCTGTCATAACAACAGGCATTGCACAACTGTTTATGGCTTCCCACAACCCAGCAGGAACCAACGGCAGAGTTCCTTAAAGATTAATTTCGGATTAATGGTAATGGATCGTAATGGAATCACTGAGCGAATGATGCTTCAAAATTAGTCTATGCAAAGTTTGATGGAAGCAAACAACCGCAATATGCTCGGCAATTGATCCATGTATGCTCTCCCAGGAAGTGGCGAGGAAATAAGTAAATAAATTCATCTTTCAAATACATCTGTTTTCTGTTAGGATAAGATAAAGAAATGACACAAGGAAACCATCTAGGCGACATTGACACACACAATGAGATTCCGTGCATTTTTGCTCCTCCTATCTATAGTCTTCCTGGGAAAGCCAAATCCTCCTCCACTTAGCACAGGTGATGAGCCTTGGCCGTCTGAATTCAGTGGCTGCAATGCGAATAGGTTTAACCCATATCGACACACCAATAACACGTACTTACCTTGTCTCTAACCGGAAGTTGCACAATAAGGTTCGGTGCCCCTTTGCACCTACTGTGTATAGTCTCGTTGGAAGGGCCAAATCCTCCCCCGCTTGGCGCAGGTGATGAGCCTACGGCGCCTGAAATCAGTGGCTGCAGTGCGTATATGTTGCATCCTTCATACCTACACACCGCGGGATTACCAACCGCTTGTGCCACTCGTAAATGACTCCTGGCCGCTGCAGGGTTTCGCTGTAATCTAATAACAATTTTTACCTTTAATAAATTGATATTCTTACTAGGAATCAATCACAGTACGGACTATATACACAATTGTAGGATTACTGTATTAAAACCATGTTTGCTTGGTTCGAAACCTTTTCAAATCAAAAAGCCTTGATTTCATTTAGTGAAGAAATTTAAAAAAAAATCTGTGGGCGAACATCTCTTCTCAACGCAATGATATAAATATATAAATTTCAATTTCAACACGCTTTCTATTTATAGAATAAATATGAGGACCATATATCTGCCGTGCAAAATTTTCTTTATCTCCAAACGCGTTTTCAAGCCAACTTCACGCACCTGAAAAGCATAAAAGAAACGTTCCTTATGTACAAGTATTCTCAAGAGTGAAACGTGACTTCCATGTCAATTTAACCCACATGTGTATGTCCGTATCAAACACCGAACTAGCTTCCAATAAATATTCATAGTTATTCCCTTGGTTATACCCTAACATATTACTTCCAGTCACCAGGCAAGGTAGATATCAGCAGGTTTCATAATTTGCAAGTCAGAATTTCCACAGCTAAGTACAAGTTAAAGTTAGAAGTGTGCACCACGGCAGGATATTTTAAGAACTCTGTCGATAGGTAGTAGGGACTGAAGACTCAAGAACGAACAAGTTAAGTGAAACATGTTTGAAAATAAGAGGGGTTTATTATTGCAGCATTCGGAGTTAAGTCTCATCCTCGAACTTCCATGGCAACCCCTTAGTAACATACACAATCATGAAACTCTTACCAGGAATTGCCCTTCGGCACATTCATGTCTACGAACTAATTATCCAAGAAAATTAAATATTTCTGCATCTAAATTAGTCAAACAGAAACAATTCACTGCAACCCTGCTTGCATCCCTCTTAACAACAAACTTTACTGAAAGTTGATGTAACTTAATCAAAGCAAACAGAATAGTTAAGGACTGGCTTCGAATCTCTCTAAAAACTTCCATCATGGAATCACTTCTGCTCTGCCACCCACTCTCATTATGCCGAGGCGGAGTGATATCAAAATTTCAGAATAGTTTCACTTGTTTGCGTTCGCCATTACTCAGAAATTTTGCTGATTAGACCCGCACAATTCATAATTCCGAGATGAGAAGCCGCACTCGGTAGCAACGTGCTATCATCAAGGATCTCATTTTCATAGCATTTTGCTCTCGGAACGAATGAATTTCCGTGCACCATAAATTACATTACACTCCTTCCTGTTTTCTGTGCAACACCAGATACTTTTACTTGATCCGACGAGATGCATAGGATTATGTTCCCTAAGTGTCTTTTGAAGTGGATACCCACCACTTTATTCCTGCCAGCGTCCCGTTCAGCTGATTTTCTGAGCTTCTGATCTACCTTACCCAAAGATTCATCCCACACTTTCGGCCAAGAGAGATTCCAGCACTATTAAAATTCTGAGCAGGTCCAGTCATTGACTATGGGGAGGAAATGTGTAAGTAAGGGAGATTTTCTGTTCTACTTTGTTGGCTCCAAGTTTTTTCTGTAAATAACGAACAACTTATTGAGGTGATACCTCTTCATTGCTTAACAGGGCCAGAGGACAAGCCTTGTGAATATGTTAATGAGAGAAGCCAAAGGCATAATTCATCAGTTAATGATAAGCTCGAATAATTATATTTGTCTGTTGGGATGTTATTTATTCAGGGGTCGTGATGCTAATAGAGATGTAAAGTTTTTGTTCAAGGATTTGTTTTCCTTCCCCTACTCACATGATATTTTCCACCTGCTCTGCGTAGTCTGCGTTGTTCAATAATTGAACAGGTGAGAAGATAATGAGGTTTCAGACCTTTTGTATGCGGAAAGTCAATTCTCGAAAAGTTGATTAGTCCCAAAGAGCCGGTACCCTTTTTTGTTTTCTTTTTTTGCCTTATCTGAAAGTTTCATACAATATATCCTTCACCCAGTATTTGTTTTTCCCGTCGCCAGACTAACAAAACTGAAATCTTTCTGATTCAAAAGAAAGCTTTGGACTTTAAGGAAAGGATATGTTTTGCTTGCAAAGTACCTCTTGTGGATGGTTCGTTTTTATGTTTCCAAGAGTTTGACAAACATTTCAACCAAAAAGGTAAAAACCCCTTAGAAGAATATCGAGAAAATACCGTATTGTTTACGATGTATTTTTAGCATGACTTCGTTAAGAAAAAGATCATATGATACCAGTCATCGAACCAGTCAGTAGAAATGGGAGTCCTCTTGTTTCATTTCGCTTTAATTGTTGTTCACCAAAATAAAATAGAAATGTGCAACTGTTTTTAAGGTTGCATTTATAATACCATGTTACATATGTTGATTGAAAAAGCGTAATGTATATTACATACTCGTAATTCACAGATGTTGTAAGTTTTCTTGGGACCGGAACATCTACGCACCTACTGTGCTTTTGCTTATCAGAATTCCCGGGTGGATCAGTACCCTCAAAGCCTTATTAAAATCGATATGGTGTTAGAGACTGAATTAAAGTTTCCCCAACTTAATACATAGATAATACGCGCTAAAGATGAGTCGTCTCCTTGTTGTATCGAATCCTCCACAACTTTTGTTTTCCATCAATCTAAGAAAACGTTGTAGAGTAGATTTCCCTAACGCATGTGTCAAAGAACATGCTTTTTAAGGTTTTGTGTACTTTCCGAAACGGACATTAGTTTTGGCATAAATTGCAAAGTGCATGAGTAAGGAGTCGAAATGTACGCACTTGAAGTGAGACAGGACCCATTTTCGGAAACTACTCAACCTAAAAATCCGAAAAAAATCAGGGTGGTGCACTTAGATGAAATCTAGGCCTCAAAATATGTCCCATTCCGATATCTGCTCAAATAAACTTACTAATAGAAATTTACTGAAAACCCCCCTTAAATTCATGCTAGGACTTTCGAATTTTGTACCCGCATAGAGGACAATATTTCCTATATACGTGCTTTGTTTGTGGAAATCTGGCCATTAACGCCAAAGTTATAGCAGTTCAAACTAAGCAATTTCGCGCGAATTTACTGCTTCCAAAGCCATGCAAATAAGATGCTGACGTCATAATTAACCGAAATAATTGACATTCGCGTGAAATATTAAAGTAGCATTTATGAAGGATTCTACTTATCTGAAGCCCTTTTTAAGGTTTTGTGTAAAACACTTAGGTGAGATCTAATCTTTGAGAGATCTCCCATTCCGGTATCTGCTCAAATAAATTTACTAATAGTATATTATCAACTATTAGAAATAGACTAAAAAACTCCCCTTAAGTTCATCCTATGTGTACTAAATTTTGCACCGACATAGAGGACAGTCTCGTGCATACACATGCCAAGTTCAAACTTATCAATTTCGTGCTAATTAAGAGCATCCTAAGCCATACAAATAAGATGCTGACGTCATAATTAACGAGAATAATTGAAATTCGAGTGAAATATTAAAACTTCATTCAAGAAGAATCTAATTCTCCATAGTCCTTTTTAAAGTTTTGTGTAAACACAAAACCTTATTAAAATCGGTTTACTGTCTGTCTGTCTGTCCGTCACACGCATTTTTCTCGGAGACGGTTATAGCGATTGACACCAAATTTGGTGGAAAGGTGGGTACTGTAAACGCTCACGCATACAGTGAATTACATCCTTTTACGTCGAATTTAAGGGGGGGGGGGGGGTCCCCATACAAGGAAAAGGGGGGTGTAAAATTGTTTTTCACTAAATATAGTCATCAAATTAAAGGTCTCGATTATTACTTAGTTTTGACATTCGTTGGAAGGGTGGGGAGCGCGGGGGGTTGAAAGTGATCACTTCTTTAAGGGGGCCATTCTCAGAAACTAACAAACCGAAAAATCTGAAAAAAATCAGAAGGCTGCTATATGGTGCCTGGGCTCCGAAATACCTTCCATGCCGATATCTGTTCAAATAAAGTTAATAATAGTATATTACTACAATTTTTTGTAATTGGTTAGAAACCCCCCTTAAGTTCATCCTCGTACCATTGTAGTGATATAGGCTATAATATAGAGCATGATCTTACCAAGTTTGGTGGAAATCGCACTATTACTAACAAAGTTATAATACCTCAAATTTGTTGCCTCATTGAAAATTGAAGACTATGAATGTCAATATCACCCGAAAGTGGATACTCTTACATAATATATGGATATATTACGTGCTACGTACTAAGAAACACACAAAACCTTTCGTACCTGAAGCGTCCAGCTTCCGGTTTCCCAACTTGTTTATATTTGATGTCGGTCGAATTCTTGGCATTTGCTAATAATATTAAACTCAGAGTGTGAAGCGTATGAGGTTGACTATTATCAATACAGGGCTTTCGATCAAATGATTTATTTAAATCGCTTTCTAATAGTATGTTACCGACTTTTAGAAATTGACTGAAAAACCCCCCTTAAATTCATCCTAGAAGTGCTAAACTTTATACCGACATAGAAGGCAGTATCATGCATACGTATGCCGTGTTCATGAAAATCCAACTATTAGCGTCAAAGTTATAGCAGTTCAAATTTATTGATTTCGTGCGAATTAACAGCATTCTAAGCCATACATATAAGATGCTGACATCATAATTAGCAAGAATAATTTACATTTGAGCGAAATATTAAAATTCCATTCATGAACAATCTACTTCTCCGCAGCCCTTTTAAGATATTTTGTAACAAAACCTTATTGAAATCGATTTACTGTCTGTCTGTTCGTCATACGTATTTTTCTCGGAGACGGTTGTCGCGATTGACACCAAATTTGATAGAAAGGTGGTAACTGTGAACGCTCGCACATATAGTGAGTTACATCCTTTTACGTCGAATTTAAGGGGGGTCCCCATACATGCAAAAAGGAGGGTGCACATTTTTTTTCATCAAATGTGGTCATGTGGGGTATCAAATTCGGTTAGTTCTTTTCGAAACCGGTCTTAGTTTTGACATTTGTTGGAAAGGTGGAAGTACCGGGGGTTGTAATTGATTATTTCTTTAACGGACCCATTCTCAGAAACTACTTAACCGAAAAATCTGAAAAAAGTCAAAATGCTGTCATTATATGGTGTCTAGGCTCCTAAATACCCTCCATACCGATACCTGTTCATATAAAGTTAATAATATTGCATTACTACAATTTTTAGTAATTAGCAGTAATTTTGCGGTAGTGTAGGCTATAGCTACAAATTTGGTGAAAATAGTACTATTACTAATAAAGTTATAATAGGTCGAAACTGTCGCTTCTGTGCAAATTCAAGACTTTGAAAGTCAATATCACTTGAAAGTGGATATTTTCACATAACATATGCATATAGGACCAATGCACACTCAAATCTCTTTATAAAAGAAATACACAAAACCTTTCATACCTGAAGCGTCTAGCTTCCGATTTTCCGACTTGTCTATATCTGATGTAGGTTAAATTCTTCGCATTTGCTAATAATACTAAACTCAGAGTGTGAAGCATATGAGGTTGACTATTATCAATACAGAGCTTTCCATCAAATGATTTATCTAAATCGTTTTCTAAAAAATAGAAAGCAATGGAATTTTTAGCTATGTAACACGGAGCTGTCGTGCACTTGTCGCTCCTCACATCTTCTTCTTTTTCTTCAGCCTTTGTCCCGTTCACAATGGGGTCGGCTCGTCGTGATCGGTTTCGCCATTTGACTTATCAAATGCCTGATCTGGATGTAAAAAATCGCCAGCCAGCGTATCTAACCACCGTTGTTTCTGCCGGCTTTTTATTCGCTTACCATTGACTTCGATGATCAAACCAATATTGGCGAGCGAATTCTCGTTAGAGCGAATTACGTGGCCACACCATCAAAAACGCCTCACTCGCACTCCATATCAATCGCGGATATGCTCATTTCGGATGTAATCAAAAGGTGCCACGCCACTAGTCCAATGCGACATTGCGGTAAATTTTAGATTTCAGACGTTTGCTGATACGTCGATCACCAGAGCACCAGTTGTGGAATGCCACTTCATCCACGTTGCGTTAATGCGTGAAACAATTTCATTACGCAGTTCTCCATTGGCTGATAGCATTGACCCGAGAAATTTAAATCACTCAGTTCTGGGTAGGATGCTGCCATTCCCAGAACTGAGCGATTTAAATTGGTGATCTGCGTTATGCTCCTCACATGGGAAAACACAAAACCTTTTATACCTGAAGCTTCAAGCTTCCCGTTTCCCGACTTGTTTTCTTTGAGCAAGACGGTATGCATTCCGACTACCGACTAAACATTTGCCCTATCAACTAGGAACTGTTTGACACATTACTTCGGGCTAGCCCTCCTCTTTTCCCGTCTTAAGGAGCCTTCAAATCAGGAAATTCCTTTTACCAACGGAGGAGGCAGGAGGAAGAGAGTTGATAATCCAAAGAAACCTTCGCCATTCAGTCACTCCACCGGTCGAACTTAATTTTCTACGGAATAAAATGAACCCTAACGTAATGTAACACTACCCCAACTACCAGCGCTGCTCAGCATCTCTCTGGCAACATTATCTGGAAAAAAAACTCCTCTGTGTCCTGACAAATATCATCACACTCCACAAGAGTAAAAGATGCGATCATAATCGCCCAATCCATTGCAGGGCACGTAGTCAATGCATCGTAGCTTCCCAATCTTGTGCAAATAATATTGAAAACCTTCATAACCTTCTTAAGTCTACAAGACAAGTACTCATGTTAACCACAGAGACGTAACTGTAGATTTTCGGTGAACTTCCCGTGAAATCCAGGCCGGGCATGCTCCCTCAGTTGTTCGAAGCCTGCATGTCCGAGGGGAGATTTCTTGCAGCTGGTAAATCTCCAGTTGACTTAGCCTGGTAAACCGCCAGGTGAACCATCCTTCTATAGGTCCCTATGTCTTCTGGACGATGATGGGGTGGGTGGGGTGGTCAAAGGATAGTGTAGGTCCCAAGGCGAAACGTGGATTGGTACCCACGATGGAGCATAAAACCTGGGAAATGCCTGCTGAACACCAGCAGCTCTACTACCAAACCCTACCTCCACCTCCACGTGGTGACCGCTAGGAGCTCTTTCTTAACGAAAAGCTGCATACGGAGAAGGATGAGAGCGAGTACAGAGATGAAGCTGATGAGCAGCTAGCCGATACCCTTTCCCAATATAGGGTTGATATAACAGCGTTACAAGAGATGCGATAGACTGGGACCGGTCTCCTGCCGAAGAGCCGCTACACCATATATTATAGCGGTCATCCAGTAAACCATGTGTTCGAAGTAGGTTTCTTAGTCAGCCAAAAAATGAAACCTGCTGTTATCGGCTTTGAAAACATAAGCGAACGGCTATGCACTCTGCGCTTGCAAGGCAAGTTTAGAAATATAAGCCTCATTAACGTTCACGCCCATACAGAGGAGAAAGCAGAGTCGGAGAAGGATACCTTCTACGAGGCAGCAGAACGAACCCTCGAAGCCTATCCCAGATATGATATTAAAATCATACTTGGGGATTTTAACAGCCAAGTATGGAAGGAGCCCGTATTCAGGCGATACGTTGGCTTCCATAGCTTACACGAAAAAACAAATGATAACGGACTGCGGATTATTCAATTAGCAGGGTCACACGAAATGGTTGTTCGAAGTACCTGGTTTGCGCGGAAAGCGGTCCACAAACATACGTGGGCCTCTCCAGACGGGATTACTTTCAACCAAATTGACCACGTGTTGATCGAACGCCGAAACCTCTCAGCCTTGATGAATGTCAGAACATATAGGGGGCCAATATAGACTCGGATCACTATCTCGTTGACATGGTGCTCCGAGCTCGAATAACAATACCACCTAGAATCCCCTCTGACAATCAGGTAAGAGCGAACACTGAAGCCATCCACAACACAACTCTCCGCGACACCCATGAGAGGGAAATGGATGCCGCAATAACCGCAGTCAATAGAGGACCTGGAGATGAAGCATCAACAAATGATTTTCACAATCACCTGAAGAACGTTATCATGGATAAGGCCACAAACATACTTGGCCCCAGCCGCAAAAGGAGTCGGGACGGCTGGTTTGACGATGAATGTAAGCTAGCAACGGAACGGAAGAATGCCGCATACCGAGTAATGTTGCATTCTCAAAGAACGCGGGCACGCGCAGAGACTTATCACGAACTCCGTCGAGCGGAGAAGCGACTTCACAGACGAAAAAAGGAAGCCTGAGAGAACCAACAAGTCTGTGAACTAGAAAAATACAGGGAGCAACCGCACCAGGCACGCAAGTTTTACCAACAAGTCAGCAGGATGAAGCCTTATTCACCTCGATGCTCATCCTGCCGAGACAAAGAGGGAAATCTGATTTCCGACAGAATGGGCATATTAGAGCGATGGGTTGAGTACTTTGATGAGCTAGTGAACAACCAGAGCCTCGGCGAGTTGGAGGTCCCGCCAACTGAAGACGACGGACAAATACTGCCACCACCAAGTTTAGGAGAAACAGTCCGTGCAATTCATGGGCTGAAAAATCATTAACTGGTTAAATATGGAGGCGACCAGTTACACCAAGTGGTTCATCAACTTGTGCTCAAGGTATGGGATAGCGAATGAATGCCTGACGATTGGCAACGAGGCATTATCTGACCCATACATAAAAAGGGAGATATCACACAGCAATTATAGAGGTATCACGTTATTGAGTACCATCTATAAGATATTCTCCACTATCTTGCTAGGCAGGATAGCCCCACACGCCCAGAACATCATTGGCCCATACCAAAGAGGCTTCACTCCAGGCAAATCAGCAGCAGATCAGATTTGCCCTGTGCGACAAGCGATGGAAAAACTGTTAGAATATGGACAACAGTTGCACCATCTGTTCATCGACTTTAAAGCCGCCTATGATAGCATAGCCAGCGTAAAACTGTACACGGTCTTGAGAGAATTCGGTATCCCGACGAAATTAATAAGACTGACTAGGCTGACTCTGATCAATGTGAGAGGCCAGATAAAAGCAGCAGGATCACTTTCAAGACCATTCGACATCAACAACGGGGATGCCTTATCATGCATCCTCTTTAACCTGTACTCGAGAAAATGATCCGTGATGCTGAGATAAATGCAAGAGGTACGATCCTCTTCAAGTCCACCCAACTACTGGTCTATGCTGTCGATATCTACATCATGGGAAGAACGACCCGAGACGTACAAACTGCCTTCATCCAGATCGAGCAGGCGGCGCGAGATCTTGGGCTGCACATCACTGAAGGCAAGACAAAATATATGGTGGCAACGTCAGCACCGAAGACGAATCAACCAACAACACGAAGAGGAATAAGGATAGGAGAATACAACTTTGAGACCGTTGATAATTTCTCCTATCTAGGGTCGAAAATCACAACCGATAACAGCTACGATGATGAAATCCGCGCACGGTTGTTGTCAGCCAACAGAGCCTATTTCAGCTTACAAAGACTGTTCCGCTCGCAACATCTCACCATAGGGACAAAGCTCTCATGTATTCCTCGGAAACTTGGGTTCTTAGCAAGAAAAATTGCGAACTCTTGGCCGCGTTCGAGAGAAGAATCCTCCGAAGAATTTTTGGCCCCCTACATGAGGATGGAAGATTCCGTAGCCTACACAATGACAAAATCTACGGGCGATACCATGACCGTCCGGTTGTGGATAAAATCCGGCTCAATAGGTTACGGTGGGCGGGTCACTTAATCCGTATGGATGAGGATGATCCCACCCGGAAAGTCTATAAGGAGAATATCTATGGTAGAAAAAGAAGACGAGGCGGACCCTGCCTAAGATGAAGCGATCGCGTAGGTCAGGACGCCAGACAGCTTTTAGGGATATCGAATTGGTGGACCTCGGCGCAAAACCGGGATGTCTGGAGTTCCTTATTAAGGAAGGCCTAGACCGGATACCGGTTGTTGCGCCGTTGATGATGATGATGGTAGGTGCGAGGCTCAGTTACAGCCAATACCTGCATTATATCTACTGTTATATATGTCGTTTTGTCCAGTTTGTTTCTTAGCAGGAAAAAACAAAAAGGAAAGACTAAGTTTTTCAGTTTAGGTGCTTAGAACCACTTTGATGAACTCGATTCTGTTCTATATGACCCCGGTTTGAAGAAATAATAATAATCTCTTAATCATAATAATCTTACCCAGTTTATCACCGGGCGAGTGAATTGTTTTACAATTTGATTAGATAAAACATTTTAAAAATAATAAAATTCAAAACTTTTTCAGTTCATATAGTAGTAGCAAAACGACGAACCAGTGTTTGCTTTGAAATTTTCTATTGTTTATTAAAAGTCACGACAGTTCTCGTTCGAAATTGTACATTGATTAGTTTTCCATTTGTCGTTCAAAATGAGCAAATTCGCGAAAATCATTTTACTAATTATGTCGCTACCTTTGGTAGCTCTTCAAAACAATACGAACCAAGAAGACACTTCGCCGCTAATCCGTTCTCCTCCAGGACAGTTTCCAGCCAATGTATCTATATTTTTGTCATCTAACAGAATTATTAACACTTTTGGAAACAATTCAAAGGTCGACATCAGAAATGCAAGCGACGACAATCATTTATGCACTGGAATGCTGGTCGAATTGGATAATGTTATCACTTCAGCTTCGTGTGTAGCGAACTCGAAAGCGAAGGATCTGGTAAGGAAATACTTTATGACATTGTCAGTTGGACCAAACTAAATCCACATTTTTAAAAAAAGCTTATAATAGCGGGGAGTGCAAACCTCTTGCAAGAGCGTAACGTGTCCTACATTTTAATCCATCCAGATTATAGCAGCACCGATTTGGATTATAATATTGCAGTTCTAAAGGTACATATTGCGATTCTTGAGCAGGTTCTCCCGGTAAACGACACTGAAAAAGGGACATGATTCGAAGCTACTTACTGCTCTTGCTATACTAACTTTAAGAATGTTTCCATCCACAGTTGAGGCAACTTTTTAATCAAACAACACACGTTCACGCAGCAGTTGTAGCCCGACTGGTACCAAATGACGGGGAAACTTGTTTTGTATCTGGGTGGACCACAGAAAAGGTATGCAATTTATAAACCCTGATATTCGAGTCACATGGGAATCTTGCAGGGTAAATCAGTAATGAAGTATGCAAGAGTAACTGCGATGAAAGTTGAGCAATGTAAAAAGTGCATAGAAAACACCGTCTGCGCTGGCAACTTCGAGCACAAAGGAGAGTGTCTTGTAAGGAGCTGTTGATACTTTGAATATTTCGTAATTAATGGAGTTGAGTAATTTTAGGGAGACCAAGGTTCTCCTTTAGTTTGCAATGGGGCACTACACGGAATTTACGTAGGAAGTGCCGCCAACTGCCAGGCCTATTCGGGAATATATTCGGATATAGTGTTTTATAAAGAGTGGATAAATAAACTTGCTGAGTGGGACGGGTATGGTGACACCCCCTTGCCTGATCCTGATGCACGAAAAAGGTGAGTTAATCATAGTCGGTGACAATGTTACTTCAAATATTAATAGCTAACATAAAGGATTCCCACATTGTGAGGTATACTGTACAAATTGTTTGCTACCGTATTTATCTCATCCTTATTCGGAGCCCTGAACATAATAGATTCACACATTCGCTCCCATAAGGGGATTGTAGCAATTCCATTTCATCTTTTATTCACAGGAAATTGGACGCGTATTTATTCACAATGCATTCCAACCAAATGTGTATCCAATTATTTAAGTATTTATTATTAATAGTCACAATAACTGTTGTATAGGTAAAATCTTAGGAAGCCGGAAGTTAAGCATGGTATGAATGTTTGTGTACAAGTGCTGAGGAAATTTGATTTGATTGATTTGCTTATTGATTGAAGACTTTGAAATTGGTACAGTTGAGTGCCTATTGTAGTATGCCAAAAGAATCCTACTCCTGAATTGGTGGAGAGAATGCTTTGACCTACCCACACCAAATATTTTCAAGCACTAAAAACAATTAGTAATTGTAATTTGCTAGCAATACAGAGTTTTGCACCACATTGTTTATTTTCATTTACGCACGTTACATACCGAAGTAGACATCCAAGCGTTAACACTTTCTTGAGCTAAAAACAACGTTCTCGTCTTCCTCCCACTAATTACTTTGAATTCATGGATGTGGATTTTTTGTCTAAGAATATTTAGTTACACGATGGTGGATTTATACGTAGTTCCTAGTGTAGATACATTCAGTATACGCCATATTCAATTCGATGTGATCCTAACATTATATCTCTTAGGTAGTAGTGATGGTCAAAGGGTAGTATGGGTCCCAGGGCGAAACCTGGATTGATCCCCACGATGGAGCATAAAACCTGGGAAACACCTGCTTAACCAACATCAACAACTAAGGGGTTAGATATTGTCTTCTAATTGTAGTCAAGCCTAAAATTGGTAGACCAGTAGCTTACTCCAAACTACAATTTTTGTTTTACAGTGTAAATATATATTTCGGGAGCACCTTACCCCCTTCATCAGTACAAAGCTACTAAAATTTTTTTTTTGGTTAGGGCTGACAACCCTACACCGAAAACAGAAGTCATGAAACCACAAAATGAGCCTCGGACTGGCTGGATTTTACAACGACCAATCCGGCAACCAAAATTAACTAACGATTTACACATTTTCTCATGGAAAGTGGGCTCCCTGAACAGATCAATTGCTGCCCAGCAGCTAGCCGATACCCTGTCCAAATACAAGGCTGATGTAGCAGCGTTACGAGAGATATAATGAACAGGGACTAGTTTCCTGGAGAAGAGCCACTACACCATATATTCTAGTGGCCATCCAATAAACCATGTGCTCAGAGTAAATTTCTTAGTTAGCCAAAAAATGAAGCCTACTATTATCAGCTTTGGAAACATAAGGGAACTGTTATGCACTCTGCACTTGCAATGCAAATTTCGAAATATACGCCTCATTAATGTTCACGCCTACAGATGAGACTGCAGAGTCGGAGAAGGATACCTTCTACGAGGCAGCTGAACGGACCCTCAAAGCCTGTCCATAGTGTGATATCAAAATCATATTTCAATAGCCCAGTATTCAGGCTATATGGTGGCTCCCATAGTTTACATAATTTTATCAATGATACCGGATTGCTGATTATTCAATTAGCAGTGTCGCGCGAAATGATTGTTGGAAGTACCTCGTTTGCCCAGAAATCGAATTCCACCACCTTTCAGCCTTGCTGAATGTCAGAACATATAGGGGGCCAATATAGACTCAGATCACTATCTCGTTGGCAGGGTACTCCGGACTCGAAATAACAATCAAATGAGAGTTAATACTAAAGTCATCCACTACACAGCCCTCTCCGTAACACCTATAAGGAGAAATATATACTGCCATAACCGCATTCAATAGAGGTCCTGAAGATGAAGCATCAACAAATTAACTTCACAATTACCTGAAGAACGTAATCACTAATACGGCCACAAACGCAATTGACCCCAAAGGCAAAAAAGTCGAAACGGCTGGTTTGACGATGAACATAAGCTAGCAAGGGAACGGAAGAATGTTGCATACAGAGTAATGTTCCATTCTCAAAGATCGAGGGCACCTGCGGAGATTTATCATGAACTTCGTCTAGAGAAGAAGTAGTTTCACAGACGGAAAAACAGAGGCAAAGAACCGTAAGTCTGTGAACTCGAAAATTACAGGGCGCAGCGGCATCAGCCACGGAAGTTTTACCAACAAGTCAGCAGGATGAAGCCTTAAACATCTAGATGCACGTCTTACCGAAACAAAGAGGGATATCTGATTTCCAACAGAATGAGCATATTGGAGAGATGGGAGTATTTCCATGGAATGCTCAAAAACCAAAGACGACGGACAAATGCTGCCATCACCAAGTATGCGAAGGAAACAATCCGTTCAATTCATCGGCTTAAAAATCATAAGTCACCATTACAGCCGAACTGGTTAAATATGGAGGCGACAAACTACACCAAGCGCTTCACCAACTTATGCTGAAGGTGAGTGACAGCGAATCAAAGGGGCATTATTTGTCCCATATATAAAAAGGGGGATATCCCGCACTGCAGCAATCATAGATACGTCACTTTGCTGAGTTTTATCTATAAGATATTCTCCGCCATCTTGCTAGGCCAGATACCCACATACGCCCAGAAAATCATCGGCACATCCCAAAGAGACTTCACTCAAGGCAAATCAATAAAAGATTAGATTTTGTCTGTGCGGCAAGCGATGGAAAAACTGTTGGAATATTACCATCAATTCCACCATCTTTCCATCGATTTCAAGGCCGCCTATGATAGCATAGCCATGATAAAACTGTACACCATAAGGCCATAAGAGAATTCTGAATCCAAACGAAATTGATAAGACTGACTAGGCTCACCCTGACCAATGTGCAAGACAGGATAAAACTAGCAAAGTCACTCTCAAGACCATTCACCTTTAAACATGGTCTAACACAAAAAGATGCCCTATAGGGGACCCTCATTATCCCTGCCCTGGTATAAGTGATCCGTGATGCTGAGGTAAATACGAGAGGCACTATCCTCTTCGAATTTCCCAACTACTTGCATGTGCTGACGATATCGGCATCATTTGGCTAACAACCCGAGATGTACAAATGAGCAGGGGGCACAAGATTTCGGGCTGTACACCAATTAAGGCAAGATGAAATATATAGTGACGACGTCAGCACCAAAAACCCAAAGAACCAATAGCACCAAACCGCACTGGTGAAATAAGAACAATATAGATGGAAGGCTACAACTACAACCGTTGATAATTTCTCCTATCTAGGGTCGAATATCATAACCGTTAACAGCTACGGCGATTAAATCCACGCACGGTTGTTGTCAACCAACAGAGCATATTTCAGCTTACAAAAGCTGTTTCGCTCGAAACGTCTCACGATGGGATCAAAATTCTTACTGTATAAAACAATGATCTTGCCAGTCCTCGGAGATTTGGTTTCGTAACGCGAACTCTTGGCCGCGTTCGAGAGATGAATCCTCCGAAGAATTTTTAGCCCCCAAACAAAACAATGGATGATTCCCTAGCCTTTGTAGCCTATATAAGAACGAAATCTATGAGCGATACAATAACCATCTGGTTGTGGATAAAATCTGGCGCAATAGGTTGCGGTGGGCAAGTTACTTAATCCGTATGCGTGAGGATGATGCAGCCCGGAAAATCTACGAGGGCAATATCTATAGTAGAAAAAGAAGACGAGGCAGGTGCTACCTCAGATAGAGCCATGGCGTAGGCCAAGACGCCAGACAGCTTTTAGGGATGTCGAATTGGTGAACCTCCCTGTTGATGATGATTTTGCTTACCGTAAATTTGATAATAATAGCAGTATTTCCACCAAACTTTACGGTATGATGCTTCATATTGAAGCCTATATTACTGCAATTTTACATATAAAGGCAACTAAGGGGTTATATCTGGTTACAATTTTTTTTCTTCTTAGCTTAAAATGGGCTAAAACATCCCTAGATCCATAATCAATAGAGTCTTATAAGAAAAAATTAGAAATATTTTTAAAATTAATTTCTGGGGAGTCCACACAAAACACTTTTCAATATGGCGAAGAGATTGAGTGCAACATTAAAGCACCCAGAAAAGAAAGAGCAAAATATAGGTGCGAAAGGACAATTGTATGACGAATTTTTATGAACAATATTATTATGACATCGAAAAGTTGAAGCGTCTTAAAACTTCAAATTCGTTTTTCTCGATACCACGTTTTCGAAATCAGCAAGCAATCGAACTCGAAAAGGTTTCATCCGATCGAAAACTTAGTTGTGGCTTTTTCATTTAATTATCCAGTACACACGATTTTAACAGTTGATTTTTTTAACAATTGATTTAACACAATTTTTCTCGTCGAAAAAGCGATTTTTTTTCAAAGCTTCGCATTCTGCGAAAAAAAAATGCATGCTTCTTGGGAAGTGCTAGAGAGAGCTGAAAACATTCCAATAAAGCGGCAAGGGTAGGTATGCATTCCCATCCGCTTTGCTGCCAGGCGGGGAAAGGGAATCATAAGCGCCAGGGGAAAGCGCTGATTGGTAACCACGATGAAGCACAAAACTTGGGTAAAGTCTGCTGAAATAATACCAAGATCTCTGCTAAAAAATCGTCTTCCCACCTCTACGGAATATTCACAGGGAGATTTCTCTTAACGAAAAACTCCTGATGGAAAAGGGTGAGGGTGAGCCTTCCTCGTCATAAACGAGACTGGGGCTTGACGTAGGGTTAACAAGCGGTAAAACTACCTGGCATGAGCCCCCGAGCCCCCGAGTTTCGAACTGGAATGCACGCACAACGGCGGACCTGGCAAAGAAAAAAGGACAAATGATTTGCGCAGCTTCTCATAGAATGTCATTGGACATAATAATTCTGCAGCTAGCCGATCCCCTTTCGCAGTATAAGATATCCTTATATGTACTGTCACCAAGATCCAGCCGAAAGCAAATCGCAATACCGGAAGGTGGGCATTTCAGGTATAAATATTTTGTGATAATCTTATAAGAGGAACTTCCTATACACGTTTTCCTTTTCGCAGATACCTACAAATTCAATATACTCCCTTATGTATGTATTTCAAAACTTTCAGATATATGTACATACATGTGCCTATGTATATATATAAGTACAAAAGTTGAATACCGCTAATACTAACGTAGATATACATATATCCATCTTGATGGGACACGGCCCGCAAAAATGTTTGTGGCTTGTTGGAGGCGATCACATCAAACACCGTCTCACGCCTCCACGCTAAGGAGCAGCGTAACCGAAACCGGCTACGGGAGCCATTTTGCTCCATTTTTAAGGTTTTGTTTGCAAAACAAAACCTTATTAAAATCGATTCAATGTCTGTCGGTCTGTCTGTCTCGTCCCCACGTACTCGAGGAGTATGATCAGACCCGAGTCTGCAAGGGACTCATCTGAAGTCACTCTGCCACGAAGCCCCACCGGAGGTTATCTGGTACCATGGGAACCGGGATGTCCCTCTTAGAGCATATGCTCCAGGAGAATTCCTGGAGGATGTGCTCTCGGCCCGGTTATTTGCGGTTGGCCCCCTAGTGGGAGTTTCATGGTGGTTGTGGTTATGCCTACATTGCAGGCAGAGCTCCTCGGAGCTCAAGCGTAGAGTTGCGCTGTACAACTCGGGTGCCATACTCCTTAGTTGCGGCAGAGGTGTTAGATAGGCCACGCATCCACTGGTATGAATGCTGAGCCTGCACTCAGTATAAACCAGGACCGCTGTGCTTGCATGGCGGCGCTCTGATTGTGGTCCCAAAATCAATCGGTGTCCGAAGAGGACCGTGGAATTATACCTTCACGGCAGGTACTCACGTTAAATCCCCAGGACTTTCATGTCTGTCCATCTGTCTTTCTGTCACAAGCACTTTTCTCAGAAACGGCTGTACCGATTGACACGAAATTTGGTGAGAAGGTGGGACCTGTGGACCCCCAGACATGCAGTGAGTGATATCCTCCTAGGTTGAATTTAGGGGGGTGTAAATTTTTTTTTCACCGAATGTAGCCATATGGGGTATCAAATGAAAGGTCTCGATCAGTACTTTTGAGATTTATCAAAAAGGAGCGGAGTGGGCGGGGCGGAAAGTGATGATTTCTTTAGCGGAGCCATTCTCAGAAACTACCCAACCGAAAAATCTGAAAAAAATCATGAAGCTGCCTCTATATGGTGCCCAGGCCTCAAAATACTCTCCATATCGATATCTGTTCAAATTAAGTTAATAATAGTATATTACCATCTTTTTATTGAAATTGAGTAAAACCCCTCTTAAGTTTATCCCAGAGTTAGTTGGTATTTGTATAAAATATAATATGAAGCATATTATCCCCAAGTTTGATCAAAATCATACTATTACTAACAAAGTTACAGTAGCTCAAAGTTCACTCTCCCCTGTAAATTTACTGCAACAAAATATCAATATCACATTGGAGTGGGTAATCAGACATGCTATATGCAAATACATAACGGGCTACGTACAATGGAATAGTCCTACATTTAAATATACTCACAGAAGAAGCAAACAAAACCTTTCATACCTGAAGCGCCCAGCTTCCGGTTTCCCGACTTGTTTAATTCAAAACCCGACATGGATATGAATTATTGTTCGAAAACTCCAAGTTTGCACTAAGACTAGCTTCAGCTGATAAAAGAAATACATCCTGAGCCCGCCAGCTACTGACGAGCGGAGCGAATTGTTACTCAAATTAGTGTGGCCTGCCATTAGTAAATGGCGGGCTCAGAACCACTGAAATACAATGGGTTCACATAGAATACAAAACTTCTCGAAGTTCTATAACTTTGTTAGTAATAGAAGGATTGTGTCTTATATTATCACTTATACTCAATGCTAATTTCGTATTTGTAGAATGAAGGAAGGTTTTCGGGTAAATTTTTAGAATGTAGTTATATATTATTAACTTTTTTTGAGGAGATATCGTATTGAGATGTATTTTGAGGCCTAGATTTTGGATCGGTAGAATTCTGTGATTTTTTCAGTTAGAAAAGTTCTGAGAACAAGACCTGTTTGATACAGGTGTTTGTAAGGTATACATTTTGAGTTCCCACACCCCTGTGTTTCACCCAAATCATTTTCTAAAAGTACTAATTGCGCCCTTTCATTTGGTACCTTACATGATCATATTCTGTAAAAAAAGCCCAACACAAAACGATACCACTCGTTGCACGTGTAGCCACATATTCTCACCAAATTTCTTGCTGATTACTCCTGCCTTTTCAGAGTAAATCCCGTGTGCCAGACAGACAGATATTGTATCGATTTTAATGAGGTTTTGTTCTACACAAGCGATCGACCCCGCACCTGCATGGTAGTCTCCAAAGACTTCCAGGCTAACTTGGTTGACGACCTATGTGATGGCGACACCACATCGGCTAAGCTAACCATAAAAAGTCAACAGGGAGATAAAGAGATACTATGGTGCTGTGCATATTTCCCCTACGACGCAGAAGACGTTCCCAGTGGAACATTCATCAGAGCTATCCAATATGCCAAAAGTAGAGGCATGGGGGTAATAGCAGGATGTGATGTCAACGCTCACCACCACATATGCTGGGGAAGTTCGAACATCAATGCAAGAGTATCGAGACTACTGGATTATCTAGTAAGAATCGAATTGCAGATCCTAAATATGGGTAATGAACCCACTTTCTTCAACGTGATCAGGCGAGAGGTCATCGACATTACGGTGGCACCTCCTGACAACGCGGCACTGATCGGAGAGTGGAGAGTATCAAACGATATCACACTCTCGGATCACAGACGCATTGATTTCGTTATAGGCATGTGTTACATATATTAAATATACATATGTAACTAATAATATGTAATGTAAATTTGCACTAAAAATATACTTCCACAATCCCTCGCGACCTTTGCATTTAACTTTGTCCCACGGTCGTTCACATTACGGCGGCATATGACACTCGCCAGCGGAAACCGCATAAGATTTGCAAACGATGGGTTTTATAGCACCTGTGGGAATTCAGGTGAAGTGAAATGTGAGTAACGCTGAAGTAGTATTTTTGGGGCAAAAATTATGAAAGAACTCATTCAGTGTTGAGCTCTCGTTCGCAACGGAGCAGTTAAGAAAAGAAAGAACCTCCAAATTATATCTTATACTAAATATTATATTTTACTCTTTAATAAACACTTAGTTATATCCTTATTTTATTTTTTCCATTCAACTGACCTATCGGTCCACGCACATATATATAACACATGGATCCACCTCCACCCACTTCATTTCGGAATCCGAGGAAGTCAGATTGGGTGATGTATCAAACAGAATTGAGCGACCGAGTCACGATCCCTGCAAAGCGCATCAAATCCATTGCTGGAATTGAGAAGACAACCCAGATGATCACAACTAGCATGAGAGAAGCTTTCGAAGAAAGCTGTCTACTCAAGATGCCAAAGAAGGGTAAAACACCATGGTGGAACTCGGATTTGCCAAACAGAGGAGAACGACAAGGATGCTCCTTAATCGTGCTCTGAAAGGCGAATCAAGCCCTAGCTGGAATCGCTATAAAGAGGCACAGAAGGCTCTAAAGAAGAGCATAAGATCGTCTAAACGATCATCTTGGAGACGCTTTTGCGAAGAGACTAACTCTCTTGAGGCAACCTCAAAACTGAAGCGGATTCTGTTCAAAGAACGTAGCTAGAAACTGGGTTATTTACGTTTACAGAATGGGAAGTACACAGAAAGCGATGAAGAAACGGCAAATCATTTGCTTGAAGTACACTTCCCAGGCAGCATCAAAAATCTAAACTCGGGCCTCAACCGAGAGACTGGAATCTGGCATGCAAAGTAGTATCACTGGAGCGAGTGGTCCCATTTCACGTTTAACTCGTTCCATAGATACAACTCTACAGGTCCGGATGGCATCATCCCTGCGCTAGTAATAGTAATGGATGCCCTGGATCTGTACATTCGGAATATATATCGTGCATGCCTAGCACACGCTTATATTCCAATTAAATGGCGGGATGTGGAGGTGTTGCTCATTCCCAACCCAGGAAAACCCACCTACACAGACGCAAAAAGCTTTCGACCGATCAGCCTAACGTCCTTTCTGCTAAAAGGACTAGAAAGACTAGTAGATCGGTTCATAAGGGATACACACATTCCTAAGTGGCCACTTCTCCATAGGCAACACGCCCACCAGAAAGGCAAATCCACGGAGACAGCACTCCATGAGCTTACGGCAAAAATTGAAAACGCGATATCCGATAAAGAATACGCCTTAGGCGCATTCATGGACATCGAAGGTGCCTTCAATTATGCCTCATTCGCGGCAATTTATGATGCGGCAAGACAGCATGGAATCGAACCGCTGCTAATCAGTTGGATCCTTCACATGCTAAAGTGGAGAAAAATCCACATATCGGTCGGCCAGAAGTCTATTGAAGCAGGATGTCTCAGGGGCTGCCCACAGGGAGGGGTTCTCTCTCCAGTGTTATGGCTCTTGGTGATGGATACCCTGCTGTGGCTCCTGGAGGACAAAAAAGTTTTCGCGCAAGCATTTGCGGACGACCTAGCCGTAATAATTACCGGCAAGTTTGCGGACACAGTATGTGACCGCTTGAATGCAACTCTGCATGTAATCCACAGCTGGTGCCTCCGCAATGGACTCACGGTGAACGCTAGGAAGACTGGACTAGTTATGTTCACGAGGAACGTCAGGTGGGGCAGCTATACGCTACCCAACTTAGCAGGGGCCGAAATCCAGCTGGCACAAACAGTCAAGTACTTAGGAGTACATTTCGACTCCAAGTTAACGTGGAAGCATCATATCCAGGACCAGTATCAGAAATCTTGCAGATTGCTCTGGTGCTGTAGGAATGCGATAGGTAAGACCTGGGGACTTTCACCTAAACGGATATACTGGATGTATACATCCATAATAAAACCCATTTTGATGTGTGCATGCATCGTCTGGTGGCCAAGACTGAACTTTGCTAACAGCAGGAAGCTGCTAACGCAGATTCAGAGACTTGGTTGCCTAAGTATTACTGGAGCAATGAGTACTGCGAAAATCCTTGTGAAAGAACCTAGGGCCACAAGAGCGGCATTTTTGTTGTCCCTTAAGAAGTGGGACATGAAAACCCTAATAGGGCTTTTGACACTGCCCCTCAAAAAATACCATATGGAAAAGATTGGGGTAGTGGTTTCGGCTGTGTGCAGCCAATGTGAGGTGGAGGAGGAGACGGCCCTGCACTTTTTATGCAGCTGCCCGACATCCTCAGATCTCAGACGAAGACATCTTGGCAATGTTTTCTTCAATGAAGAATCTGCACACTCTCTGCCTCTGGAGAATGTTCTAAGATTCGCTAAAGCCTGCGAACACCGTAGGCGGGAAGCCATTGAATAAGCAACTTACAGGGATAGTACAATGGGCCTAACAATGGCCTGAGTGCTCGGAGCTGCCGCTCCACCCAGCTAACTAAACTAACTAACTTCATGAAAAAAGCTGGAAAATAAGAGCATTCAAAAAATTTTTGGTAAAAAAAGAAATTCTATGAGAATGAAGCCCATGCGATGGACCATATGGAAGTAATCTTTCCATTTCACAAAAAAGTAAACAACACCAAGCAAATCATGGATGATGCTACCTTTTCTTAAAAAGTTGTGTGTGACAACAGTTTTATTTGAAGCAGAATTACATTCTTTCGGTGCATTGAAATATTCTACTATTCTAAAACACTATGGTATTCTATATACAGTTGTTATCTCTCTCCCCAATTTAAGTATAAGTATTATTTTGTTGGCTATTATATTGTATTTTTATTAACCGCTTGTTCTGGCGGAAAAAGTAGTTTTATTTTAAAACTATCATAAACACGCCCAACACCGGGAGCTGGACTCTTCAGGTTTGAATATTTTGTGATTCCTCATATGAGGAATATTCTCTTATATCTTTCAATAACCATTTAGACAAATAGCTTGCTCTGGAATGTACTGAATCGACAATAGATAACTTCATATCCTTTGCACTATTAATAGCTAGTGTGCAAAAGTTCCCCTAAAACAAATACAAAGCACTCGAATCTCAACTATTCTCGCAAATTCTTACGTCAACATCTTATTTCTATGGCTTAAAAGTGAGTAAATTCGCAAGAAATTGATAGCTTCCAACTGTTACAGCTGCCCAGTGTCAACAGATTCCAGAATCCAATCTTTTCATCAGCGTGAATTACATGGTAATTAAATTTCTCACAATTTTTCCCACTATCGGTGCATCCCCATATCGATCGCAGATGTCCTCATTTTGGTTGTGATCATACCGTGTTACACCTCTCATCCAATGCAGCATCTTCGTTTCAAATTCCGCGAGGTACCATTCATTGTCATTAATAGCCGTCCAGCACTCAGAACCATAGAGGGTGACAGAAAGGTTGACACTGCGGTAAATTTTGGATTTGAAACTTTTTGACACGTCGATCACATGGACCGAAAGAACGAAAAAATTAATTTCATAAAATTGTTCATCGTTGGCTAATAGAATTGACTTGAGATGCTTAAATCGCTCAGTTTTTGGCAGCTCACTGCCATTCTCAGCAGTAGTGCCTGTTTCATATAAATCGCTTTTGGGACGAAATGCACTAGAATAGAGAGGACAAAGTTATTGGATGACAAATTTTTGAACTAAGTCACACTCACGTCTTCCAGTTGGTAGCCCTTTTAACCACCAATCAGCTCAGTGGTGAACTAACATGAGCAGTGACCACGACGACCTAGCATGACACTACAGTGAAGTACTGTGAACGCAAACTCTCATAAGAATTTAACGTGATCTCCCTGCTAGACAATCATGGGGATCATTTAAAATAACTATTTTCTAGTGGGAATAATTACTTGCAGCTGAACCCATAATACAGTGTCAACAAAAACAACACCAACGAGAACAACAACAACAATTGCAATGAAACAACCGGAATTGCCGGAATTTGTAAAAGAAGCGACAATTAACCATATCCACCGTTTCTTGAAACGAGAACGAGAGACTCTTATCCTTTTGCAACAATCAAAAAGTTACCACGGTCCTCTGTTTGAAAAATAGGATCGCCCACTGTTCCAGTGGAGATGAAGCTAGTAGCGGTCTAATAGTGAGAAAAGTGAGACGCCATCGAGCTCGAGGCGGAAAAACGACCGAGGAGAAAACAGGGTGGATCTGCCGACAAGGATACAGCAAACAGACCAGGCAGCGTTAAAAAAAAAGAGGAAATTCAACAACAACCTATATTGAACAGTATGAAAATGGGACATCGAAAAATACCGCTCCCAATTAAGGGGGTCATCCCATGTAAAGTCCGTTTTTTTTGGCTTTTTTTAGAAATTTTTTGTGAAGAACTGGATAAAGATACAAATACGAATTTTTCACCATAGATTTACTAATGTCTTGAGTGTGCATAGTAATTTTTCCACCCCGATCGCACAGTCGGTTATTGAAATACACGGCATTTTAACGAACAGACTTAACTACAGTCCGTGAACCAGGATTATTAAAAAATATTAAAAGCTAAATTTTTGGTGTCTTGTTAAACTTTTTTTTGTGAATTTTGATGTTTTTTTAAGGCTTCTTCAATGAATAAAAAAAAACAACTGAACGAATCGCAATTATTCTAGTTTGCGGACCGAAGAAATATGTTGTGAATAAGTCCTGAAAATTTCAAAGAATTTCGGTGTATAGATTTTGGGCTATGGTGGCAGCCGATTTTCAGCATGCAGTTTCGAGAAAAACGCATTTAAAAACTAAAATGCGATTTTTAGCCATAGAACCTTAACTGACCATTAATCTGCTATACCTAATCCATAAATTTTAGGTTTCTTGAAGAAACACATGTACAGCTTTGGCTTCAATTTTTGTCCTTTTAGCAAAGTCATTCGAACATCATTCGGATCGATAAATACAAGCTTTAATACGGCGTTCGACATAAATCTAGCATGTGACTTATCACGTGTTTAACACTATAATTTCCGAACGACTCGGAATATCAAAAAATCACTTTACCCATATATTCTACACTATATCTAGATATAATTGAAGCCAAAAAAAAATCCGACACACGGGATGACCCCCTTAAGAGTGTTATGCAAGCCGTGCCCATTGGATAGTTTCCAATCGAGGATAGTTTCGAATCAAGCCCCACTCACGATACTACCAACTATATCGCACGACGGTCATCCAAATCCCCATATTAGTGGGAATCAAATCAACGAGCAATTAACAAGAAAAAGAAAAAACTACAAACAAACGTGACCTCATACCACACACATAAGACGAAGACACATCTGAGTTCAGCCAAGAATGTAGAAGTTGGAAAGTCAAGCAGTGAAGCCAAGCTCAATATTGGCTTACACAACCAACTAAGGTCCTTTATCAGAAGATACGAAGCAATAAAAGTACGTCTGAGGTCAGTTTATCAGTCATCAGGAAGGAGAGAGACTTCAATAGCACAGACGTTAAATGGTAACTGGCTTTTAAGGAAGCAGATAGAGAAGAAGAGGGCAGCAGAAATCTGTCCACAAGAGGGAAAACCAAATCGGAACCAGGGCGGGAATAAATCCTAGGAAGGTCAGAACCCAAAGTAAAGCCAGAAAAAGCTATACTAGTGCGGTGAAGGACACCCCACTCGCTATACTGCCAATATCATTTCCAAAAGTAATTCAACGCCGTAACACCTTCTTCAACTACAGATCTGGCAACATCGCTGTGGATCTACATAGCAAGAAATCTAGGAAAAATACTTCAAATACACTTGAGTGGAAGGCCTCCCGACATCTCCGAATGAATCAAAGAACCCATAGATGCCGAAAGGACAGGACAGAGAAGAAGAGTGGACCTGCTGCCCAGTGTCGAGGAGAAGCCCTGAATCTTCTAGAGCGTACGGATAACAGCCCTGTGGAGTTCAGATGTTCCAGATTTTAAATCACACCGCATCCACAAAACCCACGCTTCCTCGATATACAAATTGATCGACGCCAGCGATGCGTCAAAATGAGAACCTTGGTTTTGTTCATGTTTATTTTCAGTCCAACTCTATTTGTCTCTCTTTCAAAATCCAGAGTCATTTTGCCAATGTCCATGCTTCGGCGAAAGAGTAAACAAATGTCTATAGCGCCCACTGATGTCCTCCACGTCCCTCAGCTAATATACTTCAAGGCCCTGATCCAATTGGATGGTTGCGCCACAAATTATTGTTATTATATGTGACTCTAATACTAACTTCCTGAATAGAGCACATCAGATACACGCTCTGTTCACGCTATCCAAAGTCTGCTCGAAATCGATGAAGAGGATGTAAAGCTAATAACTTTAATAATTATCCAGAGAGGAAACCACACTGCTCTGTTCTGTCGATCAAGATTTCAAGATGTTCTTTGATGCGTTCCAGGATTATTTTGACTATTATCTTTGCCAGAGTAGAGAGCACGTAGATAACCCTCCAATTATCACACTCAAAACAGGTGCCCTTCTTTGGAATCTTAACTGTTATCCCCTTGTTCCACTCTCCACAAAAGGTCTCGAATTCCCAGAATATCCGTGCGAGTGGTAGAAGCAGATTACAGAGACTGCAGGTACAATAACACATAACCCAGCGACTGTACTCCGTTTGAGTGTATTGATGGCCGTCCACTGGTTACAGTAACTAGCCATTTCATCCACAAGAGGAGGAACTTCACCGGATATGATATGGTTAAGAACCATGGTGAGGTGTTTCTTCCACCTTTTCAGCTGCTCCTCATCGTGGATGACGAGTAGACCATCATCCACAGGCCATCGAAAAGTTTGTGGCCACGTGCAAGTTCCTTCGTGATCGTATGCACTTCTCAAATCATTGCATTTCGCGATATCTTCCGCTTCCCTGACCAGCGCAATAATAAATTCACGGTGCACACTACGTTGAACGAATATTTTACACGGTATCGGAGCTCGGCGTCATTGCCGCCATCACTCGCAGCGGTCAATAGAGTCTTCAATCCCCATTTTATCCGGATCCTCTTCTACGATTCTAGAACCACCCGAGAAAAGAGCATTTTCGATGACGTAATGTCCATCGAAATACACAGGCGGGTTACTCGGTCTCACAAAAAAATAAATCTCCCACTGCTGAGCGACAGTCTTGTTATGTATATTCAAAAGACAACTCCTAAATCTACTCCTGATTGAAAACTGACTAATCTGACTGCTAATACGGTCTAGGTCAGTTGAAACCCAACTTACTTTATGGCAGGCTCTGTGCTCTGACAATGTGACACCAATAACGAGGCAGTGGAAGCTGCCGAAATCCACAAACCTTCTACCATTAGTGTTACTGCCGCCAAGACCGTGTTTCCCATCACAAGTTCTCCTTTAGGAATCCTCTTCTGAACTGCGTGTAACTGCTCGTAGAAAGTATCATTCTCCACTATATCGGAAACTTCCGTTGGTACATAGCATTGTGCAATTGTGATTAACCTGCATAATCATTGCAATCAGAATCCTGTCAGAAACCGGCTCACAGGCCAAAAGATGCCGCCTTGCAGTAGCCGTCAGAAGCAACACGAGACCATATTCACATCTGCTACTGCTCGAATATCTATTGACAAAATCTATTGAAAAACTTTTAAAAAGGAATACCCCCTCTCCTCGCCGCCAACGCTCAATAAAAGCGAAATATGTATATCCATTCCTGGCATTTGTGAAATTTCAGCATTCAAATACTCCTGAAGCGCTTGGGATATTTTCATCGAAATTTGTAATCTGACATTAAATCAATGGTGATAAAAAATCGTTTTCTAATGCCATACTCTACATACATGTGTATATGTATAATGCTTTCGCCATTTCCTCCTTCAGAAACCGATTATCAAGCGTTTCGTCACGAATCCAGCTCATTTCCGGAAGTAACGACATTTAAAATCTCCATCATTTCTGATTTTTCCGCTGTATATCCTATACAACAATTTAAAATATATTTTCCCATCACTGTTCACAAATTTTGCTTTTTTTGCGTTGAATTTGGCTTAACTGCAGATTGTGCGATCTGGAACTAGGTTTATCTATGCAACTAGCCTGAAAAGAAGGGCATCCCCAGGGTCCAAAGTTTTCTCGGTGGGCCTTAATATAAAGATTTATTAGAAGCCCAAATAATGTTCAACCCAGGCCGGATTTTTTCACAGATACCCATCTTTAACCCCCAGTTCTCCGAGTTTTTCAACCCCACATCCTATATACGTGTGTGTGTCTAACACGCTCCGTGCTGGAGAGGCTGCGCTTGCTGCTGATAAGGATGAATAATAGTGATATATGAAGGTTTTTCAATTTTGTTAAAAAATATTTTTAAAGCAAAAAAACTGAAAATTTTACATCCACAAAAGTGAAAATTTTTGCTAAAATCGCCGTCATTTTAATAAGGTTTTTTTTACAAAACAAACCTTATTAGAATCGTTTCAATGTCTGTCTGTCACACATCCTTTCCTTAGACATGGCTACACGTATTGACACGAAATTTAGTGAGAAAGTGGGAGCTATTAACGCCCACACATGTAGTGAGTTACGTGTGTATAGATTGATTTTAAAGAACGACCATCATACATGAAACAGGGGGTGAGTTAGAATTGTTTTTTCACCGAGTGTAGACATGTTGGTTATCAAATAAAAGATCTCAGTTAGTAGTTTCCGAGATCAGTATTAATTTTGACATTTAATAGAAAGAGAGGGAGTGCAGGGGGCTTAGGTGATAACTCCTTTAACGGACCCCAACGGAACTACCCAATCCTCAATATACGCTCCATATCGATATCTACTTGGATTAAGTTCATTATAGTATATTATAGCCGAAACTGGTCAATTCGAAGTCAAAGGGACCAATGGAAAACATCGAATTATTCAAAATTCGAATTATCAGAAGGTCAAATTACGAAAGTTGGGAGTAGGCACCTAAAAATAAGAAACATGACAACAACTTCGAATAATTTGAATTATCATGAGTTTCGATAAAACGCCTCAACTCTCGGATGCATTCTACAGGTTCTGAATCTGATGGAAGGAGTTTCCCTTCGGTTATGGTTTTCTCGTCTGGGGACTGATTGTGATTAGTCCAAAATATCCACATTTGTGAGACTTTCAAAGGCTCTTTTTCCCTCCTTCTATCGCGCGAATCGTATTTGTTCGTTTTGGTCTCAGGACGAAGGCACAACCCACGAATTTTTATAGTGAACTGAACATTTGAACCAAAAATTAAAAATTGAAATATTTTGGAAAATATTTCGAATTATCCAAAAAGGGTTCGAATTATCCACGATTAGCTATTAACATTAATAAAGGAAAGGATTCAATTCAAAAAAAGCTCGAATTATCCTAGTTCCAGAATTATCATATTTTGAGTACAGTCGTCATTTTTAAGAAAATTATTAAAAATCCCCCTTAAGATTATCCTAAAGTTGGGCAGTAGTATAGACTAGGTATGAAGCATGATATACCCAAGCTAGATCAAAACCCTACTATTACTGATAAAGTTACAGTAGCTCAAAGTTGTCTTTCGAATGTAAATTTACTACAATCCAAAATACTAAATATCAATATCGCACTAAAGTGAGTAATTTGACATGCTTAATACTCATATACATTACAGATTGCGTATAAATGGGATATTTCTAGGCTCAAATATACATACATAAGAAGCAAACAAAACCTTTCGTACCGGAAGCGCCGAGCTTTCGTTTTTCGACTTGTTTTATAATACTAGTTCGTATTTTGACAATTCTTTCGTTCAGTGACTTACATATTCATAATATAATATATTAACGGAAATCTTTCAAAATTCTGATTTTAACTGAACATTTAGCGAGTTATCAGCCGAATTGGTTAAATATGGAGGCGACCAGTTACACCAAGTGGTTCATCAACTTGTGCTCAAAGTGTGCAACAGCAAATAAATGTTTGACGACTGGCAAAGCGGCATTATCTGTCTCATAGAGAGGGTAGGGGGAGATATAACACAGTGCAGCAATTATAGAGGTATCACGTTGCGCTATCTCGCTAGGCCGGATAGCCCCATGCACCCAGAATATCATTGGCCAATACCAAAGAGGCTTCACTCCAGGCAAATCAACGACAGATCAGATTTTCTCTCTGCGGCAAGCGATGGAAAAACTGTTAGAATATGGACATCAGTTGCACCATCTCTTCATCGACTTTAAAGCCGCCTATGATAGCATAACCAGGTAAAACTGTCCACGGCCATGAGACTGACTAGGCTGACCCTGACCAATGTGCGAGGCCAGAAAAAAGCAGCAGGATCACTCTCAAAACCATTCGACATCAACAAAGGTCTACGACAAGGGCATGTCCTCTCAGGCGTCCTCTTCAACCTGGTACTGGAGAAAGTGGTCAGTGATTCTGAAGTAAATGCAAGATCCTCTTTAAGTTCACCCAACTATTGGCCTATGCTGACAATGGCGACATCATGGGAAGAACCACCCGAGACGTACAAACTACCTTCATCCAGATCGACGGGCGGCGTTGGGCGCGAGATCTTGGGCTGCACATCAATGAAGGCAAGACAAAATATATGGTGGCAATGTCTGCACCAAAAACCCACCAACCAACAACATCAAACCGAACTGGTCAAACACGAAGAATAAAGATAGGAGACTACAGCTTTGAGACCGTTGATAATTTCTCCTATCTAGGGTCGAAAATCACAACCGATAACAGCTACGATGATGAAATCCGCGCACGGTTGTTGGCAGCCAACAAAGCCTATTTCAGCTTACAAAAACTGTTCCGCTCGAAACGTTTCGCCATAGGGTCAAAGCTCTTACTGTACAAGAGTATGATCTCGCAGTCCTCATGTATTCCTCGGGGACTTGGGTTCTTAGCAAGAAGAATTGCGAACTCTTGACCGCGTTCGAGAGAAGAATCCTCCGAAGAATTGTTCGCCCCCTACATGAGGATGGACGATTCCGTAGCCTATACAATGACGAAATCTATGAGCGATAACATGACCGTCAGGGAGTGGATAAAATCCGGCTCAATAGGTTACGGTGGCCGGGTCACTTAACCCGTATGGATGAAGATGATCCAGCCCGAAGAGTCTATAAGGGCAATATCTGTGGTAGAAAAAGAAGACGAGGCAGACCCTGCCTGAGATGGAGCGATGGCGTAGAGCAGGACGCCAGACAGCTTTTAAGGATATCGAATTGTTGGACCTCGGCGCAAAACCGGGATGTCTGGAGTTCCTTATTAAAGCAGGGCTAGACCGGATACCGGTTGTTGCGTCGTTGATGATGATGAATATTAATTTTAATGGATAATATTAAAAAAACAGTGCTAATCGAGGCTATTTGTTTCATACCTCACATAATTCGTGTATAAAAAATCAAATATTTCGAAAGCCCGATGATATTTTTAAATGAGTTCTGAAAGAAAGAAACAATATATTTTATGGGTATTTTCTACCGTTTTTAAGGTTTTGTGTAAAAGAAAACCTTATTAAAATCGGTTTACTGTCTGTCTGTCTTTTTTTATAGGTTGAAAGGTGGAAAGGTTCAAAACCTACCGCTGGCTCCTACTGTACAGTTATGTGAGACTTTTACTCACTCAAACCACCTCTTCTCCTTCGGTTACTCCGTGGGACTGCCATTTCCGTATTACGTCGCAGGGTAGGGTCAGTTACGAACTGCGCCTCGTGTCGTTATTTGTAACTTTCCTCCGAAGCTCCTCCTTCCTCAGCAGATTGTGGATCGCCTTCGTTAATTTTTCCACCGCCCTCCAAGATGTTTCAGAGGTTAGCATATAGTTCACGATATTCTCGGGTGTTAACCATGCCGTTGGTCATAGAGGCGTCGAACCTCGTTCGCCAGGATGTCGATGGGGATCATGCTTGCTATTACACACACTGCTTCGTGTGATGTTGTACGGTAAGCGCACAACGTTCGCAATGAACTCAATCGGTATAAAGCAAGCAAGATGGAGCTGACAACTCTCAAAATAATGAACCGACGGCTTTGCCCAGGTCCACCTACCTATATTTAGTAACATTCTTGCCAACAATGTAGTCACCACGAGAGCTTTGGTTGCTGAATTTTCGAAATGGGACTTGAATTTCAGTCTTTGGTCGACCATCACTCCTTGAAGCGCTGGCTGCAACTGTATGTGTATGTGTTCACCAATCCTGACCTTTTTCGACATTTGCTTCCTTCGCTTGGGGATCAAAACTACCTCAGTTTTATGCTCTGCGAGCGTCAGACCTCTAGCCAAAACCTAATTTCAAAAATTGCCTCGTTTGTGAGTACCTCGATTTCATCAATATCTTGTGCCACGGTAGTCACTCCGTTGTCGTCTGCGAAGCCAATGATTGTCATTCATTTGGGCAGTTGCAACTTTAAAATTCCGTCGTACATTATTATCCACATGAGAAGGCCGAGGAAGCCTTGTGAAGGCATTCTTCACGTCGAGAGTAACTACCGAGCAAGATTTGGTGGCTTCCATTGCTTTTTCTGCAATTTCCGTCACCGTGCTGATAACATTGAGAGTAGATCTTGCCTTTCTGAATCCGAACTGCCTGTGGGAAGAGAGTACTAATGATATCTCGCAGCAAATCAGGGTTGGTGATCGGCGATGAGCGCCCATGGGTCGAAGTCCGCTTCTTTACATAACCTCTTGAAGTGTTCAATTTTACTTCTAGAGATGGCTGCTTGCAACTCTTTCCTCGCCTTCTTATATGGATTGCGCAACTCATACTCACTCACTCTCTGCTACGTTAGCTGTGTCTCCAAGGGAAACTTTAGGAAGTTCTTCGATTTCGGCATTCCACCAGAAGTTGGGCATTCATTTCTTCAGTACCGTGCGGCGGCGCATGAAAGCGTCACTCGCTTTTCGTATCTTTTCAAGAACCTGCGCCACCTTTTCTCGTGCATTTCCCACCGGCACTGTCTATCTGTCCACCTGTCTGTCTGTCTCTCTGCCTGTCTGTCTGTATGTCCATTACACTCATTTTTATCGGAGACGGTTGTAGCGATTCAAACCAAATTTGGTGGAAAGTTGAGAACTGTGAACGGTCACGTATACAGTGAGTTACATAATTCTACACAGACTTTAAGGAGGGGTCCCCATACATACAATATAGTCATATGGGGTATCAAATGAAAGGTCTCGGTTAGTACTTTACGAAACTTTGACATTCGTTGGAAAGGTGGTGAGTGCGGAGGTCGAAAGTGATCATTTTCTCCGAAACTACCCAACCTAAAAATCTGAAAAAAAATCAAGAGCCTACCACTATATGATTCCATACCGGTATCTGTTCAAATAAAGTCAATAATAGTATATTACTATAATTTTTAGTATTTGTAAAAATGTAGGATATAACATGGAGCATGATCCCATGTGGAAATCGCACTACTACTGACAAAGCTATAATAGATCAAAGTTGCCCCTTCTTTGCAAATTCAAGACTTTGAATTTCAATATCACCTGAATGTGGATATTCTCAGATCACATATGCATAGTAGTTAGTATCTCATTATACAATCTTATAGTTGCTCCAAAACGGATAACGTTATGTTTCCTGTTGTATTTACAAGTTCCGGACGTCCTGACATTTATGGCATTTTTTGCATGGTATCGCGCGTTAAAGGGCTGAAAATGGACAATAAGTGGTTCCCATGTGACTCAAAGTCTTGATCATCAAATATTATAATAATAATAAAAACATTCAGAAAATAGCTCAAATAATAGAAAAGCCAAAGTTCACTATTCGTTATGTAATAAAACACTGTAAATGGCTCTTTTGCTTGCAAAGCGGGTAGCGATCGATCTGCGAAAATTTTGTCGGAACAAATAAAATGACTGATTTAGCGGCACATAAGGAATAACTCCAATAAATTTGCAGTATCTTTTGCAAATAATTTCGGAATAAAGGTATAGTAACAATTCATTATCAAACCGCTCGAAATTTTCTTCACAGAGAGGAATACAATTTCTATACTCCAAGGAAGAAGCGATTACTTTCCCAAAGAAATATGGAAAAACGACTTTAATATGCGCGTTATTAAGAAAGACAGAAGGGCTCTGGAAAACCGTTATTTTTTGCGTCGAGTCTGAATCTAGCATTTTCGCTTCCGATCGCCCGCAATTGGTGTGGGCATTGCATTTGAAAAACGTAATATTGAGCCAACAGTTAAACACGGCGGTGACCGCATAATGGTGTGAGGTGTTATGGCGTCTAGAGGACTAGGGTCCCTTATATCTTCCAAGAAAATTTCATTAACGTAGTAAAGCAGACAAGATACGGTTGGTATATTGAGCTTGCTATCTGATATAATAATTAGTTCGTGACAATATTGCTCGAATAGCTTCAGTCTGAATGGCTGTATAACGTCACCGCTGCGTCCCAAGGAGTAGGTGCGGAAAGTTCGGGAACTTTGCAGTCTTGCAGATGATTCGCTGAGGAAGCTGTCAAATACTGTAAAACTTACTAACATTATCATTGCTTACTACGTACTATTTTCTCCCATATACTGTACATTCATATGTACCTAAAAGTACAGGCCTACCAAGCATATGTAAATTTTGTATAAATTAGGAAACATGAATTTAGAAATATATAGTTCGTTAGAAATATTAAAGCTGAACAAGATGTGTTTAAATCTTGTGGAATTTAGGCAATTGCTGCTCCCAAAATCGGTTGACCTGGAGTTCGGCACTTTAACTGCTCCGACTTTCCATAAACTCGTGTAGAAGAAGGCAAGATAAAGAAGCTAGGATCGGAGGGGGCACAAATACGACCCTTGGAAACTATCATTGGACTGGTAACATCACAAAGCTACCACCACACTTGACAGTTAGGTATAGAATGCAAATCCATCTAATGAGAAGAACAAGAAACTTAAAGTCTGGCGCGGATAACCGACGGAAGTCGTCTAACATGGGTGGGTCGGTCGGTCTCCCGTAATAGACAGCACAGTGTCGAAATCGCTAATCGTGGGGGGGTTCGACGTCTAGGCACCACGATGACCAGGAGCATTGCTCCGCCTGCTACAACTGTTTCGCCACAATCTATGGCGACCACTTCAGCAGGTTCGCTTAGGCAACGGATGAAGTGGGCTGTAGAGATGAGCGATACCCACTCCGCTCCTACTACGAAATAACGACAGGGACAGGTACAACATCTTCTCAACCCTTATTGCACCGAAGATTCGACGAGCGCTTCACGCAATTCGCCCACGTAACTGTGCCCTTTATTGCTCGCAGCGACACAATTCCGACGATTATCAGGGAGCGTGTTCAACTTGAGGTCTTTGCGTTGATGGTTAGAGTCGATCGGGGCAGAGATGGTGGCATCAACAACACCACGCCACACTCCATGCAACAGTTTCAGTATTCGCCAAAGCACTCTCCTCCACTGTCCAGCTGAAATCTCTGCTGAGATTCGGAACGATTTCCAAAGACCGTGTATAGAATTCTCGGATACGAAATCCATATTATATGCATCTCCAGCAACTCCGAGAATTCTATCTCAAATCAATGATGAGATTGCATCTCGACTGTTTGCCGATGTGTCGCTGCTGCAACTAGAATCACTAGTGTATTGTGGGGCAGTTGCGGCTATCAAATTGAACGCTGAGAATATTAGCTTTCGCGACTAATTCAAATCAGCACTGGCAATTCCTCCAGACGGGTGGGAAATAAAGTGCAGAGGGTTCACAGGAACTATGCCCCCGTGCAACACACGTAGTTGAAATTCTGGACACACTGAAAAATAATGAATTCCCGTGAATCGAGTGAAGTTTTGTGGGAACCGAGCATCTAAATTGAGTCCAAAGCAATGTTTCCACGCGACCTTTCGAATTATAGATGGTTTTGCTATTGATCATAGCATGAGTGATCCGAAGATAAATAGATACGATATTAGCCTCAGCGATCGACGAGCATTTTGCAGAGCTACATATCTCATCTAGCCGGCGCTGCAATAACCGGCTTCCAAGATAATCTACTCTAATTAAAGCCGACCCTCTGTACAGTTTCAAGAAGAGTTCTTTTGAAAGTCTTCTGACTAAAGTTAAAGAGCCATTTACCAGCACCAAATCATCAACTGCGTCATCGGCGTCATCGCACTGTAAAACCTGACATTTTACAAAGGCTACTGCTCAAGGTACCCGAAGTAGCAATAGTAACAATAAGATTGAAATCTTATACACAACAATGATTGTAGATGTAGGAAAAGTGGCAATAACCGGTATATGTAGTAGAAATAGATTGAATGAATTTCATATAATATATTTATGATCGTCATATGTGACGCGAGTTTCGACGTTGGCGAGGGGGAGAAATTGATTTGCAAGCTAATATTGGCTGAACTATACCATATAAGGTTCTCGAGTTGTGTCTAAATATTCAACAGTTAGTTATCAGCGATATATTATTATATTACTATCATTACACTTTAAAATTTCCGTGAAAGAAATATTATCACAATTATCTTAAACTGTTTAGAATAAGAAAGAAAAGGAAACAAAAGGCAAATGAGAATTATGTGGACATATATATATATAGATAATAATCATGCATGAATAGAATTTAGATTGTTTTGCTGTAGCCCTCACCCAGTCCCCTCTCTTATTAGGCCTTTTGGCAGTTTAGCTCCTTTCACGAAAAAATGTTTGGTGGTATCAACCCGCCTCGAATCTCCACATCTCTATTAGAATAGTTTACCCCGGGTAGGTTTAGTTTTCTGACTATTAAGTCAAGGCATTTGTTTAAATCTCTGTGTCCTGAAAGGGAAATAATATTTGAGAACCAAGAACCCGGCCCTCATCTCGCCGAATTGCTAGCATTCGGGGTAGCTCCAGCATGTGCCGTCCGCTTTCATATATTATCTCGCATAGTCGGTGTTCACAACCGGTAAACCTGTTTGATTGGTTGACAGCCTTGGTGACCGTGTTGATGGCTAAGTGATGCCTCACTCTCATCGTAACAGGGTTGGCGCCCAACGTAGGACCAAAGTTGGTGGGTAGACGTTGGACAATAATGCTATATGTAAGGTGATTCATCAAAACTTTGCATACAAACATGGGCTGGTCACGGGAACATGTTCGGTTTATCGATATGAGCCACAGACAGCTCTTGATAGTTCTGCCTGGAGCATTAATTGGGATCAGCAAGTTCTAACTGTTCGCCATTCTCCACACAACAAGCCTGACGTACTGTTAGTTGACAAAACGGATCGCTCCGCGTATATTATTGATGTTGCTATCCCCCATAATAGCAACATTGAACGGAAATACGTGGAGAAGAAGGTGAACTATGAGCCATTGGGTCAGGAAATCAAAAAAAATTGGCGCGACGAGCGGGTGGTTGTAGTTCCCATAATATTGTGAGCTACAGGTATTGTACCTAAATCCCTCACGGCTTCTCTTGATATCCTAGGACTTTCGCACAGTCTGGTTCAAACCATGCAGAAGTACACCATTCTGCATACGTGCTCGATGCTGCGGGGAGTTCTCGACGGATTCCCCCATTAACTTACCACCGGCCACCACCACCAGAGCCCCTTTATCTTTTAAGTAGATGTGATAAACCGAGCCTAAATGTTTGACACTTAGTGTTAGTATTAGGTAAAATCAAACATACAGCAGCCCAAAAAAGTGTTCGACATGTGACCACTGTTGCAAATATCCTACAAAATATGAAAAACTAAATTCAAAAAAGAAATAATGTTTGATATTTTGAAACATAAAATACTTCAGTTTTTATTAAAACACTTTTTTGAATTACCAAAGGAAAGTAAATTAACAGAAAGGAACCATTTTTTTCTTCGTAGGCCATTTCAAAGCAAGTCGGAATACCGGAAGCTTGGGCTTCGGGTATAAAGGTTTTGTGTTCATCTTACGTAAGAAACTTCAACGCAAATTTTTCTATCCGTATATAGCTACAAATCCAACATAATCTTTCATACTTTTACAAACTACGAGACATACTTACATATTATAGCCATAGATATTATCCTTACACTAAAGAAATTGCCTATTTCCGAATGCACATATATATGCACGTTTATAAATTTGTAAATATATATATAAATCCGATTTACTTTGTGCGCAAAAGCGTACGTATGTACATATATAGTACGTATATTAAATACGGCTAGTTTAAAGTACAAATATATTCATCTGAATTAAACACTACCCGCAAACTTCATCAGTACGCGTATACTATATACTTTCATCCACACATGTCTGTCTGGAGTAATTGATATTCATATACAAATGTCTAAAAGAATAAAACAAAATAATTCTTTCCGACCCCATTCAAATGAACTTACTTCATTGTGGTATTGACGAATTGATATGGGATGATGACGTCATACACGTTGTAGAATGCACGAAATTTACAAAAAATGCCAAAGTTTCACCCACTGTAACTTTGTTAATAATAATTGGATTTTCTTCAAACTTGACCAAATTGTGCACTATGTTATCCCTTATACCCATGCCATCCTTCTGGTGCGCGGGTACATTTCTAAAATGTGGAACTATACTATTATTAACTTTATTTGTGCAGATATCGGAACCGGATGTATTTTGAGGCCAAGATGTCATCGGTTGGATAGGTTCTGAGAACGAGACCTATTACACTTTTTGATGGTCATATTTTGAGCCGTCACTCCCCTATGTTTCACGCGATATCAAATATGGAGCCAGTTTCCAAAAGTACTAATTGAGCCCTTTCATTGGATACCCTATATGGCCACATTTTATGAAAAAAAATGTTGTACCCTCCATTCATATGTATGGGGAGCCCCATCTTAAACTTAACACAAAATGGCGCCACTTGCTGCGTGTAAAGGGAACAACAGATTTGACGCTTACCACTTTTCGTCACAATCGGTGTAGCCATTTCTGAATAAATCGGGTGTGACAAGCAAACACACAGACGGGCAGACAGACATCGAATCGATTCTTAAAAAGTTAATATCTTGTTGCTCTTTTGTTGTTTCTGCGTCGATTTTTGGCCACTCTTCCTTTAAGATCTTCAAGATTTTTTTTTTTTTGAGTAGGGTAGGTGAATGCGTTTACGCACAGAGTATTGGACTCCCGCAACAGCACGCTGGCGGACTACCAACTAAACAACTCCCTGTCATCAGAGAACTAGCCTGTAACCGTTTGACACATTACTTGGGGCTAGCCCTCCCGCTCTCCCGGCTTTGGGAGACTTCAAGTCAGGGAATACCTTTCACCAGGGAGGGGAAGGGAGTTGTTGTTAGTTCAGGGAACCCCTTACCGTCCGATCCCTCCGCCGGTCGAGTTCAATCTTCTTCGTAATAAGATGAGCCCGAACATAATGCGCAATACGATTCCAGCTGCCAGCGCTCTTAAGCATCTCTCTGACAATGTTGTCTGGAGAGAGCTCCCCTGCGTCTGCATAAAGCTGCTGACGGAGGCCGTTCCACCTCCCGCAAGAGAAAAAGGTGTGTTCAGCGTCATCCGTCACGCCATTGCAGAATACACAATCAGGAGATCGCGCTTTCCCAATCCTGTGCAGGTAAGTCTGGAAACCTCCATGCCCACTTAGAAGTTGGGTAAGGAAGTAATCAATCTCACCGTGCGTTCTGTTCAACCATGGGTCTAATTTGTCGATGAGCCGCGCAGTCCACTTGCCCCTTGGCTCATTTTGCCAAGAAAGTTGCCACTCGCTAAGGGTGCGTTGACGTTCTTCACGGGCAACCACTTCTCTTAAGTTTTCGCCCTTACGGCAATAGATAGCTTTGCGTTCCAATGGCAAGGAGGGCAACGGGAATCACTCTCGCAATCACTATCACAGCCGGTTCGGAGACAGTGCGATAAGCAGACGCCACTCGCAAAGCTCGCCGCCTCTGCACTTGAGCGAGGCGTTTACGATGCACCTCCTTGTCAAGGGCATTAGCCCATACCTCCGCACCATAGGGAAGAACGGACTGCGTTGCTCCCATGAGGAGACGTCTCCTAGTTGATGTAGGGCCCCCGACATTCGCCATTAGCCGACTCAAGGCCGCGACTCCAGCTGCAGCCCAGTCCGCTGCTGCTCTGATTTGCTCGAAGAAGCTCATCTTCGAGTCGAGCATTAAACCAAGGTATTTAATCGCTGGTTTTTACTCTATAGTCAACTCGCCGATCGATATGGGACGCAGGGTCGGGATTCTCCTTCTGGTCAAGATGCCTACTTCGGTTTTTTTCCAGCACAAGGTTGAAATCGTGAGCAGTCATCTATCCGCTTACCCGTCGCATCAATATGCCAAGTCTGCTTTGCGCCTGTTCAACAGTGCGTCCGGCAACAAATGCCGCAACGTCGTCTGCATAACCGACCAGGCGCGACTCTTCGGGCATATCGAGTCTCAGCAGACTATCGTAGGAAGCGTTCTAGAGGTCCGGCCCTAGGATGGATCCCTGTGCTACTCCCGACGTGATTTCCATCCTCCTCTGGCCCTCTAGCGTCTCATAGTGCAGGGAGCGGTCTTTCAGTTAATCCCTCAATATCCGCAAGAGATAGCTTAGCAAGTGAAAGGAGTTCTGTAGTGTGCCTAGCATATCTGTCCATCTTACGGAGTTGAAGGCATTTCTGACATCAAGCGTTATGAGGAGCACTATCCGTCGAGATCGGCGGCTGTGTGCCCCGGCTCGATTAAGGGGGTCATCCTGTGTGAAGGCCGTTTTTTTGCCTTTTTTTAAAAAATTATTTTGAAGTACTGGATAAAGATAAAAACGTTTTTTCACCATATGTTTATTGATATCTCTAGTATATGTGATAAATTTTTCAGCTTGATATCGTAGCTAGTTTTCGGAATACGTGTCAATTTATGCACCCATCTCCAAAAAAAGGTGTTTTTCTGCTGCCACGCTGGAGGGCGCTTTGTTTATCTGAGGAAAAAAAACTAAACGGCATTTTAATGTGGACAATATTCCACGGTCCGCAAACTAGGATAATTAGAAAATATTAAAAGGTAAATTTTTGGTGGGCTTTTAAACTTAATTTTTTGAATTTTGGTGTTTTTTTACGGCTTTTTTTATGAATAAAAAAAACGACCCGTCGGATTGCAATTATCCTAGTTTGCGGGCCGTAGAAATATGTATTAAAGAAGTCGTGAAAATTTCAAAAAATTTGGTTGGATAGATTTTGAGCTATGGTGGCAGCCGATTTTCAAGATGCAGTTTCGAGAAAAACGCATTTGAAAATTTAAATGTGATTATCAACAGTAAAATTTTAACTCACCATTAATCTGCTGTACCTGGTCTATAGAGAGTACTCTTCATTTTTTCAAAAAAGTCTTGCAAGGCGGATTGTTGCTCTCTGGTTTCAATTCTGACTCTTTTAGCAAGGTCAGTCGACCGTCGTTCGAACCGCCAAATTCGCGCTTCATTACGGCGGTCGACATAAACCTAACATATGTTTCCAACTTGACATCCCATTGTCACTAGGATTTTGAGAATGCCATTGAATCTTTCATTGAAAATAATTACAGCCAGAAAAGTGGCTATTTCTACAACCTTGGCCCCAGAATGAAGATGTTTAGGAGCGAAAGTCCAGATCAATGCATTTAACGACTCATTGTTATTCTGGGTCTCTGCTCCTAATCATGAGATCATCTCGTGACAAATCATCGTACATGGGTTTGATGACTGTTTGAACTTCTTCAGTCAAAGGTGCCTTCTCGTGGTGGAAACTATTCAGTTCTCTTCTCTCCTTTAGCTTCCGCTTTGCGCCATTTGCACCAACTGTTCTCGCCTGCTGGACAATTTTGATGCTGAGGATTTTCGTCTGTAGAAAATTTATGGAAGAAAGTTGCCCAAATTTCTTGCTTCATTCTTTCTATCGAATTTGCGTGTCGACGAATAGCTAGCGCAAAAATGTAGTGAGGTCGTTAATAACCTTATCAGTAAGTTTTCCAGCCCCTTTTCCACCAATGCCTTTGTGATTCTTTTTTGCATTTCTAAGCCGCGTTCCCATTCTTTTCTCAACATGTCCTAAGCATTCCTTTTCTAATACTACGTATATTTTATTATTTGCAGAAATTTGCAGAAATACCGGAGAAAACTCCAGCAAAATCCAATATACAATATACAAAACTTGTCGCAATTGGAACATCCATGTTCATGCTTGCTAAAAGTTTCTTTGCTGATGTTGATGCGAAGTCCTTTTTCTTCTCTGATAAGTATCGATTCCCATGAAATACTCATTTTTTAGTGCGAGCATGACGTTGAACGTTAAAGCGAACTCCCTTCGTACGATCCATTTAAAAAAATCACTGAACACACAATACTTACAACAAAATATAACTGAGTATAGCTTGAAAGCCTTTCAGTGCTCACTCTAGACTGGAATATCCTTTTTATTCCAAACAGCAAATAAGTTTAGACAATTGATTGGTTTTCCATCTTTTTATATTTATATCTGTGTTCGAATTTATAAGGCTCAGGTAAAAAACTAACAGATAAAAAAAAATTCGATGCTCTTTCTCATCGAGTACCCTAGCCGCGGCTGCAAACTCCTTACCTGTTTAACACTTTAATTCCTGAACGACTCGGAACATCGGAAAATCCTTTTGCCCACATATTCTCCACTATATATAGATACAATTCATACAAAAGAAAAAAATTGATTTCTCCAACCCGACACACGGGATGATCCCCTTAAACGCATCTACGACCTCCATAACAGCATCCACTGTAGATTTCCCTGTTCTAAACCCGAACTGCCTTGCGGATAAGTCCCCTGCAGCATGGATCGCTTCAGCGAGTCTATCCATGATGAGCTTCACAAGCACTTTTCCGGCCGTGTCAAGCATACACAGCGGTCGGTATGCAATGGGAGCTCCGGGTCTCCTTTACCCTTACTGATCAACGCGAGTAAGGTCACTTTCCAGCGACAAGGAAAAATTCCTTCCTTCAAGCACGCGTTGAACACTTCAAGCAGTAATTCTAGCCGTTGGCGGAACACCAGCTTGTAAACTTCCGCCGGGATGCCATCAGGACCTGGCATTTGAGCAATTGTAAAGAGGCCAAAGCTTTGTGTTGTGAGCTGTGTGCTTTGGGTCGTTATCCTGATAAAATTTATAGCTTCATTCGATTCCGAGTTTCATGGCGCTGGCACGAAAATTTTTTTCTTAAATGTTAATATAGTATCGGTGGTCCATAGTCCCTTTGATTGGCACTATATTTCCCTCCCACGACGCCGCCATACACCCCCAAACAATCAAACCACCACCGCCATGCTTCACAGTCGAAACCATATTTCGTTCTTCCAACTCAGTGTTTGGCTTTCTGTACACAATCACTCTTCCATCGAATCCAAAGAGGTTGCATTTGCTTGCGTCAGCAAAAATAAAATCAAACCAAAACCTTGCGGGTCTGTTTAATTGATGCTTTGTAATTTTTTTTGGATTTATATGGCTTTTTTCGAGCTGATCTGCCTTCATAGCTATTTGAAAATAGGTAATTTATGATGGTGTGTCTCTCTATGTCTAAATGTTCCGTGGTCGCTTTTGTGACATTCGTCTTTGGTCCCTTTTTAATTTCCCTTACAAGCCAATGCTCTGCAGTCTCAGTCAATTTTTTTGGTCGACCAGACCTGGATTTGTTGCCAACTGAATTTCCTTCTTTAAACTTTTTATTTATAAAATGCACAGTTGTTCTGAGTCTATTCACTATTTCCGATATTTTGATCTCAGACAACTGCGTTTATAATGACTAATAATTAAATTTTTCACTTTTACGGACAACTGTTGTCCTTTGCGACACATTTCGCTCAACATTAAAACCAAACTAGGATTAATGCGTTTAAAATAAATTCAACACCTCTTGCCTTCAAAATGTGTAATTCTACCTAACGGTACTTGGTGTTTTTGCTTTCCAAAATTCTAACAACTTTGCTATGTCGAATACTTCTTTGCTCGATAATCTGTACATAATAACACCGGTTCCTTTGCTACGGTATTTGGTTTTTGTAACAAATCGACAAGAATTTTTTTATTGCTGCATTTAGTTTTTGATATTTTAAAGGATATTTGCAAACCAGATAACATGTCGAATACTTTTTTGGGCCGCTGTATGCGGACATTGTGGCAATTTGCAATAATAACGTTGAAAAATGCTCATACAAATGTATTGTTTTTCCACACAATTGATCCAAAAAATATAACCTGGTTTTCGAGATATTTGACCCCAAAGTATGTTAAAGCATCTGTCCAACTTTTTAATTGATTGACTGTATTTGCGAGGGATTTCACTGTCTGTATCGGTGCAGCCGTTTTCAAGAAAAGTACGTGTGACAAATAGAGATTTAATGTTTTGTTTTCAAAAACACTTGGAAAGATAATGATAACCGTTATCACGAGAATCACCTACATTTGACAGTTATTTTACAGCTAGGATTTCCACCGTTGAGCCGCTGTGATCAAAATTGCTCTGTCCGATTCAATTCGAGCAACGGCCTGACATCTCCACAGCGATCGGGCACCACGAAAAGTCATCACATGACAGCACGTGAACTACAGTGAAAATTTTTCGTCTACTATTTAGTTGTCGAGTTTCGTCTCAGCTGACGGTCTTATTGGGAATTTTAGTGTGAGTTGCATACCCTGTGCCGTGTCTCGTGCCCTAGATCTCATCTGAATTCACTTTTATTCCCCATCCAGGTTCCTCGGCTCGATTGGTATTTTCTCAAGACATTTTCAGACTCGCTGCTTCGCTGAGGTGGTTTTTCACGGATTTTAAGGAAGGATGTCGTACATTAACGCGAAACAAGCCCAGCGCGAGCACGTCCTGGCCGTGTCCCGTGACTTCATCTCGCAACCGCGACTGAGTAAGTGTTCAAATCCTACTTTACGACTCCTTACACGGTGCAAATTGCATGGAAATCACTCTGGAGTGGTTTTCCCCACTGGCTCGGAAAAGTGTCACTTGACATCTCTTGGGCAAGAGTCAGCCATTTTGACAAGATAAAATCGATTCTGCCCCGAGGGCAATTTTAAGGAGTGCTTGCGTGACACAAGTGGCAAAAGGACTCTGGCCAGAGATGATACTTCGGGGCTGCGCCTATATTTCAATTATTCGGCCGCCTGGAGAGGCAGAACTCTGTGCTAAAGTCGGCGACCACCACCACCGCGCAGTGATTATCTTGATCATGTGATCAAATCGAGAAGTCACATATCGGGCGAAGGCGAGGCTTTGGAATATCTATCACGCATCAATCTTTCTGGTTGTCGGTGGAAGATTATTGGCTTCAGTTCCTTTGGTGGAGGAGTTGCAATCCTTCGTACGGAGGAAGGCTCGCCTTCACGATCCCTCGCAAAACAGCTCGCGCAGCTTAATTGCTTCTTGTGACGTCACTCGAGACGAAAGCGCTCGCCTTTAGTCAACTTCTATTTGATTTATTAATCGCAACAACTGAGACGGCGAGACCAGCGAGTGGTTCTCAGGGAGCGCGCACACTCAACTGCGCACGATTATTGCTTTCAGTGTCACGAGTCAAAATAATGTTGCACTGTTGGTGGGTAGCCTCCTAATGGACAATTATTTGGCCAAGTTGAGGTTGCGCTAAGCCTTCGTTGCAGCCATTCAGTAGCAAAGAACTAAAAGTGTTCCCTTCTCTCCCCGCAGCCTACAAAACCGTGTCTGGTGTAAACGGACCGCTAGTCATCTTGGATGAAGTGAAGTTCCCCAAATATGCCGAGATCGTGCAACTCCGCCTCAATGACGGCACAATCCGTTCTGGTCAAGTGTTGGAAGTGAGCGGCTCCAAGGCCGTGGTCCAGGTATTCGAAGGCACCTCGGGCATCGATGCGAAAAACACTCTCTGCGAGTTCACCGGCGACATTCTGCGCACCCCCGTGTCCGAGGATATGTTGGGTCGTGTGTTCAACGGCTCAGGAAAGCCCATCGACAAAGGTCCACCAATTTTGGCTGAAGATTTCTTGGATATCCAGGGCCAGCCCATCAACCCATGGTCGCGTATCTACCCCGAGGAAATGATCCAGACCGGTATCTCCGCCATCGACGTGATGAACTCCATTGCCCGTGGCCAAAAGATTCCCATCTTCTCGGCCGCTGGTCTGCCCCACAACGAAATTGCCGCCCAGATCTGTAGACAAGCCGGTCTGGTCAAGTTGCCAGGCAAATCCGTCTTGGACGACCACGAGGACAACTTCGCCATCGTGTTCGCAGCTATGGGTGTCAACATGGAAACCGCCCGTTTCTTCAAGCAAGATTTCGAGGAGAACGGCTCCATGGAGAACGTGTGCTTGTTCTTGAACTTGGCCAACGATCCAACCATCGAACGTATCATCACGCCCCGTCTGGCTTTGACCGCAGCCGAATTCTTGGCCTACCAGTGCGAGAAGCACGTGCTGGTCATCTTGACCGACATGTCCTCGTACGCCGAAGCTTTGCGAGAAGTCTCAGCCGCCCGTGAGGAAGTGCCCGGTCGTCGTGGTTTCCCCGGTTACATGTACACTGATTTGGCCACCATCTACGAACGTGCCGGTCGTGTCGAGGGCCGAAATGGTTCCATCACACAGATCCCCATTCTTACTATGCCTAACGATGATATTACCCATCCTATTCCTGATTTGACCGGATATATCACAGAAGGACAGATCTACGTCGATCGTCAGTTGCACAACAGACAGATCTACCCACCGGTCAACGTGTTGCCTTCCCTGTCGCGTTTGATGAAGTCTGCCATCGGCGAGGGCATGACCCGCAAGGACCACTCCGACGTGTCGAATCAGCTCTACGCCTGCTATGCCATCGGTAAGGACGTGCAGGCCATGAAGGCCGTCGTCGGTGAAGAGGCCCTCACACCCGACGATCTGCTCTACTTGGAATTCTTGTCGAAATTCGAGAAGAACTTCATTTCACAAGTAAGTCCCCCTCCCTCAAGTCAGTCCCCGCCCACATTCTCAACCAAATATCTGCTTTCTTCCAGGGAAACTACGAAAACCGCACCGTCTTCGAGTCGCTCGACATTGGCTGGCAACTACTCCGTATCTTCCCCAAGGAAATGTTGAAGAGAATCCCGGCGTCCATCCTGGCCGAGTTCTACCCCCGAGACTCGCGCCACTAGATCTGAATGTTTTTGTTCTTCGATTTGTTTCATTACCCTTTATTGTTGCTGTTAACGTGTCAAGTAGGTGCAATCTCGGCCGAGCCGGGTCGGGCCCTGCGCGCAAGCGTATTAACACCATCTTTCCGTTTTCCTTTCCAGCATACAAAATAATGCTTGAAGGCCACTTTAGGACAATATTACATGTTCGTAGATATATTTACAAGGAGAAAATACACATTTAGCCCTAAGATTAAAAATTTTAATTGTTGAAATAGTTTTCACTACGCGATAAGTTTTTTGTTTCGTCACTCGGTGAGTTTGTTTGGCCCGCGCGGCCGCTCTTCTGTTTGAATTCAGTATTCTTTCTGTATATTGAGATTTTTGTCAATATCGTTTAAATATATTTAGAGCAATATTCTGAAACATCCTATGGAGGTATTTACAATGCATTCCACGTACTAACGGTTTAACATTTGATCGGCGAGTGTAGTTCTACTTTACTAACCAGCGCGACGCAAGCAGCGGCCCCGCCGCGCCCTTGTGTCTTCAGTCATAATTGTCACGGTGCAATTGTAAATATTTAAACGTAAAATAAATTCATTGAATCAGAAAAGAAAGGCAACTGACACTGGTCGTGTTGAATTTAATGCAAGTAAATATATGGACTCTACATTAACGAAGTTTCTTTATTTATCTGCACATGATGCGCCTCAGGTTCGGGTGCTTTCGCTTCTACTTCATAGCGTTACGGTCCGCAGTTGCGTGGCCATTTGGCTTCCCAATTCGATCCTGTTGGCTTACATTGTCCAGTGGTTTCTTACATATACTCTGCAGCTTTGCAGTTAACAGTTTGTTCTCCACCTTGCCCTTAAGTAAGCGTCTGGACATTCTGACTTCCATTTCCTCTCGATCGTCGCACTTTCATTTCGACCCACTCATTGTCGCATTTGCGGACCAAAAACTAGCAATTCTTGAGTTTGATTATGCTTTGGGAACGGATACCACGCCCCAACTTCAAGTTGATCTTTCGTTTACGATCCTTTGTTTTCGCCAACGGTTTTTGATTGGGCTCTGGAATGTGCGGACATTTTCCGATGACGGTTTTGCGGTTCCCCAGAATACATTCTAGGGTTAAGCGCGCTAGATGGTGAGACTCTGGTGGCCACTTGTCTGCCTTTTGCTACACTTGTGGCACTGTTCCAAACAGTAAAAACTCGGGAAAGGCTAGTAATATTAAACGCGAATCCGGCGTCGGACCGTAGGCACGAAAGCTGCGGATTCTTGACCTAGAAGATGTTTTCTGGCAGGAACTGCAAGATTCCGATCCAGGTTAAGAAGCGTCAAAATTATAGAGTGCTAAGCACCAGTGGAGCAAGATGCATTTATATGCAGTGTACGAGAGGCTTTCTAAAGGTGTGTAACTTCTAAGCGACCGGGAGGAGGCATGTATCATAAATACAAATCAGCCAAAAGGAGAATCTGCAGCGCAATAAGCAAGAGTAAAGCTCGCTGCTGGCAGGATCTGGTTGGTGAGGTGAATGGGGACTCGGTTACAATCTGGTAACCCTAAAAATCGGGACTCTGCGGAAACTCTGTTCACTTAAGGCCGAGCAAATGGACCGCATTGTAAGGGCACTATGCCCTGCGCAGAGTTAGAACAGGCAGTCCTATCCATGAAAAGCAAGAAGGTGCCAGGACCCGATGGTATTCCAGCAGAGGTATACAAAGTGGTATTCCAACACCGCCCAGACCTACTGCTCGGCGAATTCAACGCTTGCCTGAAAGAGGGCACTTTCCCTGCTCGTTGAAAGGTGGCGAGGCTTGCGCTGATGCACAAAGGGAAAGGCCGAGTTGCCGTCTTCATACCGCCCACTATGTATGCTTGACACTTCTCGAATAGCTATCGGAAGTAGACTCACTGAAGCGATATGCGCTGCCGGAGGTTTATCTCCCTGGCAGTTTGGTTTTAGAGCATAGTCTACTTAAACTCGACATGCCAGAAGACTCGCACCTGGATATGCAGATGATGTCGCGGCGCTTGTTGCTGGACGGACTCTCGAACACGCGCAAAGCAGACTCGGTATATTGATGCGACGGGTAAGCGGATGGATGACTACTCATGATTTCAACCTTGCGCTGGAAAAAAAACCGAAGTAATCCTGACTAAAATGAAAATTCCGACACTGCGTCCCATATCGGTCGGCGAGTCGATAATCGAGTCAAAACCAGCGGTAAAGTACCTCGGGTTGACTCTTGACTCAATGATGAGATGATGAGCAGCGAACAAGGCTGCAACTGAAGTTTCAGCGTTAAGTAGACTAATGGCAAACATTGGGGATCTTACGTCTGGCAGGCGACATCTCCTGATGAGTTTAACGTAGTCTGTCCTACTCTACGGCCCATAGGTATGGATTGACGCTCTTGACAAGGAGGTAGATCGTAAGCGTCTCGCGCAAGTACAGAGACGAGGAGCTTTGCGGGTGGCGTCTACGTACCGCATTTTCTCTGAACCGGCCGTGATGGTAATCGCGAGAGTGATCCCCGTTGTCTTTCTTGCTAAGGAGTATCAAACCATATACAAGCGCAAGGGAGGTTGTTGCTCGTGAAGAACGGCAACGCACTCTAGACGAGTGGCAACTCTCTTGGCAAAATGAAACTAGAGGCAAATGGACTGCGCGGCTCATCGGCAACTTAGTTGCGTAGCTGAATCGAAAGCATTGTGAGACTGATTATTTCCTTCCTCAATTTTTGAATAGGCACAAGATTCGAAAGGCGCGATCTCCGGATTGTGTGTTTTGCAATGGAGTTGTGGACGACGCCCATCACACTTTTTTTTTGTGGATGGTGGGATGAGATTCGTCAGCAGCTCTATTTAAACACAGGGGATCTCTCTCCAGACAACATTGTCGAAGAAATGCTGATGAGCGCTGACAGGTGGAGCCGTGTTGCCCAATACGTTTAGATCCTTCTCGTTGCTAAGAAGATGGAGCTCGACCGGTGGAAGAGCCAGATGGCAGGGGGTTCCTTAAACTGGCCGTTCTTTTCCTCCTCCCCCTCCCGTTTGTGAAAAGAATTCCCTGATTTGAAGGCTCCGCAAGGCGGGAGGATTCGTGGACTAGCCCGAAGTAATGTAACAAACGGTTCCAGGCTAGCTCTCTGACGATGGGGAGGTGTTTAGTTGGTAGTCGTACGACGTACCGAACGGGAGTCCAATACTCTGTGCGTAAATGCATTCGCAAAAAAAGGTGTGCAACTTCGGCAATTCCGCGGGATTAGAGGTTGGATTGACACTTACTGCACTTTTATCCTGGGAACCGGTATCAGACAGGCAACGGAGACTTCTAAAGGTCATGGAGGCATTCTATAAACAACGTCCCGAAAACACGTCATAAAATCTGGCTGGCTGCCGAGGAATGAAGATGAATCTAGGCGCAAAGGAAACTGAAGGATTTTATTGTTGCTGAGAACGAACGGGATGCGTTTGATGTACAGGAAATTCCGGGAAGTGAACCGTAGCGTGCGATGCATCAAATAGAAATTTGTTATTGGGCTTATCAAAGAAGCAGAAACAGACGGTAATAATTATGATTTCTTTACCGCGTAATGCGTCTCGAAAGTATTTGCAGGTGGTCGCAAGTCTTCCGATGGTCGTGTGTTCGACATATCCTAAAATTTACATTGCTAACGTTGCGGAGAAAAGGGAGAAACCTAGGTCTAGCTAAAGGAATGCTGCAATTACTAGGCACCAATTTTTTGGGGACCTCGAAAAGAAGTTCGACCCAGCTGGATTCTGCTCCCGTTGAACTTCCCAAAACAGTCATCGATTTAGGGGTTTGTGGCATCAAAAATAACGCACGACGGCGCTAATTATTCTCCTCATGGCGATGAGAGAGAATATTTCAAGTTTGACATTGTGTTGAAGGTTATATCGTATTTCCACTGCTTTCCGTATTTATCGCTTCTTATAACCCTTACAAACTCCTGTCCCTGCACTGGACTAAGAGCCCGCTTGCATTTTGCCTTATTTTTTTTACAGACAAATCGGCTACCGACGATAACAATCATCTTAACGATTAATGAGTTAACAATGGGGCTACTGTATAGTGAAAAGTTGGAGCGATGGACTGCCGTAGCGGAAATTCGCGGTTCACATTTCACTGGTGGCAGAGGGATTGGTTATCGTGACTGGATGTCGGATACCAGCCGAATCAGCTGCGATTTTATTACCTGAGTCAAATCAGGGAATAATCTCGGGCGAGAGCAATGCTGACCACATTGCCTCCTACAGTGTACTGTATTGTACCGTTACGGTCTTGAGTCAACACACTTCATGGCCCTGATCCAATATGGATCGTTGCTCCAACGATTATAATGAAACCCCGTTTGTCTTACCTACTCGCTGTGGATGTTTTGGCGAACATTGATCTAACGAGCGTGATTCTGTAGCGGCGGTCAAAATCCGCGACTTTATTGCAAATAGAACCAGGTGGAATCGCAGTCTGTAACTTCTCATCACTTAAAAAGTCAAAACCCTTAGGTTCCGAATGCATAGTGTAGCGACAAACTGCTAAAACCAACTCCACCACAGTAAGATAGTGTCAAAAGAGAGATGCACTATCCTTTCTGTTGCTGCAATATTCCGAAAATAAACGCAAAGGGATTTCCGCTTAATTTCAAAAATTTGATAATATACTATTACATATTAAGTTTATATTAAATTACCCCAGGGTGTTAGCTTTCGAATGAAATGTCAGAATAATGGGCTTATTTATGAGATATAAAAAGCACGAACGACTAACTCAGTTCTGCTTCGCCTTCAAGGATGTGTCGGAGGGTGCGCGACTATCGTTTAAAAATTGTTTTCTCTGGCTACCAGAAGAAGAGCCTAATGGTGCTAAGATCCTGGAGCAACGTGGTGTCAAGAATAACCTCAACACCTCCATTTGGATGTTGTTAGGCAGCAAAGTAGCGGAAAGAGCCGATAGGCCGAATATTAAGAAGTTTCGCGAACGGGCTGCCAGCTCTACTATGGGCTTCGGACTGTTACGATACAAGTGTCGCCTCCTAAAACCATGAAGGGAACATGCATCCTACGGCATCTTCATCTGAAATATAGATGAGGTGACATATTTCTCAAATAAATTTGGAACATGTAAAGCGGCGAGTGCACTTATCAGTCGGCGGATCAATAACTGCAAGGCATGTATATACCTCAAATAAGAACCGTGGGTTGTTGATGGGAAAATTACTAATATTGATCGTTGGCGCAAAAATACAATTGGATCAGAACCTTGGAAGTATGTTAGAACACTTCAATCAAGACCGTAACGGTACACTACGTGATTACAGGACCCTATAGGAGGCAATGTGGTCAGCTATTCGAACGCACTATGCACTCTATATCCACCAAATTTTCAGAATTTATTGGAAAGGGAGGACTTCTATCGTACCTTCTTTTAAAAGCCTTTTTATGCACTTTAGAAGAGCTTTAGATCAATTTCCACCAAAAGTTACTGATTTTGCGTTGTTTGACCTTGAAAGTATTATTTTTTTTTAACATTACGAATTTCGTTTGACGATCCATAACCCTGTCCATGTACGTTTCATTGTACCTACAAAAAAATAAAAAGATCCACTCTTTTTGTTATTTAATATGCTTTGTTTCTGCTTAATATCATGAAATAAGTGATGCATGAAATGCATGGTTTTCAAATTCGAAAACCATTGAAAAACATACATTTTTTTCGATGAAAAACATGTTTGAACATGAATAGCTCGAAAACCACTACTTGTATGTACATTTTTACTCAACATGTTTTGTTTAAAATCGACCATTTAATCGATTTCTGTGGTTATTTCGAAAAAAATCCACCCCGGAGGAGGAGTGCCACACCCCACGCACATTGGCGCTATATAACTTTTGTTTCTTACCACCCTCTACCCCGCCCAACATTTCATGCCAATCAGTCTTGACTGAAATAATTCAGAAGTCGCACCCGATTGTCGGCTTTAATGACTGAACTTATTCAGTGGAACATTCATATGCCAAAAGTAAGGGCATGAGAATAATAGCAGGATGTGATGTTAACGACCACCACATATGCTGGGAATGTTCCAACATCAATGCATGAACGAGATGAGGAGGAACGAGATTTCTGAAGTATGTGGTAGAAACCGATTTGCAGATACTCAGTTTGGGCAATGATCCCACCTTTTTCAACGTGGTCAGACAAGAGGTGATCGGCATCACGATGACATCCCCTAACATTGAGGCTCTTGTCAGAGAGTGGAGAGTATGAATGAATGAAATCCATTGCTGGAATTGGGAAAACAACCCAGATGATCACAACTAGCAAGATGCCAAAGAAGGGTAAAACATCATAGTGAAAAGCGAATTTGGCAAAACAAAGGATAACGACAAGGGCACTTTTCAACTTCCTGTCCATTTCATTCCATTCAATGAAATGGACATTTAACTCATACCATATATATAAGTCTGCGGGTCTGAATGGCATTATTCCTGCTCTAGTAACAATGAGAATGGAGCCCTGGGTTTACATATTCGGCGATCTAGCCGTAATAATTATCGGCAAGTTGAAGCTTGAATGCATCACTGCATATAATCCACATTTGGTAGATAAGACCTAGGGACTTTCACCAAAACGGATTCATTGGATATATACATCCATAATAAAACCCATTTTTATGTATACATGGTCGAGACTGAACTTTGCAAATAGCAGGAAACTGCTGACGCAGATTCGGAAACTCGGTTGCCTAAGTATTACCGGAGCAATGAGTAGTACACCGACCACGGCACTCGAAGCTATCCTAAATCTACACCCGATTCATTTGGAGGTAAAATTGAAAGCAGCTAACGGCGCATATAAGTTAAATACTATTGGGGCGTGGAATCCGGAAATTCCTTGGCAAACATGAGGTTGTGGATTGAGGGAGTCCAGAGTCCGCATCTACTTGATGACGGACCGGACCAATTTGGAAGTAAATTTCTTCCACTGGACGAAACCGTCAATCACCTTTTTTGAAAAACTAGCGCCCATGGACCAGAAGAGTTGAAGAATTATTTCCCAATTGTCTCGGTCTGTCATCAAGTGGATGCAGACTCTGAGCTCCCTCAATCCTCGAACAAAATATTCGCACGAATACGATCCATTAAGAAAACTGGCAAATAGAGCCTCCCCTTTTTGTCTACGACAAAAATTTTGATTCAGATGATTTGGCAGTCCGAAATTGGTTGGAACGAAATTCCGGCACACTGGAGCGGTATGAGGTGGAGTTAACGGTCCTAGAATTCATCCGAATTTCCCGATGGATCTATTATACCAAAGGGCATCAATGCGAGCTTCACGGATTTTATGAGACATCTAGTAACATCGACGCTGCTGTGTACTGCTGCTAACTCCACGATCGCATTGGCGTGGATTAAGAAAGAAGTCTCGCAATTAGAAACTATACTACAAACCATGTTGCTAAAGTACGAAAACTCAGTGAGCAATCTTGAAATTTGGGTTACATCAAGTCAAAGAAACAAACCTGCGAAGTCCTGGGCAACAAAAAAAGTTGATTTCGAGGCATGTATTTATTCCAACATGCAAAATTTACTAAAAATATGACCGGTTTGAAGAAAGAACCAAACGCATTCGTGAACATTACGCAATGCAGATATTTCTAACGATCCTAAACATCCAATTCTCCTACCGAGAGATGGTCATACGTAATACGGACCCATCAGTATCCCCCCCTCCTCCCCTGATTGATGACCATGCCAAATCCCATTTAAGATACGAATGTCTAAAAGTCAACAAACGGGCATATGAAAACAAAACGTCTGCATGGTAAGTCTTTTTAGCTAATTCACGGCAAGAAGAGAGTGGTATTCCAAAAGCAGAAATACTAACGGATAAAGAAAATGCAACAGGCGATCATGTCTACCTCACAAAACGCCGATTTGACAAAGGATGAAGTTATTCCTGTCGCGATGCCGCATTTTGGAGACCTGCATCCCGTACGCCTGGCTATGAAATCAGCAAAACGACAGTTGAAATGCGTTTTCGAGCAGGCAAGATATAGTATCGATGTCAAACAAACACTACAGTTCTCATAGAAAGCAAAGCGTGCATATACCGCAATGTCGTCCGCCCTATCGGCCTCTATGGTCCTGGCCGACTATAAAAGACAGTTAACGGTGTTTTGCGGTAAAGGACACGAAGATGTTTTGTTTGGCTAGTGCCATGATACGTTTTAATCACATTCGAAATAAGGATATCATATCGAGGATTCGCGCGCCAAGATTGCTCTGAACATCGAAGTAAAAGTAATCGACCAAAAGGCCAAAACAACGGTGGCTTGATACTCTAGATGGGCAAATGAAAGCCTCGTGATTACCCTTTTGATAAAACAAAAACTGATCACGATGAACCGACCCCGTTTGTGAACGGGGAAAAGGCTGAAGAGAAGGAAGATCAATCGCATATTCTGCTTAGGGGCTCTTCTGGGATTGCAGGTCTATCCGATCTTGCAGGATTGCGAATAATATTTAAACGGTATTCACAAACGAAGTACGTACATTTGTGCACTGAGTGATCCAAAAGACTCCATGGATATTCGAAGGCACAAAAAAAACTTTGGTCCAATTATAAAATTTTAACATAGTAACCATACATCGTTCCGCCTAACGCTCCTTTGTTCCTAACTTCAATTTTTTTGGCAAACCAAATTCATTTGCATATTTACAAATTACTTTTTTAGAAAAGTCAAATTAGTAATAAAATGCAGCGTACACGGCGGTGCCCGAAATGTCGTGTAAAATGTGTCGCACCAGCGGTCTCTTTTAGGCAAAACCCATCCAGTATTTGTATTGCAGATTACAGTGGTGACGGGCCGGTCAAGAAATTGACTGGCGATGAGTTCAAAATGCGCATATGGTCCTATATGAAACCCCCAAAAATATCGGAACCAATTGTATCTCTCAATCCGGAAAGAGTAGGTATGCAATGGCCGAAAACTGCGTTGCGCTTTTCATAGAATCACCAATATATTTCGATTTTAGAAATGGTGCGAAGAATGCTGGATAAATCGCTCCGCGAAAAACCATCACAAGTACAGATAGATAGTAATGGTAGATATGCTTCTGATATTACTTGCAACGGAAATCAATACTTACCTTTGTTTTCTAGTCAACTTACAAGTTCTGCCGGACGGTTCAATTCAAAAGACAACGTCACGTATCGAGAGGAAGATATTTCCACCTAAAGGCAAAAGTGTCGTGCAGAGGCCAGGCACGTACAAAGACTTCGCAGCCAATATTGGTAACATCATGAGCAGCACACGCATGTAACCATGCGGTCTTGGAAAAAGAAACACGAATTAAGTAAAAAGGAAAATATGTATATTGTTCTGAAAATCTAAATCACTGTCATACTATGATCTAAGTTCAGTTTTCCTTTGCGAACACGTTGCTGTATTCTCTGTGAAAATATCATTGGGTTAGTTTTTGTTAAGCCGTGGCTCAGATTTTCATACCTTATTAAATACGTCAGCTATGATCCTATTTGATTTTTTGGTTTTCTCAGTTTTGAGCCGTCGACTTCGTTCCACCACCTCAGGAAGCTGCGAATATTTCTGCTTTGTAATGGCCTTCATTTCGCGTGTTGCAAAAACTCGCGTGGATTCTGAAAATTAAAATCAGAGATTCTAACTTTTTCATCTTTTGTCTTTTTGAAAAAATTCTCGATTCAATATGAACATCTGGAACAACCACTTTCCCGGTGTCCGACATTTTTGGTAGAGAGAAAACAATCGGCCGCGAATCACGGAATGAACATGCAAATATGGAACTAGACACAGGTAGAGTAGTTGTAAAGCAGGCTGTTTACCGAAAATGGAACATATCAACCTAATCAACATCGATTGTAAATCGGCATTGAACTGATATCGCATTCATATAAAATGAAGACGCCGTGAATTTAGTTCTTATTTGATAAGGTATATCCGTCAAGAGCGTAGGAAAAGCAAGTGCCTGATGATTTCAGCGAGCAGCAGACAGTGGCACTTTTTGACGCTTAGGGCTAACCCATTAGCAGAGCGCCAGCAAACCCCAGTCTAGGTTTGATTGAAGGAAAGCACAGTCCATAGGCGACGATATAGCGGAAAACAGCTTAGGGCCGCCAACATAGAGTAAGCAAGGGGAAGGAGTCATTGATTAAGACTGAAAATAATAGAGGACCCAGAAAGAGCCTTGTGGGTCGACATAGGAGGGATGTGAAGCCATGAAAAGAGCCGCAGCAAGATCGGTTGGAAAAGTGAGAGGTAAGCCATGTTACATGTGATATGGGAACGCTTAGGGAGGTGCGTTTGGATGAAAATATCTTGTGATTTAATGTTGATTTCCTGCTGTGAATTTACATATTTGGGCACAAGGTTGATGGAATCGAGCAGGATGGAGACAGTTGACATACATTTAACAAAGTTTATTGCTCTTTGGAGCAGGAGGAACGGAGCAGTAATACTCAGGAAGATGGAGAAGGGAGATGGACTGACCAGTTTTAACTAAAAAAGATTAGGAAGAGCGTCGCGACCAAGGACAACGTTGGCCCTATGGTTACTAATGACAATAAATAAATGGGTAAGGAGGGAAATAGCAGGAGATACGATGCCGATTGCATCCAGTGGTAAGGGGGGAAGAGTAGCGGCAGAATAAATCACAACAAACGGCAGATACATAAATCACAGGAAGAGGAGTTAGCTGTTCGGGATTGCGGGAGTTGCGAATATGAGACCAGAATGGTTTGAGGTTTTCGGACCCCAGTGAGACTTCAACACTGACCAGATATTCCTTTTTGGACTTAAGAAGTTTTTTCCTAGGAGTAAGTTTTTGACGAAGCTTTTTGTGGACTTTAGTGACAAACCAGACTGGATAAGAGCATAGGGTCTTGGGGGAGAAGGCAACGTAACAAAAAAGGAGATTCAAAAGCATTTTAAAGAACTTGGTCGAGAGGAGGATGGCCTTGGTTGAACGTTAATGATGAAAGGAGGGCGGCCCAGCTGATTGTCGCCAGGGCTGAGCTCAGATCTTCGAAATTCACCTTACGAAATTACGGTTTCCGTACGACAGGAGAGTGGAGTTGAATGATCTGGTCATCAAACTCGAGAGCAGGATGATGCACGTCAGGAGAAACGTAGGAGGGGCATGATGAGATTTGGAAAGCAACGCAGAGGAAGATTAGAGAACACATTCTGATGATGATGATTCTGAAAAGGTTGAATTCGAGGGTGGCATGGTGTTCATGAAAGTGGATAAAGGAAAGGAAGGGTGGGAGGAGGTATTGCGAAAGAAAGGAAAGTCGAGAGTGGTAAACCAAGACAACATGGGAAGATTAAAGTCGCCACAGAGAATGGAAGGAAGAGAGAGGAACAATACCGCTAAGACTTCTGATAATCTGTGGAAAGAACCTTCGTACAGGAAAAGAGGGCTGAGGTAGAGAAAATATACACAGGATATGTTTTTGGCGGAATGACTGATACGGTGACAGAATCGTAAATGCAAGACGAGAAGGAAAAGATGGTTTCGGCACCGAGAGAGGACTTAACCGCTATCGGGGCACCTCAGATTAAGGAAAAATCAACCTCAACCATTTGGAGGATGCTTAGGACCTGTTCAATTGGCTAATTGAAAGCTAAATGTTGACATTATGGATGAACGATGAGTGCTAGAGCTTTAAGTACGGTATGAGGTAAAGGTTATCCTCCAAATGGTTGTAATCACGAACACACAGGAGACAGAAATCAAAAATACCACCAAATTGTGGTTTCAAATGGTCAAACTGCTCACTGTAAAGGAACTAGAAGAGACGTTCTTGTCCTTTAAGGTCAGTATGTTAGACATAGCAAGGAAACTGTTGTGAAACTTATCAAGCCAAGATCGACTGACACACAGTACAGTGCAGTGTGCAGTACATTTACACCAAAAACAGTGAGAGGGTGTACGTCATCGCAGGACTGATCACTATAAGTTTCTATTGAATGCGTACCGCTTTCATGAAAGAATGGCAGAAAATCTTTCTGACGAGCATGTGAGTTGTATAAAAGATGGCAAAAAACTTTGATAATGGGTGCTCGACCCATTGAAATATCAGAAAATTCGTCGAAGTAAATTAGCGCCTGAATACAGGAGTGGCGTTAATCTAAAACCTGGCACGACATCGCCTCGATTTCCACCTCCACTTATAACCAAAGCGGATGTAGGTAAGCAAACGTTTATTCTATTAATGCTTGAGTACCGAATAAAGTGAGTTACAGTAAGCGATACCACAAGCGGTATAAAAAACGAGCTTGAAAGATTATGGTATAATTACGAAAAATCAGCAAAAAGGAAAAAAAATTGTCGTAAAAGTAACCAAGGGGCTATAACTAATTCCAAGAAGCAACGTATAATTGGATCCGGTGAGTTCATTAAGAAAAGTCGGAATATTTACCAAAACATCCGCGCTTCGATAAGGATTATTAAATCGTTGCAATAAATGGAAAAGAAAACAGCCAGAAACTAAGCAAACGAAATAGAGAAGGTGACATTGAGTACTCGGTAACTTAGTAAGTTGCGAAAAAGAAAAATGTCTCCTCACCGAAGAAGGCTGGCGAAAACAGCCGTGAACGTAGGCGGTTTCTCACGACCTAAAAGATTATGAAAGTCTACGGATGTACGCAGATAGTATTTGTTTGCCACAGCGATAAAATCGATTACAACCGGTAAAATAAAAAGGTAGGCCGGTAGGGAGAGGCCGTTTTGATTTTGGACACTATGCAGCAGCAGCACGCAACAATCAATATTGTACCGGGGATCCATGATGTATGTTGTAAAATTGGAGGTGGGGTGTAGCTGACCGGCAGATTGTAAGTGGAAGCAGATGTCTGGCAAAATGAACCGCACCGGTAAATAAGGTTGATACAAATTATCGCGAACCAATGCGACGCAGCCCATTCGAAAGCTGAATGTTCACAAATGAATTCCTATGAGTCGGTTTTGTAAGGCAAAAATCATCGGTGTCCATATCTATGCCACAATAGCACTATATAAGTAGATATTAGACAGTTTCTTATTGGACGCTAGAGATCGAGTCGATTCAACGGGTAGGCCTTCGAGTGCAGAAGCCAGGCCTGAACACTAGAGGCCAAAGCCTAATCGAAAGCTCTGCGGCTTTGGATGTCGTACTAACTAACGCTGGATTTGCATCGCGCTTCCGAGAACACCATCGGCGAACTGAGATGCCTCTCGACATTAGAAGCGGAGTAATCGAACTGATAATAAACATGCCCGAAACCGGACACTTCGGGTATAAAGGTTTTGTGTGAGCATTTTTCTATTTACGTTTTCCCATTCATATATACCTTCAATTCAAAATATTCCGAGATATACATATGTATTTACTAACTCCAAACTCTACCGTTCACATGAGTTCACTTTTTATGATACAAATAAAAAAAAAATTATGACGTCATACACGTTTCACTTTAATATACAAAATTTTCTTCTATAGCTTTGTTAATAACAGTTGTATTTATTTCAAACTTCCAAAATTGTGTCACGAAATACATCTCATAGCAGGTATCGGAATGATGTATTTCGGAAACTAGATTTTAGACAGATGCCTAATGTGTTTTTTGTTTTGTTTTTTTTTCAGATTTTTCAGTTGGATAGGTTCTGAGAACGAGACTTGTTGCACTTTTTGGGGCACACATTTTGCGCCCTCGCATCCTTATGTTTCACCCAAAACCATAAAAAGCCCGAATGGTTGGCTGGTCTTCCTGGACTTTGAAGGATGAGACATTCCTTGAGGCGTTGGGAGGTCACGGCCGAAGGAGGAATGCATCGCAACAGACTAATGAATTACTGGTGGAACGTCTAAGTCTATATGTGCTTTCTTCACATTGCCATATCTGCCTTTCAGACACTTTGGAGATTTTGGAGACGCTGATATGCAACAGACTGCTGCCTTTCATTGACTTTGCGGATGGTCTATCAGAACAACAGTATAAATTTCGGCGAGATCGTTAGATGTCAGAAATGTACTTCGACTAAAATGGATATCTCTGGCTATTGGCTCCGATAATGAAAAGTTACCTTTCGGAGAGACTTTTTTGTTACGAGACGGATGCCAGGTCGAAAGAATACATTCCGACAGCTGATATTCTTCAAGATTCCGTATCGGGGCTCCGCGTTGTCCAACATCATGCACGATGGAGTGGTTGGCCTCTGCATACTAAAAGAGGTAGCGTCGATTTGTTTTGCAGACAACCACGCGATATTTGAGTAGCGAAAGATCGGGAATGGGGAATTTTATGGAGATAAAGCCAGGCCAGCGAACGTGATTACGAATAGGTAAACTAGACATAGCGGCTGAAGATACGGAAAAGGTCTCTCCTCCGTTGATAGACCAGCAGCTTACTCCGAACTACAATTTGTACTGATGAAGGGGGGTAAGTTACTCCCGAAATATATATCTACACTGCAAAATAAAAATTGTAATTTGGAGTAAGCTACTGGCCTATCAACTTTAGGCTTGACTACAAATAGAAGACAATATCTAACCTCGTTCCTCTGTACCAATCGCAGGGAAAGCAATACTGTTAACATCGAGGTTGATGATTATGAGATCGTCTCAAAACCGGCTATTAAATCTCTGGAGAGTGATGATCGATGCCAAGTTCAGTTTCAAGGTGCACTTGGATTATTCAAGGGAGAAACAATTTATATCATCACGGGACTAAGCAATCTGCTTGGGTCTTCCAGCGAATGAGACGCACTGTCTCGAATCCGTCCGTGGTGACTGCCGACTTCTGAAAAGCCACTAGGAAGAAACTGTATAGAAAATGGTAGCCAAGGTGGAATGATCCCGAAGAGACCCGGGCCACATTATGTTGCCTTGCTCGACGTTCCTGGAGGAGAGAAGAAGACTGGAAGACCCTCTCAACGCAGACATCGGACCCCACACCATGTAGAAAAGATGCTGAAAAGCGAATTGTATTGCGCAAAACGCCGTAATAACTACATACTATCAAAAACACTCCAAGCGTGGAAATGGTTTTAGTGGGTGCAAATCACAGGCATTAGTGCTATTTAACACAGCAGGGTCTTTTTAAAATTTTCACCTGTATTTATACAAAACCAGCCAGTTAGTCTGACGGGCCATTGCACTCTCAGGAAAAACTTCTTCCGGAAATAATAAAAAGTTGGTTGCTTTTGGCATAATATGAAAAAAACGTAATTCAAAGTGAGAAATGCGTAACATACTTGTCGGTGGAGGCGGAAGTTCCTTCAATTTTCTGGGGATTGATGTTATCGATGTGTTTTCTATGATCTCTCGCACTTGCCTGTCGCGTTCCTTCCGAAGATGTCGAAGTTTACTCAAAATTGTGCAGCGCTGATTTGTATGTTCCATGAAATCTGGTCGTCTTCGCTCCAAATAGTCTCGAAGTGTAAATTCAGCTGAAGATCCAGAAGGGCAAGAACTCTCAAAATGGATGACATATGCAAGCGACTGAGGTTTCGTTTGCGTCTGTTTATTTCGTCCGAAGCGATAAGTCCTCATCGTGGGTCCATCATCTTTGTTAAGAATCCTTTTCGTCTGAAGCAGTGATTCAGTGGTTTGTATGCCAATTCCAGTGCGATGGTCGTACTGGTGCGTGGTTGTTGTCGTGGAAGATGTAACTGCTTCAGGGATAGATATTGATTCGGAAGAGACGAAGAAATTTGATGAAGTAGTAGTTGTGCATGGTTCGCTTCCACTTCCTTTCTGTTTGGATGTAGACTTCTCGCAGGGTTCAGAGTAATGTCCATTTTCGGTGGAGTTTTCTGAGTCTGTCTTACGCGTATAGTTTTTCTTGCACCTTTCCAGAAATTGTTGTTTGCGACTTCTTACAAACTCTGCGAGATTTTCGTTGGTGCAGACGGTTGGGGTCTCGAGTTTCGACCGTAACTGCTTTTCGGCATGTTTGTTGCGGTAGTTCCGTTTTGGAAACCGTTTCTCTTCTTGGATTTCGACCGTAACGCTTTTTCCTCCACTTCTTGCCGTTTGACTCGTAGTTCTTCCCGTCTGGTTGACGTCGTCGTACAAAATTTCATGTTCCCGGCGCGTTTCAATTCTCTGATAAAGTTTGATAGGGTTGATCGCTTCCTTCTCAGATATTACCTCAGCTTCATGGTAAATAACGGGGGAAGTTCTTGCTGTCGATGGGATCAAAGAAGGGTCCGAACTGGTCGCCACTTTATCATATACATTTTCTTGAAATACCGGTTTAGTAGTTACTCCATAGACTTGCTGACTATTCCCAAGGGGAGCGAATGCAGGCTTCTTGCTGTTTGAAAGGAGCAGCTGCTTGAGGTTTTCCAAGTGCCGTATTTCGTTCTCAATCCAATTCAAATGGGATTTTCGTTCATTTGTAATAAAATCAAATATTTCACTTGGACGGCGGTGCCCCAACGGAATGAAGTCGCCACCACCTTTCTGATCTACCCAAACAGTTTTAGTCCCATCCGAATGTGGTTTGGTAGGAACCGTGGGTACGAAATCCCCACTGGCTTTCTTATTGACAAGAACAACGCTGGCAGCATGAGATTTTTCGTAAATGAACTCAGACTTGGTCATTGGGTCAAGCCAAGCACTCATAGAATCCGCGGCGCTTTCTGCAGAACGAGAACAGGATACGCTCCCCACTTTACCTTGCAACTTTGCGGTTTGTCTTTTGGGTCCCCTTTGCAAGGTCTCTTTCTCTGAAGTTGAAGTTCCACGTGTTGAGTTCGAGGTGTTAGAAGAATGAAGGTCTTGCGTCTTAGTCGAACCACCTGACACAATTTCATTTCGCTTTATTTGTCCCTGCGACGAGGAACTGCCCTTTGACGGGGTCGTTCCCCTTTCTATTTTGCCTTTCTGATTATTGTTCATTCGATCCGACTTTGTCATATCAGCTGAGCTGGTGCTGCTCCGATTGGCAGTTCTTCGATTAATTTTGGAAACAATCTTACGCGCAAGCAATTTTTTCTTTCTCACCGATAAATTCTTCGACTCAATCAACGAGCAAAGCAACTTTATTCCTAATTCAATTTCGTTCTGAGCCTTGCAAACTGGGTCAACTCCAACATTTAATATCGAAGATTCCGTCTGCGACGAGGAACCCATTTTCTCTTCAGGCCTCTGACTGTCGACGGATGTTGAGTAGGTGCTATATTTCGAGGTCGATTTCAAAGGCGAAGTGCTGTCCTCCCTTATACTCACCTGAACTTCTTTGCAGTCCATACCGACTAAGCTCGTCTGTATACTTTTGTTTGGCCTATTCATCTTTGGCTTCGGGGTACTCCGGTCCGAGAAGGAAGCTGTATTAAAGGGAATCGATATAGCTCCAGATGCGTCCAGCAACTGGCTGTCGTACTTCTTCCTTATGGTTTCCAAAGTTCTTTGCCATTTCTCTTTCTGTTTCGTGCTATCAGAAGGAATCTCTGTCGGGGGCCCAACAGACGTTGGGTTCTCTTTACTGCAGAATATTTCCTTTAAAATGTCTTTCTCCAGAGTCTTTATGGTTTGATCCGACCTATCTGAAGTCGTAGCAGGCTTGTTGTAACCAACGTCTCCCAGAGAGTCCCACTCAAGGCGAACATGAGATTTCTTGCTTTGCCGCGAAGTTCTACTGTCGTCAGGATCCTGTGTTTCTTCCAGCTACAAATTAAGGGACAAATCAAAAGTTGACTTGCGAATTAAAACCAATCTTACCGCGTCACAATCTGTCTGGGATGAATCGGTGACTCCTTCAACGGCATTTCCGGGCGGGGGTTTTATTTCCTCTGCTCCATCTGGACTTTCCTCGGGTGCTTCTTTGGCTGCTCCTGGTTGTTCTTCCAATTTATCGCTTGCTACGGTGAGGATAGGAACTGGCTTTGTTTGCTCAGCTGCTTCCCGGACGATAGGTTCCCGTAAACGCAGATACTTCTCTAAACGGCGGTCTCTACCAAACTTCTCGTAGTATTCCAGAATGGTCGCATTGACTGAACTGCAGTCGTGCAATTCGTCGTCGGACTTCATTTTAGAGTAACCACTCGGAAAGTAGGTAGAGCCTGAAATACGCAAAAAAGTAGAATCGCTTCGCTCATACAAACGGCGCTCTTAAAAGGCTAAATAAACACAGAAAATCGGAAGAATTTCAAATTGAAAACGGCTCGCGAGCTGTCAAATGTGACGGTTACGGGGAAAGCACGTCAAATATTTCTTAGAACGGAAAGAATGTACTAAAAAGAGAAGAGTGGCGGGAAGGTAGGGTACGCTTATAAATAATAGGGATCGAATCGAAAATATGTTAATTCAGTTATGCCAACCATGCACTTGGGATGTTTATAGATGGTTTCGATATTTCTTGTTGCCATTGAAATTCTGGTAACCTGAAGTATAACGGGATTGTGTTCATCTTATTTCAAGAAATTTATAAGCACGTTTTTAAATTCATACATAGCAAAGAATACAAGATATTCCTTCATATATTACCAAACATCAAGATATACATATGGACATTTTAAAAACATAAATATTGTACCCTTCCTTAACAAACATATCTATTACTCGTGCATGCATCTAAATTGATGGAAGGCATTTGAATATTTCCGCTATGACCAGTGCACAAAAGCGTACATAAATAACTATTTACGAAAATTGAACTAAAGGATACATATATGTGGCTGATTTCGCGTTACCGAGACCTCTAAAAAAACAAAAACCGGGTTTCGATCAACGTGATATTCTCTATAGAATGAACCACAGTAAACAAATTTCACCAAAAAATAATAAAACAACCCAAAAACCGTGGTTTTGAAAAAAAAAACCCTTTAGAAATTCATTATAGTATTGACAATAGTGACTTTTCAGTACACAAGCTGAATAATAATCGGTAAAAGCAGTTTTCAAAGTTTTCCCTTCTATTTATACAACATGTTAACAAAACGAGAATGTGTATTATACCCATCTAAAGCAGACGTTTAGAAGAGAAAGGTATGATACAAGAAGGAAGCGGCTTTGACCCACCGCGGTATATAAACCAGCTACTAATTTGTAAAATGGAATATGAATTTCATATTCTTACCATATACTTTCAGATGTATTTTCAATCAAAATCAATGGAAAATTTTTTTTTTTTTAAATTGAACTCATCACGTCCTGTTAATACCCCACTTTCATTTCCTTTCATTTAATACCCCACATGCCTCGACCACAACATAAAATGATGCTACTTGTTGTCAATGAAACGGTTCATGGGTCACCTTGCCAATGACACCAATAACGAAGGTGGAAAATGATAGGCTGAAAGGAAATCGCTGGCCCACGAAGACGCTTTTGACACCCATTGTAACTGCCCACGAAGGATGACCGTCTATATATAGTGCAAGGATCTCGACGAAGTAATATCCAGAGGAGAAATTTGTACTGCGTAGAAAATGCAATTTAAGTTGGAGGGGTGAAGAATCCATTGTGAGTCCGAGGAAAGTCTATGGTAGTACTCGGACGCCCCAACACGATTACCAACAGAGGCAGCGCAGAAGCTATAAATGGCAGGAACAGTTTGCATTGGATTTTCCTTAACGTGGTACTTTAAATGCCTCATGTTTGGACTCTTCGCGAAGCCCAGCACCAACGGCATCGATCGCTTCCGTCGGCGCAGAAGAGGTGAGGAAAAGGGCCAAATTGCCAAGGGATACAATAGACACCTCAAATGGCTATTATGCGAAGAAAAGAAGGGAAGTAGTGAATGTCCGAAATTAAGAAAAGTGCTTATTCTAATCAACCTCAACATTGTAGGGTCGCTCAGGGTTTACTTGAGGAAAACACCCACGAGTCTGAGATGGAAGTTTCTATGATAAGTGAACAATGCAGAAACCGTCACGAGGGCGTTTGGACCACATACTGGAATGGTGTAGTGGCGAAATTGGCTTGCAGTTGGCAAGTTATACAATGCACCATGTACGGGCAAAAATAAGCGGCGTGTACGTATACAGTTGCTACGCCCTACTCAGTCTCATATTTTCTGAGTTCTGAGAAATGTGGCTAAACTAACCTACTAAGACTGACGTCAACACGGCAAAAGCTCTCCATATCACACAATGCATCTATAAGGCATCCGACGCGTCCATGCCTAGGAAATGCATGCCAGACGAACAGCTGGGGGTGCAGTAGGTAGAATCGATCAGGTGCAAAAAGAGCGTGTATACAAGGAAGCTAGTAAAAATTCCAAGATGGCCATCCAGCGAAGTAAAATAATAATAATAATCACTGGCGCAACAATCTAATTGGATCAGGATCTTGAAGTGTGTTAGAGCATTTCATTCAAAACCGTAACCGTAACACTATAAGATTACAGTACTCTGTAGGAGGCAATATGGTAAGTATTGCGCCCGCCCGAGATTATTACCCTGATTTGAGTCAGATACTCATTCACAGCTTAGTCGACTGGTATCCCACGTCAAATCACCAGTGCCACCAGTGAAATTTGAACTACGACCTTCCATACGACAGTCTTGTGCTCTAGCCACTCAGTTATCCGGACACAGCGGAGTACAAGGGAATGCTTTGAGGAGCTCTGCTCTAAGGTAGATGTAAATCCGTGAAGAAGCAGGGTTCCGTGTGGCTACTGTGAAGAATCACGTACAACGATGTTCTTAACTTTCCGGTTTCCGAAGAGGCCACGATAGTGGATTACGCCGACAACAATGCACTAGTTGTGGATGCATAGCATCTCGAAGATGCTAAGTCGTACTCATGCGAAGCAGTCAATGTTGTCAAGGCTTGGTTAGCTAGTGCTGGGCCAGCACTCGTGGAGGGAAGGAGACAAGTTGTCCTCATCACCAAGCGCCGTAAAAGAAATTTCACTCGCTTTAGAGTTGGAAGTCATATCATCACTTCAAAGCCAGCCATCAAATACTTGAGAGTGTTGATAGATGCCAAACTCAGTTTTAAGCAGCACATGGAATATATTTACGAATTTGGGGATCAAAACTGCATATCTTATCTAGCCCACATAAACTGGGTAGGGTCAACAATAGAACAGCAATAAAGGGGGTGTTTTACCTTCTGGCCGTCTCAGATGATGGGGCGTTCGTCATCTCAGGAATGGTGCCGATTGACATTTCGGCAGATGAGATGACGAAAATATATAAAATTAAGTCCATCTCTCCTTTATCGGGAGCGAAAAAAATCCGAAAAGAAAGAGATCTAAGACTACATGGCAACAACGATGGGATCATTCAAATAAGTTTCGGTGGACACACTGGTTGATCCCTAACATCAGGGAGCGGCTGAAGAAAAAAAAATGCGGAAATCAATTATAATCTCACCAAGTTTCTCACCGGCCATGGTTTATACCTCCAATACCTGTATAAGTTTAAATTCGACAGTTGACCAGATTGCCCAAGCTACTGTCTAGGATACGTAATCTTCCAACGCCCGAGGTTCGTGTAAGAAAACAGGAACTTAAAGAAAACTCTAGGTGAAATGCTATCATCGGAAAATTTTGTTCGGAGAATGGTGGCTTACCAGGAGAATTGAAATGCGATCAACTCTATGGTCACAATGATCCATAGTAAACTGCGAAAAGCGGAAGAGGCGGGAAAGGCGGGAAAGGCGCAATTACGATCGACGCGGATAGTAGGAAGGAGACGTAGCTAAAGTAAGCTAACTTTGCCCGTGATGTAATACTTAAAAGTGATCCCATGGGGTAGGGGGAGTTGGGGTAGTTTAAGTGGATAAAAATTCCAGAGGCTACCGTGTCCAGACCAGTGTTTTTGAAAGTTTCCCTCTTCTCAAAAAAGGCAAACAGATAGACATTGAATTGATTTTAATTAAGTTTTGTTTCAGACAAAACCTTAAAAAAGCAAATATGTAGTGTTTTATATGCGAATTGTTTGTGTATTTTGAAATAATGACAATCTTTTTAAAAGTATTTGAAACTTTTGTTAACTTTGCCATAACTATTTCAAGATATATTCGCGGTGGTAAGCGACTGATACAAGACAGAGTTCTCCCCGTCTATGACGACGTTTGCACCACGGCAAGAGGCCAAACTACTGGTGGAACAACTTGTCTCCGAGCGAGAAGACTTTCCCACAGGACAAGGGGAAGGCCGGAACACCAGGAGCGTAAGGAGGAATATAGGGATCTGCCGATTTTTTTGGTTTTTTTTTAGAAATTTTTTGTGAAGAACTGGAGAAAGATACAAATACGAATTTTTCACCATAGATTAAGTAATACTTTAAGCGCGCATAGTAGCCCGATCGCATAGTTTGTTATTGAAATACAGAGCAATTTATACACCCATCTTCAAAAAAAGGTGTTTTTCTGCTGCCACGCTAGAGGGCGCTGCGATCACCCTAAAGAAAAAAGTAAACAGCATTTTAACGTACAGACTTAACTACACCATATATTATAGCGGCCATCCAGTAAACCATGTGCTCGGAGTAGGTTTCTTAGTCAGCCAAAAAATGAAACCTGCTGTTATCGGCTTTGAAAGTATAAGCGAACGGCTATGCACTCTGCGCTTGCGAGGCAAGTTTAGAAATATAAGCCTCATAAACGTTCACGCCCCTACAGAGGAGACTGCAGAGTCGGAGAAGGATACCTTCTACGAGGCAGTAGAAAGAACCCTCGAAGCCTGTCCGAGATATGATATCAAAATCATACTTGGGGATTTTAACAGCCAAGTAGGGAAGGAGCCCGTATTCAGGCGATACGTTGGCTCCCATAGCTTACACGAAAAAACAAATGATAACGGACTGCGGACTATTCAATTAGCAGGGTCACACGAAATGGTTGTTGGAAGTACCTGGTTTGCGCCGAAAGCGGTCCACAAACATACGTGGGCCTCTCCAGACGGGACCACTTTCAACCAAATTGACCACGTGTTGATCGAACGCCGCCACCTCTCAGCCTTGATGAATGTCAGAACATATAGGGGGGCCAACATAGACTCGGATCACTATCTCGTTGGCATGGTGCTCCGAGCTCGAATAACAATACCACCTAGAATCCCCTCTGACAATCAGGTGAGAGTGAACACTGAAGCCATCCACAACACAACCCTCCGCGACACCTATAAGAGGGAAATGGATGCCGCAATAACCGCAGTCAATAGAGGACCTGGAGATGAAGCATCAACTAATGATCTTCACAACCACCTGAAGAACGTTATCATGGATACGGCCACAAATATACTTGGGCCCAGCCGCAAAAGGAGTCGGAACGGCTGGTTTGACGATGAATGTAAGCTAGCAACGGAACGGAAGAATGCCGCATACCGAGTAATGTTGCATTCTCAAAGAACGCGGGCACGCGCAGAGACTTATCACGAACTCCGTCGAGCGGAGAAGCGACTTCACAGACGGAAAAAGGAAGCCTGGGAGAACCAACAAGTCTGTGAACTAGAAAAGTACAGGGAGCAACCGCACCAGGCGCGGAAGTTTTACCAACAAGTCAGCAGGATGAAGCCTTATACACCTCGATGCTCATCCTGCCGAGACAAAGAGGGAAATCTGATTTCCGACAGAATGGGCATATTAGAGCGATGGGTTGAGTACTTTGATGAGCTACTGAACAACCAGAACATCGGCGAGTTGGAGGTCCCGCCAACTGAAGACGACGGACAAATACTGCCACCACCAAGTTTAGGAGAAACAGTCCGTGCAATTCATCGGCTAAAAAATCATAAGTCGCCAGGAGCCGATGGAATTACAGCCGAATTGGTTAAATATGGAGGCGACCAGTTACACCAAGTGGTTCATCAACTTGTGCTCAAGGTATGGGACAGCGAATCAATGCCTGACGATTGGCAGCGAGGCATAATCTGTCTCATACATAAAAAGGGAGATATCACACAGTGCAGCAATTATAGAGGTATCACGTTGCTGAGTACCATCTATAAGATATTCTCCACTATCTTGCTAGGCCGGATAGCCCCATACGCCCAGAACATCATTGGCCCATACCAAAGAGGCTTCACTCCAGGCAAATCAGCAACAGATCAGATTTTCTCTCTGCGGCAAGCGATGGAAAAACTGTTGGAATATGGACAACAGTTGCACCATCTGTTCATCGACTTTAAAGCCGCCTATGATAGCATAGCCAGGGTAAAACTGTACACGGCCATGAGGGAATTCGGTATCCCGACGAAATTAATAAGACTGACTAGGCTGACCCTGACCAATGTGCGAGGCCAGATAAAAGCAGCAGGATCACTCTCAAGACCATTCGACATAAACAACGGTCTACGACAAGGGGATGCGCTATCATGCGTCCTCTTTAACCTGGCCCTCGAGAAGGTGATCCGTGATGCTGAGGTGAATGCAAGAGGTACGATCCTCTTTAAGTCCACCCAACTACTGGCCTATGCTGACGATATCGACATCATGGGAAGAACCACCCGAGACGTTCAAACTGCCTTCATCCAGATCGAGCAGGCGGCGCGAGATCTTGGGCTGCACATCAATGAAGGCAAGACAAAATACATGGTGGCAACGTCAGCACCGAAGACGAATCAACCAACAACATCAAACCGCACTGGTCAAACACAAACACGAACAAGAATAAGGATAGGGGAATACAACTTTGAGACCGTTGACAATTTCTCCTATCTAGGGTCGAAAATCACAACCGATAACAACTACGATGATGAAATCCGCGCACGGTTGTTGTCAGCCAACAGAGCCTACTTCAGCTTACAAAGACTGTTCCGCTCGAAACGTCTCACCATAGGGTCAAAGCTCTTACTGTACAAGACTATGATCTTGCCAGTCCTCATGTATTCCTCGGAAACTTGGGTTCTTAGCAAGAAAAATTGCGAACTCTTGGCCGCGTTTGAGAGAAGAATCCTCCGAAGAATTTTTGGCCCCCTACATGAGGATGGACGATTCCGTAGCCTACACAATGACGAAATCTATGAGCGATACCATGACCGTCCGGTTGTGGATAAAATCCGGCTCAATAGGTTACGGTGGGCGGGTCACTTAATCCGTATGGATGAAGATGATCCCACCCGGAAAGTCTATAAGGGCAATATCTATGGTAGGAAAAGAAGACGAGGCAGACCCTGCCTAAGATGGAGCGATGGCGTGGGCCAGGACGCCAGACAGCTTTTAGGGATATCGAATTGGTGGACCTCGGCGCAAAACCGGGATGTCTGGAGTTCCTTATTAAGGCAGGCCTAGACCGGATACCGGTTGTTGCGCCATTGATGATGATGATTAAAAACTAAATTTTTGGTGCCTTGTTAAACTTTTTTTTTAATTTTGGTGTTTTTTTAAGGCTTCTTCAATGCATAAAAAACTACTGAATGAATCGCAATTATCCTAGTTTGCGGACCGTAAAAATATGTTCTAAATAAGTCGTGAAAATTTGGAAGAATTTCGTTGGATAGATTTTGCGCTATGGTGGCAGTCGATTTGCAACATGCAGTTTAGAAAAAACGCAATTAAAAAAGTAGAATGCTATTTGTAGCCATAAAACCTTAACTGATCATTCAGCAGGAGCAGGATGAAAGCCAACCCCAACTGGCAGCTCAGTAGGACGTCTTCTCGATCCCTGGTGTTACCAAAGAGGAACTTCGGGAAATCTGCAGGCGTATTGGGGATAGCAAGGCTCCGGGATTGGACGGAATTCCGAACAAGACTCTGAAGGTGGTGGTCAAGGCCAGACAAAGGTGGTTCCCAAGCATGGCGGAAGGAGTATTTCCCGCCCAGTGGAAGAGGCAGGAGCTGGTATTGCTACCGAAGCCCCAAAAACCACCCGGCGTGCCCTCTTCATATCGCCCTATTTGTCTCTTAGAAATCATCGGGAAGATGTTGGAGAGGGTGATATACAACAGGCTACTCCCTTTTATCGAGCTTGCGGGTGGTCTTTCAGTGCGGCAATATGGGTTTCGGCGAGCCCGTTCTACGGTCGATGCAGTAGCAAAGGTCATGGAATTGGCTCGAAATGTAATGGCGATGGGCAAATGCTGTGCTCTGGTGACGCTGGACGTCAAAAATGCTTTTAGTTCAGCGAACTGGGGCTGGATTAATGGCGCTTTGGCCAAACTGGGTGTTCCTAGCTACTTGGCTCGGCTAATCGAGAGTTACCTTTCGGACACATTGGGACAACAGGTGTGCCTCAAGGTTCTGTATTGGGACCACTGCTGTGAAACATAATGTACGACGGATTGCTTGGCCTATAGGTGCCGGAGGAAGCAACGCTGATTGGTTTTGTGGACGACCTGGCAGTAGTTGCAATTGCAAAGCGCCCCGAGGATGTGGAGCTTTATGCAAATGAAGCCATTCATACCATCAAGTCATGGTTACGAATGGTCAAGCTAGACCTGGCAGACGAAAAGGCGGAGGCGGTCTTCCTTGCCAACCGCAGGAAGAATAATAAAGTTAATATCCGGGTCGGTAATCGTAATGTCGTCTCAAAATCAATTGTCAAATACCTGGGGGTGATGATCGATACCAAGCTGAGTTTCAAGGGACACTTGGATTATGCGCGAGTGAAGGCAGCAAATGCTAGCTTATCCCTTGCAAGAATGATGCCTAACGTGGGAGGGCTGAAGTATATTCGCAGGCTACTCATCGCGGGAGTGGTGAGGTCGATCCTGTTATACGCAGCCCCTGTCTGGGCGGGAGCGTTGAACCACGCTGTCAACCGGAGGGAGATAGGTTCGGCATACCGGCCAATTGCGCTAAGGGTGTGCAGCGCATCGACGGAGGCAGTGTGTGTCATCGCGGGAATGATCCCTATAGATCTTCTAGCGAGCGAGGCACACTGGCTCTACGACAAACGGAACGCAAATCCAGCCGAGGTGAATGCGGTTTTTCGAAAAGCCATTAGGAGAGAATTGTGTGGCAAGTGGCAATAACGGTGGGATAACTCCGACAAGGGCCGGTGGACCCATGCAATGATCTCGTGTATCGAGAAATAGGTCGACCGAAAGCACGGAGAATTGAGTTACCACCCTGACACAGTTCCTTACGGGACACGGTGGCTATAGGAAGTACTTGCATCGCTTCGAGTTGGACGAGTCTCCCAACTGTCCTGAATGCGGTGCTACAACCGAGGACCCGGAGCACGTTATGTTCTATTGTACCAGATGTCTGCAGCAGAAAAGGAGGTTGAACAGCATCTTGGGGGCGGACATCGAGCCCTCCAATCTGGTGGGAGAGATGCTGAAGTCGGAAGAAAGCTGGATGGCGGTAAATGAGGCAGTAGCCGTGGAGCAGACAAAACTCCTGGAGTTGGATCGAGCTCGGAAGGCGGCGCGATGGAGACGCGACATGGACGAGCTGGTATAGCGAACCAGAGCCTCCCTTGCGAAGTAATATTTCACGGTGGTCCCGCGAGGAGGGGCGGAAGAGTGGGGGTGGTTTTAGTGGGTGCGAATCTCACACACTGCTGCAACAGGGCGCAGCAGCGTCTTTCTAAGATTTCCACCTCCATCCATAAAAACAAAGCCGTATTTAATATACGTACTATATATGTACATATGTATGCTTTTGCGCATGAAGTAAATCGGAAATATGGGTATGATCAATTAATATATGTGCATATATGTGTACACTATTCGGAAATAGGCTGTTTGTTTGTTTAGGGTGAGGATCTGTAATATGTACGTATGTCTTGTAGTTTGTAAAAACATGAAGGATTATGTTGGATTTGTAGCTATATACGGATAGAAAAATGTGCGTTGAAGTTGCTTACATAAGATGAACAAAAAACCTTTATACCCGAACCGCGAGCTTCCGGTGTTCCGACTTGTTTTAGATTGAATTAATTTAGAATTAAAATGCCTGTGGTAGCTAAGGGGTCACGAAATCGGAAAATATTACCTAATAGGAATTGTTTGGCTTCCAGTTTGTCCGGTAGTTTTGAAACAACCTGCATATTACCGCGACCCGACATGTAGCGTGCGATCCCTAAGTATTTTTGAAATACTTTATGGTGAGCTCTGATACCTCAATTCGCTTCTACTTAGAACGCTGAAGCGCTTTAATAACTCGCAGATTGGTCACTCAATTTACAAAACAAATCTCTCTACTGCACTGCGGATCAAAATACAGTTGGAGGTTCTTAAGAATTGGTATTTTAGAATAATTCATTTAATTCCATAAGATGTTTGCAAATATTATCTAAAGAATCGTTTTTATCTTTCTGGAGTCCTTGTGGAAAGTCCCACATCCAATTGGGGCCGCACATTCAGATTCTAATTTCTGCTTCAAATGTGGAATCTACCTAAGTTTCATGGCATGCTTTTGTGCCTTTGCTCGGTTTCGTATCGAGCTCAGACGGTAGATGACACTATAGAGTCGCCATATGGGAAGATTACAATTCGAATTTAAACGAAATGGGAAAGCTGTTCTACCGCTGTGCGACCAAAAACCCCCTCAAAATGGATGTTGGGTGACAAACTCTTATAGTTCCTAATATTTGCTCTACCATGAAAACAGAATCACGACAGTTCGAGTCCTCTTAACGGCTTTTAACGGTCTTCGGTCGCTCACCTGAAATTTTCCTGGCCCCTGACTATGGACTTGAAAGCAGTGCGGGCGCGGGAAATTCCCATGGGAAATTTTTACCTGGCGGCAACATCAACTGACAAGATCGATGTCGCCGCCGCGAGTACTCAAGACCGTCGTCGTCGGCGGAGTTGAAATCGAACTTAGCTGGCCGAGTCGCTGGCATGAGTGTGTCGTTTCCGCGATTGGTGGGCGTTGAAAGCGTTGAAAGTGGGTCTTTTCGTGGCGTCCGCGTTTCCTAGGTAACGAGCAGTGCAGGTCATCTGCCTCGAGGTAACCGTCACCTGGATCGTCTTGCGCGGCGCGATCTTGCAGCGGAAAGTGGTGAATGAAAGGAAGCTGGTGCGCCCATAGTTCTCGCCCGCTGCGGCCTGAATTCGGCTTTAGTGACTTGGCCGAGTGTCATCGTCGGTAGTGCACGCGTTTCAGTGCCAAGATTACGTTATCGCGCGGCTCACCTTCGCACTATCAAGAATCCCCAAAGTCGCTGATTAGAAGGTGTTAGTTGGCAAGAAAAGAAATTCGCGGTGTTGCTTGCGCAGTGGGAGCAGCGTACGGGCCGCGGTTGCATGATAAATAGCTTTAGTGTCTCCAGCAGGGACCAGGGAGGAACGCGCGGCGGTCTTTATCGAATTCGTGGTATCGCTGAGTAAGCAGCCGGAATTGGGACTAGTCACCAGCGAATCCAGTTGGAAGCCGATTCGTTCGAGTGCGGCGCGTATCGAGTGGAAATCAGGTCGCGGACCGCAAGTCGCGAGCGAAAGAAGTTAATTGCTGGTGGTACGTCGCTCGCTGGCTTCTCGCGCAGGCCCGGGCGAACAAAGAAGTTGCGGAGCGAACGGTCCACAGTCCAGCATCCATCGGCCAGTGCTTCCGTGTGGCTGCAGACTCCTTGTGTGATATCACTCAGTGTTGCTGATGTGCGCGGCCGCCTCCCGCTAGCCGAGAGTGATCATGTTGAAGGCAAAGACAGGCGAGGAGAAAATGGACACGCTCTTGTCCAAGAGTCAAATCCCGATCATCGATCTGGCGCATTGTGGTAAGCATTAATTAGTTAGTGAAAAGCAGAGGCCGGCGGGCGACCGATCAATTCTCACGGCTACAGGGGCCGCTTGCAAATTCGAGTACACTGACTCGGAAAACTATTCGACCGCTGCGCTTTGCATAGGCGCATTCCGTGCTCTTAGGGGATTTTATCTTTGTTACTGGTGCAATCATGTTTGGAGCGACGCAAGCTAATATATCCAGCGCGTAGCCTTAAAATGCATCGACATTAATCAACGCCACGGTTCAGCGTCACTCCCATTTCCACTGCAATACTTGCCAGCGACATATGTACGTACAGAGTCAATGCATGATTCAGATCTTCAATGCATTTGGCTCCCATCCCCAGGCCATCTGCCGCAATGCTCTTATGAATGCTAAAGTGCAAGAGTTGAAGAGAATCTGGTAGTTCGGGAATTAAGGAGAAGCAGGCTTGAACCGATATTGAACTCTGTTGCTGTCATGTGTACCTCGGCAGTAGGCGACAGCAGGACGCCGGTCGACTCAACCTCCTTGTTCCGTCGACTTTGGTGTGCATCCATGCTTTCCATTTGGATCGGGATACAAACTCGGCGGAATACAGGCAATTTGGGTTCTGTTTGTGGCTTCTTGACGGAATACAGATTAAAACGAAGAAAATTCCATTGAGTCGTCAATATTCAGTCCCTTGGTTTGGAAATGACTTCGGTATTACCGGAGCCCTACCACATCGTAAATGCAATTATCAGCCGTGGTTATTGTGGCTTGGGATTCCTAAACAACATTTAAGATTTATGTAAGTCACTTACTAGCGATATGTATGCAGTCTTTCATGGAAATATTTTTATATGAACTTTCTACATCAGAGGAACTCCCCAGAACATAACATAAAGAGAAATTCACCTTCTGGGTGGGGTTTCTCGTTGTTTTTGGCAGCGCTTGCATGCAGGCTCATCAATCGCACAATATTAAGTGTGATCATCACGAAACAAAAGCAAAAAGAAAAGTAGAGAAATATTCCTGATCTTCTTGACAGTAGCTTTAAGCAAATATGCGTTGATAAGCAGATCAATTATTAACCACAGACTTCACAATTCAAAAAAACTCGGATTTGAGACGATCGTTGTAGTTCCCATAATATTGCCAACTGCAGGTATTGGATTTATAATAATAATATTGTCAAGAAAAGTCGCACTGCGTCCTAAAAGAACTATTGTGCTCCTTTACTGGTTATATTATGGCATGCCTATAAACTATGGTATGTCCTTAAACATAAACTTTATTATCTTTCCTACTTCTAAGTGTTTCCATACGCCTGGACTTTGCACAAGTATGGTCTCAGAACATGCGTGGAGGTTTGACCACTCTCCTCACAAAATCTACAGACAGTCTTCATAGATATCCCTGGCTTCCCCAGGTGATAGTTTAGCCTGTAGTGACCTGTGAGGAGTATTCCTACCATGATCTTCTTGGTGATGTTTAATCAATATTTCGAGCGCTTGGGTTCCTCACTTGAGCACCCTGGACTGTTTCATTCCTGGTAAGTACTCCCAGTAAAGTTCCCTCATCCTTTCCTCTTCAATTTTCAATGTCGTGGCAATGAACTCATTTTTAATTCGACAGAATGGCTCTGGCCTGTATAGCGGTGTCGCTGCTCTTTTCCTGGCCAATTCGTCCGCTGCCTTATTGCCTTCTAACCCAATGTGGTCTGTGACCCCGAGTATTCTAAGTATTTCCATATCAGTTTGAAATTTACCTGGTAGGATCTAAATGACTTAATAGTCGCTTGGCTATCTGTTAAAATAGAAATGTTCTGCTCGCTATAGTTCTTTTCGAGGTTGAAGGGGGTATCTCTGTCTATGATGTATATGTATTTCCGCCTTAAATATGCTGGTGTGCTTACCCATTGGTTTACCTTGAACCAATGATCCCGGCGCCTGCTTCTTCTGCTTTAAGGGATCCGTCAGTGTACCAGGTAATCAGTTGGTGGTTTAAGCCTTATGTCAATACTACGCTCTCCCAGTTTGCCCTATTGTTCCAAACTGATTCAAACTTCTTACCGAAGTCAAACCTTATAAACCCTCGGTATCAGTAAGAATAGAATACCTAGAAAGAATATCAATTTTCGTTCGATTTAGGCAGCTCCCCGTCTCACTGGTTCTGCCGGGAATTTTGAAGATCGCCCTCCTTACTTGCATCTGTATGTGCAGAAGTACTTCTATGCCGTTGGGCAAGTTCTCATTGCCCTACTGATACACACGCAAGCCAGTGTTTGCAATTTGTGTTACTCCCTGTTGTGCTAAATTCCGTTTTGTCTGCCCAGATTGAGGCCCCATAGGTGACCATTGACTTTAATATTGCAATGTATATCCAGTGCAGCATTTTCGGGGTGCATCCCAATTTTTTCCCTGCTTTTCCCCGTTTTGACTTTCCGACATACGTTTTCAATATGTGCCTTTAAGAGTAGTTTTTGGTCTTTTGTGATTTCCAAATATTTACTCGTTTCACCTCCCTGCCATGTAGTCATCAGTCAGCTGATACGGAGCAGTTTCGGTTGACCGTCCTGTCCGATAAACGTGCTGACATGGGACCTAGTTCGTTACGGCTTCTTTTTTTTGTATCTCCTGGAACTATTATGCAGCGTGGTTGGTGTCATACAGGTGAACTACATTTTTCATACGTGGTCAATGTTGCGAGGGTTCCCTTTCGTATTGGTGCAGATGGAACAGACCGAATCTGAGTGCATGACTTGAAAATGAACCCTTAGTGTCTACAATGGGTGTATAAATCTGAACTGCGGTCATATGAAATGACTGTAATTATCATGTAATTTTAGGCCCATCTGCAAATTAGCTTTGCTAGCAAATTGCGCGTTCTTCAATTACAAAATTCTAATTCTGTTGTCGTATATTATGTCTTTCCATTTTTTCGTGGTTCTTGTGGTCGTGTACCTCGAGCTTTATCCTTGCCTATGTGTTTCAGAATGAACACAGCTGGGAGTTCAAAGATTTTTTACAACTCCGTGTTGTACCTGATTTTTCAGTCTGATTTGCTCTGTCTCGACCCTCGCAAATGTTAGTAGTATTCTCAGATGCTTTTGTCATAGTTCAAGTGTCGCAGTTAGACAATAGCACAGGTTTAATGATAGTTCTGAATATGTCCAATTTTCTCTTCCTGTGTACCTTTTTAAAGAGCTGTGTAATAAAAAACTTTACTAAAATCGGTTCATTGGTTGAAAAAAAAAATGTTGAGATCCTCGGAGATTACCTTAATTTTTAATACAGTAGAATCCCTATAATTATGTTTAAAGAACTGACGATTTGGTACTAAATTTTGGGATTGAGAATTATGGGGAGTCCAAAGTAAAGAAAGTCAACTCTGAGGACCAGCAAATTTGTACGAAATAGCGAATAATCGATGTATGTATTATCGGAATTCCACTGTAATAGCTTTCTGACGCCATATACCTTTGGTCTGAGATGCCCTCTATACTTTTAGGTAGTTAGCATGACTTAGATGACATATGACATATTTTAATAAAAAACAGGTCAACAGGTTCTCAATGATTTTTTGGCTTTATATCAGTTCTGTTTAAACATATCAATCTTTTCAATAGAAAACAAGATTTTTTTATAAATAAATTTTGATTATAAATACTTTTAAGATACTTTAGCGATCCTTCAAAAACATACAAATTATTTTTAAATTAACTAGATTCATTACAACAAGATATTACTTTTTGCACGTTTTGTGAAATTCGCTCAGTGACACACTGGTGATTTGTCTGAGGTGTGAGCAAATGAGGCTACAAGACCCCTCTCCCTCCTGCCAGGGGAAGCAACAGTAAGCTACATATTACACCACGATTTCTGCTTCTTCTATACGTGACATTTATAACCGCGCTTTCCAGGTCTTTTCTGCATTTCGTAGTTTACTTAGAATAGATCCAATCATGGAATAGATCTCATTTGTGAAGATGTCAACCGGTATAATGCCCGAGATAGTCAACGCAGCATCATCTAAGGCAGTCTTGAAGACAGACTACACCCTTAGGGTTGTCCTTCTTTTTCAGTACTTGTTCCATTCGGGAATGGGGCCGGGACGTCTTGATTGATTGCGTCATTTTGTACGGTTAAGGGCTTATTCTGGATGGAGTCGCGACGCTCTCAAGTTACCATCCAACGTATCAAGCCATTATTGTTTCGGCCGGCCTTTTGGCCGGTTCCCATCGACTTCGATGTTCAGACCAATTTTGGCAAGTGAGTTTTCGTTAGCACAAATTCCATGACCATTCCATCGAACAATTTCTCCATGATCGGTGCAACCTCATATTGATCGCGGTTATTCTCCTTTCGGATGCGATGATGGTATGTTACCCCACTGGTGCAATGCAACATCTTCATCTTCACTACCACGAGGCGTCGTTCATTATTGTCGGTCCATAGAGGGCGACAGACCGGATGGTACTGCGGTAAATTTTGGATTTAAGATGTTCGCTGATGCGTCGATCACAAGGAACACCAGCTCATTCAGGTTGCACTAATAACTGAAGCAATTTCATAACGTATTTTAGGCATTTATTGATTGCATTATCTTTCTATAGACTACGTACATTCAGTTTATGAGTGTTAAATGAGATCTGCAGCGCCTTTCCTAAAACTGGGGCTGTATACAGCCTTTCTACCCTGACTATAAGCAGCTAGGCACTATAGCAGAGCCCTGCTACGTTCGCCAACATGCTTGACTTAATTATAACTAAGTTTCGCGTTTATTTTCACTGCCAAGTATTTGATGCCTGGCCCGTAAGTTACGGTATTGTTGTTATAAACTTTACCTTATATTTTGACTTCAATTGTGTTTAAAAAATAACTTTTTTTATGGCTATCAGGTTTTGGTCACATTTTGGTGAAGGCCAGCATCCACAGCAATGTCTCAAGTATCGACGAATACGGCTAGGAGTGCATCTTGCTTAGTGAATGCCAGAAGTGTAACTTTCACTAGCTGTTGCTTGGTGTTCTCAAACGCTTTGATAGACCCTGGGGACCACGCAATCATTATCTCAGTCTTTGGTCTTCAGTACAGTAGCGTTAAGGATCAATTTATAACGGGCAGCCTTGAGCAAGAAACGACTTTAGAAAAAAATATAGAAAGAATGTTGGGCATGGTAGATTAGATTCTTCCTAATCACTTAAGAAAGGTTGTAGGGTTAATGAAGGATATATTATGCAGATCAATTAGCAATCCATAGTGGCGCCTCAGTTTGGGAGTGCTGATGTTCGCTATCAAGAAAACGCTCAATGAAGTCTTAGACTCATATCTAGCTGCTTGTAGCCACACGTGTGGATCAACGAGGAATTTGCTGCCACAAGTTTTAACGATTGCGATGTTAATATCCTATACCAGGATGCGGGAAGAAACCAAACTTAAACATCTGTATCGACAAGTTAGTGATACCGGTTCAATTGGACGTAAATTGCTGGGGGACTTAGTGCTGCATTTCGAATAGCCGTTGCGAAAGCTCTCGGCAAGTCTATTTTTTGACGAAATAGTATAGAGGCTGGTACATTTAGTGGTCTTTTCTATGAGCCTATGGTGGTACCAGCATGCCCCACTTTCTGCCGAGGGTCCTGACGACGTACTATGCCATCGCCTTTTTAGGAAGGCGGAACTAGATCGTGATCTAGTCCTACTTCTTGAACGCAAAACACTGACTGTCTTTGCCAATTAAGAAACGGCGACTGTTAGCGCTGCCACCGCCTACTACAGCTAAGCCACCTGGTTTGACATGTCGTAAGATACCTTGCCAACCACGGGTCGGACGTGGGTACGTTGAGTTTAATGGCGGTAGCGGCCAACGTTTCCCTAGACAGGATGATATGTGTGTTCTTAGGAAGTCTCTGCAGCCACAAAGACTGCAGAAGCTCATTGCCCACTTTATTACCACTCTATTGCTTCACTTCGAGCAGCACGGAGCACGGTAACCAAGCATTAGTTCTGTCAGTAGTGATAAGGTTTGGTTGTTTCACTCACGAACAGACGCTTAATAAGCTACTCCTTCAGTTTCTTGTAGGAGTAATCCTCGAGCAAGTCTTAGACAAGCTTAAGAGCGTTTCCCCGCCCGACTAAGAGAGATGCGCACGATGCGTACATTTTGACTTGCGTCGAGCTGAGCCTCCGGGTCCTTACTAAAATTCCCTTTTGGTTTGAGCTGCGTGTTTAGTGCTGTGACGAACCGAGCAGTTTGCGTGGCGAACGCACGCAATTGTGAACGTTCTGGAAAAATAATGTAATGACTTCGAAGAACAATTTTTTAACAGTTAGTACAAAAATGTTTTTCAAAGTTATGGCCGACTCTTTCCAAGCCGTTCCATTCGTTCGTCCTGTAAATTGCTTGCTCCAACACAGTATGATTGCCAATTTTAATGCGGTCGTAATTTCTTGCTATTGATGAGTCTTTCCGTTTTTTCATCCGAAGGGGTTAGTCTAGGGCTTTCTAATCAAACCTGAAGCACTGATTGTTTCGTACTTGCCACGTGCAGGAACACCGCCAATCCATTAGCTAATTTGATGCCATTAATAGATGATCTATTCGCTTCTATTGTTAACAACCGAAAGCAATCTGTTGTAGATTATCCGTTCTAGCATTTGGATGTCTATGGAGTCTGTATGTTTACCTGGAGATTTATTATCCTGGAACAAGCAGACTTCAAACACATAGGCGAGCATATCTGATCTGAATTTTACGGCAAGCTTAATGGCCTGATTTGGGATGCCTTGCAGGTCGGGAGCTTTATTATTGCCTATTCTACCACAGATCTCTAACAGTGTGTCTTTAGTGATTATCGGAACTGCGTTCACATTTAGAGATCGCCGCAAGCTGTCAGTGTCCCTCTCCTGCTGGGGGAATAATTCCTGGATAATTTGCTACAAGAGGGTAGGACACTTGATCTGCGAAAATGAACGGCGTCTGAATCGTCCTATCACGATTATATAAGCTCTCTTCCACAGGGTTACATCCGCAGAGTTGCTTAAAGCATTTTCTTTTCCTCCCCTGGATGATTTTGAGAGCGTCCATGTAGGTTTGGCTTTTCCCATAGCTAAACAAGTCGGAATACCGGAAGCTGGCGCTTCGGGTATAAAGGTTTTGTGTAAGAGACTTCAACTTCAACGTACATTTTTCTATCCGTATATAGATACAAATCTAGTATATTCCTTCATATTTTTCCAAACTGCGAGACATACGTACATATTACAGCCATAGATATTATCCTCACCCTAAACAAACAAACTGCCTATTTCCGAATACTGTACACATATAGGCACGTATATAAATTGATCGTACCCATATTTCCGATTTACTTCTTATATCTATCCGAATTAGGCACTACCCGCAAAGTCCATTAGCACGCATATACTATATACCTACATACACACTGTCTCGTTGGAATAATTGATATTTATATACAAATGACTAAAAAACTAAGGCAAAATAATCCTTTTGCACCAAATTCATACGAACTTACTTCGTTGTGGTATTGACGAATTGATATGTGATGATGACGTCATGCAGGCTGTAGAGTGCACGAAATTCACAAAAAAATCTAAAGTTTCACCCCTTATAATTTTGTTAATAATAGTTGGATTTTCTTCAAACTTGACCAAATTGTGCACCATGTTCTTCATTACACCTATGCTAAATTTTGTTCTTCTGCGATGAACATAAGGGGGGTGCCGGGTAAATTTCTAAAGTGTGGAAATGTACTATTATTAACTTTATTTGTGCAGATATTAGAACCGGATATATTTTGAGGCCTAGATTTCATAGAGATGCACTACTGTGATTTTTTTCGGATTTTTCGGCTGGTTCTGAGAACGAGACCTGTTACACTTTTTGATGGTCATATTTTGAGCCCTCACTCCCTATGTTTCACCCAATATCAAATATTGAACCAGTTTCGAAAAGTACTAATTGAGACCTTTCATTTGATACCCCACATGGCTACATTCTGTGAAAAAAAATGTTGCAGCCTCCTTTCACCTGTATGGGGAGCCCCCTCTTAAACTTAACACAAAATGGTGCCAGTCGCTGCATGTAAAGGGAACGACAGATCACATACTCTTACCAATTTTCGTGACAATCGGTCCAGCCGTTTCCGAATAAATCGGGTGTGACAAACAGACAGACGGACAGACAGACATCAAATCGATTCTAATAAGGTTTTGTTTCACACAAAACCTTAAAAAAGATGCCTGGTGATCGCTGTTGATGTAATTATCGTTGATGCGTTAGGACATACTGCGTACTAGTGCAGCGCTGATAAAGGTCAGGTCTAGAAACTATCCAGACCCCCTTTGCGTTTGGTTTTTACATCACTTTTGTTGGCCAGATTGCGTCCCCTGGCATTTGATTCTCTGCTACTCCGCTTGAGGTCCTAAGCGTTGAAGTCACCGGAAATTACCTTTGCGTGCAGGAAAAGATTGTCAAGTATTTCCTCGAATTCAGACAGTATCAGGCTTGGTGGGACGTACACATATACATTTCTCATTTTCGCTCTCACAAAGCTACTGGCTGCATGTCCATATCACCGTTTCATCCGCCGAATACGCTGTTTCTGTAAGGTTCACTTATGATGGCAACCTCCATATCAGCGACGCTGCAATGATTGAGGTTTATTTGACCAAAACCTTCCTAAATCCCAGGTATGTGCTATTTTCGGCAATATGGCGGCTATCCCGTCCCTCCTTTTCTTCGCACAATAGGCATTTCGACTCCTGATTGCCCTACTTAGTAATATGGCATTTTTCCCCACATCTGCATCGATCGAACTGATCACTGGTGACCACTGGTGCATGCCTTGGCGAAGTGTCCAAACATAAGGCACTTAGGGCACCTCGTTAATGAGATCTGTTCTGTTTAGCAGCACGCTACCTATCAAATCTGAATATTTTCGGCCGGCAACCACTTCTACGCTGCTCCACTAGTAATTGTTTTGCGGCCATTTGAAAACCATCGTGAGCTCCTCGCAAACTCTTATGATAATTGACTCCTCCGCAAGTTCTTCTAACTTAAATTGTTCTTTCAAGGCAGTGCAGATTTCTCGTTTCGACATCATCTCATCGAGATCTTTATCCTGTACATATGTAGCTTTCATGTTTTCAGGCATGTACTGAGCCTGTTCTCCTCAAGTGAGCTTTTAACTTGAATGCGATAGCCGGCAGTTTTGTTCACGTGGATCTTTCCAGTTCTAACATGAGATCCTCTCTATGGGTTCATTGGATTCTATTGACATTGCCGCTCAGATGGTTTAAATTGGAATCAGCTTTGACATTTTTGTGTAAGGCAAATTTAAGCTTATAATCACCTCTAGGCGAATTCGCACTTTTGCTCTCATTTCATTTTTCTTTGGTAACCTTAGCCTATCCATTGTTTTCGTTAGCCTTGGAGTTTCGCTACGCTAGTCAATGTCCGTTCACTTTGGCCATATGCTTTCGCCTTTTTAAACGTTGAGTTCTGCTTTTCGGAGCTGCCTGTCTGTTGATTTTCGACAGAATCCCCTTTTTCCAACATATTTTTTTATTTGGCCGCAGTTAAGTGTCACTTGGGTCGCCTGTGATACTGTTGGGACAACAAGTTTCCTTCTCTTTGAAATTTTATTCTTCCATTTCCGATCCGTTATAGAGGACTTTCATAGCTGTTACTGTATTCTTTATGGCCTCGAACTCGAACGGCTCAACTATTTTTGCCCCAAAGTGGTTGAAGCAAAATTCTTCTGAATCAGGACTCTTTTCTCTGCGAGTCCTAGCATAATTACTCCTTTTTATATGCTCCTTCATCTTTGGCGTGTATTGCCCTTCTCTATATCTTATCTTTCGTCGTTTTCGGTATTGGTGGAGATCTCAGAGTTGACGAGTTTCCAGTATTTTTGGTCCGGCAGTATGTAGTGATAGTATGTTTGAACTCTTCTTTCTCCCGATTTAAATTACATGTAGCATTAGATGCCATGGTGGCCAAGCTTTCTACGTCCACACTGCACTGGGGTCGAGGGATATTGACGATCGAAATCCCGTTTGCTAACTCTCAAAAACCGGTGGTACTGGGGTTTGGTTTGATGTTCTGGGTATCCCTCCCATAACCATTTTGGTTGACGCACCAGAGATGAGCAAACACATTCTGAAAAGAAATTGCACGAATACATATTTACACATCAATAGGAATATCCCAATCTGCTACTTGGAATTGCGCTTGATGGGAGATTTGAAAACTCCCTAAAAGGTCTGTCACAGCACTTTTGTCAGAAGCGGTTAATCCTTTTGATTAGACTTTGGATATCAATATTACACTAAAGTGGATAGTGTGACATAATACATGTGCTTATATATTACGAGGTAAAAATGGGTTGCCTACTCAAATATTTTAATATAAGAAATAGATAATACCTTTCATACATGAAACGGATCAGCTTCCGGTTCCAAGATTTGTTTGTTGGTAACATTAGTCCATCTATCGTTTTCGTTCCCATTAATTACCTTAGTTGACGTTGATCCACTTTAGCCATATGCTTTCCCCTTTATGAACTTTTGCCTTTTTAGTTAGTTTAGTTTACTGGGGGGAGCCGCAGCTCCGAGCACTCAGGCCATTGTTAGGCCCATTGTACTATTCCCGTAAATTGCCTATTCAATGGCTTCCCGCCTACGTAAGCTTTAGCGAATCTGATAATATTCTCCAGAGGCAGAGAGTGTGCAGATTCTTCATTGAAGAAAACTTTGCCAAGGTGTCTTCGTCTGCGATCTGAGGATGCCGGGCAGTTGCATCAAAAGTGCAGGGCCGTCTCCTCTTCCTCCTCCTCATATTGGCTGCACATAGCCGAAACCAATACCCTAATCTTTTCCATATGGTAGCAGTGTCCCATTAAAAGCCCTATTAGGATTTTCATGTCCCACTTCTTATGGGACAACAAAAATGCCGCTCTAGTGGCCCTAGGTTCTTTCACAAGGATTCTCGCTTGCCGGCAAGAGTCCAAATTTCTCCACTTGGTTGCGTGAATCCTTGCAATTTCATCCTTCAGAGTAGACTTGACAGTAGATGGTCGGATTCCAAGAGCTGGTTCTGGCTCCACCATTGTGGATCCAGACCCTCGGCGAGGCAGTCTGTCAGCCTCCACATTACTGGTGATGTTAGAGTGCCCCGGCACTCACATCAGGAATGTTTCGTTCAGTCGGCCAAGTTTCAGCAGCACCTGATGATAACTCCACACCAACTGGCTTGATATGTCGCTGCCATTTAGTGCTGATAATGCCGCCCGGTTGTCGGAACAAATTCGAATGGTGTGACCCCTCCACTTTTGTCGCAGACATTCTTCTGCTGCCAATGATGGATGTTTTTCAAGGAATTTCCAGATAGACGTATGACCGTATGATTGGCCGCCTTTCCACGCCCCAATGGTATCGAGCCTATATGCGTCGCTGGCTGCCTTCTGTTTCATTCCCAAGTGAATGGGGGGTAAATTTAGGATAGCTTCAAGTGCCGCAGTCGGCGTAGTACTCATTGCTCCAGTCATACTTAGGCAACCAAATTTCTGAATCTGCGTTAGCAGCTTCCTGCTGTTAACAAAGTTCAGTCTTGGCCACCAGACCGTTTGGATGAAAGTCGCCAGGTCTTACCTATCGCATTCCTACAGTACCAGAGCAATCTGTAGGATTTCTGATATTGTTCCTGGATATGATGCTTCCACGTTAACTTGGAGTCGAAATGTACTCCTAAGTACTTGACTGTTTGTGCCAGTGGGATTTCGGCCCCAGCTAAGGTGGGTAGCGTATAGCTGCCCCACCTGCCGTTCCTAGTGAACATAACTAGTCCAGTCTGCCTAGTGTTCACCGTGAGTCCATTGCGGAGGCACCAGCTGTGGATTTCATGCAGAGTTGCATTCAAGTAGTCACATACTGTGTCCGCAAACTTGCCGGTAATTATTACGGCTAGGTCGTCCGCAAATGCTTGCACGAAAACTTGTTTGTCCTCCAGGAGCCACAGCAGGTTATCCATTACCAAGAGCCATAACAGTGGAAAGAGAACCTAGCCAGCCCTTGAGACATCCTGCTTCAATAGACTTCTGGCCGACCGATATGTGGATTTTCCTCCACTCTAGCATGTGAAGGATGCTGCTGATTAGCAGCGGTTCAATTCCATGCTGTCTTGCCGCGAATGAGGTATAATTGAAGGCACCTTCGATGTCCATGAATGCGTCTAAGACCTCTTTTTTCGAACATCGCCTTTTCAATTTTTGCCGTAAGTTCATGGAGTGCTGTCTCTGTGGATTTGTCTTTCTGGTAGGCGAGTTGCCTATGGCGAAGTGGCCATTTAGGAATGTGTGTATCCCTTGTGAACCGATCTACTAGTTTTTCTAGTCCTTTTAGCAGAAAGAACGTTAGACTGATTGGTCGAAAGCTTTTGGCGTCTGTATAGGTGGGTTTTCCTGGGTTGGAAATGAATAACACCTTCACATCACGCCATTTAATTGGAATATAAGCGTGTGCTAGGCATGTGCGATATATATTCCGAATGTGTAGACCCAGGGCATACATTCCCTCTATTACTAGCGCAGGGATAATGCCATCCGGTCCTGCAGACTTGTATCTATGGAACGAGTTAAATGCCCATTTTACTCGCTCCAGTGATACTACTTTGCATGCCAGATTCTAGTCTCTCGGTTGAGGGCTGTTTGCAGTTGGCCCTGAGATTAGATTTTGGACGCTGCCTGAGACGTGCACTTCATGCAAATGGTTTGCCGTTTCTTCATCGCTTTCTGTGTACTTCCCGGTCTGTAAACGTAAATAACCCAGTTTCTGGCTACGTTCTTTGACCAGAATCCGCTTCAGCTTTGAGGTTCCCTCAAGAGAGTTAGCCTCTTCGCAAAAGCGTCTTCATGATGATCGTTTAGTCGATCTTATGCTCTTCTTTATAGCCTTCTGTGCCTTTTTATAGCGATTCCAGCTAGTGCCTGACTCACCCTTCAGAGCACGATTGAGGAGCATCCTTGTCGTTCTCCTCTGATTTGCCAAATCCGAGTTCCACCATGGTGTTTTATCCTTCTTTGGCATCTTGGGTGGAGAGCTTTCTTCGAAAGCTTCTCTCATGCTAGTTGTGATCATCTGGGTTGTTCCAGCAATGGATTTGATGCGCTTCTCAGGGATCGTGACTCGGGCGCTCAATTCTATTTCATACATCACCCAATCTGTCTTCCGCGGATTCCAAAATGGAGTGGGTGGAGGTGGATCTATGCCTATTACGAAATCAATGCGTCTGTGATCCGAGAGTGTGATATCGTTTGATACTCTCCAGTCTCCGATCAGAGCCGCGATGTCAGGAGATGCCACCGTGATATTGATGATCTCGATGACCAGGTTGAAGAAAGTGGGTTCATTACCGAAAATTAGGATCTGCAAATCGGTTCCTACTAGATACTCCAGTAGTCTCGATCCTTTTGCAGGTTAAGGTTTAAGGTTATGTGTCGAACAACACTTCGTTAAAATCGATTCAATGTCTATGCGTCCGTCTGGATGGGTCTAATACCCGATTTACTCCGAACCTTTCATACCTTAAGAACCAAGCTTCTGCTTTTCGACTTGTTTTTCCTGTGGCTCGTTTAGGCAACCGAATAATAAATTTCTGTTCATTTACTTAATCCCATTTTGGGAAGGACTGAATCGAAATAGCGTATGATGAGGAAAAAGCAATAACGTTAAGTGGAAATAAATTATTGCACCTTCTCTAGAATAACACCTCGCGTTCATTACTCAAATCACATGCATTGAATGCATACTGATCATACTTTGTTTATGTGGCAATTAGTATTAAAGGTAGTGAAATAGTTGGAAATTTATTGGTGACAGCTGGAAAAGTTTAGGATTTTCCGAATGGTGCTACATTTTAAAGTAAGATTTGCAAATATGTACTTGTCTCACATTCCTGGGAGTTAGGTGTTACTCTTAAAAGACAAACAGGGTCACTTCTCGTGACACATGATTGATTAAATTCCTTGAATGCAATGAAGTGCAATTTGTAACTATCGTGAAATTGGTCAAGTGGATAGCTACAACCTAATGTTGACTGCTTTTGCATGCTTAGATCGTTGGATGCATTGCGATGCTTATAAGTAGCAAATGTGATAACTAGTGAAGAACGTTCATCTGATCAAACGTTGTATTCCGCTTCCAATTGTGGACTCAAATAATTAAAGCGTGCATGAATTATGGCACGACCAAATATTATGCGGCTTGTATGTACACAATTCGTTAGACTTTAACTCACGCTCTGTCTCGAGGTACGAAATTACATTCGATTGGGCCATCATGTGGAGATGCTGGCTGTTGGGAATTCGGTATGGGGAAGCCGACTTTATGGGAGTTTCTCGTCATTGCGTGATACTGGAGCAATTCAATTGAACTGTGGTATGGATAGTTCTACCATATGTCATCGTAATTCTACTATAGATCATTTTCTTGCAGGCTACTAATTGGTCAATTGAAAAGCGGTGCGACTATCAATTGAAGAGTTTCCTGTTTTCTTTTATAAGAAATTAATGTGTGATCTAAGGAAACTGTTCACCTTTTGTTGTTCTTTTTGTCCTTTTGTCTTTTCCTTTTGCTTTGCGTTTAATATGTCGAATTAATAACCCATACTTTTCGTTTCAAAAGTCGAAAAATAAACGACAGTTGGCGAAAGGATACAAGAATTGCTGATTCACTCTATTCAAACGTTAGCAATATTTTCTTGAATTAATTCATAAGTTTTTTTCTACTAATTGCCTTAAGATGCCTTCCAAGTCTTTTTCTTTAAGGGGAGGGGGGGGGGGGGGAATTGTTAGTTCAAGGATAATAGTAGGATTTCTACCAAACTTTCCAGTATGATGCTTGTTAAAATATACTATTATTAACTTTTTTTGAAGTGATATTATAACGGACAGTATTTTGAGGTTTAGATACCAAGTGGACGGACCACCATAATTTTTTTCCGATTTCTGAGAACGGGTCTCTTTTTGGACCCTAGCACACTTCCCCTTCGCAACTAATGTCAAAACTAATATCTGCTCGAGAAAGTATTAATCGAGATCTTTCATTTGATACTCCACATGGCTATATTCGGTGAAAAAAAATTGCAGCCCTCTTTTAGGTACAACAAAACCTTAAAGAGGTGTGATCGGCGTCGTCCACAATCCCATTACTCATTTTCCAAAAATAATATAAGAAATGATCACGAAAATGTTCAAAGACTCTCCGGGGCGAAGAGACCGTGAAATTGCAGACAACAGAAATTGAAACGGTGTCTTTGCCTTATGACTAAATACGAATTTTCAAATATCCCCATCGAAAATGAAATCTGCTCGAATAGGCTGGGTGGCCGCAGGAGTTCATCTTTCTCAGAAATTAACTTTTCCGCAAGCAAGCTCTTTAATTATTAACAAGGGAAAAATTGCTACAGAGGTGTCTTCGATGGTACACGTAACGCGCTAATGCGAATTCACTCGACAAGATTGCTCTGAACATCTAAGTCAATGGTAAGCGACCAAAAGGGCGGTCAAAACAATGGTGGCTTGATATGCTAGTTGGAGATTTGAAAACCTCGCGATTGCATCTAGATCAGGCTTTTGATAAAACAAAATGGCGAAACCGATCACGACGAACCGACCCCGCTTGTGAACGGGAGAGAGGCTGAAGAAAAACAAGAAGGGCTGTTTAGAGATGTGGCTGCTGACTATACCCTATATACCCTATAGTATTTTAATAGAGTAACAGTCCGACTTCATTCTAGGTCGGGAAGTGTGTTAAACTCCTTCATTTTTATACCGGAACTGTACACTAGGAAATGCGTTCGCCAGGGATTATTGCATTAATAGCATTCAGGTACTCATTCACAGCTGAGTTGACTAATGCTCGACATCCAGCTTACGATATCAGTCTCTTTGCCAACGATGAGATTTTCACAGCGACCTTTCGTTGTGATAGCTTATATTGATCCATTCGCAGGGAGAGTATTTCTGTGAATATTTGGTGCAACAGTGAAGAGCATTTGAAAATTGTATTAGTTTTTTTTTTGGGAGCGCTCCATTCCAGGTAGTTGAAGAGATCCGAATTCAAGGTGTTTTATTTTTCCGGACAACGAACTCTAGGCGGCGTTCATTAATTTTGGTAGCCAGTCAACACTCTGAACTATAAATGGCGACACTGCGGTAGATTTTGGGTTTGAGAGGTTCGTTAATGAATCGACCACAACGGACACAATTTACGAGTGCCACATCATCCAAGTTGAGCTGATGCGTGAAGCGATTTCATAGAGAACGTTGATCGGAGATAACTATTTAAATGGTTTAATTATGGGCAGCTCACTGTCGCTGACAACGGTAGTACTTGTTTTATTCGGGTCGGTCGTCAAAAATTCTGTGCTGTTCAAATTCAGTCTCAGACTATATTGAATAAGACGTTCCTTTTACTTTTGGACAAGTTCGTCGAGATCTATTTTATTGTAAAGTTAAGAAAACATCATCTGCATAGAGCAGTGTGTAGAGTGGATGTTCCTTGTGACAATGACCAAAATAAGAACAAGGAGGCATAGGGAGAGGATGCAGTGCAACAATTTAACCTATCGTACGTTCCTCTGGTGCTAGGTGATCCAGGAATCCAATGTAGGGAGGGCGATGCGTTCAAAAATCCTCATGGTATGGGCTAAAAAGTTGGAAAAATTTAAAGGAAATTCAAACATTCCGCCGGATTCACTTTCCCATTCTGGGTGGTTGTATTTTCTTGCTATTCAGGTGATGTTTTACTTCGGAGTTCACAAATAGAATTGTTCCAAATATCGGTTCCGGAATTGGAAGATGAGCAAATTCGTTCGTTGAAACCTGTTCGACATATTCCGCCGCCATCTGTCCGTCGCGGCTTCCTTTTCGCGGACTTTGTTTTGGACATCGTCATTCAAAAGCCACGTATCTCGGTTGATAATTCGCGAGGATGGCTTAGGCCGCTACATGGGTTGTAGGCTTGGTTTGATTCCACGTTCCTTCGACCCTCACGATGGTTAACAGTTGCGTGAACTAGATCATATCTTCTCTTCTTCTCACGAAATCGCCACCATTTAATTCGGCTATGCGGTGAAAAAATGCTTGCAAACTATGTATTGATAAGTTCAAAGCCATGAGTGTCAGAAAAATCGATAACACGCCAGTCGTATTTGCCTTTTTGCCGATATAACTATTGAGATCTCCCACAAGGTCGATGTAATCATTGACAGCCGCTTTATAGGTCTTTGCATTGAGTAAAGCTGCCAGAGGGCGTCTTTTTCGGCATCGGGTCATCAGATGAATGAATGTTGCGATCAACCGAAAAAAATTCGAGTTTCATCAGTGGCTGATCAAATTGCTTGACTTGTTAATGGTTTCGCGGAAACTCTCAGAGATGGCAGTGCTAATATCATATTAAGTAGATGGGTTAAAAAAGCACATGATTGTGTAGCCATTTTTTTATCCATGCTAACAATGACATGCTTGCCGTTATCCACTACTGTGACTTATTGAAGGTTAAGTACATTACGTGTACATTGTACATGATGTTCCATAATAGTGAAAGCAGTGTAGTACTCTACTGGTATAGGTTTAAATGGTGAGATCATTTTGCGGAAACCAGTTTACCAAGCTGCAAGGTTTCTAGGCCATTAACAACCCAAAACAATCATCACTCACTTCAGCACTTTCTCCATAGACAAAAAAAAATTAGATGATAATAGCTCATAGTACACAGCTTCTGCGGTTCCGAAAATTCAAAAGGAAGGTCTGCTTTGCAATCAATATTCTACACAACTCATATTTTTGCACGGTATTGTCTTCATCGCGAATTTGAAAGCACTATTAGATTTGCATTGGCGGTGCAATCTTCCTTTTCCATAATCTACTACTAATTTCCAGTAGGACTCCTCTAATTATAGCGGGTTATTATTATTTCTCTTAAGTCTCTTATATCAACTGCCGTCCTCCCTTCCTGTTTATCCTTGATCAGCTTGATGGCCTCCTCCTTTTCGGACACATAAGTTTCATCTAAACTATATCTCTGATTGTCTATACGAATAATTATCCGATAGAGTGAGTGGGAATTATGCTATTAAAGTGCTAATCCATATTTTGAACTTTGGCAGCGCAAACAAAGGTTAGTCTCATAGTTGGGCCAGATCCTTCTTTGCAGTAGATGTTCAAATTACCTCCGGTGGAGAGTCCCATTTGGGTGAATCGAATGGGCACATCAATATTCTATTTCATGCCTTCGGAAAAAAGCGTACGCGAATAGAAACCTAAAAAAAAAGAAATTCAGATTTTGGGTGAATGTAAGCTCCTTTATATTATCAGAAACATCTAATCTAGTTCAAAACGTTATTCGTTTTTTTTCTATAATGTTTTAGTAACTCTGGATCGTATAATTTTTAAGCCTTTATGCTTGGGTAGATATAAAATCTTTGTGGAATGTAGATGAAATCGTAATGATTCTAATTTAATGTAATGTTTAATGTACGAATAATAAAGATGGTAGTTGCATACTCTTCGTTCCAGCCGAGATTTCTATATTTGCATCTTCTATATTTATCTTTCCTGATAAATGGGAAATTTGATTCTGTTAGATTTTTTCGTTTGCTTTTGAGGATATTGTAAAGAGTTAGTGGGACATAATAAATAAAAACGTCGAGAATCGACAATTATTCATTTCATATGAAAATTTTTCATCATTTATCTTCAGGATGTTTGTTATTTTTGTGTATATTCAGGGATATTATCAGATGGTTCCTAAAATTTTCCGTGCAGATATTTTAGAGAAGGCTCAGGCAGAATTCTTTCAAACATTTGGGATTGCCTCTCCTTCGTTATTGCATTGTAGTCTGATTCTTTGCATGATTTAATATCGTACATATATGTATATCGCAAATGATGTACTTTCACTTGAAATTGTATTCGTTGGCAAGTATCAAACAGTAAATCAGTTTCTTTTTGTAAATTTTTACAATAATATTGAGATGACAGGAAACTTATCTGAGTACTTTATTTATTTCGAAAAATAAATAGACTTGAATCATTTGGATATTTTCATGTTTGTGTTTTGCTTCTCTTGGGAAATTTGATGTTGAAATGTATATTTGGTTCCAATAAGCAAAAGTCAAATCAAGCAAGATTTCAGCAAACATCATTAGTGAAGCTTTAAAATTGGAAGAGTTCAGATGACACAAAGTATATGTCTGTACAACAGGCTACGCCATCACAGCATAATTTGAGAAAATTGTTCAAGCATCAAAAATGGAACAAAATACCTTTCGGCAAAAATTATTTAACATCTGAATGAGGTCTTCTAATTCTTTATAAGTATTTTAAGATACACGTTTTTTAGTCTAATCAAATTGAAATTATGGTAATTTTAACGTTTTGTGGAAAACAACTGCCTGGTGAACCACGCGTTCACAAATTAAAAAAAAAATAAAAAACGATTTCAGGCTGTTTTGGAGGTCTTCAAGTACTCTTTTGAATTTGCGCTGTACCACAAACAGAGTTCTACTACATTTGAAATACTGCCCGGCGACGAACGCACGTCGTCTCCTTGTCTGCGGCATGATGAATACTAAACAACTGTGTTCGCATCACATACCTGGCATCCTCAGGTAATAAAAATGGGGACTACCCCTTTTTCAAGTGAGTTCGCGGAAGTTAAGGAGGCGAACTGAAGGAGTCCTCAAAGTAAAGTGAGTTTCTCTAAAAATAATTCGGGAAACTGGAAACTGGACGCTTCAGGTATGAAACATTTGAGTGTGCATTTGCCCCATTAGTACGTAGCACGGAATATATGCATATATGATGTGAGAGTATCCACTTTCGGGTGATATTGATATTCTTAGTCTTGAATTTTTAAAGAAACGACAACTTTGACCTATTATAACTAATAGTGCGATTTCTATCAAACTTGGTACCATCATGCTCTATGTTATAGCCTACATTACTACTACTGTGGTACCAGGTCGAACTTATTGGGGGTTTTGCAGTCAATTACTAAAAAATATAGTAATATACTATTATTAACTTTATTTGAAGGGATATCGGTATGGAAGGTATTTCGGAACCTAGGCCCCACATAGTGGCAGCCTTCAGATTTTTCAGTTCGGATCAGGGCGTTGAAGTGTGTTAGAGCACCTCATTGAAGACCGTAACGGTACACTACAGGATTACTCTACCATGTAGGAGGCAATGTGGTCAGCATTGCGCTCGCTGGAGATTATTACTCTGATTTGACTCAGGTACTCATTCACAACTGAGTCGACTGGTATCCGGTGTTAAATCACGATACAAATCCCACTGCCAACAGTATGATTTGAACCGCGACCTTCCGTACGACAGCGTTGAGCTCTAACCACTCAGTTTCTGAGAATGGACCCGTTAAGTAAATAATTAATTTCGGTACCCCGCAATCCCTACCTTAACCAAAAATGTCAACACTAAAATCGGCTTCGGAAAGTACTAACCGACACCTTTCATTTGATATCCCACATGAATATATTTGATGAGTTTGGGATGACTATATATGGTGAAAAAAATGAACACACCCCTTTTTTGAAAGTATGAGGATCCGCTCTTAAATTCGACATAAAAGGATGTAACTCACTACATGCGTGAGTGTTCATAGTCTCGACCTTTCCACCAAATTGGGTGTCAATTGTTATAACCGTCTCCGTGTGATGGACAGACACATAGTAAACTGATTTTAATAAGGTTTTGTTTTGCACAAAACCTTAAAAATGAAATTTAACAAAAAACCAAATGATTTCTTATGAAAAAATAAAAAATAATATTAACATTAAAAGTGAAAAAAGGAAAAACAAGTCGGAAACCGGAAGCTCGACGTTTCAGATATGAAAGGTTTGGTTTGAAGAATGTTTTCGAACAGAGCTATTCCATTTGTACGTAGCCCGTAATGTATATGTAAATTTAGCATTTAGTCATCACATTGATATTTAGTATTTTTGGTTGCATTACATTTACATTTGCGCAACTCTAACTTTACCAGTAATAGTACGATTTTGATCAAACTTGGCGATATCATCTCACTACACACTACTATAATATAGTTTATATTACTGGAAAGTTTTATAACTCTAGGATGAACCTAAGGGGGGTTTCTAGTTAATTTTCCAAAAACAGCAATATACTATTATTAACTTAATTTGAGATATTAACATGGACAGTATTTTGAGAACTGGGCACTGTATAAAGGCAGATTCATGATTTTTTTCAATTTTTTGGTTGGATAGTTTCTGAGAATGCGTCCGTTAAAGGAACCGTTAAATTTTGTTTTACAAACAAAACTTTTGCCTAAAATTGCTACGTAAGGTGAATAGATCCGGAATTAAGAGTTCGTGTATCTAAGATCTATTCACTCACCACTTTATGTAGTACCTATTTGAGTGCAAACTGTGCTAACAGTGCCACTCCAATTGCAACACCTGAGCAAAAATGTTTGAAAGGTATTCCATTTTGAAAATGAATGTGTCGATCGAGGAAATTCGTCGTATTTTGAAGTTTTACTTCCTGAAAGGCAACAATGCATCGCCAGCCTGTGAAAACAAAGTGTGCTGTTTATGTTGACGATGTGGTAACAACTTGTGTAGCAGAGCAATGGTTCAAAGGGTTTCATTCGGGAGATTGGCCCTTCAAAAGCACGCAACCGTTGAAACTGACTCAGGTATCTACTGACAACAACTTGCGAGACTAATCTAAACAATCATGAAAAAGCGATCAGAATTGGTTAATCCCGTAGAGTCTTTCCAACAGGACAACGTGGGACCACACACAGGTTGGGGGAGTTTTAGCAAAGCCTTGACCCTGCATGCACTCGTCCATACTTTCAAAAGTTTCAAAATGGACAAGTAATATTCCTTATTGATTGTCTGGCCCGTTGGTAGGTATTTGATGCACTATTTTTTGGTTATCAAAGAAAATAGTTAATAAAGTCGCTAATTTTGAAGGGCTTTCGAACTGTTTCCTGGCTTCGGCTCGTCTTCGAAGCGCAGTTCGTACAATTGTTGTTTTTGTACGAAAATCACGCCTTTTGGGATGAGTGGGGATGCGAAACGCCTCATTCCATCCAGCATTTCAATTTCCATCACAATGTGCTGAGTGGTTCCATATGCAATACCAATCTCACTAGCAATCTCTCTTAAGCTTTTTGAATACCATTTCTTTCGCTTTTTCGATGTTTTCATCGGTTTTTGATTTGGATGGGCGTCCGGAGCGAGGCAAATTCTCTACCACTGTACGACCGTTTTTAAAGTCTTTATGCCACTTGCTTATGATAGAGCAGACTCACCAAAGGCTTTTTGTAACAACTTTAGTGTATGAGTAAACAAAGTTTCTTTACCAACACAAAATTTCAAACAAACTCTTTGCTCAACAAAACTTTCCATATTAAAACCCGATAAAAGGTAAACAGTGGACAGCTGTAAACAGACGCCAGGCAAATACTAATGATGGATTACCGCTAAAATCTGTACGCCAGCTAAGGTGATATAATTTTAAAAAAAGTAAAAATATCCTGTTCTGCCAGGCAGGGTTCGCTTAAATGAAACAATTGAACATTCCTGGTACTTTGTTATCGTAAGATATTAGGTTGTTGCAAATGAAATGTCGGATATTTGAGTAAAATTTCAGAAAACTATAACTTTTATGAAAATTAATTTTATTAGTCAAAATAAGAACCAGCAGCTTCAATGCACTTCTCCCAACGAGATACAAGGGCATTTATTCCAGTTTCGTAAAAGTCTGGGTTTCTAGAGCTAAGAAATTCTTCAAAGGCACTTTTGACAGCTACTTCATTGCTGAATTGTTTCCCCGCCAAAAAGTGATCCAAATGCTTAAAAAAGTGGTAGTCGGTTGGCGAGAGGTCGGGTGAATATGGTGGAAGAGTCTCATATCGTAATTCATTTAATTTTTGGACCGTCATTCTGGAAACATGAGGTCGGGCGTTATCATGGAGCAGTATCACTCCATCTCTGTTGACCAATCTAGGCCGCTGAACACGTAATTTCTCGTGCATTTCATCAAGTTGGGCACAATATTTCTCTGCATTAATTGTTTCACCACGCTCCAAAAACGAATAATGAATAATTCCAGATGCAGACCACCAAACAATTACCATTACCTTCTTCGGGTGAAGGCTCGGTTTTGGCATGTGTTGTGGAGGCTGATCGGCATCTAGCCATTGCGCTGATCTGCGACGGTTGTCGTACAATATCCACTTTTCATCGCATGTCACTATTCTGCGCAAAAAGGGATTTTTCCTGTTGCGGTTGAGTAGAGAACTGGATATTTCCATTCGCAGCGCCATGTTTTGCTCGTTGAGTTCATGCGGAACCCACTTATCAAGCTCCTTCACCTTTCCAAGCTGTTGTAAGTGCCGAGATACTGTCGAATAGTGTACGCCTATTTTCTCTGCAATGTCACGAATCGATGATCGGGGATCAGATTCCACTATCAAACGCAACTCGTCGTTGTCGATCGATGGTCCTGGGTGTCCACGAGGTTCACTTTGGAGGGTCATGTCGCCTGATCGGAATTTTTCGAACCACCGCTGTGTCGTTCGTTCGTTTGCTGCGTCAGCTCCAAATACTCTGCAAATGTTTCTGGTTGCCTCCGCTGCGTTGTGACCAAGTTTAAATTCATATAGAAAAAGTAGACGTTTTTGACTCCCTTCCATGCTTTTTTCTTTGAGTTTTACTTGCAACTTCAATGACGATTGAAACTGAAATGACTCCTTGATCGAACGAACGACTATTTATACTCAATTATCCCATACCACCAGAGTCACCTTGCGGCAGTTTTAAACATTAAAATCATAACTAACTTCACTTCATTGAAAAATCCGACATTTCATTTGCAACAACCTAATATATTGAATACTTTTCAAGTCGATCCCATGAAATGTCTGTATATAGCCAAAAGTGTAAATATGTACATCAAACCCCTAAGATGACTTCCAATGATGACAGTCACTATTTGGGTATTGCTGCGCCGACTTTGGTATCCCACGGCAACCACTTCATTCAAGTCAGAAGTCAAAATCTACAACGAAAAGTGATTTCGTCTTCTCATATTGTACGTTTGGCTTACTTTTTCCGGGCGATACCGTTTTCATCTTTCCTGTATACGGAATGCATCAAAGGAGTTCATTGATTGACAGTGTTCGAGTACAAGTTTACAGCTTCGATCTACTTCGCCTTTGTTTGATTTTTATTATCCATTTTGTCATGGTTAGGATTCACTAATTCGCGTCAGTTAATTATTTTGGAAATTCATAATTTGGAGAATCTCGTTAATATCAAAAAGTCCAGGAAACATACTTCGAGAAATAACTGCTAACTGAGCGACGCCTTTTCACTGAAAATCCTCACCGAACTGAACTCTCTGCAGGCAAAAACGCCAAATACAACAGATTTGACGTATCTTTCACAGTTGCAAACTCTTCATTTCGAATGTTCACACACGAAATCACCAAAAAGTCTTATCAAAACACAAATGGCCCTTCGATTTACAAACAGAAGTAGCTTCCTTCTACAAAAACTTCAATCCTCTCGAACAAAAAACTACATCACCGTTACTTTTCGCGAACCGGCCTCCACTCACATCCACAATATTAGGCCTGTCGTTAGCTGTTTTCACAGTTATCCTCCCAAACATAGATTTGTTGCAATTGGCCCGAGACGTTTCGCAAAAAGTGCATTTCCTAATACACAGCCGGCTCATGCAATACATAGGGAATACCACAACAAACAAGTCGAAAATGGAAAGTTCGGCGCATTTAGTGTGTTCAATGGCTTGGGTATCTGCTTAGATGAGTGGTTAGAGCACAAGGCTGTCGTATGGAAGGTCGCGGTTCAAATCTCACTGGGGGTAGTGGAGTCGACTCAGCTGTGAATAAGTACCTGAATCAAATCAGGGTAATAATCTTGGGCGAGGGCAATGCTGACCGATTACCTTCTACAGGGTGCTGTAATCGTGTAGTGTACCATTACGGTCTCGAATGAAGTGCTCTAACCCTAGTATAAAAGGGGGTTTCAGTCAATTTCCCAAAGATATAGTAATATACTATTATTAACTTTATTCGGGCATATATCGGTATGGCGGCTCCATGACACTTTTTATGGTCCGTGAAAGAAATGAAATTTTGAGGCCTAGTTACATACAGTGGCGGCTTCATGACTGTTTTCATGGTCCGTGAAAGAAATGAACACTTTATAATGCCCGCATTCCTCCCATTAATACTGATGTCGAAACTACCAGCTTGAGGAAGCACTAACCGAGATGTTTCATTTAATACTCTATATGATTATATTCGGTGGAGAAACAAATTTACACCTTTCCCTATGGTTAACATAGAATGGTGTTATTGATGCTGTTTTAATAAATTATTGTTTTGCACAAAACCTTAAAAAAGGCGAATGATCATTTTTGAATATTTGAAAATTTTTGTATACAAATATATGTAATATTTAATTAGATTTATGGGTTCCATGAAATTTAATGCTAAGAGGGTTTTGTCATGGGAATTAAATCATTTGTAAATAAAGATTTAAAATACGTTAACGTTTTTGTGTAATGAGAATTTGGAATTTGGAAAGATTGTCCGTCGAAATTCCTATATTTGTCATTTTCATCGTTATACTATCGATAAAAAAAGTATTAACAAGGGTTTTGGAGCTCATTGCTCTTCATTTAGCTTAAATTATAGCGAAAGGTGAAAACAGTCAAACCGTAGTAGAGCTGATCCTATAGTTATGAAACGCACCATAGAATTTGCGGACTATAGAAAGGGCGCATCCTAGTTAGTTTACCCCAATTCTCAATAAGATTGAACTCATTCACGTAACTGGATCATGGAATCTACTCCTTGGTCTAGTATGATGAGAAAATTATAGCAAAGACAACACTCTGGAAAGGGTGACTTTTTTATGCGTTTTCCCATCCTTCATGATCTCAATGAATGTCCAGAAAGTCTTGTATCAAAAGGATTTGATATGTAGAAAAAAGAAATAGCTTTACACAGATTCACTTTTCCTTTCTTTGTTTATCGAAGTAGAGAAGTACTCGTATATTTGCTTCCTTCCGATAAGTTTACCCGAATACATAGTACTCTTTCCTTGCACTTTGTTTCTGGGTTAATCGAAACAGAAGGAATCAAAGATTGCAGTAGTTCAAACCCGATACATAAATCTTTCTGTTTATTATCGATTGAATTACTTGAATACTATACATTGCTATTTACCTGTTCTATCGTAAATTCAGGTTGTCACAGGCGATAAAGGTGATTCTGGTAACTAGACAATTCGAGAAGAAGCAAATTGGTACACCATGTTCGTTCTTTCTATTCAGTTTCCACGTTGGTATCGGAAGGACGTGGTGGATGCAAAACTTTGCTTTGGTTTTTTTGCTTGGCTTATTTAAGCTTGGAAACTAACTCAGTCCACTTCTGATAGAAATCCTATATAATCCTTAAATAAAATTCTGGGATTGTATTTCCCCCTGGAATTCATCGTTATGATTGCTGCACTGCAGGAAAAGAATGAGAGCGCCAAAACATATTTCAACTGTGCTTTCTGCGTCGTGTTTTGTGCTCACTTTCAATTACTTCCAATTTATTTGAGTCGTATTTATATTTCAACTTCACACTTGCAACTTTTCGCGTCAAGCTCTGGTTAATGGAATTTACCTGAGATAAGCGAAACGATTTAAATCGATTTTTCTACTTTGTAGCTTCTAATGCATAACATATTCAGAGGCATACCTGGAAAGTGTTTGGTTTGGAGAGCAACGGCAAACATTTTCATCTCCTGGTGCGCTGATGTTTTCAATTCGAAACTACTAGATGCCAATAACTGGGGCTTCTAATTAAAATGTCATTCCATATCAATATATATTGGCACATGTGCAATACAAACTTCTTATTTTGGCCGAGCGGAATTTCTCAAATATTTTCAATTTGAGAAGCGGTTCTGCCTGAAGTAATCAGCATTAAAAATGTGGTAGTCTATAAAATATATGCTTATTTGCGGTTTGTTGGCGTAGGTATTATGACATCCTTGAACCAAAGCATTGCTTTGAATTTTGATTATTGTTCTAACTTCAAATGATCAAAGTAGCAATTTGCCTCTAACGAAAATATAAGCCTTCTTTAACAAAAAAAAAATATTTTTTTTTTCTGTCAAATTGATGGCTGATATATTCTCTCATAAATATAAGCAAACATGTAACGAATTATTTGTAATACATTGTTGTACACGGTCATATTAGTAACAACAATAGAGCATAAAAGTTGGAAGTTAAGGCATTTATATGTACGTATGCTTAACTTGGGATGTTTACAATGTGAACTGACCTGCGAGAGATGAAATTTGAGTTTAGAATGTTAGCTGTTAAAAATTATTTTGTAAAATTATTTCACAGAGGAGTTATACAATGGAAAAAAATCAATGAAAGAAGACAGTGGTTTCTTTGGAAGTAAAAATATAAAGTGTTTAACCTTTGGGGCTGCCTTTGACTGGATTTGTGTTGTCCAATTTGCGAAATTAGCTGTTAGCTTTTATTGTCAATTGAAGTCTCCCGGCCAATCTGTTCCTTTCAAGTTACTCTTATGAGTCCTTTTCTCTTTTGCACATTACCAGCTAGTTTATGTAGGTCTACCAGGATTGAAGGAGTACATACAACTCCTGTATTTATCACAGTCGCCACAATAATCCATTTCTTTCCGTTGGGTTGTTTTTAGTATATCAACTTAAAATTCGGCAGGATGGTATTTCACCAACATAACATAGCGATCGGAAACACAGTTGACGCTGTGGTTCGACTTCTTTTTGACAAGTGTGTTTTCTACTTGGTTATGGGGTCGTTTGGAATTCGGCTATAAATACAAGACGCGTGAGTATTTTTCGTATGTCATTAAAGATGAAGTACACACTCACGGCTGGTCGCGTATTCTGCCAATCCAGTTTTTCAGTATATTTTCGTCAGTTTCAGAACTTATCTCTTCAATAGAAACTCCGATTTCATATTTCAATTCTTGATAAATAGTTGACGTAACCTGTGTCCTTGATGGCGCCTCAAAAAATACTTTGATAGAATTGAGTAGGAGCTTCTAGATGGCCACTTAATTCCACCATTTTACCTGATTATTCGATTTTAGAAGATAGGGTGCAAATAATCTATAATTGGCCGTGTTACACGTAGCGCCGTCCTGTCGAAACTAATGTCGTGTATGTTATCCTTTTCGATTTGGGGAAACAAAATATCGGTTAACATGCTACAGCAACGGTTGTTTGTGGCTCATTTGCGAGAAATCTTCCAATGATGCTCTTACCCAAACCTGCTCCAAACAGTTACTTGGTAAAGCGAAAATGCATCTGATGGTCATGTGGCTTCAGGTCTTGCAATAATTGACCTTTCTGCGAAATTCTGATTAAAGCAGTGCGTGAAGTATTCAATTCTTGACATCAATGGCAACTTGATGTTCGTGAATGCTAAGCACGTTCATCGATGTATTGGGTTGAGCGCATCAGACCAGTACTTCTCCAATAAGGACCTAGTTTCATGAACTTGCTGCTCAAATTGAACCACGTTTTGTAGTAAAAGCCCTTCCTGTCAACTGGATTTTCCAGATACATTTTTAAAATTTGTGTGGAAGACTCATTACTTTGGAAATATGTTTTTAATATTATCGAACTTCCATCATCGTCCTCATCGACGCAGCAATCGGCGTCCGGTCTAGACTCACCCTAGTAAGGAACTTCAGATACCTTCGATATTCCTAAGCGCTATCTGGCATTCTGACCTACATCATCGCTCCAGGAGCAGAGTCTGTGTCAAGTACTCTTTTTACGTCGTTGATATTATCCTTATAGACTTTCTGGGTTGGATCATCCTCACCCATGCGGATTACGCGAATCTTCCACTGTTGTTTACTGAGCGGGATTTTGTTTACCGCCAGACAATCGTGGCGTTTCTTATAAAATTCATTATTATATAGGCTACAGAATCGTCCATCTTCCTGTAGGGGGCCAACAAATCTAGAGGATTTCCCTTCCGAACGCGGGTAAGAGTTGGCAAGTTTTCTTGCTAAGAACCCAAGTGCACGACCATTGCTGAGGAAGAGCATTATCTTGTACAGGATCGTGCAGAGAAACATTTTGTAAGCTCAAATGGGCCCTATTGGTTGTCAATAACCGTGCGCTTGTTTCGTTTAATGGTTTTAAAGTACTCTTCTACCTTTACTGTTTTCAGTGCTATTTGATGTTGCTGTCCATGCACTTCTTTTTGTTTTTATTAAAGTGCAGTCCAAGATTTCACGCCTGGTCGATCTTGAAGGCAGTTTGTACATCTCTTTGCGCAAGCCAAAAGATAGCTTGCTTTTCGGTTGTAAATGATTAAACATAAATTGACGCATGACGAATACTATTTTAGCTATCAAAGGCAAAAAAGTCGATAGTTCAAATTCTAAACGTTATGTGAACGAATGGAACTCACCAACACTACGCCGCGTTTTGTGTTTTCATAGGAACTATGCAAGTGTTCTCCAATCTTCACAACCATGCGAGCTCGAAATATGGAGTTTGTGTTTGGAATGCACAATTTGATTGAAATGGAAATGTCTCTCTCTGTCAACGAATCTGATGAACGTAGATATTGAATTCCCAGCATTTTTTTAGCACCTGCTTGACAGTAAATAGCTGGTCAATTGTCGATTTTCCAGTCCAAAAACCTCCTTGGCACTTAGTAATCGTCTTATCGTAAAGATTTTTTATGACGTACAAAGTAGTGAGATCCCTATGCCATTTTCGCATGTCAACTTATCACCGGCTTGCCTTGTACGGTTCGTCGCAATGTTGCCAATTTTCCTTAAATTTTTCGTCAATATATTTTTTTCCTTCTACTTGAATATTTAATGTCTGTACGCCTCGTTTTCCTTATCAGGAGCTTCCTGGCATTCATTATCAAACTAACCCTTGCTGCGGCGCCGGAATTCATATCTACCCAATTTTTCCGCTGTAAATATTTCAAACTTTTAATGGCCAGACTCGCAGTTTACTCCTCGATATCATCTCAGGTCGAGGCTGCTAGGTGGCCATCTTTTGGCGATGAGAATGTGGTTTAAGGTAATTCCATCTGGGAGCCGCTACTTGCAAAGTCAAAGAGACCGTTGTCATTTGATTTATCATAGAGACTGTACCCCTGCTCGTTCCCCAGTTCGTCTTTTCGTTTCCAACCTCGGAGTGGAAATCGCCGAGCAATATCTTGACGTAGGGGTGTTATTAGGTAGGATGCAGTATGGTGGAGTTACTCCAACTAAGCCGGGCGTCCATCTCTATTTTCTTGTTATTTTCCTCGATCATCTCAAACCTTCCTCTTTTTCCTGAGCTCTAGACCAGCTTGCTATTTATATATTGGTCACCTAGAACGAGCGACTTTTCATTGGGGTTATGTGAAGCCTCTAGTCTGCAGTGATAAGCCAGCATCAATCGACACTTTGGAAGTCAGCATTACTCGCGTTATTTGTTAGGTATTAAATGATATGCTCTAAAGCATAGTCTCAAATTGGACCATCAGGATGGACCATTTAAACCTGGTAATGAAATTTTCATCATAATGTTCAATTTAATGTCTTTTATTTGAATTTAAGGACTGGTCTGAATGAATGACGCTATTTCCAATGCTAGGGTGAAGGGAGCAAGTTTAATTGATAAATGTTGGCGAAGTTTTTTATATCCACTTTTTGAACGAATAGTTTTTTTCGGAAAACCTTAGAATGGAATTGACTGAATAAAATGATAAAACAATCAAATGGAAACACCACCCATTGGTATGAAATTGCCACCAGATACCGTTTAAATTTGGTCGACTGATGCGAATGTCAGAATCGCTGGTAATAAACAGACTGACCGATTGGTTCGTTGGAGTTCTGGTTCTCCAAACGTGGTAATAGAGCCGGCTTTTAGGGTTAGACCATTCACTGTCTCTTTTGAAGAGTACAGTTGCTTCACTGTCTCTTTTGAAGTTGCAGTTGCATGGATTCATGATGAATGTAATAATTTGGGTTCCTATTGGTGGGCAAAACCTTTTGAAGGAATCTGATGCTACTAGAACGGCACTTTTATTGTCCTTGAGAAGGGGGCTATAAATACCCTAATAAGTTTTTTAAAGGGCGTTGTTTCTTGATTTTAGCTATTCAATTTTCTCAGAATTAATGTGCAGGAAAAGACTGCGAATGATGCATATATGAAACTACCTGAATAGATGTACAACGGAAATGGATGTAATCTGGTCTGAAGTATGGATCGAGCGTTAAAAGAGAAAGATTAAAAGAAATCTTATTTTTTCCTTTAATTTATTGAAATTATTTGTTTGCAAACAAGTATATTATAATAATTACTGTCGTCTTTCCAGCGTTAAAATTTGAATGCGAATTTTAATTTAGTCGGAAGTACGGTTTCTCAACTCCTTAACAATACCTGAGGTTTACAATTATTCCAAAGTCTCACACTTGAACATCCAGCTATGCAGCTACTTTCTCGCTAATCATACGATATTAATAATAATAATGATTGTTAGCGCGACAATCCAATTGGATCGGTGTCTAGAAAGGCGTTAGAGCACTTCATTGAAGACTGTCACGATACACTACAGAATTACAGTACTCTGTAGGAGGCAATGCGGTTAGCACTGCGCTTGCCCTGATTCTTACCCTGATTTGACTCAGGTACTCATTCACAGCTGAGTCGCCTGACATCCAGTCACGATACAAATCCCTCTGCCCAGTGAGATTTGAATCGTGACTTTCCACTATGACAGCCCAGTGCTCTAACTACTGAGCCAGACCATAGGATATTACTTGAATTTAAACTGTTGCCTTGGCTGGTTTCGGTAATAGCCCATTCTACTAAGCCGAATTTAATGTAGAGTTGAGGACATTTGATGAATTTAGTTATCATTTCAGATAACCACGGTTGACGCGCTATACCCCACCAAGAAGCGAAAGGCAACTATATGTATAAATATGGTGGGATTATTTGCGACTATTATGGATATTAAGTTAGGTAAAAAAGCTAACTTTTTCATGTTGAGTTCTCTAGGTTATTCAATTGCTGAGGTTGATTGTGGTTCTGGCCCTTAGGCTGAAAGCTACCTCTTTGCGCTGATAATGCTTTTCTCCTAATCAATTTAAGTGCGACAGATAGACACAGAAAAAAACTGGTCCGCCGTGGAATTACTGGGGACAACACTTTGCATGATATAACTAACGAGAACGGAACCAGGCTCATAGAGTTCGTTCTCAAAGGAAATAACTATGGTAGTTTCGTCGCTTTGTTTCCTTCACTGCAGGATCCACAAGAGAACATGGGCCCAAAAACTCAACTTAGGAACGACTTTATAAAACTTAACTACGAAACTATTTTCAGTTCAAGAAAAAAATGTAAAATGTCTTTATCGAGGGGATATCATTCCTTTAATGTTCATTCGGTCACATCTAAACTGATTGTCTACTCGGAATTTTACTATTATTATTGGTATTGTAGTATCACTTTTACTTCATGGAATATATAGGCAAAACTATCTGGCATTCCTTGCATTTTATGTAATTGATTATTCTGTTATATCCCCACTCAAATAAAGGTATCTAGCGTTTGTAATAAAGAAAAACCACAGAACCCTGACCGATAGATATTACGACCCTCGGTGATCTAACTTCAATAATTAACTTCATATTTTTATAGTTATAATGTTCGTTGATTTCCAACTCCACTGAAAAGATACATTATATCTAGGTGCATTGTGAATCATTGAACAGATTCAGCTGGGTCACGCACTCTGAATTGCTATGTATGTACATTTCGAACATGTGAATGAGTTTTCTGTCATTAGCTCTGACTTCACTCTTTTTCCGGGGAATATAAGCATTTGATGACTTATGATGCTGAAGCAGACGTCATTGTAGTTGTTCTTTTTTATCTGCTCGAGATAATTTCACATTTCTGGGACGATCTTTAATCCTCCTTATAACTTTATATCTCAATCCACAATTAAAGTCAAGAGCTCTAGCAGCCAATGGATCCTCAGACTTTTTCATCAATTGATCTGGGTATAATTAAAGTGAAACAGATGGCTAATCCGCTTAGCTTTGTCTTGAATTTCTCTAAATTGATGAAGTTCATGGTTGTTTAATGGTTTCTGCTGAGTCGTGAAATCTGAGTGTTCTATAGTTTGTTTTAAAAATCTCAAATCTATTTCTATTGAGAATTCAATTAAATTTTCATTTATGGTTTATATATTAGTTGAATTTGTGGGTACAGTTCTTGTTGATAGACAGCGGCGCTTTGAAATATCAAATTTTGCTTTCCGTTATCAACTTTTTAGGGCAACGGTTTGATTATATTCGCTACCGCTTAAACGACTTAATTATACTAAAAACGAAAGAATTAAAATGGAGTAACAATTAGCCCATTTCTATCTTTAAAAATTATAATTAATACTAATCACTTAATAGAATGCATACCTTACAGTTTATATGTATCCCATAAACCCCTATGATTTTCAGAGAAGCGTGCACTCTTTCTCCACTGTTCTACGCCATCTAGTTGCAGGGGGGTAAAGTTTCATCGTTATTGTTACGGACTTCAAAGCGTTGTCTTCCCACTATTTGCTTGAGCATTCAGATAACCTACCACATCACCATTAATTAGTCTTGTAGTCAAGATCCTATCATAAATCAGTTTTCAGGCCACGAAGGTGCGCCTTGCGATAGCGATCAATTACAATCCGACAGTTCCTGTCTGCTACCGCAAGGCTTTCCAGAGTACAAAGTGGAATGCCGCAACAGAGGGGAGTACTCTCCAGAGTCCTATCATCTCACTTAGGTCGAAATGTTTAGCCTCTATTGCGCTAACAGATTATTTATATAAATATCGGGACTCCAAGAACAATGTTCAAATGTTTGAGAATAATAAATGTTAAAAAAATTGACAAAAAGAGTCTTTGGTCAATTTTGTGTAGTCTATGTGATGAAACTTATGTATCCAAAAAAATAAGCAATAATATCTGAAATTATTGAAAACACTTCATTACGGTTTATTTTCAGAGATTTAGTCGCGGCCTATTTCTGTTGGCTTTTATTCTAATTCCCCTATATTTTGAACTTAATTGCTTCATGTTTTAATGACTTGATTAGATATCGTGCATCATTTCTGCATTAGGTTGGGTATGCCTATGTGTATCAACTTGAATCTTACAGACTGCGTAAAAATAGCATGGTTCTTATCAGATATGACACCAATAAAATGTTTGTCAGTTTGGAATGAGAACGTGGATTACGTTAACTACACAGTCATAAATTTTCGTCCGCACCTTCAGTATAAAATGTGAAACGTAATAATTGCAATAAAAATAAACTCCATATAACAGCAACAATAACAAGACATAATACAATCGAATATGTCGGTGATCTTGCCTTGTATTGCTTAACATTTTCTCTCTTGAGGTTTTTGTCGATGTCAATAGAAGCCCTTTTCAAAGTTTCGTGGAGAACAAAACCTAATTAAAATGAATTCACTGTCTGTTTCTCTGTCTGTCATAGGTATTTTTCTCCACAACGACTAAACCGATTGGAGCGAAATTTGGTAGACATATGGGGACTATTTAACATTTATCAATCCGCTCCTGGTCCAACTTTACTCCACTCAGAGGAATGGAAGATCGATTCAATTGAAGTGGAGTCAAGCCGCAATTTGCCTTACAAACAGACGCATTCAGGGGACTCGTCTGCTCTTTGCTCTCGATTTGGCGATGATGTTATACTGCAACGTGAACCAGTTCCTTGCTTCCGATGTTACGAAGCAGGTTAATTCACTCCACGGTAGAATTCGGACAATGTTTCCGCTTTCCAAATCGGTCTTCGTCCACCGCAATATTCCGAATACCTATGTCAGTGAAGGGAGAGTGAACACATTCAGGGTGTTTACTTTATTTTTCTCTGAGTTATGGGATTTCAAAACCAGCTTCGCACGTCAAATCAGTATCTTGAGCATTCCTTGCAGAATTTCTTGGTTTTTGTAGAAGTCTATCTCTGTTAAAGCTTGGATGAGGAGGTCATCAATGCTGTATTCGTTCATGCGGTTCAAGATGACGTCTGTGGATGGCATGAACCCAACACTTGTCTAGAACAAATTCCATCCGGATATCATGGCTGAAGGTATCAACTATGTACAGCAGACTTCTAAGATGGTCATCAGTTACAGTCATCTAAGCATTGCATGTTCATTGCAAAACGATGCCTTCTAGTATCATTCAGTAGCCATGAAAGCGGGTGCAATGCAGTACAAAACTATAGCGGATTCAACGAATCCCCTTGGAAAATGCCTCTCCGCATTTAGATGGTCTTTGAGGTGTTGGCAGATGAGCACACTAACAAGTTGACATGCTACCTTTTCATGGTTGTCGCCACAAAAGGATTAATCCGGTACAGACGTAGAACATCATCAATCAATGTAGCAACTATTCTTTGATCTTTGGTTGTCTCCCTACAACTACCCCAATCTAATTCGGCAGCCATTCAGTTCCTCAGATAGAATATTATTGGTCTCGAGGTGCGCCTTGACCCTTTCATTAATAACTAATAACGAATGAATGAATTTGTAGACGGTTGGAAAGCAGGTAATCGATCTTGTGTCTGCGGGATCCTGTACCATGTGCTTTTTAGGGGCAAGGTAGGTAATACCCCCCCTATTGGTGAAAATTCCTCAGTCCGAATAACGGCCTGATTTATGGCATGTATCAACTGACTTTATATACTACTGAACTTACTGTGCCAGAAATTGTGCACCAGACCAGGGCACCTCCAGTTTTTGGAAGTGTGTGTGGCTCATCCAACTTCCTTTTTCGAAACAGTTTTGATGTCATGCTGTCCATCACGGAAGATCGAAGCAGTCATCAAGTCAGACGACTGCCAACATTTCATCCCCAACTGCTAGGTCTGGTGATAGCTTGCGCAGTGAGTAATTTGCAAGACCATAAAGTTCCTGCACTTTCCTGATCTACTGCCTGTGACGCAACGGTGGCCTCACCCCTTTTACTACCGGAATTGGGGGCGGTTTCGGTGAATATGTGTATTTTAGTCTAAACTACGATTTTGAAGCCAGAATCTTAGAGGAATACCTTACCTCATACAGAGCTATGCCGAAGGCTAAGTCGGCAAACAACTGTTCGTAATATTGAATTGATGGACCTCGGTTCACGATATACCTGCGTCTATGTTTACGATTGCTAAATAGATGTTAACGTGGTTGTACAACACATTGAGAAGGGGTGAACAGCGTGCCGAGCATCCAGGGGAATTGATTTCCTCCGAAACAATTGAAAAATTTACGAAATGAATAGCAATTGAAGGTTTCATTCAGAGCAGAGGCAACTCATCAGACATTGCCTAGCCTCTGCATTCATTTGCAAACATTCGCAAACATGTCATGACTGAACGAAACGTAAAAGTAACGTCGTAAGTCGAGATACCGGTTTTATGTGAGGAACTCTCAATGTAGGTTTTCCCATTTATGCATAGCTGGGAATGTAAAATATTCATTTATATATTGCTGAACTCCAAAATATACATATGTACATACATATAAAACATATAAATATTGTGCGGATCCTAAATAAGCACACATTGCCTATAATGATATACAAATACCTAAAAAAAAGCTAAAATGCCTCCATGAACCCCGCCATTCATATGAGTTCACTTTATATGATGATGACGTCACACACCCCTTGAGTGCAATGAATTTACCTGCAATGCAAAATTTTGACTTTCTATAACTTTGCTAATAATAGTTGGATTGCCTTCAAACTTTTCAGAAATACATACAGTATGCAAAATTCGTATTCGTACACCCATTTTTTTACCTATTATTTGTTATTTTTAAGTCAAATATAACATTAAGAGATAAATAAATTGTATATTATTATAGCAAATGAAGAGGTTAATTCATGTACATAATAACAAGTATAAAATATATTTTAAACTTAATAATAAAATCAGTAATTCATATAAAACTCAAAACAAAATTCGTATTCGTACACCTACAGACTTCAAAAAATGTGCTAGAAATATAGTGTTAGTACTTCGTGGGAAATCCTTTTTGTTTTATTATTGCTCTAAGCCTATTTGGCATTGATTGAACTAATTTTTGGGTTAAGTTCGGTGAAATATTTTGCCATTCGGTCTGCAAGGCAGTTTTCAGGTCTTCTTTATTCCTAATACTGTAATTTTTTAGATTCTTCTTGAAAATAAACCATAAATTTTCTATTGGGTTAAAGTCAGGACTCTGTGGAGGGGTGTTTAAACACTTTCGACAATTGTAGAGTAGCCAAAGCCGCGTATGAAGTGCCGTATGCTTCGGATCATTGTCCTGTTGAAATATATACTTCCTACGAATTCCTAAATTTTGTGCACTCTGATGTAAATTAGTTTTAAGAATTTGCACATATTGCTCCGCGTTCATTATTCCATCAATAAAATGCAAGTTTCCAACACCAGAAGCTGCAAAACATCCCCAAATCTTCAACGAACCACCTCCATGCTTAAATGTAGGAAGCATGTTTTTTAGATATAGCCTCGTATTTTTTTCTCGCCATATACGAACCCGTCCGTCCGACAACTTTAGATTAATTTTGCACTCGTCTGAAAAAATTACTCGTTTCCAATAACGAAAATCCTTGTTTAGATATCTTTTTGCAAAGTTTAACCGTTTTCTTCTATTGACATTATTGATAAATGGCTTAGAAGCGGGAGTCCGGCTCTGTATACCGAATCTACGCAAATAATTCCGAACACTTTGTGGTGTAATTTTAATTTGGAACTGGTTTTGCAAAAGTCCTGCTAATTTCACTGCACTTATCGTGTTATCCTGTCGAACAACACGCCGAACAAAGGATTGGTGTCTCCTTGACAAAATTAATCTGTTTCCATTTCCTTTTTTCTTCTCGATTCAACCAGACGAATTGTAAATCTTTACTACAGATTGAATTGTCGAGTGACTCCTAAGCATAATTTTTGCAATTTGTCTCAAGGATTTACCATCCTTGTATAGCTGTATCACTATCTTACGATCACTGTTCGAAAATTCACTGCCTTTTCGACTCATTTGGAAAATTTGTTAAAGAATTAACTCTTTATTTGTAATTCCCAAAACACTTTAGCTCGAACTGTCAACCACACTTTTTCAAGAATTTACCGTTAGAATTTTACAGTGCAAAATGATTAATATCGTACAGGGATTAAGTTCAAGCCGCTAGTCGGGGTGTACGAATACGAATTTTGCTTCGATTGAATTTGGAAATTGTTCTCTTGAACAAACGGATGTAAATAAAATTTAAGATTAATGTTCTATAACAACTGCATACATATTTATGTAAAAAATTGTTATATAAGATTGAACGAATTTTCTATCATTTCTCAGAAATAACCCAAAAACCCGCAAAATATAGGGTGTACGAATACGAATTTTGCATACTGTATGCCTTATATTATTTCTTATACTGGTGCCAAGTGTACTTTTAGGATGAATTTAAGGGAGGTTTTCGAAACTGGTAATATAGTTAAGAAAGGAATTTCTTTTACAAGGATTAACGGGTGAGGTGGTCGTGATCGTTTAGCGTCAGCCTCTCGACCTCGTTACCCTCAATTCGAATTCCGGTCGGCTTGGAAGTTGGTGTTCGTATTCGTGTTGTCCCGCTGTTGTAGGATTATCACTTGCACAGCATTAAATATGATGAACATGAAACTAAAGCATAGTCTTATTGAAACCTAAGACTGCGTGCCCACCCGTTGAGCCGGATTTTATCCACAACCAGACGGTCGTGGTATCGCTCATAGATTTCGTCATATCGCCTGAATACGCACTCCGTCCCTACCTGACTGTTGAAATCTCCAACTATAATTTTGATGCCATACTTGGGACAGGTTTCGAGGGTCCGTTTAACTGACTTCCTTCTCGGACTTTGCAGTCTCCTCTGCAGGGGCGTGAACGTTAATGAGGCTTATATTTCTAAATTTGCATCGTAATCGCAGTGTGCATATTTTCAAAGCCGATAACAGCAGGTTTCATTTTTTGGCTGACTAAGAAACGTACTTTGAGCACATGGTTCACTGGATGGTCACTTTAATATATGGTGCAGTGGCTCTTCCCCAGGAAACCGGTTGCTATGCAACGCATTTCCTGCAACGCTGTTACATCAGCCCTATATTGGGAAAGAGTATCGGCTAGCTGTTTGGCAGCTCTATCTCTGTACAGGGAGCGCACGTTCCATGAGAAAATGTGCAAATCGTTCTTCCGTAAAGTAAATCCTTTCTGAGGCTCCTTCTGTGGCTTCGTAACGTTGGTTTTCCGTGTAGGGTTCCCAGCCCTACCCAACCCCCAACCTCGAGGACCGTCCGTTTTTAGGCGTGAGAGACTCGTCTTCATTCTTCTCCGTCTGCAGCTTTTCTGTAAGAAAGAGCTCGCAGCGGTCACCATTTGGAGGTGGAGATAGTGGTTGGCAATAGAGCTGTTGGTGTTGGTTTAGCAGGCGTTTCCTAGGTACCAATACACGTTTCTTCCTGGGATCTATACTACCCTTTGACCACAGAGAAGTCAACAGAAGAAATTTAAAAGCAGTAAGGAGACCATCCTGCGACAACTGCTTCAACTTCCAGAGACTTCAGTTTTATGATTTCGCACACTTTATTATCCAAACTTAAAAATGAAATGCGTTGGGTACACATGCCTGTCAAGTCGGAATTTGTTCTAAAGCTAGTTAAGTCATTGTTGATTTGCGTTTCATCTAAATTATAATCCAAAGCAATCTCAAACATTTATAAACTTATTTTTCATTGTTTTTACTTTAGTACGGATTATGATTGATTTTAAGTGGAGCTTTAATTATAATGAAATAGTGTGCCCCAATGAGATTCCATTTTCATTTAAATATTCTAGAAAGATGCAAAATTCGAGGAAATTCAAAAAATAAAATTTTTATCTTAACAATTTTATCTCTGGTAAACAATTGCTCTTTATACTCCCCAAACTGCTGTTGATAAGAATAAAGTCTGGCCGATAAACTTATAACTCATTGTTATTTATCTTTGGACTGATTAAGGCCAAGTGCAGAAACAACATTCAGGAATTCACAAATTTCAGCAGTTTCAATTCCGTTCAGAAAGATATAACGAAAGATACAGTACTTGATTGAATGACGTGCGGCTTTTCTGTTTAATAAGATAATAATTTCATATTGTTTTCGTGGTCTGTAAGAAATATTTACATTATTTTAAGATACAAAACACAATGTTCTTTTGAAAACTTTTTTTTTTATTTTTAATAAATACGGTTGAGCGATTCTATTACATTAATTGTTTGTATTGGTTTTATTCAAAATATATTGTAAGCAATAAGAGAATATATATAACTACCTGAAATTACAGTCTAAGAAACATATGTATCTGACGCCTGTAAACTGTTGCCGGAGAATTTTCCACGATTCAAAGTAAAACTGTACAAAAGGTGTTGTCGATAAATTTTGAACAATGGCAATCATATTCTATGAATTATAATTAAAATATTTTTTAAAGTCAAGATAACATATCGGTTCTATATTTATCACAAACATAGAAGACTATTTGAGTTTAATAGAAAAGGAAATATAATTGGGTGTTTTAATTGACTTTTTCTTCGAGAAAGCTTCCATGCATTTTATAGTAGATAATAATTGATTAATTTCAATAGAAGCGTCAAACACCAAAACTGAACATTTAATGGACATAAGGCGCTGACAATAAGCATTTTGATAGAATTATCCGACT